>NW_004567103.1:37831997-37950708 GCF_000260355.1 Condylura cristata | reverse complement strand
CCCGCCGGCTTCATGTGAAGCGCGGGCCCTCCGCCCCCTCCCTCCCCTTCCTTCCCTCCCTCCCTCCCGTCCCCTCCTCCTCCTCCTCCTCTCGCGCCCGCGCCCGCTCCAGCTCTCCGGGGCCCCCAGCCCGGCCGGGCGCTGACATCACGGGCGGGGGTCCCCGCTGCCGCCGCCTCTCGTGCAGGCTCCGGCTGGGGCTGCGGAGCCCCCGGTGCGATCATGGACCGGCCCCTGACGGCGTCCGCGGAGGCGGAGGAGGAACTGGAGTGGCAAGTGGCGAGTCGCCGGAGGAAGGCCTGGGCCAAGTGCCGCGGCTCCTGGCAGGCGTCGGAGACTGAGGACCTGTCCACAGAAGCGACGACGCAGGACGAGGACGACGACGACGACGACGAGGACCACCTCCCCGGAGCGAAGCTGCCAGCCACTGCGGGGAGAGGTCGGTGCGCCTGGCCGGGCAGAGGCGGACGGGGAAGTCGGGGAAGTGCGTGCTGGCTGGCGGGTGGGGGAAAGTCTCGTGTTCCCGAGGTGACTGCTGAGAGGTCTGGAAGGTCCACCCCGACTTGCTGGGGCGGGCGTCGAGGGACACTTTCTGACCCTTAAAGGTATGCCCTTGGCAGGGCGTCTCGGGCACGCCGATGCCGTCTCGTTTCCTTCTGATGGACACTTAAGACTGGCTGTTCCGCCTGCATTTTGCCCCCAGTAGCTTTCCCTACAAAAGAGTGTCCGCGTTGACCCCACTTTCGGAGACCACGGGTATCGGTAACAAGTTGTTCCCTCGCTTTGCCCTGCAGGAAACGTGCCCAACGAGAAGATCGCGATATGGCTCAAGGACTGCCGGTGAGTCCTCCCTTGCGCCTCTGGCGTCCTGGGGGCAGATCCACGCAGATGGGACGCTCGAGCAGAGTGACTCGGGCCGCAGTCCCTGTGGGTCCCATGGCCGTTGAAGCCTGTAAACCGGAAAGTGAGCCCACGGATAGCTTCCTCCTCTAAGCGATGAGAAATGGGAGTACAGCGACTGCTTATTCTTTGGTGAACGTGTTGAGTTTGCAGTTGTTAGGACTGTAGAGATCCCGTGCGTTATTTGGCACCAGGGATCAGGAACGGAAAACATAACCATGCCACGTTATTTGCTTGCCTAGTTTCTATTCCAAACGGTTTCCACATTTCACACTGGTTCATATTTTGTTTTTGTTTTGACATCTGTACATCTGGCATCAGATCCCTTTCCTGTCCTACGTGCTAGCTGCAGTCAGTTTGCTTAAATATATTGCCTGGGCTTTTAATTTTATTTTCTGTGCCATATTTCTGTTTGGAGAGCTATTAAAACTAACTTCGTTCTTGTAGTTTACTTCTTGGATGATCGTCAGATGGCACTGGAATCCACAGAAGGGAAATAGAACTTTGAAAGCTTTCAGACTGCATAAATCTGTTTAATTACATGCTTTGGCAACTGTTAAAAAATGTTTGATGAAGTACAGAGGTGATGAGTCATACGGCAAGAAAATCTTGCTATAGTAAAATGTGCTTGTCTCATATTTTTATTTTTTCCCCCTTCAATTTGCTACTTGTAAAATCTCACGTGAGAATGTACCTTTGTAACAATTGTTAAGGTGTTTGCTTCTGCAAATATATTTTTCCATCTCATTTGGGCATTCCTAAATCTTTTGTTCAAGTACCAGAGTTTGGAAGTCTTTTGGGGAGTGGATATGGAGGGGGTGTTTCTCATACTTGCCAGTTTATTTTTCTCCCCTAAAAACTAGATTAAATATTGGTCACTATTCTGTTTTGACTATCTGGAGCCTTACTAAACAGTCTTCATTTCAGTCTTCATTTCAGTCTTCATTACCCTGAGAGTTGTTGAAATAGATGGACCTTCTCTCTAAAGATGCACAGAGGCAGATACATTTTATGAAATCCTTGGAACCGAGATTAACAATTTAGCCCTAATGCAAAACACTGTCAAATTATAGGACTATGGCCTTTATTATTTGGTGGTTCCACTCAGAGCATGGGTTAAAAAATCATGGTAGGGTGCTATTGCTTTATTTAGTTGTCAAGCACCAGAGTAGTATAACATTTAAAAATAAGCGTAGTCAGGATCTTTTAAGAGAAACCTTCTGAAACCAGTATCTTTCAGGTTTCCTCTTAGAAATGTGTCTGAAAATTTACTTTTACCTAAGTCTTTTAAAATCTTCAATTTTACTCTTCATTTAAATACAGCACTGAGTAGGTTATTTGCCTACTCAGTTTTCAAATAGGTTTGTCATTCAAAATTTGTAGTGTTTCATTAAGTTCAAGAATGTATTTAGAAGAATTAAAAATTTAAGAGCAGGAGAAGAATGACATTTTTGTTTTATGATGTATAGGAATGGATTGTGTAAAAGAGCATATAAAATAGCAGTACATTTGTAGCATTCACCAGAACACATCACCCCGGGAAATTTCGGAAGTTTAGTTGCTGAGTTAAGTAGGTGGATTCTAAAGTCTGCTGATCCTTCCTTCATAAGTTTCCTCCTTGTTCCCAACAGTTGGCACCTTTTCTGTACAAAAGGGGCATTCACTTGCTTCAGGGAAAGCTAGAACAAATAGTCTTTTAATGTCTGTTATTATCAAAGATTTGACTGCCAGGCTGTATGCAACTCTGTTCTTTTTTTCTATAGAAACTTTGGATACTTTCCAGAGTTGGATATGTATTATTTTTTGTACATTTTATACAAATGATCTGAAGACTGCATTTTTCCCTGATAAGTTTCGAATTTCTTTTTGCTCTCTGTATCCTAAATACCACTTTGTCTTTCTTTAAAGGGAGTCTTTTATTTTGATAAGTTTTTTTTTTTCTTGTTTTGGCTAAGTGAAAACATTGCTTGAATTAACACTTAAGAAGGGATAGAGTTTTTGATAGAATTTGTAAAAGACCTATTAAGAGAGTGAGAGACTTGTTTTTTGAAGGAGAATGCCAACTATATTTCGCTTGTCATTTTCTGTTAGTACACAGACCAGTAGAGACATCCACAGGAGTAATGGTGTTTTGTCTTAATTAAGGAAGTAGTCAGCAGGGATGACAAATTAAGAGTTTTATTAAAACATATCTAAAAATTTGACCCCGATGTTTTTATCAATATCTTACGGTAGTTGCTTATGATTCTTATACATTTCAAAATAGTACTAATTTTTAAAGAACTGCCATTACTTGTACGTTCACTTGCAGAAAGTTTTAACATTTAATTGGCATTTCAGTAATCCTTTGAAGTCAACTTCAAATATCAATATTTTTAACAATTGATATCAGGTGTGGTGTGAATTTGTAGCAGGTATAAATTGTTCCTGATGAAAAAGTTGTATAACAGAATGAAACTTCAGAAAGTAAAACCTTTCAGACTTAGGGTTGTATTTTTACTTTAGTTTTGAAAAAGAAATGCATTTAAAGAGATAATGTAGGTGTTATTATTGTCTTTGTTTGAACTGAAAGAATGTGAAAGAATTTTAGCAATGGTTAGTTTATGATAAATGATTCTCAAACTGACTGTATAATGCTGTTCTTTTTTGAGTAACAAAGACTGCCATTGGGTATAGTTGGGGTGAAGGAGGTAGTGTGTGGTGCTTCGTAATGCTACTGACATATTTAACAGATGAGATTTAAGAAAATTTCTAGGTCTTCAGTCTAAACTCTGAACTTTTAATTTTGCTAAGGAAAACATTTGTTTTCTTTTAATTTTGTTTCCTGTTTCTAGGGAAGGGGTTGATGGGAGCAAACATTTTCGTAATGCCTGCCCTTGCTCTCTTTTTCTACTTTGTAAAAAAAAAAAAAAAAATGCAAATCATATATTTGTAGCTTGCCATTCTTATTCTTAATTGCTGGTAGATCAGACATGTGACTAAATCATTACTGGTGAAACTGACTTGACTATAGGTTTTTGCTTAGTTAGTAGTTTACTACTTACGTAATCCAGTGCATTCCATATGTGTTTGGGAGGAGATTTATGATTGAACGCTTGCTTAGCTACAGCTCTTTAAGTGTAAGGCTGTGCAGTGAAAGCTCTCCAGACAGCTTTTTAAACTAAGGCTTATGTTTATGTGGTTGCAGTACCCCTTTGGGAGCCTCGCTGGATGAACAAAGCAGTAGTACACTCAAGGGTAAGAGAAAGCTGCCTTTCTAAATGCCTTCTTTATAAGGGCTCTGCTTCATTTGTTCTCTGAATATGTATGTGAGTTAAAAATGTGATAGGCATGTTCATAAAATGAGCTCTTGCAAAAGCTAGAAGCTAACATGGAGAAATGTTGTAATAAGCGGTGAGTTTAAGCAAATTGCCAAACCTCTCCATGGTGTGAAACTCTTATATTTTATTGTTCAGTTGGAAATTATAAAGACTAATTTATTATAAAAATATGGTGTGTAAACATAAGGAACATATTTATTAACTAAGCCAACTTAGTGCAGCATTTCTTTGCTTATTAACTGAAATTGCTATACCTGAAATTTTGCCACCTGTGCAAAACAGAATTTTCAAGTTCAAACTACAAGAATGTGCAGATAGTGGCAAAGCATGTTTTTTTAAAAAAGTTCACAACATGGGGGAAATCTTGTTTGAGGTTCTGAGTAAATATGAGGGGTAAAAGGAATATTATCCAGGATCTGGTTTTCCATGAAACCCATGGGTAGGATATGTTTTCTTAGTGAAAGATATACTGAGTATAAAATAGCCTCTAGATTGGTGAAGTAGAATTTATCTGGCTACGAATCAATTACATAATCAAAATAATTTCTGAATACACTCAGATCTGCTCATTTCACTGTATCTTATAAAATACTTTGTTTGGTCAGTTTGCTTTAATTAAAACAATGATTTTATATGGACATAAGAAAAACAAAACTGGTATGAATCTTGTAATGTTTCAGGTGTGCTTGTGAAAAATGGAGGAAGTTTTGAAGATGATTTGTCATTGGGAGCTGAAGGTATGTTTGGAAGAACTATATTTTCATGTAGTTTTACAGTTAAAGTGATAAAGTCTAGTTATTTCAGATATATCATACTCAAAGCTGAATTTAAAGTTCTTGAAAATGGCTCAGATACATTTTATGAACTTTTTATGTCAGTAAACTAGTGAAAGCCTAGAATATATGTAGAATGGCTCTGATAAACCATTGTGAAATGGCCATATGTCTTCCTTGGACTTTATTGTTTAAAGGAACTGTTGGGGGCAAACAATGGTAATATAATGGAGGGAAGAATTGTCCTGCAGAAGGAAGGAAGCTTAAATATTTATAATGAGAAAACTAAATTGAAGCTTATTTTTAGTGTGAGGTACATACCCTTATGTCAGACTTACAGCTGCATCTTGTCTCTTTGCTCTTGTCTTTTCCTCTCCCTCTTTTACCAGATAATTCGAAGATAAAAGGATAAAACTAAAAATAGCATAGTTATTAGAATTTAATCAGAAGCCATTATGTTGATGTCTGTTTCCATCTGCGCTAGCACTTAAAGAGTTTATTGTACTGGGCCCTCCCTGGTGGCTCCAGGGATTAAAGCAGAGCACTGTGAAGCTACCACAGCCACTGCAGCGCCACAGGTCCTATCCAGGCCAGGGAGGTGTCCCAGCTGATGTGGCAGACCTCTCCTGACCTATCCACTGCTCTGCTGCTCCCTTCAGCAGTGCATTTTAGTCAGTCGGCCTGTTCTGCTCCCCTTCTGTCTCTGGTGAATCCTCTCACCTCCCCTCCCCTAGCTGTGGCCAGTACCCCAGTTCTGTATGAATAAAGAAATAAACCTTTAAAGAGTGTATTGTACTGTTTATATTTTCACATGTTGTAGAATCTTCCTGTGGATTCATATTTAAACTATCTATAATGTAAAATTAAGATTTTAACATTATTTTATAGTTATTTTAAAATTACTGGTATAAAGCTAGGTTATTAGCATGTGCTTTTTTTTAAAAAAATTATGGGTTTAGCAAATCTGTTTAAATTTAATAATAAATTTATCTGCTGAATTTAATGTAATTGACCTTTTGGTGTTTTAAATCAGTCTTATTTAGAACCTCCTAACATTGACATTTCAACAATATGTGAATATGTTAGTTTTTATTATTTCTGTTTATATGTTTTCATGAAATAACATCTGCATAAAGCTTAAGTTAACTGCTTCCCAATCAACACATTTAAATATATTGTCAATCCCTTATTAAAGGCATTTTAGTATTAATGTAAATAACACTTTTAATATCTCCCTTACTTTCACAATATTGAGTTTTTATGAGTAGTTTTAAGTTACAGAAAAATTGGGGGACAGGTTCAGAGATTGCCTATCAACTCCCTGCATACATAGATTTATAGCCTTCCCCACTGTCCATACCAGATTGTGGTAGATTTGTTGCATTGCTGAACCTACATTGAGGTGTCATAATTACCCAAAATCCATAGTTTACATTAAGTTTCACTCTTCTTGTACATTCTGAGGAAAATACATAATGACGTGTAGCTGTCAATACGATATCATATAGCATATTTTTACTTCCTTCCTTAAATATCTCCCGTTCTTCTGTGCTGTGCCTGTTCATCCACATTAAGTGATTTTATTGGAAATCAGAACCTGTAAGGAAGTCCCATAAAGGAGTGGAGCTACTGTGAAAATTACTCAAGATTATTTATTCAAATTATTTCAAGATTACTTTCAACTGCAGTAAATATTGAGTACAAAGTGCTAGCCACCTTTCTTGTGTATGTACAGGAAGCATAAGAAATTGCCATGATTTTGCAGATTAGAAGTGAACAAAAAAAAAAAGCCATTGTGCTAAAATAGATAAATAATTCTTTATGTATATTCATCTATAAAGATTAAATATAATTCTTTATATTGGTCTGTAAATATTAAATGTAAATTTAACAGAAAGTATTTGTGTGTTTAGTTAACTAGGATAAAGTTGGAGGGCTATTTTTAAAACAAAACTTCCATTGTAATGATTAGAAACTTTTAAAATATGTACATAAAAAATTAGTTGTAACTGGAATGGATTTTCAGCCTTAAAAAAAACCACATTAGAAATTTATGTATATCCTATTGCCACACTTAAATAATGCCATTATATTTGCTTTTTAGGTATTCTTTATTAACAGCACTTAATTATCAGAACCATATATGCTTTTTAACTTCCTCTTACTACTTCTGAATTATTAAGAAAATTCAGTTGGTTAGCTGTTCTTTTTACTTTAAGCATTCAGGGTAGAATAATTAGTTTTACATTACTAAAAACAAGGACACCTCCAAAATGTACTGGCTCTGTCCTTATCTGTGTATAGTGTATTATTTTAATGACACAGACTTAATGAACCAAGACAGGAGTTTAGTATATGAGACAATTAACTGTAATACTGTGGTTAATTTGCTCTCTTAATGATTGCATCATGTAGTTATTGTCCTACTAATTGTGATGTGCATTTATTCTTTTTACTTGTAGCCAACCACCTCCATGAAACTGATGCTAGAATTGAAAACTGGTAGGTAGCTGTATTTTCTTTTTAAAAATAAAGCATACTGAAATATGTATGTCTATATATTTAAAAAATAAAATCTTGTGGAGAAAAAAAATGCAAGAAAAAAAAATAAAGCATACTTATGAGAATGAGGCTTTATATAATCCAATTTTGTTTATAGCAATAACATTTTGGCCAAAGAGAGAAGACTACAGTTTCATCAGAAAGGGAGAAGTATGAATTCCACTGGATCTGGGAAAAGTAGTGCGACAGTCTCAAGGTAACTTATTCTGAAATGATGGTACACTTAAGTTGTGTTATAGATGACCTGTTCATCACTGTTTAATTCTTGGGTTTGTCCTGGTAGTATGCAGTTATTAAAAGAAATTCAGAGTGTTTCATGAATCAGCACAATTCAGCAGATTCTTTTTTTTTTTAAATAAAATTAAAAGTAACAAATAATATTTATAGTGCTGCTGAGGATTAGCCAGCATGTTGAGCCTTAACAACCTGAAAGAACTTCATAGTGAAGCAACTTTTCTTCCAGCATTCTCCAATCTACCTGAGTATTAAGTTACTCTAACATAAAAGTCAGGATAAGCCTTACTAATTTAAAACTTTGAGATTTAAATAAAGATTTGTTTTCACCTTATTAAACCGAAGATCTTTAAAATATATATTGAAATAAGCAAATACATGTGCCTGTGGAACCAGTTTAAACTGTTAATCCAAATTGTTGTATTGGTATGTGAAATTGCCTTCTGTTCAAGTTCCATCTCTAACATTCCTGTTTTCTTCACCAAGTCTGAGAAAGCGTACATTATCACTGGTATGAGTGATAAGATGATAATTATGGCATAATTAATTTCCAGTAGAATTAGAGCAAGGTGTTGTCTTTGATTGACTGATACTCTCCTTACTTTACTCCTCCTACTTCCTGAGTAGGAAACATTATAGAGAAAAGTTGGAGAAGGTACACTCCTCCCTTAGGTTTAAGATCAGGTTGCTAGTCTAGGACAGGCAAAGAGAAGAAAAACTGAAGTTCTGCAACTTTATACTAAAGTTCTACCAACTTTACATTTTTCCTTATCAGTTCTACTTTAACCCTTTTCTTACTCGTCTTTCTTCCTATAGTTTTTAGCTACTTTATTGAGAATCTCTTAAAATGTCAAAAAAAATAAGGTGAGGAATCAAGGGTCTTTAATTTAGTGTGCTGTTAGGGGTCAACAATACAATACAAACAACTTTTGAGATAATGGACTCTTTAAGTGTTATATTTCATATTTAGCATGCACTTTATAAAGATGTTGAAGTAATGGTTTAAAGAACAGAAGCTGTAGAAAAATATTTTATCACTGGAAAGAATATTATTAACTCGTAAACATGAGGTCTGTTATAAGCTTGTTTTATCTTGATTTTTTCCCCTTCTTTTGTAGTGTTTCAGAATTGTTGGAACTTTATGAGGAAGATCCTGAAGAAATTCTTTATAACCTTGGATTTGGACGTGATGAACCAGATATTGCTTCTAAAATTCCTTCCAGATTTTTTAATTCATCATCATTTGCCAGAGGGATAGACATTAAAGTATTTTTAAGTGCTCAGATGCAACGGATGGAAGTAGAAAATCCAAATTATGCTTTGACAAGTAAGGGTTTTAATTGTTAGCAAACGCTTTTAAATTACAGTATCCACAGTGTGATGTCTGATTTTATTGGAAATTTTAATTACTAGGGGTAATTAGCACAATAACATTTACTTATTCTGAATTTTTATTATCCTTTTTTATAGAAATTAACTTACCTACTCCTTTCCTAGATCTTGACTTTTAAAAGTGTTTAGCTTACTTAAACTTTCCCTTAATTGCTGCTGTTGAAGAAGGGAAGAAATAGGGAAAGGGACTGTTATTACTAAATGATGTCAGTTAGTTTTAGGTGCTTTTCTGTAAATATAAGACAGCATGAAGTTTTAATTAAATAGATCATTTTTTATTCATATTGAGTCTAACGTTTTGCTTTCTGACCATATATTCCAAAAATGATATCCTTAGGTAGTCCTTGGATTAAGGATCTAGAAGTCCTTTCCCCAGCTTCCCCCAGTTAGGACTAAAATACCTATTTCTTTATACTTTACTAGGAGAACATTTGGAAGAATATTAATGGAATCTGAGACCTAAAAAGTGATTGATAGCTGTAGATCAGTAGACTTTTCCATTCTGTTCAGTCTTGTGCTTCATTCTGCTGTATTAAAAAGTAAATTCTAGTGCTTAGAGCAAAAAGTCTGCATCCTTCTCCCCAGTAAAATAGAAAAGTTTTAAATGTTAGATAAGGGGAAAAAATCTTATTTTACAATTTTTGTAAATTAAATTCAGTTATTTGGGTCCTCCCTGGTGACACAGCAGGTTAGGACACAGCACTGCAAACTAGCCCAGTGGCTTCAGTGCGAATTCAATCCCCGGCCCTGGAGGTGACCCACATGATGCAGCAGACCTCTCCTGTCTTTCCCGCTGCTCCCCTCAGCAGTGTACTTCATTGATCTGCCTGTTCTGCTCCCCACTCTGTCTCTGGTGAACGCTCTCCCCATCCCTGCATCCTAGTTCTGAATGCATAAATAAATAAATCCTTAAAAAAAAAAATAAGAAATTCAGTTATTGGATTTCTAAGCAATAATAATGGTTTAAAATAAGTATGTATGAACACACAAATACATATATATATATATATATATATATATATATATATATAAAATCTATTTTCTTTGTTTTTCTGTAGGTCGTTTTCGTCAAATTGAAGTGCTTACTACTGTTGCCAATGCATTTTCTTCTTTATATTCCCAAGTCTCTGGGACTCCCCTGCAGAGAATTGGAAGTATGTCCTCAGTGACCTCTACTAAGGAGACAGACTCCCCTCCACCTTTAACCCGAAGTAACACTGCAAATCGTTTAATGAAAACACTATCAAAACTAAATTTATGTGTTGATAAAACAGAAAAAGGAGAAGGTAATAGTCCTGCTCCAGCAGTTGAAAAAGGAAAAGTTCTAAATGTTTCAGTGATTGAAGAAAGTGGAAATAAAAATGATCCAAAGACTCAAAAAGTTGTAAAGAAAAAAGACTCGTCTTCTATGTTGGCTACAGTAAAAGAAGAAGTATCAGGTAGTTCAGCATCTGTAATGGAGAATGCTGGTATTAATATGCTTTCTCATGAAGCAAATAGTAATTTTAATCAAGATACTGAAAATGAACAAGTCAAAGAAACTCAAAGTGATGAGAATAAACTGGATGAGGAATCTGTTACTCTGGAACCTGATGCAGGTGGGTTCCACATGTCCAGCCATAGTGAGCTGGAAGATAGCAGTGAGCTGAAAAATGTCCTTGTGTCCACACCTGAAAAAGAACCATATGCACCACTGACAATCCCATCCATAAGAAATATAATGGCACAGCAGAAGGACTCCTTTGAAATGGAAGAGGTAGGTAAAAACTTCCTGAGACTTCTTTAAAATAGGGTGGGGAAGTGCCAAAAATGTTAAAAGTGACTAGAAAATGTCATCCTAATTTTGACTTTCCAGGGTTTATTATTATTTTTATTTTGTATTTCACAAAACAAGACATGGTCATAGGACAATGTGATGTTAAAATAATGTGACAGTTCATCAGCTTCTCTGGGTTCTCTATCATCTACTATTGACACTTGAACTTCAGCCTCCTTTCTCTCTGTTTAATATTTTCATCCCCTGAGAAAGTCCTGAGAGAATATTTTCAAGTTCAATTAAATATTGCATAATAATTAAAAACATAGGCGCTGAAATCAAGCCGGGATTCCAAGTTCTGTCTCTACTACTGAATTGCTGTGTGTCTTTAGGAAGCTTTTCTGAAAGTTTCAGTAGAAAGGAAAAGTGTAAAAAATGCATTTGGAGACAGGTTTGGTTATGGAAGAGAAGAGGGTGGGGAGCCTTGAAGACTGAGTAGATTTGAAAGGCTACTAGCAGGGCTTCTGCAAAGAAAGGCCATTGTTTGGGTAGGTCTTATTGTTCTGTAGCAATATGCCTGCTCACGTACATAAATTTCAAAGCGCACAAGGTAAGTATCTTTACTTTGATGGGGCTCAGCTAAAACTGCTCTTGAATTTTTAGGGCTAATAATTCTGTGTTGAAACTGTGTAGCTTGGGGCAGGAAATTGTTTATCAAGTAGCAGATGTCAGACACAGCATTAGGCCCTTGAAGTATTTTTTCTATTTCAGTTGTGAATCAGGCAGTGGTGTGTCATTTTACCCATGAGGAAATTGAAACATACAAGCTAAAGAGTTGAGGCTATATGTTATAAAATGGGTAGGTTTTCTTTCTTTTTTTTTTTTTTAAAGATTTATTTATTTATGCATACAGAACTGGGGTACAGGCCAGAGCCTTGGGGCGGTGAGAGGCTTCACCAGAGACAGAGTGGGAAGCAGAACAGGCAAATCGACGAAGTACACTGCTGAGGGGAGCAGCGGGTGGGTCAGGAGAGGTCTGCCACACCATGTGGTCACCTCCGGGGCAGGCAGGAATTGAACTCATGCGGAAGTGGCTTTAGCTTCTCAGTGCAGTGCTTTAACCCGCTGCACCACCAGGGAGGGCCGGGTAGGTTTTCTTTTTAAACCTGTTACCTAGAAGTTTTGCTAGTGCCTTACACTAGTTTTAGGATCACATGCCATTATTTAGAGAATCAGAAAACAGGATAATTGATTCTGCCCATAAATGTCCTGTTAGGTATCTGGTACAGTGAGAGGATTTTTACTTTTTTGCAAAATTTCAGTTGCTGAAATGGAGATTTACCTTTTTTGTAGCCTTTGAATGTGTCTTTTAATACTTCCAACCAAAAACTGAAGTCAAAAGAGATTTGAAATATTTTACAATATCTGTAATCTTTTCCTTTATTTCTTTTTAGCTTTTACACTTCTGTTTAATACTTCATATAATTTGGTTCTCATGATGATAAATTTGAGGAATGACAACTTTATGATGGCTACTTTATTTAAAATTTTGTGTTCCATTCACTGAGAACTTTTTGAGTTTGTTTTAGTCTAAACTTGTGGCACTTACAATTAAAATATAAGTTGTTGCCTTAAACTCTCTCTTTTGACAATCAGGTAGGAAATTAGTTTCCTTATTTTAGTATAACAGTAGAGTATAAAATTAAAATAAAATGTTAGATACTTGTAATTCTGGTGTCAGTGGCTTATGATACTCTTACATGTTGTTTTTAATGTCTAGAATTCTTGAATCCTATGCTGTGCTCCTAAAAAATTACTGATATTATATACAAAGGTTCTTGTAAATGTTTATATTGTGCCAGCTGGATGTCCTTTGACAGCAAGTTAAATTTAATGGTAAAGTGGGTTTTTTTTTGCTCCCTCTACTGGCAAAAGCAGTTAGTAAAGAAAGTAATAGGACACTGGACTGAGCAATTGTTTTTTGTTTTTTTTTGTTTGTTTGTTTTTTTTAAAAAAAAAACATGTTTTAGTGGTTCAAGAGTAGTGGAAGATTTTTGTTCTTAAAAATAGAATATATGATCTACCATAGTTCATTGTAAAAATGGGGAATTTTTTCTTCAGATTTATTTAAAGGATGGATTAAAAACCTCCTCCTAGAATTGTTTATATCCCTTGGGGAACTTTTAAAGAGAACATGGGGAACAATGGATAAAGAAGGGAAATAATGTGTTTCTTTAATTTCCTCTTCCCCCAAGTATGATTTGAATCATATTGACATATGAAGAGAACAATTTTGTTGAGGCAAATTTGTAGATTCCATTCAAAGTAGGCTGTTACTGGTTTTCTTTTGGACTCCTTTCCCTGGAGATTTGATTCTTACTGGGAACTTTCTTCCTGTAAAAACAGAGAGTAAATATATCAGAGTGTACTTGCTCAGTAAGTTATTCCTCAGGTAGATGAACTGATTGCCAGCTGCAATCAGCTGCAATTTGGGCAACTGGGGGAGAAAATGATGGCAGACAAGCTCTGCATGAAGCTCCAGACCCTTCTGAGGCAGAAGGTAAGGTCTGATAGTCTCAAGGAATGACGACCATCTTGATGGCAGGGTGGTTAAATAGGTGACAGGTTTGATCCAGACCTTGGAGAATGAAAGTGTTTTTCATGTTAAAAAAGAAGGGCCAGGTTATTTTCATTTAGCTGAATATGCCTATAAAATGTTTGTAGAATTTTAAAAAATGTTTTAGTGTATCTAAAAGTTATGCATCTCTACTTTTGAGTTTTCTAACTCTTAATAACTAACCTTAATGATTCTTGCAGTCTTCTTGAAATTACGTACTTTCAGTAAATACATCGTGGTGACTCTTTAGAACCATAGATTAGTGTTAGGAATGATTCACATTTAAGCCATAATATGATCCTGTTCAGGAACCATTATTCATATTTTAGGCATAGAAGAAAAATGTTTAAGGAAGTATTTTTGTCTGTGTTTCTATAAATATATTGTTCTCCATAAATGAATTTATATTCAAATCTAGGTATTAGTGGATATGCATATATTTTTATAAGCCACTGAAATTTTAGTAAGTATGTAATTCTCTTTACACTGACTACTATCATCAATATACCTCATTACTTATTTTTAGCTATTAAATTAAGTTAAAGCAATTACCATCAGTCAGGCATTTGATAGATGGATGTTTTTTTGACCTTTAACATATATAGGTTTTGAAAGCTGATAATATGTCTGCAATAGAATGAGCTCTAAAAGATGACATATGCTTGGATGTCTGTTATTTCAAAACCCTGTTAAATGCCGTTTTGCTGTTTGCTATGATCTAAAAAAATGAAGTCAACATTTTTCTTAAGAATTTTTGACATTAAAAGTAAACTCTGTGTGTGTAAAACTTGGGAGGTTTTATTAGAAGGTGAAATTTGCAAATAAATATAGAATAAGTACTCTGCAACAAAATGGAATCCTTGAAATATTTTCCATTTTCTCCCTTTACAAATGAGGTCAGATTTACCCCCAATTTTTCAGAGGATATAATTTCTAAGAAATTATATCAGTGACTTACAGCACCATAGGGGAGAAGGGCAGGAGGTTGTCGGAAAGTGATCTTCTGTTGCAGTCTTTACCACTTTACTATTTCAGAATGCTTCAATCACATTTGATCAACCTGTGTCATCCTTAGAAGTTTTAATCTTTACAGTTAAGAAAGCTGAGATAATCATCACAGTTATCTGACACCATTAATCCTGTAAGTGACATAAATCAAATTTGAGCCCAGATCTTTGTATGAATCTGTGTTGAGCCACATCAGACGGCTTGCTAAATGTCAGTTTGGCTAAATGTAAGATCAGACATTGGACAAGAGCTCTTGTCATCTGATGCAGACAGCCCTTTACTACTACTTTGGAAAAATAATACTTCCCTTTGAATTTTTGAAGATGTACTTAAAAATTAAGCAGAATTATAATTTTTAAAGTTCCTGTTTTGATTTCTTGAATGAAGTGGTATTGCATTATAACCTGTTATATGTATATATTTCAGGTGTACATCATTGAAATTCAAATAAATAAATAAATATGTATGTATATGTGTAATAAATAATTGATTTTCATTTTAAAAAACACCTATGCAATGTCTCTTAAACCTGAAAGAAAGGTTATTTTTGTAACAACATGCATGCTACTGCTGTGTGGAATGCAATACAGTAATATTGTGCCAAGATAGTGTATCTCAGTGAAGATGAATGTTGCAAAGTGTAAAAAGTCTAAGTAAGGAAGTAGGAGAACATGAATCGAAAAAGGTATTTCTTTTACTAAGACATTTTTTAACTGAAGTAACCTAAATGTGTGGGTTATTGTAAACATGTTCTCATATAACTCTTAACTCTCCAAACACTAAGATAAGACAAAAAAAAAAAAACTTTTTAAAGATTTATTTATGCATATATATATCCTCTGGGGTACAGCAGAGGTGCAGGGGTGGTGAGAGGTTTGACCAGAGACATAGTGGGGAGCTGAACAAGCAGATCAATGAAGTACACTGCTGAGGGGAGCATTGGTTGAGACAGGAGAGGTTTGCTGTTCCATGTGGCTCACCTCCAGGGCAGGGGATCCAACTCACACTGAAGTGGCTGTGGCTAGTTCTCAGTGCTGTGCTTTAACCCATTGCGCCACCAGGAAGGGCCAGACCAAACATTTTTATTATTTTGGTATATTGGTGCTTTTTTATTAAAAAAAGTATATATATTACTCAAAGTTTCAAACTTGACCAAAAATTGTAGAAAATCTCATAATGAACTGCTATTAGCTATCACTAAATTTCGTTTACAATTTTTTTAAAAGATTTATTTATTTATGCATACAGAACTAGAATGCAGGCCAGGAGTGCAGGGGCAGTGATTCACCAGAGACAGAGTGGGGAGCAGAACAGGCAGACTGATGAAGTACAGTGCTGAGAGGAGCAGCAGGTCAGGAGAGGTCTGTGGTGCCTCCTGGGTGGGGATCGAACTCTTGCTGAGGTGGCTTTAACTTCTTTGTGCTGTGCTTTAACCCTCTGCGCCACCAGGGAGGGCCCCTAGTTTACAATTTTTAACTAGTATTAATTTCATGAAAGGCAGCCTGTAGCTAGTAACCAGTTTTGCTGAGGTTTTAAGACCACTGAAAAGGGAAAATCATGCTACATAAATCTATGTTTTTTATTTTCTTCAAAATTTCCTATAGTGGACCCCATTTTGAGTTTCATCGCTTTACTTTGTGCAGTTATAACCTATTAACATTAGTATGACTTTTTTGTTATCGACATTGATTGATGATTTTTGCTGAATAAAAAGGATATTAGTTTTAGTAATTTTATTAGTAAAATTAACTCCTCTCTTTCAATTAAATATGTATCTTTAAATTATGCAGTTTATGAAAGAGTAGACCATTATATTTATTATGCCATAGAGTAGCATCTTGAAGGTAGTATACTGAGAGATACGTTATTCATGAAAAGCCTTGTTATTGGGTGACTGACTTTTCTAATTTCAAAGAATAGAATGTAATAATTCAGTATTTTAAAATGAGATTGTAATTTTTCTATCATAACACAATGCTTAATCTAAGAGTCCTAGAATGTAAATAGAATGTAAATAAAAAGGCACTTGGAGCCCTCTTTTATTTTTTGGGCTATATGATAATTTATTTTCCAGAAAACTCTTGAAAGTAGGCTAGATCTGAATGGAGACTAATATAGTCTTGTTGAATATTTAAAAAAAAAAATTGTTTCCTTGCAGAGAAAAACAATGGTTTTCCTGTTGAACTTGTTATTCCTGCTTTGAAGAATATAATACGATAATTTTCAGTAATAACAAAGAATAGTAGAAACTATTTATGTATGATTTATAGATGATGGTTTTAAATAACCACTGTTGTTTCAGTTTTCGAAAGTAGCATAAACTTGGATTCATGGAACTAAGTGGAACAATGATATCACAAAGCAGAGCAATTTTTGTGTTACATAACAGCTGTACTCTCTGAGCTTTTTTCTATATCGATCATTGCACTCCCATTTCTATGGAGTATTTTCTTATTCTTGAATGAACCATTAACTCAGAATACCCGAGTTCTACCTAAAATTTGCTGGCTGTCTGCTCTCATATTTTTTCAAGGTTGAACACCTACATTGGCTAATTTTCCTACTGTACTAGCATTATTTTAAGTACCTATGTATTACCTAATATGTTACAAATTATTATTACCTGCACCATCCAAATATTTAATTTTTTTTTAAAGATTTATTTATTTGTGCATACAGAACTGGGGTACAGGCCAGAGGCTCAGGGGCAGTGAGAGGCTTCACCAGAGACAGAGTGGGGAACAGAACAGGAAGATCGACGAAGTACACTGCTGAGGGGAGCCCGGGCAGGTCAGGAGAGGTCTGCCACACCATGTGGTCCCCTCCGGGGCAGGCAGGAATTGAACTCATGTGGAAGGGGCTTTAGATTCTCAGTGCTGTGCTTTAACCCTCTGCGCCACCAGGGAGGGCCCCAAATATTTAATTTTATTACAGAGTTAGGTATGCTCGAATAGACTGTTGGTGTGGTAAAGAAGAAATCTAAATATTCCTAAATTACAGAGTTGGACAGGTAGGAAAATAATGCACAAAAGACAGCTTTTGTAGATACCTTTTCTGGACATGATTTTTAGGGAGGATTTATGGTTCAGGTCTTTCAATTTTAGTTTTTTAATGTACTTTTCCATGTACAGCTCCCAGGTTATGTTACTTAAAAGAACATTTAAGTCAGGCAGGGCAGTACTACATATGAATGGTTTGTGGGATTTTATAAAGTTGTGGTATGATGGTAGCAGTATGCCAGTTTTCAAGTGCAAGACATGTAATTGCATCACCTCTGTCAGTAATAGCCTGTTAAAATGAATGTATTGATATTTATCCTGGGATAGATCTTACCCTTTTGACATGTAGAGAGCTCTTCTTTGAATATATTTTTCATTTAATGATAACTTAAAACTAGCTATACATGTAGTCATTTTTCTTTGCTAGTTACAAACTTGCAGCACTATTAAAAACTGTAAAATAGATCATAAAATTAAGTTGTAGGGTATTCTAACTAGTTTGAAATAACATTACTTGTTAAAAGCTACGTGAAGCTTTGGTACACATTCAGATTGATTTGCTTATTAATAAATAATTATCAGGAGGTGTTGTTCTTTGCCACATATTTGATTCTTTTAGTTTTGGGTATTTTATTCTTTTAGTTTTAACACAAAACTGTTCTTTAGGTTCAGAGCACAGAGGGAGAAGCTCCCCATGTTCCAGCCACATATCAGCTAGGTCTTACCAAATCAAAAAGAGGTAAGCAAACTAGTATCTTCTATTTCCTGAATATATTATCAAAGCGGTAATAGTTGATTTGGAAAGAAGTTTTAGCTATTTACTTGTAAGTGGAAAAAGAAAAGCACCGTGGTATGCATACTTCTTTATGGTTTGCTTGTAGAATTTCTTTTGTATTGAAGACTTTTGTGCCATATGTGTAATATTAATTTGCTTATCCTTTGATGATGTGTTAGACAATTTTATATACTCTATTTTTCAATTCTACATTAAGGCTAAATCTGAAGATGTAGTAAACAACAGACTTACAAATCCTTTTTACATTGTTCTGATTGAAATACACACTTGAAATATTCATTTCTGAATTTTCATTATTTAAATATGATTCCTAGGTATAAAATAGGAACATGCCTCTGGCAATAAACCACAAATGTCTCTCAGCAGCAGTTAAAGCTAGTTAAATTAAATTCAAACTGTGGATCAAAGGTTACATATCATTCTTCTCTTATATTATTAATTATTGACCAAGAACCTTTGAATCCACTCCTCTTACTTTTAATTTACATGAGAAAAATCATGCAGATCTTCCTTAATTTACACAACCTTTGAGACTTAAAAAGAGGGAAAGGACAGAAGAAGTTCAAATGACCACTAAAGGTAGGACTGACTATGTTTTGTTTTTTTAAACAAAGATTCAGATGTTTGTTTTCTTTTGATTACTAAAAATGACTTCATGAGAGACAATTTGCATATGACTTGCAATATGACACTAAGAAACAAGAGCTCTACTCTCACTACATCACTATAGCTTTGATCAAAAACAAATGATCCTTCCTATTTAATGTTTTCCCCTTGTAAGTCCATAACTACATGTATTGTTTCTAAACTGTAAGGGAAAAATGACAGTTACTACTGAATCTTTAGATAGATAGGGAGGTGACAAAGTGTGGAATCACTTTGCCCTTTCTCTAAAGGGGATAAAAACAGTATAATTACATTAAGATCTTCCAAGAACAATTTTCCTGTAGTCGGACAAATGGCATGTAGTTGGTATTCACATCTGTGGGTTTGTTTGTTTTCCTTTTATTGACACGGGGCTTCATATTTCTGGGGGCATAAGTAAAGAGGCAACATTTTTGTTAATCACATTTTTATAAATTAATAGTGTTTGTGAAAGAGAGGTAGAAACTGTTTTGTTTTTGAAAATACTGATCAGATTTTGATATTGTGATGTATATTAGATTAATCATAATTGCAGAATCAGTGATTATTCCTTTGACAAGTTTAACAAAAGACATATAGTGCATGTATAAAGACACTTCACACTTACTTTAGTAATAAGATTTTTGAAATTACAACATCTTAACCTCTAGTATAGCCCAGGGATTTATACTGAATCCCAGAGAGGTTTAGTGATTTATGTCACAAGCTAACATTCAGCAGATATGTTGAGAGATGTCCAACATTGTTCTTATCACAGAAGACAAGCACTATTTTCTTTAGTCTATCAGTGTATATCTCTGTTCTGTTTTTTTTTAATCATACTAAACAAAATTTTCAGATTTTGTTTTCTTACTATAATGCTTGTGAAAGTTATTAGAAATAATGCCTTATCTCTTCAATGAGGATGGACAACCAATACTTTTCAGTTCTACCTTTTTCTGTGGAGACATGTTTTCTAAAGTCCTATATTCTGGCTTGTAATTAACAGGATAGCGTCTTAGGCATTCATCTTCGTTCTTGAAGTAGCTCTTTGAAATAGATAGGAGAATTTTAACTTGTTTTTGAAAGAGAGAGTTATGCTATTGCTTATGGCATTAACATGGGAACTCAAACCCAGGCCGCCTTGTCCTCCACTGCACCTGCTCTGAAGCCAAAGCAGTCTGTAGTCTGCCCTGACCTGTGTGAACTCAGACAGAGTTAACCACAGAGAGGGAATGTGGTACAGACTGTGCTAGATAAAACAGATACTAGCAGAGAGAACCTGGGTGGAGTTGGTCTCTTTGGCCTCCCTGGACTCTCCTGACAACTGTTCTATCCCGCCATATGGGCAACTTCCTTTCTGTATCTTTGAAGCAACTACTTAATTCTGTTGCTTGTGGGAGATAGTTATCATTGATTCATTCAGCAAACTTTTTTTTTACTGTAAGTAAACTTGTTCTAGATACTGGGATACAAAGAAGAGTAAAGAAGGTTCCTACCTTCAGAGAGCTCATACTCTAGTAGTTTTCAAGGCATGAAAGCATGTAATTCTGGTGATAACTACTAGGAGTCAGTACATTTATCATTTTATCAATATAATATGTAATTATGGTAGAAGTGCTTATGGTAGAAGCTTATTGCAGTTCAGTTTCAGTTATTCCAGTTTATCTAGATTTATCAAGGCTATGAATCAGTCTCTTAGATTTTGAAGTTTGTTAACTTAAAAATAAGACTGAATTATTTTAAATTTTAGTAAGAATAAGAAGATTCCATTTCATGGTGCTCTGTGTTGAGCCTGATAATGCAATGGGATAAACTTTGATTTTATATTTTATCCAACATCAGTTCTTGGTTTTTTTCTTTATATTTAATACATATTTTTTTACATTATTCTTCATTTTATGCATTTTTTTAAAATCTCAGTTGTAATCCCTGTCGACTTAATCACCACCACTTCACCCATGTGCCAGCAGCATATTCCATGTGCTTTCCCACCCAAGATTTGATCTTGTTCCTCTCTCCTCCCCTGTGGAATGTTTTGGTTTATAGTTGTGAGTTGATGTTTTTTTTATTTTATTACAATTACTATATGTACTGTATTTTTTTTTCCTCCTGATCCCTTACACTCCTGCTATGAATGAAACCATCTGGTATTTTTCTTTTTCTTTCTGGTTTATTTCACTAAGCATGATCTCTACCAGCTCCATCCATGTTGCTGCAAATGGCACGAGGTTTTTTTTTTCATTGCTGAGTAATACTCCATTGTGTTTATAAACATCTTCTTGATCCAGTCATCTGTTTTGGGGCATTTGAGTGGATTTCAAATCTTCCCTATCATAAGAATATCAGTTAACTATTCCATTCAGTGAATGTGCATTTTATAAACATATTTTATTTATCCCATTGTTTTGAAGTTCTTCAAAAATTGCCTGTTTTGTGAGTCTTATACCTTAATGAATATGATAATTTTAAAGTCTCTCATACTTTGGCAGTAGTGGTATTAGTGAGCTTGTAGTCATGCTTGCTGTACTCTGTTGCTTTTTACTGCAAAAAAGTTTTGTTAGGTCAATAAGAATAAGAGTTTTGAGAAGAAAGTTAAACAGGGGTTTTAGAAGCTTAAATATATTATGTCCTGATCAAATTTAAATATTTGTGTCTCATGAAATTGTTTTGAAATAACTTTTCAATAACTTAGAAATCTTTGCATATTTCAGTGATATCAGTGACATTAAGTAGTCTTGCATACAAATAATTTAAATTGATCTTAATTGTGTTTTCATTTTTCTACAAGGAAGATAATACAGAGTTTTACACTTCACACTTTAATGTCTAATTTCATCTACTAAATATCTTTGGATGTTTATATATGTTTACAAATGGAAGTGGTTTACCTTGGAACTTCCAATTTTTACTAAAGTCTGTTTTTATTTATTTCAGTGTATTGTCCTCCTTAATTCAATTAATCCAAGACATTAATTGAATTTACTGAAAAACTTTAAATTAGCACTTAATTAGCAGCTAAACACAGAATTTCTGATAGAATGACTCAGTTTTCATTTGAAAGTTAAGTCATTTCCTGTGTTTTGAAGCCACAGTTTTACATAAGTGGATTTCTAGGAGGAATCAACTTTGTATATCAGTCTGTTGGTTGTCATAATGTTATTTTTCTCATTGAAGTCATATTTAGTAGTTTTGCATAACTACATTTCTTCTGGTAGATCATCTGTTACGTACTGCAAGTCAGCATTCTGATAGCAGTGGTTTTGCTGAAGATTCAACAGACTGTTTTTCCCTTAATCATCTTCAGGTAAATTTTCTGTTACTAAATTCCTATGATTTCCATGTTTCACTTAGTATTTAGGTGATTTTTCATTAACTCTGTGTTTCAAAACTAAATGTGTATAATTTTAATTTTTCCAAGTGACAATAACAAGGACACTTTGGGATGTAGATGTTTACTAAGCATTTGACTACAAATTTTAGGTTTCACTAATTCTTCCTTTCTCTCTGAATGTTTAAAAACAACAAACAGAAGCTTCTTAATTTTTGTACCATCAGTAGACAAGTTAGTTTAATTATTAATCTATTCTGCATATTATTTTCTTATTTTTAACCCTCAATATGTTTAAGTTATTTTGTGTGTGTGTTTAAGTACTTTATAGTTTTTTTCTGTACTAATTAACATAGAGTGTTGACCCATAGCTTGCTGAATGTTAACTTTTATACTAAAATTTATTAGATACCCCAAAAGATAGACACAACTTTACCCTTAAGGTGTCATTGTCACTGTGTGTAATACACAGGGTATATATGAAAAGTGTTCAAAATACCTCTAAGCATATTTTAAAGAAAAGTGAAATAAGAGAACTGCCCTCTCAAAGTCTTTAGAAACATAGTATTTAAGGAATAGATAGACAAGAAAGTGTTTAAAGAGACTCAGAAAGAATACTACAGGCAGAAAAAGTACAAAATGGAAGAGAGATTTTCAGAAGGAAAGCTAATGTAGGGTCCCCAAAATGAAGTGTGAGTTAGTTACTTGGAAGTTAAGTCATTGAATGAATAGTTTTGATACACAGTGAAACAAAAAGCATAACAAAAATATATGATTGATAAGGAAAGGAAGACATGAATGTTGGTTGTTTTCAAATATAGAATTGGGGGATGGCTTAGAAGGAAGTTACCTGAGTAAGGGAAGAGTTTGATGCAGAAAAATCTGGAATCAAACAGCAGTTATCTTAGTACTGAAAGGATATGATTAAAAACACAGGTTGAAGGAATTAGCTTTGTGAAAAAGGAGTTTTCTTTTCAATATGTGGGGGAGGGAATAGTGGAGAGATATTATGTGGTATATTGTATTTGTTAGGAAAGAAAGGAATTTTGACCATTTTTCTCAGTTCACATTATATGTTGGAAGAAAAGGAGATGGGTGTTAAAAAGATCTAAAGAAAATAGTGGAAGTCTGGAATAATCTTTGTGATAAAGTGGAGGGGTTGCTGATCAGCGTGAGTAAAAGGTTTTAAGTAATAACAGGCCAAGGGATGGAAACTGTAAAAATACAGAAATAACAGTTTGGCACATTAGGATTCTTATTTGCATTCTCCATCTGTCCGTAACTTCATTTCATAGGTTCATGAGCCCCTGCAGACCATGGGGAGTAGTGCTGATAGCTGTGACAGTGAGACAACCGTCACATCATTTGGTGAAGACCTTATCACACCGACAGCACAAGACCAGCCTTATTTCAATGAGTCAGAAGAGGAGTCTCCTACCCCTCTTCAGAAAGGAGGAGAGAAAGCAGCAGCAGTTGGTCATCAACAGAGACAGTCATCTAACCAG
This sequence comes from Condylura cristata, assembly GCF_000260355.1. NCBI lineage: Eukaryota > Metazoa > Chordata > Mammalia > Eulipotyphla > Talpidae > Condylura > Condylura cristata. Next base: position 37,926,891 of record NW_004567103.1, on the reverse strand, counting down.
GATTTCCCCCTTGAGACTGTTGAGAATACAGGAACTAAACAGTCCACCACTAGTATTGGGGATCATGTTACTGAAATTACTGAGGCAAAGGAAGATTTGTCCCCAGCACAGCCAGTAGAAATGCTGAGGGAAGCAAGTGCTGAAAGTGATGTGGATATCAGCAGTGAATGTGAATTTGCACAGTATACCACACACCATATTCTTAAATCATTGGCTTCTATTGAATGCAGTGAGATAGGCTCTGAAAGTACAACTGGGCCTCCCTCTTCTGTGGACAGAGTTAATACAGCTTTGCAAAGAGCCCAAATGAAGGTTTGCAGTCTGTCTAATCAAAGAGTAGGGCGTAGCCTGATAAAATCAAAAGATCTGCTAAAGCAGAGGTACCTACTTGCAAAAGCTGGCTATCCTCTAAGGCGGTCTCAGTCTTTACCAACCACCTTATTGAGCCCAGTAAGGGTTGTGTCCTCTGTCAATGTTCGCTTATCCCCAGGAAAGGAGACCAGATGCAGTCCTCCTTCCTTCACTTATAAGTACACGCCCGAAGAGGAACAGGAATTAGAAAAAGAGGTGACTGAGCATGATGGTCAATCTTTAGTTAAATCTACTATTTTCATCTCCCCATCATCTGTGAAGAAAGAAGAAACCTCTCAGAATGAGGTGAACCAGTGGGAAGAATGCCATCATCGAAGGACTCCGACCTGTTCGCTGTATGCTCGGGCACCTATATCACAGTCCACCTGCTCCCTTCACTCTGTCCACTCTGAGTGGCAGGAAAGGCCCCTGTGTGAACACATGAGGACTCTGAGCACTCACAGTGTTCCCAATATATCTGGTGCCACCTGCAGTGCCTTCTCCTCCCCTTTTGGGTGTCCTTACTCACATAGACATGCTGCCTACCCATACCGAGTGTGCTCTGTGAACCCTCCTTCTGCCATTGAAATGCAGTTGCGAAGAGTATTGCATGATATTAGAAACTCACTGCAGAATCTTTCACAGGTATGAGATTGTTGTGTTGTTTTCATTATCTCATAATTCCCTGAGAGATAAGACCTGACAGGCATGAACCACTGCAGCTTTTTTTTTTTTTAATGTACCCAAACTCTTCTGTACTTGCCCTCTTCCTGTACTCTTGCCTCAGACCTCAAAGGAAAGCTGTAACTCATCCTAACAAGGTCTGTTTCTCGTGTAGGTATCACTAGATAACTTTCTTCAGTCGCTCTTCCGTTATCTTAGCCAAGCCATCTCATTATTAAAACTTCTTCCCTCAGGGCTCTTTCTGGCTTTTCTCTTCTAAGTTTTCCTCCCCTTGGCTTCTGTGGCACCATATCCTCCTGGTTCCGCTCGTAGCTCTCTGCCTAAGCTTTCCCCTTCACCTGCTGACTCCTGATGCTGGCCACCTGGCACAAACTTAGTCTACTTCTACTGGGTTCAAAGACTGGAACTACCCCAGAATGGAAAAATTCAGGTAAAGTGTAAATTAGAATAAAAATGGTCTCTATGTCTTGTTACTTTGAAAGTCATCGCTCTCAGATTTGCTGGTGGATTGGAAATAATTTCCAAAAACTAATGGAAACAAGAAAATTGTTTTTAGATTTCCCTTTCACATTTTCTTTCTGAATCTCTCTCTTAACTATTTATATTTGAGCAGTTGAAGAAATGAAGAAACTGATAATGTAATGATCATTACTGGTGCTTCAGTGTAGGAATGCCTAGAACATATAGGATAGATCTCTGTCATGAACTAGCAGGCAGAAAGCTACCTTGAAAGTAAAAATCAAAGTTGTAATTTTTACAAATTAATTCAGTAAACTATACCTTCTCTCATATATAGATTTTATCCTCATGCCAGTCATCTTCTAATCACTTGCAGCTAATAAGAATATGAATTTCTTCTACCTCACAAAATGTAGTTCTGTTAATATTTCACTCATGGAGACCTTGTAGTTCTCTCCATGCAAAAAGCTGTGACTTCCCATGACTGTACACCTCTGTTTTCTTGGTGTACCTTTCATGGTAGTTTAGCCTGTTCTGCTCTAGAAAAGTAGGTGCCAGTACTGTTGGGTTCATTTATTTACTTGACCTGAATTTTCCTGTTTTCATCATAGCGCCCACCCGACTCCACTTCATTATAATAATTTTTTAACTTCTCTTTTGTTTGATTTTATTGTTAGAACACTTGAAATTTAGGAATACCTTTCATCTTCTTTTTATGTTGTTTTTTCCTCTCTGCTAAAAGTAATGACATAGTAGATGGCTAAGAATAAGAGTGTGTTTACTTGCTCCTCTAAGCCAAGTCAGTAGTTTCTATAGTCTTAAATGACACTTACTATGGCGTCTCCATTTTTGAGTTTTATTTTTCTGCTTTCTCAAGGCAAGAGGATAGTCCTTTCAGACATAGATTTAAACTTTTGCTTTGCCTTTTCCTCATCCTAAATAGACTCATTTTTACCTCAACAGATAGGAGTAATAAGTAGCATGGGGATGGATTGTTTTGGCTCCTGCTTATAAATTGAAATGGCATATTTTTCTCTTAAAGATAAAATATGTAGGCCCTAAAGCACAACTTTTTAACATTTTAGATAATTTTGGAAATAGTCACTTTGAAATTAACATTGATTTCTAATTCTATTTCCTCCACTCTTTTGAAGTACCCTATAATGAGAGGACCTGACCTTGCTGCTGCTCCATATAGCACTCAGAAATCATCTGTTCTACCTCTTTATGAAGTAAGTTCTTAACCTAAATCTTGATGTTTCAAATTATGTCTTTGATTTTGAAGTATAATTCTGTTATTTTGTGTTTTAGAATACTTTTCAGGAGCTCCAAGTGATGAGGCGGAGCTTAAATTTATTTAGAACACAAATGATGGATCTAGAATTGGCAATGCTACGCCAGCAAACCATGGTTTATCATCATATGACTGAGGAAGAAAGGTAAAAGTTCACTTTGTCTTAATGCAACTTGAAATATTTTTAATTCTAAAAGAATTTTCAGCTTGCTCTTTAAGGTAGTTTTTATTTCTATTGACATGTACCCTGTATTTTGTGAACTAAATTAGGCAGTAATTAGGTAGTACCGAGTAACCGTCTTTCTTCATTGCATTAAGGAGAAACACTTGTATTTAGCTATTAGTGTTTGAGATACTTGTGTAAGAAGTAGAGGAAGAAAGACCAGTTGTTGTCATAGTGTTTACACCTGCAATAGATGCTGTTGTACTAATTCATAGAATTTAGGTATTCATTATCTTCTGGTCACTTTAATGTCAAGGGAATTATGAATAAAAACCCTCCAACTGCTTTTCTGTACCTGTGCCTGTCACCATACTCAGGTGTGAAGTTGATCAGCTCCAGAGTTTGAGAAATTCAGTTCGAATGGAACTCCAGGAACTGGAACTGCAGCTGGAGGAGCGTCTACTGTGCCTGGAGGAGCAGCTGCGTGGGCGCACGCCTTCTCCCTACCACGCCTCAGCACTTGTGGTACGGTACCTTACGTTCATCAGTAGCTTTTACAAAGGACCTGTTGTGCTCTAATCTAGGACATAAGACTTAATTTAAGAACATTTATTTTAATGGCATTAGAGGTATGGAGAATGTTTAAGGAGCCGTTTCCACAAATTAGTTATGATTATTTACCTAACTAGATATATATTGGGAAAATTTAATAGTAATTTTTTTGTAGTTAGTAAGGATAATAGTAAAGTTGAAGGGTAAAGTTGAAGGATTTGCTTTTTTTTTTTTTAAGATTCATTTATTTATGCATACAGAACTGGGGTACAGACTGGAGGTGCAGGAGTGGTGAGAGGATTCACCAGAGGCAGAGCAGAGTACAGAACTGGCAAATCTATGAAGTTCATTGCTGAAGGGAGCAGGGGGTGGGTCAGAGGAGGCCTGCCATGCCAGGTGGGGATTGAACTCCCTGTGAAGTGGCTGCGGTGAGCTTCATGGTGCTGTGCTTTAACCAGTTGCACCACTAGGGAGGGCCGCTAAAGTTGAAAGATATTAAAGGAAAAATTACAGGTGGTTAGCATGACCGGTTTGGATTTTAATCACTTTGTCTACAAAGAAAAAAAATGTTTATTTTACTCTTTTTCTTTTCTTGCCTGTGAATAAATAACTTTTACTTGGGATTCTTACACGTTTACGTTTTGTAAGGAGTCAACTGAGATCATTATACAGGTAGAAAATATTTATTCAACCAAGAAAAAATAAAGCACTTTCTTTTGTACCACTTTTTATATTTCTAGTGTTCCCTTCCATAAAGTATAAACTTCAACAGTTATTCTTATCTTGGCAATTTCTTCATAGCTGTTGAATATGTTGTGTTATAATGTTGAAGTAATGCACTTTTTCTTAAACAACATGCTTGGTTTTGTTCAAAGTAAGTGGGTGAATACTCACATGTATGTACACATTGGAAATAGAATCAGTAGAATAAGAAAATGTATATATTCACATATATGCGTATAGCATAAAATAAATATTTTGTATTATTTATAGATATCTATTTTCATTAAAAGCTTTTGATCCATTCTGAGAAATGAGTGTGACAGCAGAGCATGAAAGTATTTTATGTTCACCTTTGTTCATGATAATTTATTTTACTGGATCCATAACAGTTGAGAGGAACCTCTGTAACATAAAGGGATGCTTAGAGCAATAATCAGCTGACTCATTTTATTATAAAACACAATTTGAAAAACTATATGTACACACATATATATTGTTCTTTTTCAGGGAATATATGGCAACAGAAGTGCTGATAACTTGTCATGCCCTTTTCCATTGAATGTAATGGAACCAGTAAGCCTCTCTCCTTTTAAATTAGTGGGGAAAGGAATGATAGAACATATTCCCCCTTATCTGTGAAGGAATGTCCTGAGACTTCCCCTTAGGAAACCCGCATTATACCAAGTTTTTTCATATATATGCATACCCATGACAAAGCTTAATCTCTAGATTAGGGAAGGCAAGAGATTAGCAACAGTAACTAATTATAAATAAGACCAACTGTAATAAGGGTTACATAAATGTAGAATCTCTCTCAAAAATACCTAATTTTACCTGTGTTTTCAGATCATAGTTGACCTATAGGTAAATGAAGCAACAGAAAGTGAAACCACAGATAAGGAGTGACTACTGAGACATTTATAAACACTTTCTAGTGGATATGAAATATTCTTAAATATAAAATTTGATAAATTAATTGGATGTGATTTTAGCACTTCTGAAAGTCCATTGACATTTTAGATCACCAGAAGCCAGATTGATTGCCATAATGATTTATTTTTAGGTCAACAGGAGATAATGCATCACAAAAGTATTTAACATATTGTCCAAGAGAAACACATTTTTCTTGTTGATTCCAGGTACTTCAGGTAGTTGAATCTAGTAGCTAGACTTCTTTTTTTGAACAAAATTTTGACTTTCATATATTTCAGACAAATTGTTATGTGGTCAGAAGCATTATAAATAACTATTTGTTTTTCACTAGTTATTCTTACAAGTAATTTGGTTATCTGTGTATAACAAGTAAAATTTTATCCAGCTACATATTCTAGCTACACATTTTATGGCATGATATCATTATGAATTTAAATTTTCTATTTAAGTAAATTTCCAATTGCTAAGTGAATGAACTAACTCATGTCTTTACATGTTAAATGACTTTGACAGTCGGATTTTAATCTTTTTAACTACCACTCTTAATTTTGTGAGAGAACAATTACAATTTTTCTGATCTCCAGGTTACTGAACTGATGCAGGAACAATCATATCTGAAGTCTGAATTGGGCCTGGGACTTGGAGAAATGGGGTTTGAAATTCCTCCAGGAGAAAGTTCAGAATCTGTTTTCTCCCAGGCAACATCAGAGTCCTCTTCTGTATGTTCTAGTCCCTCTCATGCTAATAGAAGAACTGGAGTACCTTCTAATGACTCAGCAGGCAAACCCAAAGCCCATCTGGTATCAAGGAAGAAAGTATTCCGAGCATCAGTGGCCCTCACACCAACTGCTCCTTCTAGAACAGGCTCTGTGCAGACACCTCCAGATGTGGAAAGTTCTGAGGAAGTGGGTGCAGAAGAAGTCTCAGAGACTGTAGGACCTAAATGTGAAGTGGAAGAAGAACATGAAAAAATCCCATTAATGCCAGCTGCTGAGGAAATGCATAAAAATATGGAGCAAGATGAACTGCAGCAAGTCATACGAGAGGTGAATAAGATCTATACTTAATTTATTTAGTAAAATGCATTGGAGAAGGTTTATTCAAAATTTTGCACTTTATTCAGTAGGTTTTAGAGAGTTTTTTTTTTTGTTTTTTTTTTTTTAATGCTTGCAGAACTGGGGGTACAGGCCAAAGGTGTGGTGGATGAGAGGATTCCCCAGAGACAGAGTGGGGAGCAGAACAGGGAGATTGACAATGTACACTGCTGAGGGGAGCAGCAGGTGGGTCAAGAGAGGTCTGCTACGCCATGTGGGTTAGCTCTGTGGCGGGGGGATCAACCTCTTGCTGCAGTGGCTTTGGAGAGCTTCATAATGTGGTGCTTTAACCTTTTGCACCACCAGGGAGAGCCCAGTTTTAGAGAGCTTTTAAATTAACTTTCCACTGATCCAGTAAATTATGTTTGTAATAGAATTTCTGCAACTTTTTGCACTTTACTGTGAATAACAGCATTTATCTAATTTCACTTTGGTGAAGAAAGTATTTTATTAAATTTTTAGATAGGTAAACATGACAACTCTTTAGATTTGTTTCCACATTGACAAAATAAGGGATTATAATTTTGATCCCTTCCAAGATTAAAAGCTGTCATTCATGTTCTATGGAACTAAAGAAATGGTGTTGTGACTTGCATAGTTACAAAGAATTTGATCTTTTTGGTATAGTAGATGTAGGATGTGGTAATTACATATGAGTTGTTCAAAGATATATAAGTATAGAATTTTATTGTGTATGAGATCAGTTATCAACCTGAGATATTTAACCATAGTTTAAGGCCACTAACAGGACTGCAAAAAATTAGGAAAGTAGTATCAAAGTTTAAGGGTAACTGAGAAAATTAGTAAGATAGCAATTTTTTGGTACTAGAACCAGAACTAGAAGGAATAGCATATATATTATTTAAAAGAAGAAATCTCTTTTCATACACGTTTATTATAATGGCTTTCTTTTTCATCTTCTCAAAAAGTGTCTTTGGTACAAAATCTAGTTGACTACAGAAGATGCAATTACATATATTGGATTCTTTTCCCCCATTCTATTCTCTTAAGAGTAGCTTTAAGGAAGAATCATAAATTTCCATTGTTCTTTCCTACTGAAACATTAAAACCCATGATGAGAAAATATTTCATTATTTTCGATTAGTTAAAAAGAGGATAACCTACAGTGAAAAAGTCACTTCATAAGTGTTTTAATGAGTATCTGTTATTTAAAAGAGAAGAGAAAAATATACATAAAACATGAAATCCATAAGCCTAAACTCATATAATAAAAGGGTAAGTCAGACTACCCAGCAGACAGCTGAAAAATCACACAGAAAAGCTTTGAGTATAATATATTCATGAACTAAGAATTTAGAAATGGAAGGGGTCTAAATAAGCCAGAGAAATTAGAATCAGCGACTCCCTAGTTTTTTTTTTTTTTTTTTTTAAAGATTTATTCACCTGTGCATACAGAACTGGGGTATAGGCCAGAGGCTCAGGGGCGGTAAGAGGCTTCACCAGAGACAGAGTGGGGAGCAAAACAGGCAGATCGACGAAGTACACTGCTGAGGGGAGCAGCGGGCGGGTCAGGAGAGGTCTGCCACACCATGTGGTCTCCTCCTCGGCAGGCGGGGATCGAACTCATGAACTCATGCGGAAGTGGCTTAAGCTTCTTAGTGCTTTAACCCGCTGCGCCACCAGGGAGGGCCGACTCCCTAGTTTTAATGTAGATATTTCCAAATTGTTTAGCAGTGTGAATCTAATTAATATACTTAGAATTAACATAGATCAAATTTCTAATGATTGTAGATGAGAATGTTGACAACAGACCTGAATTTTCCCTCAAATGGACCATTGATCCTCTGGTCTCAGGAATTAGTTTGTGTGCAGTAGGCGAAATCACTTATAGCTGTGTGATTTATATCACTTGAGAAGAATGTTAAAAATGCAGTTTTATAGGTTAACATATGCACTCCTAAAAAGTCCTAAAAATTATTTCAGTAAAACCAGAGCTTATCGGAAGAATAGGATAAGTGTAACACTTAAAATTGCCAGTGACATATTCAAAAGGAAATAGAACCCTAATAAAAGATAATACAAACAGTATAATTTTGTACATGTTGTTCACAAATATATAAAAAATCTAATTTGATACTCTATCTTGAAAAAAGACTTGAAGTTTGTTTACAGAATTGTGTTTTGAAGGGTTGCAAATTGTGAGTTATTATGAAGTGGTAGAGGTTGATCTGAAATCCAAAAACTTTTAATACCAAGTACAACAGGTGTGACTCATAATACATAGTGAAGTGAGACAGCTGAAGAAGCTTAAAATATGTGTGTTCCATGTACTGTATCCATAGGCACAACTGAATACAGTTCCTTGGTTAACTTAGTGTTCCCTGCACATAAGAAAACATGAAACTTACATTATACTCATTTTTCCTAATATTTTGCTTATGTTAAGAACCACACATTCATATTTTCAGAGCAAGTGTTACAGCAGAAGAGATTGCATATAGTTAACTTTTTTTCATGGCATGAATTACTAACTTAAAGTTTAAAAGGTTTTAATTCTATAAATTTGTTCTGCAAATGTAATTATTTTTGCTAAGTTGGCTATGGGTGGCTAATATCTGTAAACTATATATCTACTCTATTCTATTAGGTATGACTGTTATTATAATCCATTCTTACTTGTAAGTTTTATATCAGATAACATGTTTTGAAAGAAGGTGTTTTTCCCCAAGTATGTATTAACTGAGGAAGTAAGTTTTAAGATAACTCTCCCTTCTAAAAATGTGATTTGAAAAGACCCTTGATTCTTGGGTAAGGAACATGGAAGTCATTGTTCCTGTTTTTGATGCCTTGTATTAAATTGCTTAATGATTAATAAGAACTACTTCAAACATGGAAGATTTTATAATTTGAAGATAATTAAATTGTTGTATGAGGCAAATGTTTGAAAATTTTTTCAGGGGCTTCCCTGGTGGCCTGCGGTTCAAGTTTCAGTGCTGTCACCTCAGTGGCTTGAGTTCTATCCCTGGCCAGGGAGCTGACCCACATGTCCCAGCAGACCTCTCCTGTCTCTCCTGCTGCTCCCCTCAGCAGTGTATTTCAGTAAATCCACCTGCTCTGTTCCCAAAGCTGTCTTTGATGAATCCTCTCACCCCCCCAAATCTCTGGCCTATACCCCAGTTCTATGCAATAATAAACAAAATCTTTAAGAGGAAAAGAAAATTATTTCAGAATTTAGGCAAACTATATAGTTTGTAAGAGAAATATTGATGCACTCAAGAAAATAAGTGATTTTGAAGCACTTTAAAAGCATTAATGGTAAGCTCAGTTCTGGAAACAACCCAAGTGTCCAAGGACATATTAGTGAATTATGATATCATACAGGGCCTTCCCTGGTGGCACAACTGACTGAAGCTGCTTGGGTGCGAGTTCCATCCCCACCAGGAGGTGACCCACATGGCGCGACAGACCTCTCCTGTCTTGCCTGCTGCTCCCCTCAGGAGTATACTTTGTCCATCTGTCTGTTCTGCTCCCCACTCTGTCTCTGGTGAAACCTATTGCTGCCCCTACACTTTTGGCCTTACCCCAGTTAAACTTTTAAAAAAATGAACTCTTAACTATGGTCACAACATGGAAGTAGAAGGGATTACACTAAGTGAAATAGGTAAGAATGGTATGGTTCTTATGGTTCCATTTGCATGTAGACTACAGAAAGACAAAGCAAAAGATTGGTCACAGCCAAACCAGTAACAAATTCTAGAAATCTTTTAGGAAAATTAAGGCTACTCAGGGGCGTGGGAGAGGGTGGAGAGCAATGGTGATGGGGTACCAGTGGATAATGGTAGAGAACTATGGGTATCTTAGTGGCAGGAATGGCTGGTGGCATGCATCTGAGGAGTAATCTTACTGCTGTGAAGCAGTATTACCTAAATAAAATTATTTTTAAAAGCATATATTTGCAAATAAATCAGTGCAAGATAAATTAGTCCAGCACCAGCATAATAAAAAAATAATTTGTTAATCTTAGTTCAGTTACAGTGGTATTATGTTAAACTTTGTTCAGAAAATATTTAAAATTCAGATTAATTTTAATTCCATTCAGCTCAGATCCCTATTTTTTTTTGTCCTTAAAGATAGGTGGTACTTGTTTCCAATCTTTTTAAGCCTGTTATATTAGTAATCAAGAAAAGATTCTGTGTTTTCAGTAAGTTCTGGGCTCCTGACCGACCCTATTAACAAAGCCACTATTCAGGAAGTTAAGATGTAATCTTGGACTGAACAGTTTTGCAGGTGAGGATTAATTTTTAGGAAAGTTATTTTATTGCACTTAGGGTGCATAAAAACAATGATGTTTGTCAGGCTTTTGTTTCTATCATTTCATCATATGTGAAGCTTTAAAAGGAATGATTTTTTTATAATGTGTTTATACAATAGATTGATCTTTAGTAGGAGAACATTAAAAGAAAGTTTATTCGGCCCTCCCTGGTGGCACAGCGGGTTAAAGCACAGCACTGAGAATCTAAAGCCGCTTCCACATGAGTTCGATTCCCGCCTGCCCCAGAGGTGACCACATGGCGTGGCAGACCTCTCCTGACCCGCCCGCTGCTCCCCTCAGCAGTGTACTTTGTCGATCTGCCTGTTCTGCTCCCCACTCTGTCCCTGGTGAATCCTCTCACCCTCCGCATCTCTGGCCTGTACCCCAGTTCTGTATGAATAAATAATAAATCTTAAAAAAAATAAATAAATAAAAAATAAAAAAAAGAAAGTTTATTCAGACAACTGTTTAATAAACTATTTAATAAACTTAATTCAGTAATGACGCTGCCTTCAGATTAAAGATACCCCTTTTCATTTGTGATGTGGGAAAAATACTCTACTAGAATTTACCCAGGTAGTCTGTGCTGTATATAATCAGTGCCCGGAAGCTGTTTATAGTTACTTAAATAAGTCCATAAAAAGATTTACTTAATGGACTAAAGTAACATTTGCCCATAGAGGCAACTTCAACAAAATTAAACATCAGAAAGTAACATTTTTTTTTTCTAAAGGGGGACTTTTTTTAATTAATGAGAGTACTATTGTTTCACTTCTTTGTTAATGTTTTGACAGTGTAGGATTCCTCCCCTCAAGTGTGGCCATTGCAGCTTTCCTAGCACCAAAGCACCCACAAAGGACTAAAGTCCTTTGTGCTTCCATCCTCTTCCCATTTTCACTTTTCCTCCTCTCTCTCTTGCTTTCTCCCTCCCACCTCTCCCCTCCCCTCTTGAAAGCCTTGGATCTGTGGTCAATTTTCAAGGGTTGGTTTTAAAGTTTGTCTTTGTTTGATCCTTTGATTGGTTCAGACAGTGTTTTTTTTGTTTGTTTTGGTTTGGTTTTTTTGTGGTTTTTTTTGTTTGTTTGTTTGCCTATGATAATAATTTTGCTTTGTTTATTTTGCTTGGGGCTTTAGTGTCAGAACTTCTGGAATTGCTTCTTGGTGCCAGTGACATTGAGCACATTGAAGTGAGGTCTTCTGGCTCAGGTGCTGGCACTTACATGCCTTGACAGTGTCACCTATCTGGATGTCCCTGAAGCAAGGGGATGGGTTCATTGACATGTTCTCATGTCACTTTACATTGCTGTTGTCCTGTCGGATGTAGTGGGAGCCATCCTAGCAGATGACAGTAAACATCTGCATCATTGTCTTTAGAGAGTTTTCCTTTTTTTCCAAGTTCTCAACTTGATTCATGACTTGGTGTTTGTTACGGTTCACCTGACATGCTTCAAGTGAAACCTTTTCTGGGTTTTAACAACTTTCAGTGATCACAGTATAAGTGGCTGCTAACAGAGCAGTCACAGTAGGTGCATATTAAATGCCTGTCTTACTGCACACTTCAGACTGTAATTTATGTTGCCAGTGAGCTTTCCTTTCTTAACCTCAAGTAGTCTGTCCTCTCTTTGGAAATTGTACAGAACTTTTTGAAACTTGTGCTCTTAAGAACAACTTTATGATCCATCGCATTAGTGTATTCAACTCTTAATTCTTTTGCCTTCTCTGTAGTATGAGAAAATTTAGTACTAACTTATTCCTTAAATATATTATTAAAAGCATCTTCCCATCTTCAGTGCCCCTTTGTGGTTCTTTATTTTTCTACTTGTAGTTTCTTTTTGTGTCTGATACTGCCTCTTGCTCAGTTATTGATTCATTCATTTATTAAACACTTACCTTGTGATACATGATAAATGAGACCTAATCCTTACCCTGAAGTAGCTCACAGTAAATAAAATTTCCTATTATACTTATTTTTCACCCTTTAGGAACTATTCTATCAACTAGACCTTTTAACCTCCCTGCAACACCACTACCCCCGTTGGCCACCCCCTCCCCCGCCTTCATCCTAGGTGCCGTTGACTACTAACCTTACAATTAGCTGAAGTTTTCTGCTTCTGTGCCTACTAATTTATAGTTACTATTTTTCTGAGAACTTTAAATTTAAATTTTTCTTCCTCTTTAGCCCATACTAATCTCTTATTTTTCAAACTTTATTTTGTTCTTGTATCTCTGATTAATAAATTGTTTTTGCCTCTTAATATTTTATGAAAAAAATATTTTTTGACCCACATTGGCACATATTTTTGGTTGTAAAGATACTTTTGCCTTGTTTGTTTTTAGAATGATGAGATTTAATAAAATTACCCTACCATTAAGCAGTGGGGCTGGAAAGACTATACCACTCATTTTCTGTTGTAAATATAGATCTGTAATAGTTCTGCCTTCCATGTATTTGCAGTTGTGTAATGTGGGAATTTTGGTTTTCATAGCATGTATATCCAGCACATAATTAAAAAATGAATCTGAGCTACTATGAACTTTAAAAAACTTTTGATGATGTTTACAGTTCTGAAATACTGGTAGAAAGTAAAATGAGAAGCTAATGCTTATTTAAATCTGTTCAGTACAGATGATTGGTAGCAAAGGAGCATCTGTTTCTATAAATACTTATGTATAGCTTTATATATTGTGTACCAGTTTTGCATGATTAATACAGAGCTGTTTTTGGAAGCCTTCAATTGTGATGTGTTCAGGATGTACTTACGAATATTTTAGGAAATGGATCAGGCTGACAGGAAACTGTAGAAATGTAGAATTTTAAAAAAGCTGGTTGAGAGTGTCTCCAGTGCTAATTTGGGAAGGCATTATCAGCTTATTCCAGGAAATACACATTTAAAGCCTTCACAAAGGGCTATTTGAAGGTGATACTGTATCATTAGAGAGAGAAAAGTGTGAGTCGGCATGTATAATGTTAGGACACTTGGAGAAGAAAATCTTGTTTATCTTAGTCTATAATCTGTTTCTTTTCCAACAACAAAATGAAATACTACTTTTACCTGAATCAGAAGTTGCAATCAGTGGATGATAAATGCACTGTACAACTAAAGAAAACTTATTTTTTCTAGAGCTTACAAGATGTTTAAAAATAATTTGTCTTAAGTGATTATTTTTGTCTTCCCACTTGAAATGTGCATGTCAGATTAGAACAATAAATAATTTCTTTATATACTTTGTTTTCAGTTAGCATAAACAGGTCATACTTGTATATTACTTTGCTCCTCATGGGTTTTCATAACAATGAGAACAATGAGTATCCTGCTGATTAATATACTAAGGTGAACATTAATTAAAAGCATCATAGTGAACCTACCAGTCAATTTTTTCCAGGTTATTTTGTGTTATGAAGCATATTATTTAATGGAAGAGTTTTAATCTGTAACAAAATGTATGATTCCACTCCTATATGGTATATAGAGAAAGAAATCTTATAAATTGTATGACCAAAGAGTGGCTATCAGGGCCCTCCCTGGTGGTGCAGTGGGCTAAAGCACAACACTAAGAAGCTTAAGCCACTTCCGCATGAGTTCGATCCCCGCCTGTCCTTGAGGAGATCCACATGGCGTAGCAGACCTCTCCTGGCCCGCCCGCTGCTCCCCTCAGCAGTGTACTTCATCAATCTGCCTGTTCTGCTCCCAACTCTGTCTCTGGTGAATCCTCTCACCCTCCGCCTCTGGCTTGTTCCCCAGTTCTGTATGGATAAATAAAAAAAAAAAATCTTAACCAAAAAAAAAAAAAAAAAGAGTGGCTATCAGAAGTGATGAATGGGAGTGGGCAAATCAGGTAAAAGGGACAATTTGATGGAGGATAGAGCTAGACTTCTAGTGGTAAACTTAATTTAGAATATACGCGCCTTGCCTTTATTTAAAAAAAATTATTTATGCATACAAGAAATGGGGTACAGGCCAGAAGTGAGAAAATTCACCAGAGACAGAGTGGGGAGCAGAATAGGTGGATCAGCTGAACACTGCTGAGGGGAGCAGCAGGTGGGTCAGGAGAAGTCTGTCATACCATGTAAGTCAGCTCCCAGGCCGGGGGTTGAACTCGTGTTGCAGTGGCTGTGGACAGATGCATAATGCTGGGCTTCAACCTGTTGTACCACCAGGGAGGGCCCATGTTGATTTTAAAATTACACACAGCTGAAAGTTACATACTTTAGCAAAAATACATAAAATAAAAATGTTTTATTTTCTTAACTTAGAGTTACAATAGTTTATAATACATTTATTCTTCTGAAAATAGTCATATTAATGTTTTTTTGGTTTTGGTTTGTTTTCTTCTAGATTAAAGAGTCTATTGTTGGGGAAATCAGACGAGAAATTGTAAGTGGACTTTTGGCAGCAGTATCTTCAAGTAAAGTATCTAATTCTAAACAAGATGATCATTAAATGGAATTCATAGGTAAATTTTTCTAAATTTTTAAATTTTATCTAAAGCTAAATTAATATTTAATTTAATATTAATATTTGTTTTTAATATTTGTTTTTCTTAAAACACAAGTTAGATTTTTTTATACAAAACCACAAAGAATTCTCTGCATTATCATTTTACTGAAATTTTCTTATAATAAATAATGGTGAAATTGAGGAAATTGGGAACTTCAAACCTGAGTCTTATTTTAAAGCTTTAGTTATAATTACCATTCAGGTACACAATTTATGGACCAAGATTCTAAAACTCAGTCACAAAATTCTTGTAATGTTTTGTCTTTCAATGAAACAAATAACTATATCTAGTTATACTATATAAAGAACTGTTTTATTTGCTAACATGAATTAATTTAATTTTACATTTACTCAAATTACATTTTATAAACTATGTATCAATACTAATACTTGGTGAATGCAAAAGTAGAATAATAGTTTCAGTAGAACAATAGCTTTATTAGAACTACCACTATCCATTCAATACAATGAGAAGTAAATTTAGTTGAAAAGTTTATAAATTTCATCTTTTCAAAAGGGAAAAGTATTTTGATTATATATATTATAAATCAACTCATAGTTATTTTTTCAAGCCAAGGATAAAAAAAACTTAACTCTCGGAAGCTGTATAGTGATCCTAATAGGATCATTGGTTTTATATATATAGAGAGAGAGAAAATATTCTCAACCTCCCCTTAAAGAAAATTTTTAATAATAATATTTAAAAGATAATAGTAATATTTGAAAATGGTTGAACAGTAATATTTTAAAAATGTGTAATGTTCATCTCTTCCTTTTTTTAAGATTGGGATGGATCCTACAAGCCATAGGATATGAAGTTATCAATGATATACACTGGTGGAGGTATTTGTGCTTCTGAAGATACTTGCTGCTGAGCTGGGCTACTGTATACAGTGTATAATGTTTATTTCTTCTACATATACCTATTTTTAAAGAAGATACATAGAAGCTTAGGCACTTTGCTGACTTTTCTAAACTATCAAAACAATAGCCATTTGAAAAGCCTAATATTTATTTGTATGTCAATATTTTCAATCAATTCCCTAAGTAGAATTAATTTTAAAACTTGAAAACTTCCAGACTTAACCAACTTATAAATAACATATTCTTCAGATAGCTTCTTAAAACACTGACCTCTATGAGGTATTTACTGTGCAATAACAGATTCATTTTTTGAGAGCTTGAAACAACCAATGATTTTCCCTTCTCTGCTGTTAATTAGTGTCACTTCCAAGAGGAAAAATTGTTCTGTTGTAAAAATTGCTTTTAATTCTTAAGGAGGTTACTAATAACAGTAGGATAGAATTGTATGAGGTTACCTACAACTACTTAATGTTCTTACACTGTTACTTTACCCAAGACAAATGTAATTTTATTATAGCTAATACAGTAGTTTTCTTTTGGAAATGTGGCTTATGTTAAACACTATGTACTTTTTGCATTGTTCAAACATCTCTATAATAAGGAGATGTTTCTTCTGTCTTTTAGGCTAAATAGTAGAGTGTTGCCAAAATAATGGAGCCTGTGACTTGAATGGATAGAAATGAATAAGCTGGTTTTGTTTTTTCAAAAAGGAAGTAATTAGATTTGTTTTCCTCATAATAAGGTGGTTTTAATTCAGTTTTAACCAGTGAAAACTTTATGGGGAAAAAAGAAAAATAGTTTTCTATTTGATATTGTATGTGATAAATGCAGAAAGTAACAACCAAATTTTATTGGAATTACTCTTTTAGCATTATAAATTTAAATTCCTATTATATTTCTTTGTGTGAAATTTTAATCAAAGTGGTTGAAATGATAATATTCTTTGAAAGAATATTGAAAAGGTTTTTAAATGTTTGAACTATCACACAAAGACTGATTTCTAAAAGAAAAATTAAAAACAATAAAGTATTTATTTTGCCTAATGTGTATTTAGTGCTTTGTTTTTTTTTAAACTATAACCTGAAGAATTTGAACTAGTTTTGATGAGTTTAAGTAACGTCCCCATAAGTGAAGTATATAACCTAATAGGTTGAAACCTCTTTTCCTGAAGAAACTTCTATGATGCTTTCAAAATTTAGTAGAGACAAGAAGATACTTTAATTAAAGCATGTGCTGATGCCTTCTGGTCACAACTAATTCTGCAGTTCTAATGATTAGCACATGAGCTCAACTAAATCTTTTTTTTAAAACAAACTAGTAAGCTTAAAGAACGGATTTTAAAATATTACCTAATTCTTTGGTCAAATTATTCAGCAACTTTACTAGTTGATTCTGGTAACAGTAATGATACATATAAAACAGATACTCCATATTTATGTGTAAACTTAGAAGTACAAAGGAAAAATAAGTAGAAAAATGAAAAGAATTTGAGAGACAGTAGCCGGGGTGCTCAGCCTTTACCAGGAGTAAAGTCTTAAAGAATAGGAAAATGAAGGGCCCTCCCTGGTGAGGCAACAAGTTGGAGCGCACCGCTATGTAGCTATTGCAGCCACTCCACCACAAGTTTGAGCCCTGGCCAGGGAGGTGACTCACATGACGCTCCTGTCTCACCCACTGCTCCCCTCAACAATGTATTTCAGTGCATAAGCCTATTCTGTTCCCCACTCTGACTCTGGTGAGTCCTTTTACTCTGGCACCTCTGGCCTGTACCGCAGCTCTGTATGCATAAATAAATAAATCTTTAAAAAAAAAAAAAGAAAAGAGGGTAGGGTTCAAGTAGTGAAGAATACTTGAAGAATACTGCAAAGGTTATCCACAATGGATAGGGCAGAATGAATAATTGAGTTTGAGTGTGCATAATGAAAGAAATACTTTTAAGAACCTGAGTTGTCTCTGAGTGTGCTAAGAACCTGACTGAAGAAGGCATAGAAGGAAAAAACCTCTTGGAATGATGTTTTGAAAGTTCAGAATGTCTTTGAATGGTAACCACTTACAAATGGACAGCTCCCAATATTGAAATTCAAATGTTCCTCGAAGAATATTTAGCTGAATTTCAGTAACATTTTCATTGTGTGAGTTAAAGCTACTGACTCATGAGATCTTTTTAAGACTTTATATTTAGAGCAGTTTTAGATTTGCAATACACTTCACCTTTTTTTACTGGAAAGCAAGGATACAGTAGAACACATGTAAAATTGTAGAGTCTGCCTGGGAGATAGCTGAAGAGAGAGCATTCTACCCATGTTCCTTGCCTCTCCAAATGAGTGTCATGCTAATGCAGTAAAGCAAAACTGAAAAATCACAAGTTCTCCTTCTAATTCTTTTACCTTGTAGAAAGGAAGAATTGACCGCAGTTCTGGGAAGTGGGGAGAGGAACCATTATATCTTAAGCTGAGGATATAAGTTTTGTAGTTTGTTGTGTACAACTGGTTGCTAGAATCACTTACGAATATTGAAAATACTTAATTAGCACCTGTCCTGACTGCATTCTAAGTATGTACAGGCATATTTAATTAATAGTTCCTCTCCTATACACTTTTTCATTTATTACTGCTAACTTGGGCCCTTGGTGTCTTGTATTCTTTACTCTCATCTTCACAGTTGATGCTGAATACTAATTGATTAAATTACAACTTGTGTACAAAGTGGCACTATGATCATTTGTGAATAAGATGTGCAAACATATCAGACCAATTACAGGATCCATTTCTTTATAAGGATCTTCTTGAAGAAACTAAATTTTTTGTGAATAAATAATTAAATAACTCTGTTTACTTAAAATTGTTTGCTGGGTAGCCACCCATTACAAGGCTTGAGCTTTTAGGAAATTGTTGACTGCATAGAGTGAATAAGAATATGTTCTAAAGAAAGTAAAATAAATTGTGTATAGCTTTGAGGGAAAGAATCAATACATTTAGGAATTGGAGTTTTTGTTGTTCATTTTTTTTTTTAATTCCACAGAGGGCTTTAAGTGGATAGAAAAGCATGTCTGGGATGAACATGAGAGGTCTCTTGAAGAGCAGACTTAAAGGTCTTAAATGTAAGACAGAAAGGAATGATACTTTATTTTAGAAATAACATTTAGAGTAATAAAATATTTCAAGTTAATTTGTTTTCCTCATGATAGAAAGACTTTAATTAGTTTTAACCAGTGAAAACTTTTTATGAAAAGGATAGAACTTTGAGAAGTTACTTTCAAATACTTTGTAAGTGTGAACCACACACTTTAGGAAAGCATGCATTTTGTAAATATTTGTGTTTGGGGTTTTAGAAAACCTATATTTTATCATTTGTATGCCCCTATTGAGACTTATAAAAATGTCCCTTGAATCACCTTGATTTTATAAATACACTTTTATGGAATTAGCAAAATAATAATGACTATGTGTGTCTTAATTTGGACATTCAAATGATACTTGTAGCATGAACAACATAATTTTTAAAAAGAAATAAATGTTTTATGCTAAATTATTTTCTGTTCTTCTAACATGCAAAAATTATTTTTCTAAAAGGGCAGTTTGCCAATGTAACATGTCTTACAAAGTAAACTTTTTAATATTTTTGTATCTTTAGTTTGCAATGTCATGTAGACTTCCTGAAATGTAGAAATGTAAATGCTATTCCTTCTCCACAAATACACATTTTAAGAGAATATCTATTTTTCCAGTTTCATCAAACTAATAACTAGTTATAAGATGCCATTAAAGTGAATAAACACAATTCTATATTTCTACAGACCTGTGTGCCCTGAAAGCTAGGTGCTAGATCACTAACAAGATTCAAATAAAAATAGTCTTAAACAAGAAGGCTAGTGTTAATATAAAATTCAACCAAACCATTCACTGCTCATGGAGGAATATGTATCCAAAAACACAGAATCTACTGGTTAAGGCTCAAGCTGAGTTCAAAGCTCTGCCAGATAGAACTGGAGCAATGGTCCTTCATGGACTTGTTAGTATTGAAGTACATGCACTTCTTAGTATAGTACATGACTCCGCTCAGTAAAATGGTAATGAGTTGAAATTTGGTAACAAGTAGATGGACTTTGATTTAATAAGCATTATATGAAAGACAGAACATGAATTTACAGACTTAGGTGTGAGTTTTTTATCTTTATTGTGTTCTTTTAAGCAATAGAACCAGGGACTGGCAAAGAATTCCTGTTCTCTCATACTATGTGAAGACTGAACTATATGAAGTGCAATGCTTCCGAAACTTTAATATTCATAGAAATCAAATCCCTTGCTATGTTGTAGAGATAAGATTCTGATTGAGAACTGGGTCCTGTTTTGGAAGATCCAAGTTTTTGTGTTTCTAGAAGTCCTCTGGTGAGGTTGCTGTTGCTTGTCCATGAGCTGCACTTTAAGTAGAAATGGTATTTTGTTTGAAGATTTTATGTATGCATACAAGAACTGTGGTACAAGCCAGAGGTGCAGGCAGTGAGAGGATTCACCAGAGACAGAGTGGGGAACAGAACAGGTGGATTGACTGAAATACACTGCTGAGGGAAGCAGTGGGTAAGACAGGAGAAGTATGCTGCTCCATGTGGGTGACCTCCCCGGTTGGGATTAAACTTGTGTCGCAGTGGCTGTGGATAGCTTCATAGTGCATCACTTTAACCCCTTGCACCACCAGTGGGGCCCAGCAGCAATGATTTTTACTAATAGTTCTTGCTGCCTGCTTTCCAAGGGAGAACTTCATTAAGCAAGAAATGAGTGCTTTTATCTCCAAGGAGCAGTTATCTTTGAAGGCCCTCTTCAGGAAGTCTTCATTGCAACCAAAAGAACAAACAGAACAAAAAGAACAAAAGAACAAACAGAACAAATATAAGCACATAGGATGACTCAAGGGGAACCACCTCAGTAAAATCAAGAAAAGCCAAATGTTCAAAATAGGCCTGTGTGGCCATATTAAAAAAGCATGTTAATGGTTAGCAAGAAAAAAATCTTCACATTGTGTTGATTTGACATTGAGAAAATACACAGTCTGAATGCCTGTAGAGTCAACTAGTGGAGAACCAGAATGAGAACCAAAAAGGAAAAAGTGAGCTCTAGAAATGCAAACAATCAGCTCTTGGGTGTGGAATTTGTTCCAGTCTTTGGAGTTTGGAATTGTTTGTTCATTTGGGAGCTGAATTAGTGACTAAAAACAATTGCAACTTGGTCATACACATAATAAATTATTTGTGTGCTTGAGTTAATTGTTTAGTAAATCCTCCCACATGATACATGGTTTTATTTCCAATACACTGCAAATAATCCCTTTTGTTCATTCTCTAGTCGCCAGATTAAAAGAAAATTCCTTGAGCTACTACAGAGATTATCTGATGAATCAATTCACAAACATCTATCACAATTCTGTGTCAGTATAGAGATTTCTGCTGATAGAGTCATAGTGTTCTTCAGATAAATCTCAGTTGTGATTTTTGTTTCTGCATTCAAGCTTTGTCGTTGAACTTTGGTTTGATTTCTCTAACCAAACCATTGGTATTTACCTTTCTTCCTTTTCACTTAGTATAATCCCTTCCAACTCTATCCATGCTGTGTATATATGCTATTTCTAATGATTCATCTGTTTTGGGACATTTAGGTTGTTTCCATATCTTGGCTATTGTAAATAGTGCTGTAGTAAACACAGGAGTGCAGGCTTTCTTCCAAATTAGCGTTTCTATGTTCTTTGGGTAGATTCCTAGGAGTTGAATTGCTGGATCATATGGCAGATCTATTTTTAGTGTTTTGAGGAACCTCAGCACAGCTCTCTTGAGGTTGAACCAGTCTACATTCCCACCAACAGTAAAACATAGTTCCTTTTTCTCTATACTATGTATTCATGCTTTTAGTTAGCTTATGTGTATATGATAATCCTAATGACACAAAAAATACATGCCAACAATTATTTTGATTTTTTTTTTAATATGGGCCATTCTCATAGGTGTGAGATGATATCTCATTGTGGTTTTGAATATTTTCAGTAAGTGCAAACACTCAGTACTCACAAGTGTAGCAATTCTTAGTGGAAGAAGGGAAGTTCTTAGAAAACACATTGTGTATGTGTATAACATAATGTCCTTTTTAATATACTACAACTAAAGAGTCAGTGTCTCCTCTCTAGAGTAAAAAATCTATAGCTCTGGACACAAAGATTGCTGAAGTAACACTTAACTATGACTTTATCTCTTACGCACTGAGAATTCAGGAAGTGTGAACATCAGTGTTTCATGACCCTGACATCTCTTCACAGGCAATTTTGAGAAGTGGCAGCCACTGCTCACTTCCTGGTTTCCTTTTTAAGCAAGGAACATTTAGATGTCTCTAAAATCTTCTGGTAATGTTAGAAAACCTCTTGTATGCATTAAGTGCTTGTTCCTGGCTCACTTAGTTATCATTGCTTACATGAAACTTCATAGTTATTTCTTTGAAAATGAAGGAACTTCTAATGAGTGATGATTCTGATCTATATAAAGAACATGATATCCTGCAGTTATTAAAATTACGCTTGTTTTCTCCTTGAGAAAAGATGTGTGAAAAGTTTTATACACTTGAGCCCACCTTTACACATTATAAGCATATAAAAAATGCAAATATTGGTTATGTCTTATGTCTTTCAAGGGAATATAAGCAAATATAATGTCATTTGAAGCACTATTTCAGATTACATTTACATTTCTCCATAAAATTGCTAATTAAGAGCTCCATCAAGTTTCACTTCCACTTAGAAAATACTTCTTTTTAATGCAAGTGTGATCTGGTCTCCTCTTTGCCCTTATTAAAGCCTTCCAAAAACTCCACATTGTTTTTGCCTCCTTTTGCATCTCCAAGTCTCCTTTCTTGTAAGTTTCAATATGCAGTTGCATTTTAGTCATACGTAAACATGCTGCTCTGTCTTTCCCTGAATCTGCACATTCTGCTTTTTGCTTAGAAGTCCTTTTCCTTTCCCCAATGCCACACACTTAGAGCACCTCTTCCTCCAGTAAGTCCTCCATGATGCTTTCATTTTATCTCGTACTTTATGTGTGTATTTATTTGCTTTACTAATAAATCCCTGCCATACAATTCACCCTTCTAATAGGTATAATTCTATGGTTTTTAGTATACTCATAGAATTGTGCAGCCATCATCCCAATAAATTTTAGAATATTTTCATTACTCCCCAAACACTCAACACACATTAGCAGTCACCACAAATTTCTCCCTAAACCATTTCTACCTAGAAAACTAACTCATTTTTTTTTGTCCTGTAGATTTGCCTATTCTGGACATTTTATATAAGTGGAATCATACAATCTCTAAGCTTTTGTGACTGACATTTTTAGCTAATCTAATATTTTCAAAGTTCATCCAGGTTGTACTCATTATTCATTCCTTTTATTGATGAATAATATAACAAATTTTTATTTGATGAACATTTCATTGTTTTCACATTTTTGTCTATTATAAATTAAATTGCTAAGAAGTTATATGTGTGAATATATATATTTCTCTTGGCTAGAAATCTAGATGTGGATACTCTAGGGCAGATGGTAACTCTTATGTTTAACTTTTGAAGAATAGCTAGAATTTTCCAAAATGGCTGCTTCAACAAAGTCACCAAAGGTTAACTAGTGTTATCACCTGAATTACCCCCTACTAGCAGTTTATGAGAGTTCCAGTTTCTCCATATCCTTGGAAAACTTGCAACTATTTGGTCTTTTTTTGCCTTTTGATGGGCATGTGACATGTGGTGGTATTGCAGTTTTGATCGGCATAGTCCTGAGTAATATTAAACATGTTTTCATGTGTTTATTGGTTATTTTTGAATGTTCATTGGAAAAAGTATCTGTCCACATACTTTGAGCACTGAAAAAATTAGTTGTGTTTCTAGCATTGACTTTTACTAAGTTGTAAGAGTTTTTTTTTTATTAATACATTCTAGGTATGAATCTCTTATCTTTTATCATAGAGATGATTCATAAAATTTTCTACCCTATGCTGTCTTTTCATTTTCTTCTTGGTGCAGTTTTTAAAATTTAAAAAGCCCTTAATTTGAATGAGGTTCAATTGATATATTTTTTGACATTAGTTGCTTTTGTTTGGTATCATAGACAAAGTTATTGCCTAATTGCAGATCATAGTGATTTTTATCTTACTCCATTTTATAGAAGTTTTATAATTTAATCTCCTCTATCTTTATCAACTTTTGAGTTTTAATTTATAGGAGCATTTCTTACTTATCATAGTATAGCTAGCACAATGCTTGACTGATAGGAAATACTCAGTAAATACTTGTTAGATAGAATTTAACTGGATGGAAAATATTGAGCACTTTTACTTTTTCATTAAAACATGCAAAAAATACTTCATTTTTAAGATTTTTAAGATCCTAATTTAAGAGGATGAGTGTTTAATATTTTAAAGTGTTTTATTCTTCTCCATAGTTTTATATCAGTGCTAATAAATGTACATCCTCTCCCCACCAATTTCCTTATGCAACTCTTTTTAGTTGGTATAGCAGATTGTTTACCAAAGATGGATCTTACACATCTCCTGTCTCTTATTCTTGTAAAAACTTCCCATTTTTCCATCAGGAACTGGAGTTTATATCCTCCCTTTGCAACTGGTTGAAACTATATGACTCTGGAGTAGTAGAAAAGATGACTTGTGACTTTTAAAGTTAGGGCATAAAAAATACCATGCAGGGCCCTCCCTGGTGGTGCAGTGGGTTAAAGCACAGCACTAAGAAGCTAACGCCATTTCTGCATGAGTTCAATCTCCATCCAGGAGGTGACCCACATGGCCCTGCAGACTTCTCCTGACCCACCCGCTGCTCCCCTCAGCAGTGTACTTCATCAGTCAGCCTGTTGCACTCCCCACTCTGCCTCTGGTGAATCTTCTCACTGGTCCTGCACCTCTGGCCTATACCACAGTTCTGTATGCATAAATAAATAAATCTTAAAAAAAAAATGCCATGCCATTTCATCTATTTTCTCAAGATGTTTGCTTTTGGAGCCCAGCCACTACACTGTCAGGAAGGCAACAGAATCATAAAGGATTGTACTAAAAACCTGAGAAGATGAGACCTATGTTAAAGAACAAAAATTTCTTACCTCTGAAGGTACCTTAAATCCCAACCAACGATAGCTCTAAATTGCCAACTATTGAATGAATTATCTCAAATATAAAATCCCCAGTTACAAGTGAAGCCAATTTTGATGATAATAGTTGAAAAATGTCTCTATTAAGTCCTGTCCAACTTGCAATTTCATGAGCAAAATAAATGTTGCTTTAAGTCACTAAGGTTTGTTGTAATGATTCAGTAGGTGACTGGTAAGAATATCGGTAACTAAAAATGTTATGTTGCCATAACAAAAATTCATAACACATGACATTGGCTTTAGAATGGAATTCTAGTTCTGTCTGTGGAAAGAAGCTGGAACCCTGTGGGAGTTACTGTTAGCAAAGGTCAAAAGTGTCTCATGTAGAGTGTTAGTTGAAGAGTCTGTCCATAAAGGCTTGTGGGGATCAGAGGGAAACTGAAAGGCAGAGAATCCTTGTCAGGTGATAAGAGAGTTTCCCAGCATAGCCATTTGTGGTTATGTGGCAATGACAATGATCTAGCTAAGGAGATTTCCAAACAGAATATTCAAAATGTTACCTGACTTTTTTCCCCCAGTACTTATGATAAAGTATGAGGACAGAGAGATGAGATAAAGAATAAGCTTTAATATAAACAAACCAGAACCTACTTGGTTTGAAATACAATTATTTCTCATACCTAAATTCTCTCTAAGAAACATTGCTTAAAAAAAAAAAGCAAGAAAGAAAGAAACATTGTTAAATTAAAAATGATTTCTGGAAAAGATCGAATTCAGTATAAATCAGTAAGATTTCTTTAAATAACCTTAGAGGTATTTAAGACAATTACTCATAAAATATTTCAAAGGAAAACTCGATTGAGGATATTACTGCTTGCTTGACCATATCATTCTAGTAAGTAATAGGACTTCCAAGATTCTTAAGTGTATTCTCTTATAATAATCTCAAAAGATGCCCAAATAGGAAAGGATTTATCTTGAAGAGCTTTGTGAATTTGACTGTTGTCTAATAGATTTGGTTATAAACTGATACATAAGAAATCCATATAGATTTTTAAAGTAATTATATAAGATTAGACTAAAAGCAAGAAACACAATATAAGATGAAGAAAACAATGGACCCCCAAGTCTTTAGATGCAGAAGCAGATCTTTTATATTTATACCACTTTTTGCTCCATCAAATTACTTATTGCTTTGCTTGTGTAATATATTTTCTTGTATGTCTTTAATTTTTACAGTTCTGTCTTTAAATGGCATTTTTTAAATCTAATATTACTGGAGAGCAAGATGTTGCCCTAATCTACTAGTTTAGTAAGCTTTGAAAACTTCAAATAAGTTGTCACACCAAATTTCAGGAAGAGAACACTAGAGATTTTTTCTCTTGTAGTTTCCTCCTACTTACTATCTACCATTGAATCCCTTTAATAGCGTATGCTTCACTTTTATCTATGTTCTGTCTGTACTGTCTTTCTTAAATTGTATTAGTCAATAAATACACATAATGATTCAAAGCAGATGTCTTTGGCTTTCATTAAAGATCAGGTCAAAGTCATATCTTTTGTTTACCAAAATATTCTTCTAATTTAAAATTGTATTTATGTTTAGTGTAAACTTTTAAATTGAAATCTATTGATTTACAATGTTATTTGTATTTTAGAGATATAGGCTCACCACTTGAGGTGTTGTTACCACCTCACATCCAAACCAAAGCACACATTGTCCACTACCATTTCACTCCCTGCCCACTTTGCTCTTCCCCCCTTCCCCTTCCACAGTCAGATTTCTTGAATTAGTTCTTATTTTGATTTATTTAAAGATTTATTTATTTATGAATACAGAACTGGCGTACAGGCAAGAGGTGCAGGGGTGGTGAGAGGATTCACCAAAGTCAGAGTGGGGAGCTCAACAGGTAAATGGATGAAGGACACTGCTGGGGGGAGCAGTGAGAGGTCTGCTAGTCCACTTGGATTGCTTCCCAGGCTGGAATCAAACTCACAAGAAGCAGCTGTGGCTAGCTTGTCAGTGTTGAACTTTAACCCACTGTGCCACCAAAGAGGGCCTGATTTTAACTCATTCTTTGTTTTGTCTTTTTTATATTTCACATATAAGTGACACCATCCAGTGTTTCTTTCCCCTTATGACTTATTTCCCTTAATATAACCTCCAGTTCCATATACATTGTCACAAAAGGCAAGAGCCTGTCCATTTTTATAGTATTACAATATGCATATATACCAAATCTTTCTGATTCATATATCTATTTTTCAGTATGTTGTATACATAGCTTGGCTATTATAAATAGTGCTACAACAAACATAGTGCATATTTACCTTTGAATTGGTGTTTTTATACTCTTTGAGTAAATACATAGGTGTGGAATCCCTGGGTCACGTTCTGTACCCATCGTTAAATTTTTAAAAACACCCACATTCATTTACATGGGGACTGGACCAGTCTATATTCCCATCAACAGTGTACAAATGTCCTGTTTCTCTGTATTCTCACCAGCCCTTGTTATTGGCCTTCTTACATAAATGGGCCATTCTCACATGTGTGAGGTGGTATCTCATTGTGGTTTTGAGTTGCATTTCTCTGATGACAGGTGATGAGCATTTTTCCATGTGCCTATTGGACATGTGGTATGTTTTCTTCGGAGAATCTTCTATTTAGTTCTTTTGCACATTTTTGATTGGATTATTTGTTTTCTTTTAGTTGAATTGTGTGTTTGTTGTAGATTTTGGATTTCAGCCTCTTGCACAGATATATGATGTGCAAATATTTTTTTTCTCCATTCATCAGGCTATCCAGTCTCAGCGACAGTTTGTTTCACTATGCATGGGTGTTTTAGTTTGTTGTAATCACAATTACTTATATTCTCTTTTGATTTTCTGCTGTTGGAGACAAATTCACAAAGAAGCATATAAGGCAATTATTATCAGTCTGAAAATAGACACTGGGAAAACACATGAGTGGTTGGGGATTTCAGTACTCAACTTTCACCAGTGGACAGAGTAACGGAAACACATGGAAGTAACAGACATTTATAGGACACTGCACCCCTCTTAGCTGAACACACATTCTTCTCAAGGGCAAATATAAATTCTATGTCCACAACGGCATCAAACTAGAAATCAGCCACAAAAAGAAAACTTCTAATATGTAGATAATGGAACAACACACTACTGAATGATTATTGGGTTATAAAAAAATCAAAGAGGAAATTAAAAAATACCTCAAGACAACTGACAATGAGGACACAATCTTCGAGAACTCAGAAGACAGCAAAAGCAGTAGTAAGAAGTAAAGAGCAGGCCCACCCTGCTCCCTGGTGCACCGGATGAAAGCATAGCACTATGAAGCTAGCTCTGCAGCCACTACATCTGAGTTCAATCCATGACCAAGGAGGTGACCCACATGCTGTGGCAGACCTCTCCTGTCCCATCCACTGCTTTCCTCAGCAGTGTATTTCAGTGTTCTGCCTGTTCTGTTCCCCAGTCTGTCTCTGGTGAATCCTCCTGCATCTCTGGTCTATACTCCAGTTCTGTATGCATAAATAAATAAATCTTTATATATATAAAAAAAGAAGTAAAGAGCAATATAGGTCCACACCAAGAAACAGCGAAACCTCAAATAATCTTTTTTCTTACCTTACAAAATGAGTGAAAGAAGAACAAACAAAGCCAAAAGCCCCAGAATAAAGAAAATAAGAAAAGTTAGAGTTTGGACCTCCCTGGTGACACAAAGTGTTAAGTGTCAGCACTGTGAAGCTGTAGGAAACCACTGCAGTATGAGTTCCATGTCCAGCCAGGGAGCTGACCCACATGGTGCAGCAGACTTCTCCTGACCCACCTGCTGCTCCCCTCAGTAGTGTATTTCGTTGATCTGCCTGTTCTGCTCCCCATTCTATCTCTGGTGAATCCTCTCAATCCCCTGCACTCTGGCCTACACCCAGCTCTTAAATGCATAAATAAATAAATCTTTTAAAAAAGAAAAAAACATTACAGCAGAAATAATTCCTATCATGTAGGGACTGGAAACTGGGGTTGCAGCAGGTACATATTTGGAATTGTCTTAGAGGGTATGTGAAGTACATCTTTCCCTGTGCAGTATGCATTTATTTGTGTTGTCAACAGTAGCTAAGTACCAGTTGAACTGCATTCCTTGTAAACAATCTAATTATGGTGAGCTTAAAGACCTTAGCCCTGGTGATAATTTCCAGAGTGACATGTTCACAGAATGAAATGGAAAAACATCAGCAGATCATTCTTTTCTCTGTCATTCTTGTTTATGGAAACCTAAAAAAGTGCATGACCTTCCCTCGTTTATGTTCCCCAAGCATCATACATACATATATGGAATTCAGCCTAGTGAGTCAGCATTTCTATGCAATTTCTATACAAATGGTTTTCTCTTTGACAGCTAGTAACCTTTTCTGAAGTCAATGCCATTTACTTACAAAGAAACACCCCCTAGTTGATCAAACTATTTAAGACTTTATGTTGAGGATAGTAGTATCTCATATTTTAGCTTTTCTTTTTTACATTTTTATTATTTTTTAATAATAGTTTATTTTTACATCACTCTGCCTTTTTCCATCTCAGTTGTAATCCCCATGGTTTCCCATCACCAAACCACCTGTGTGCCATTTTTTAGCTTTTTATTATGTTTAGGTCAAAGATAATATCTGTCATCTCTTTATTCCTAAATTTCTCTGGCAGGATAATTTTTTCATATGAACTTATGATTATTTTCTTAGTATTTTTATCATCCCAATGAAAGGATTATAGCCAAGTAAACTCTTGCTCCAGCATTGTGAAGTCTGACTAATTCTCCAAAACTGAAGATAGACAGATTGATGTTTGGGTCTTGTACTCTAGAAGATTCTACTTTCATCCTCGTCTTTCAACTATTAACAAAAGAAAACCAATAATGACCACATACAGCCCCCACAACCAACAGCAACTATAAACTTTCTATGACAGAGTCACTGGAGAAGTAGGCTTGGTGCGTACCGGGTAGTCTCATTGGAGACACTCATTGTACTGTTCAACTCCGATGACTTACATAGAACATGTGCTAACAAGGACTTTCTTTAGAAAGAAGATCGCATACTCTTTATTAAGGACTATTTTCAGAAAAAATAAAAGAAAGAAAAACTTTGTGAACTTCAAACTTTATATAAAAGCAGAATTTCCTGTCACTTGGTCAAAGGATGTTGGGAATTCTAGGCAAAGAATAATGGTTGAAAGAATATGGGAGATTCCTTAAGTTGTAGTTTCCCCCTGATTTATTGTTTTGTTTTGTTTTATGTCCATATGTTTTCTTAAAAAAAATCAGTAACACAAATATATTGAAACAGATTGTGTACATGTCTGGGGGACAACTACTGAGATTGTTCCCAGTTTATCAACATTCTTGGGGAAGAAATGTAAAAGATAGTGTGAGAAAGGTCTCAAGTGTCTTGAAAGTAGAAATTCCCACATATGTTGACTGATTCTATAATATAAATGAGGTGAGTTTTTGCTTTATTCTGTGAGCTAAAAGACCAGAAGTGGAGGTTGTTATTTCTTCCCAGGCTCATGCATAGGAGAATCGAAATAATCAAAATGATAATTCTGCCTAAAATGATACATAAACTTAATGCAATCTCCATTAAAATTAACTATATTTTTTTCAAAGAAATTGAATAAAAAAATTCAGCTTTCAATATAACAACAAAAGGCTTTAAATTGTGAAAGCAAACCAGGGGTGGCGGGAGAGGAACAGATAAATGGAAGCATCACATTACAGAACTTCAAACTTTACTATAAAGCAATAGTGCTAAATACAATATGGTGCTGGCACAAAAATAGATACATGAATCAATGGAACAGAATCAAAAGCCCAGAAATAAATAAATCCATGTACCTAATCTGTGACAAAATAGCTATAACCAGACAATGGACAAAAACAGTCTCATTAATAAGTGGTGCTGGGAAAACTGGAAAGCCAGGCAAAAAGAATGGAGAATGAAGTTGGATTACCTTCAAAATGGGATATGTACAGTGAGTCCTCAGTTGTTCCAGTAAGGAAGCGGGAATGTGATATGACTACTATGTTCTTTTGTATAACAATATATTTTTATTTTACATAAAATTAAAAACCAGCACTGATATTAATTTTTTAAGTTTTAAAGATTCAGATGTCAAAATAAAATAATGAAATAAAATGCTTACCAGATTTAAATACAAAATTTACCAATTAATTATAAATTTTAAGTTAAAACAAATTTATAAAACTAGAAATATCAAATGCTTTCTTAATCTCTTATAAATTAGCAAATAAAATTTTAAGAATGAAAGTAGTAAATCAAAGTTTCAAAAATGCCAAAAATTGAACTAGTGATCAGAAATCATATTCAATTTTTTAACTGCAATTAAATAAAGCAAAGCTTTGAATACTGCTAGAGTTAAGTTGCTTTTGTGTAAGTAGTTACAGGTGCTGAAAATACTTTTTTACCTTTTAATCTGTCAGAATGTGAAGTATTAACGCCAAAGACAGAGGTGGTATGAAAGAGATACATTGTAAGTTAGAACACTGTTGCTTAATGAAAAAAATTAAAGTAGTGTAATGATCTCTGGGAATATCTCAATTTATAAATTATAACAATCCTATTCCTTACTCCTAAACACTGGCTGCTTTTAAGATTTTCTCTGGTTTTCACCAATTTGATTATGAGTTGTTTTGGTACGAGTTTAGGTGCAGGATGAGATTACCAGGTTTATGAATTTAAACTTGATCAAACTTTGGGAAAAAAATGGTCATTATGTTTTCAAGTAATTTCTCTATCTTCCTACCCCTCTTTCCTTCTGAGATTCCAACTGTCTGTACTGAACTTTTGATACTATTCTTCAAGTCTCAAGCTTCTGTTCTTGCCCACCCCACTCTATAATAGTTATTTAAAAGTTCTCACCTATAAATCCCATCATGTGTATCATTTGGGGGACTATTTCTAGTTATTGATTTACCTCTTTGTTATGGGAGATTTTCAAAGACTAATACTTTTTCCATTAGATGCTGGACATCATAATCTTACATCTCTGAGTCCTGAATTTTGTGGTATTCCTTTTAAGTGTTGGATACTGTAATGGCAGGGTAAGATACTTGCAGATCAGATTGATCTTTTTCAAGGCTTGCTTTTCAGTTTTTTATGTGGGTCTACAACAGCTTTTCATCTTATACTAACTCTAAACCTTTGCTTTCTCTAATGAAATGATCTGTGCAATCAACATTTGTTCACTTTGATACAACTCAGTTGATTCCCTGGTTTTAGTTAACTTCTGGAAATCATTCATTTTACATTTCCCTAGTAATTATCTTCACTTACTAGTATTTTGTCTGGTCTTGTTGAATTTCACCTTACTCACCAAAGATGGGTATCTAGCCAAAGACTTTTGCATTATATCTAGAGCTCAGGCTCTTCATAGCTCTCTCTTCTCTGGCAATCTTCCCTGTAAATTCTAGCCTCTTCTACCTTCTCATCTCCAAATCTGTCTCCTCAGCTCATTGTAAACTGCCAGGGTTTGTTTGAGTTTATGCTCCTTGTACTGCAGTCCAGAAATTGCTGGCACAATCATAAGATTTATCTTGCTTATTTCAATTTTCTCAAATAGCTCAATTTATTCAATGTATGAAAACAGTTGTTTCATCAATTTTGCCTAATTGAGTATGTAGATGCTTGTAATAAAAGTGTAAGTTCTGTAAGCACCAGTGTTTTCATAGAAAGATGCATCAATTAAAAAAAAATCCCAGTACAATACTAGGCTAACAACAATATCATGATTTCTTAGTTAAACACAGCGTGATATACTGGAGTAACTGAATGCCAACAAAAGGTAATAAAAGGTATATCAGCCAT
This sequence comes from Condylura cristata, assembly GCF_000260355.1. NCBI lineage: Eukaryota > Metazoa > Chordata > Mammalia > Eulipotyphla > Talpidae > Condylura > Condylura cristata. The sequence goes on along the minus strand of NW_004567103.1, from coordinate 37,893,974 downwards.
CATATCTGGAGGAAGTAGACCACCTTCCACCTTCCACTAGAGAACACCTCAGTTTTTGCCAGTACTGAGCTGCTATGAAATTTTCTGACTCCTATTCAATGTCTTGTTAAGGGGACACTTCCTGATAGCTCTCTGCTATCCAACTTGAGTCGGGAACATGACTTTAGATGAGAAGTGTCTGCACACAGGGTGTTAGCATAGATTTACTCAGCCTAAATATGCCCCATAGCTTTCTACTTTTCGGTATACATTCACTTTAGCATGGAACACAGAGGCTACCTCCAAACTAAGCCCAGAGCAAGGAAAAACTCTTTTCTGCACAAAGACCTGAGCGATGTGGGAGTCATCGGCCATCTAGTGTGTTATTCAGCCCATCCCTGTGCCCACATGCGGAAAACCCAGGACCGCCAGGCTGGAAACTCATCTATGACTCATTTACTTGGTCTCCTCTCCTTTCAGATCCTTCCTATACGCTCTGGACTGAATTTGGCCACCCAAATTTATATGTTGAAGCCCTAATTCCTAGTGTGGCTGTATTTTAGAATAAGGAAATAGTTTAATGTTATAGCCTACAAAAGAGTGGCGCCATTTTCTGGGAGGATGTGTCTTTATGAGAAGAGACACGCATGCGCAGCTTGCTCTCCCTCGCTGCTAGTCAGGACGTGGAGAGAAGCCATAGTCTCTACGTTGCCGGTACAGCCTCATCGGTGAGTACTTTGATCTTGGACTTTCCAGCCTCAGAACTGTGTGAAATAATTTTGTTGTTTAGCCACCCAGCCTGTGGTATTTTGATATAACAGACCAAGCTGCCTGAGACGCCACACCTAAAGGAGGTTTTGTTATTTTTTTGTTTCTTTTCTTTGGGCTAGGAAACTGCTCTCCTGTCATCTCCTGTATCCTTCATATTTAAAGTTGTTTTAGTTAAAAATCTTTTCACAGCCTTCCAGACGTTGTTTCTTGATATTTAAAGGGAAGATTATGGACTCAAAAACACAGAAACAAAACTCTTTATTTCTATTTCTTGTCTGTCTTTTAAATTACAATTTAAGCTTACTAAAATTGATTTTAGGTACTTGATTTTCAAAGCGTAAAGCCATATGCTGACAGCTGATTTTTTTTTTTTAATTATAACAATCTCAGTTCTCCCAGAGGTCATAAATATCTCCAGTTGGATAGGGAGGCCAAAAAAAAAAAAAAGCATACGAATGTATTTCAAAATATTATTTCATTATACAGATATGATAGATATGAGATTTTTTACCCTTGCAAAAAATTAAAAAGAAATCAAAAAGAACTAGGAAACAACAAAGTATGGTTTTTAAAAAGTAGGATTCCATTCTAAACTATTCTTCTACTGCCCTCCATATCATGTCTCTGGCTGAAACTCCAATGGTACATTGTATTTTCTCAGGTCCTGTTAGTAGTTGTAATGGTGATATACTTCTTGATATCTTCTTCAGTTTCTTGAGAGATTTAAAACAATTTCTCCTATGACAAAATTGGTGGGCAATCCATAAAGCATCTCATGGGGTTACCTTGAAATGTTAACTTGTAATACAAAATCAGCCCATTTCTTATGATTCAATTCAAGCAGCTTTCTGTTCCTTTCCTTGTAGTTTTTCACGTATGTGTTATATTTCCTGAGAAGTTTTTTTTTTTTTTTTTAACTGGGGTACAGGCCAGAGGCTCAGGGGTGGTGAGAGGCTTCACCAGAGAAAGAGCGGGGAGCAGAACAAGCAGATCGAAGTACACTGCTGGGGGGAGCAGCGGGCGGGTCAGGAGAGGTCTGCCACACCATGTGGTCACCTCCGGGGCAGGCGGAAATCGAACTCATGCGGAAGTGGCTTTAGCTTCTCAGTGCTGTGCTTTAACCCGCTGCGACACCAAGGAGGGCGGTCCTGAGAAGTTTTAAGGTTACTTTTATCCTGTTCTTTTGGGAGAGATTTAGTTCTTGTTTCCTTTCTTCCTATAGTCCATTCGCAACTTCCCCTTAGGAACCTTCAACATATTTGCTAATATACATTTTGATGGATTGCCCTCACATTTATAATTGGGTGAATACACAAATTAGGTGTTTCTGGAATCCAATCTAAGTTGGTTAAAAAAATAAAAATAAGTTTGCATGTCAGTTAGCTTCGGGGTTATTTTGACTGGCTATTCTATCATCTCCTCAAGGACTCAGTTTCCTTGTTTCTCCTCTCTGCCACTGGCAGCTCAGGCTACTTTGAAACTGGTTCTACTTGTGATCACAAAATGTTTGTGTCAAGTCCCAGTGTGCTTTTCATGAGTGCTTATGGAGGGAAATGCGTTACATACCAGAGTATTCTCACAAAAGAGAGGACACTTTTCTATAGAAGCCACCAGATAAACTTCTCCTTTGACTGCATCAGCCTGGCATCAGTTATTCTGCAACCAATAACTATGACCAGGGAAGGGATTTTGTTCACTAGTTTGAGCTTCATCCACTTACCTTATTGCTAGTGTAAGATGCCCAGAGGAAGTAAAGCTATTTTCTTAGGGACTAAGAAAATGGAGAGTAGTGTTGGAAAGTCAACCACATGTTCAGGATATCTAACTACTCAGAAGAGTAAAATTTTTAAAAGGGAAGAAAAATACTACATAAGTATTTATTTATGCTAGGTCTTCTCAGGCAACACCTGCGTGAAGCTGATGGGGTGTTTGCCCTGTCTACTGCCTCCTCTCTTTTGTTACAGGTAGGGTAAGAGGCATCCCCAGAACCCCAAACCTGTCACATCAAGACAAAACATACTCTGCTGTGTACAATGGAAAGGAACTTCAATACAATTGTGTGCAATAAAGAGAAGATAAGAAAAGGACAAAGAATATAGTTTCCTAATCAAGTATCAGAAACTACCCATCCTCTGGTGGGTAAATTGCAAAGCAGCATCACTGAGGCCAGAAAGCCTGCCACAAGTCTGACGCACCTCCTGGTGGGGATCCATGGAAAAGAGGTAGAAGGGGCTAGATACTTCTGGAAGAAAATAACAAAATCAAAATCAAGGCTGCCATTGTTAACCTCCCCACAGGTCTCTCACCCACGTCTGTTTTATTTTTTTTCCTTCCATAACCCCAAAGTCCCCATATAAGTCCAAGGCGAAGAAGAAAGCACAAATTCTTCATATTTCTCTCTGCTCATGTGCCTCTCCAGGTCTCCTTGCTCTCCACCCATCTTTCTTCTTCCAGCATCTTTTCCAGCTTCTCCTCCTCCCTAGTCAGCTCCACGCTTCCCAGACAGGGAAACTGGAACCTCCACTTCCCCTGGGTACCACTCTGTTATATTTTGAGAATTTCTCTGCCTTAGGGATGCGCTCTCGTAGCCTGTTTTTTTTGGATGAAGGTGACTGGATTAGGGATAGAGAAAGGTCAACACAGGGATAGATAACTTTATTTTCTAGGAAATTTGAAACTGAATTTAAACTGGTTGATCTCTGCTGATTTGTGGAAACAAACATTTAATGGTGAAACCGTTGGGTAGCTGTTTTTATTTGTTGTTGTTTTTTTAATGTGTATGCAGAAACAAAGTCAGTCTGAGGAGAGAACAAACTAAGTAATGGGCAGGAAGGAACAGAGGGAAAGCAGGTGTTAGACCCTAGAAAAGGAAAGACAGAAAAAAGCTCGTTTGGTTCCTGATGATTTTCATGGATCAGATACTCTGCACATCCATTATCTATGTAAGAATTTGTTAAAATGAAACCCAAAGCAAGGGAAAATATATAGGTTCCCAGAAACACGTCCCTCACCTTCCCATCTCCTCAGATACTGAATGAAGGTCTGTATTACTGTGCACAGTGGGTTGAGGGATCACCAGATGGTTCTGCAGTTTGATCTTTTATCCCATGTGTAAGAGGACAAAGTTGCAGAATAGAGAGATGTCTTTGTGTGAGCTTTATGAGAATAGAAGGATGCTCTACCATCACCTCAAGTCAATGAGAGGGATTCATGGAGACTATGAGGAGATTTTGTTATCTGTGTTCTGGAGGTTGAAAGAGATAGAAAACAGTGCCCAACTTAAGTGTGAGAATCTAACGTGAAGAGGTATAAGTAGAATCAACTGGAAGTAGCATGTACTTCCACTCAAACTGTGTCCATGAGCACAAAATGAGATCCCCTTCCACTTCTAGCTCAAAATGAGTTGACCTGGGGTCATCTTAAAAGGACAGCTTCCCACAAAGATGATCCCAGTGGTTTACAGTAGACAGAAAAATGATGAGTGGCTGGAAACTTCAGAAGCAAAGCTAGGCAGTGAAGAGTATGACCAAGGGCAGTGGCGCTTCACTGGAAACCTTGAATAAAAACCTGTAGAGAGTCGACAAGGTACCTAACAGAGAAAGAACCAGCAATTTATCCTCAGTCCAGAGGACACCGAGGTCAGATTATGTTATACCAGCCATGTCACCTGACTCCTTTTCGCTAGTCCCTCTTTCCTAAAGCTGACTTTGGAAAGGTCATGATGATGTCTGAGGGGAAATTCTTAAGAAGTCAGCTGTCCTCACCTCATTTCCTTGCTCCTGGGTTTCCTTTCTGGGAATGGAGAAAACTTTCTGGGAATGAATGAGTATTTATTTATTTTATTTCTCTACTGGTCCAATCTACAGTTTGGCAATTATTACGCTAGACTGGAATGGTATATGTCAAAACATTATCTAAGAGTGAATAGCAAATGAACTTACTAAAATCTTACCTTTATTAGTGAAAAATTATACATCTGTTCTTTCTGTGTTTTATCATGATGAGGTGTTGATCATTTTAACATTTCATGGTAGATAACATTATCTCAGCAGGAATTCTTTTCTTCACTAAGGGGAGAGCTCCATGAAAAGGTGGTGCCTTATGAAACAGGCTGGGCAGAATAGGTTTTTAGGAAGCAAAGAAGAGAGAAAGCATTGTAGGAAAGACAAGCTGAGTTTGGATAGTATATTTTAGGAACTGTGTAGTCCAATTTGGATCTCACATAAGGTCTGGGCAGGTTTAGTGTAACTTAAGTCTGGAATAATGGAATAACAATTCTTTTTTTTTTTTTTTGAAGATTTATTTATTTGTGCATACAGAACTGGGGTACAGGTCAGAGGTGCAGGGGCGGTGAGAGGATTCACCAGAGACAGAGTGGGGAGCAGAACAGGCAGATAGACAAAGTACACTGCTGAGGGGAGCAGCAGACAGATCAGGAGAGGTCTGCTGCGCCATGTGGGTCACCTCTGGGGTGGGCGGGGTTCGAATCAGGGAGGGCCGGAATAACAATTCTTTACAATCACTTTATCCCTCATCACTCTACTACAATTCTCTCTTTATCACTCTGAAGAAAAATGAAAATGTCCCTTCTGGCTGATTTTTATGCTAATATACAGTTTGGAAGTTAGAAATTGTGTACTAGGACCCCATAAGGAACATGGAAAATTGCAACAGTTTTTATAATATGTAGATCCAATTGATAATCCATTACTGTTGTAAGAATATACTATTTCTGAATCTGATTTTCTTTGTAGAGTGGGGACTATTGGGAGGGAGAACTAAAATAAGATGAAATGAGATATAGGGGCCTCCTTGGTGGTGCAAGGGGTTACAGACAGCACTATGAAGCTATCCACAGCCTACATAGCATGAGTTCAATCCCTGGCCAGGGAGCTGACCCACATTCCACAGCAGACCTCTCCTGTCTTGGCTACTGCTCCGCTCAGCAGTGTATTTTGGTCCATCTGCTTGTTCTGTTCCCCACTCTGATTCTGATGAATCCTCTCACCCTCCACACCTCTGGCCTATATTCCGGTTCTAGTATGCATAATAAATAAATCTTTTTAAAAAAGGATGAAATGAGATATTATACATCAATAACTGTGACCATCAGTAAATTTCAATACTGGCTCTCTGTCCTCCTCTGTGCCCATTCCATTGTGTTGTCAATGATAGTTTGTGTCAAGGTTTGATATAGATCACAGTCAAGGTATTTTTTAGGGCAAAACAAGGTGTGTTTTTCTTAAAAATGCTCAGTAAATGTTAAACTTAAATTTTTTTATGTGTCCAAAATAAACCTTTGAATTAGTTGCATACGTGAGTATAAGGATATTGGTAAGTATAAGGACATTTAAAGTGGATGTTCTATATATTGGGACTAAAACTTTTAATGACCTTATTTAAAATGAATAGAAAGGAACTTAAGGAAGGTAGCAATGTAGGCTTTCTTTTCTTAGGAAATCAATACTCATAAAGCTCAAGGTTGGAATTAAGAATTAAAAGCCACAGTGAGTTTATTTTAAAGCCTGTAGTCTGTCATCTTTATTTTCCTTTTGAATAATATAGTGTTTATACCCTGAGGTCTATTTATGTTGCTGCAACTGTTTCGTTGACTTTGAAGTGCTAGAATCACAGAACCTTAGGCTTAAGAGATCACTTAGTTCAGCCCCCTCATTTAAAAATAGTAAACTGAGGTCAGGGAAAGAAGTGGGTGGCTGGACACCTTCTCCATTTTCTCTGAGTTGTAAAATGGACCCTCCTCATTGTCCTTAGCTAGCAGGTCCAGCTCTGTGAGGACAACAGCCCTGCTCATCGCCTACCACCAGCCTTGATTTTCCACTGAAACCAGAGTCTGGTGCTTAGAAGGCACTCAATCTATAATTCTCAAAAAAGGGAATTGTATTTAACTCTGATCAGAACAAATGCTGTGCTCAACAGAACTTCATTAAAAACCCTTTGGTATTCCTGATGTGGCTTCAGAGAATTACTAATCATTGGTCAAAGAAAAGAAGTGCCTGCTGTTTTTCTGCTCTACAAATACATACTTCATGCAGTTGCCTGCATGAAAAAAAAAAGTTTCATAGCAAACCAGGGTTTGCTATTTAAAATACTCCATTCTTGAAACTTTTCATTTGCAGATTCATCCCAAACCACCATTTTCTTCTGTCCAGAGCATGTTAATACTACTTGGATATCTCTGCCAACTGGAGAACACACATATTTCTTATAAAAGCTCGTTATGAGAGGCAGCAAGAAGGCTGCGTATCTCTTTGGGGTATCCCTCAGGGCCCCAGAAAATAAATTTAGTTTATGTTTATATTTTAAGTCTGTCTCAAGCAGAGATTCAGTATTCACACACACACACAAAATTCTATTTCTTGTGACGTGATTCAGAACAGCAGAGACTGATTTTTTTTGGTAGTTGTTTTTAAGACTACATGGACTGGAGAGTGATACATAAACAGTGAAAAAAATTAATAGGCTAAACCAGCTTAGAGGTTTTGTAATTTTGAAAGTTTTTGTCTGACAAGGAGATAGCTAAATCTTGCGATAGCAGTTTCCTGTATGTTCTACGTAGGAGAAACCAGCTGTTCTACTCTTTACTACAGTAAGCACAACAGTAATTAGGCTACAAGTGTTGCAATAAGCATTTTTAAAATTAGAACCAGTAACTAACTGTCTGGTGTCTCACTGACACCTCCATGTAGTCTCTTTCATTGTTTTCAAATTGCTTCTACCAAGTAAGGTCAGTTCTTCCCTTATCCCCCGTGCTCACAGATGATGTGGAACCCTAGTCCCATTAGCTCAGGTGCCAACAACTCCTCTTATCGAACTCCCTGGAGCAGAGTGTCTGGGCTAATTTCCATTTTCAAGGAAAGGACAGCACCATCGGTCAGGCAATATGTCAACTACTGTCGATAAGTTAAGCCCTAACTATTTAATAAATAGAACAGTGTACAGGCATGGTGTATTGTTCACCAACCAAGAAAGTTTAGGACTCTTTCCACACAAATAAGAGATGTATGAAAATCACTACTGACAAAACAGTTAGCGCTGGTGTGCACACACTTAACACATAAATCCAACATTCTGTCTTTTTGTCTATATTGCCTATAAAGTTCCCATTTCTGTTCTCAGCTATGTAAACAAAAGCAATCATCCATAGTCATCAGCCAGGCTCCAACTTCTCTGCCTGTTACCAGCTTATCACCACTATATTGGTTAGAAACAATCTGTGTATAGATCTTCCTATTTATATCTAAAGAGAGATGGTATTTATCTGTATGTATGGTTATGTAAAGATTCTTTTATCCCTAGAGACATCTCCATAACACATTATTTTTTAAAAAGTTAGAGATATGGGTTGTCTGTTACAGAATAGAAGCTATCGAGTTCTGTAGTTCTTACTGAGGATCATCTTGGGGAGAGGTGTTGATATGAAATCATTCCCATCCTAGGTGACCTCTGTCAAAGGTATTACTCTTTGATGACTTAATGGTACATTTATAAAACAATGGAAATAATGCAGATGTTACTGAGACTTTGTGTTTACAAAATAGAAATTCTGAGATGTTCAAATGAATGGTGTGACTCATAGGAAATGCCAAGTGTGTGATTAAACCCTCCCCCAGATTCAGAGCTGACACCTTCATTGTGATGGAAACTTGATATTTGAAAACTGCCTTGATAAGATTGCTGTTTTTATTAACTGTGCTTTTTCTCCAAATTTTTTCTTTCTCCTCTACCATGCCTTGAAGTTGGTTGACATTTATAACCTGTCAGGGAGTCATTGAACAATTACTTAAGGGAGCCCTGCACAAATACGCATTCTTCTCCACCAAGTAAAGGTCATATGTGATGCTTAAATGTGTGTATCGTGATGCTTAAATGTGTGTATCCCTCCCCTTTCAAGATTTGTCCACAAAGAAAAGAGACATAAAAAAAAAGTCTGATTGTTTAATCTCATCATGACCAACAAAAACGTTTTAATTTGGTCTTTGATGCTCCCTACTTTCGAATGTTTTCTAGTTCGCACTTGGTAATGCAGAGATCTAAGGTAATTTCTCTATCTAACCTCATACAAAGTTTTATAAAATGTACTTTCATAACATACCCATGTTCAAGTGACATTCACCCACTGTGCATTAGTAGAGAGAAATTTTAAGTAAAGGGAACAACTTATACATATATTTTCCTAATTATTAAGAAGAAAATAAAATTATCCTCAACCCTAGCTTAGAGAGATAAAATAGCAATTGAAACACTGGTGTATTTAATGGTAACCATTTTTTGTCTATGTACATTTTTTAAAAAGATTTATTTATTTATACATACAGAACTGGGGTACAGATCAGTGGTGCAGGAGTGGGGGGCGAGAGGATTCACTAGAGACAGAGTAGGGAACAGCAGGCAGGTCAGGAGAGATCTGCTATGCCATGTGGATCACCTCCCTGGCCATGAATCAAACTCATGCTGCAGTGGCTGCGATAACTTCATAATGCTGTACTTTAACCTGTTGCACCACCAGGGAGGGCCCATTTATGTGCATTTTTATGTTTTATCTATTTTTTGGTTTCATTCATACATTTTATTTCACACATTTTCTTTGGCAATTATAATTGCCATTCACTCCAATTAAGTCAATTATGTAATATTTAACGCCTTTTTTGTTGACAAACTGATTAAAAAGGCCAACCTAATATTATTTTAGATAATATAAGTAAACTGAAATTGTGAGTTATAGATTTTAATTATACTGTTTTTGAAATTTCCGTTAGAAATGTTGCATAATTTTGTTTATGACTAACTAATTCTGTAATTAACTCTGGGGCTCATATCACCAGCTGTTCATATTGTTAAACCTGAAATGGCTTTGTGGGGGGAAAATACATCAACTGTTGAAATGGAGTAAGTATTATTGATGAACTTTCCCATTGGTAAACTGTGCTAACTCTTATCAAGCAAGTGTTTGAAACTCCACACAGTTTGTGAAGCCATCTGGATTTCATCTGAGGCAGGTAGTAGTTTTTCCATTCTCAACCACTTAAAAATATTATAAATTTCTCTGCTTAACTGAATTATAACAATCATTTACTCCATTGCTTATATATGGAATTAGTAAATATTAAAGGCTACTCCTAAATGCAGTACTTAATAGGGATTCTGTACTCAATAGGGATTCTGTAGTAAGTCTTATTTCTTTTTTTGCCAAAGTATATACTTTTTGAATATCTTTCCTAGATCCTACTGTAAACAGTCATTGGTGGGGCTCCTGGTGACTGAGCGTCCTTTCAGTTGACTGCATTGCTAGTCTTTTTTTTTTTTTAAGATTTATTTATTTATGCATACAGGGGTACAGGCCAGAGGTGCAGGGGTGGTGAAAGGATTCACCATAGACAGAGTGGGGAGCAGAACAGGCCCACTGACGAAGTACCCTGCTGAGGGGAACCATGGATGGGTCAGGAGAGGTCTCCCGCCCCATGTGGGTCACCTCCTGGGTGGGGATCGAACTCATGCTGAAGTGGCTTTAGCTTCTTAGTGCTGTGCTTTAATCCACTGTGCCACCAGGGAGAGCCCTGCATTGCAAATCTTACCATTGTACTTTCTAAAGTAAAAATCCCTGATGAGAGTCAAAGGTCATGCTGCCTAGATTCTGTTCCCATATGATCAATGAGTAGAACTTTATAGTTACAGTTTACTTGTTTGTTTATTTATGGATGTCAAACAAAGTTTTCATCATTCTAGAGTTTCATTTGTTCCAAACACCAAAACATTGCTGTAGCCATTCAGGAATCACTTATGTAAAAAATTGAACTATTACTCTAGGTACAGTGCAATACATTAATGAGATTATTAACACAAATGTGTTCTAGTTCTTCTGTGTCATTGGAATTGCAGAAACCCTATTGAAATACAAATAAATGATATAAAAATATTTTGATATATGATAAACCTATAATATAGCATGATATATATATAAGACCATGACATATAATTAGTCAGTATATACCTATAAATTTCTAGAGACTAGAAATTTTAAGGAATTCTTTGATCACAAAGAGTACATAGGATCATCTTGCTAAGCATCAGAAGAGAGGAAAATGCTATAAAATTTGCTGGAGCAGATGCTGTGTTGTCTTAATCTTTCCTAAAGATACTAGGGAAAACATCTAGATCACACTGAACATACTAATGGGCTGGAGGGAGCCCTTACGTAGTTGTTGGGCATTTGATTAAATACTTCATTAGAATAAACTGGAGCCATTAGCCTGCTCTTCGCCCCTATCCCCCATCCTCTGTGTCCAGCAGCTGGCAGCATCAATGTTTACCTCAGGATAAAGACTGAAGGACTGTTTCATATACAAAATGAGCTGCCTTCCTACAAGAGTTCCTAGTATGAAGGTTGGGGATGGAGATGAAGGCAAGCAGAGCCTGGAGCCTTCAAATCCACAGCAAAGAGGGAGAAAGGAGAATTGCTGAATCTTTTTTGCATCAGATAAATTTGGGAGCAGCACATTCTGAATGGGAATTCTGACATAGGCCGTGCGGAGCAGGCCGTGGACCAGGTAGCATACAATCACCAGCAGGGCTGGGAGAGCTCAGCCCTTCCCCAGCACACACTCAAGCAGCCTTTTATATTCCGAATTTATAATCACTGACAGTAAAGAAGCTTTCATTTGATCAGATGAAATATATTGCCATAATTCTCTTTGATAAGTATCACTGATCATAAATATAAATAGCAACCTCAAACTACAAACAAATTGAGAGACGTAACAAGATGAAAATGAGTCATTCGAAATATTGAAAGGATCCAAGAAGTTTTGAGTTGCATGAATAGAAAAACACTACCCACACAGAGACACACCTTAGTGTAATTTCAGAATGCCAAACATAAAGTTAAAATCCTGTTTTTCAAGAGAAAAAAATCAGATTACCTATAAAAGAGCTCTCTCCTAATTAAAACCAGTAACATTAGATAAAAGCTGACAATGGAGAAATATAAACATTTTGAAAGAAAAAAAAATTTAGCATCGAGTTCTTTACCCAAACCCATTTCATTAAGGGTCAAAATAAAGATTTGCATTTTTCAATATGTGAAGACTTAAGAGGTTGCTGCCTATGATCACAGCAACATTTTTACTTCTAAAAAATGATCAAAGAGCCCAGTTCAGCAAGGCAGAGAATGAATCCAAGAGGAAGTAGGATATAGGAACAATGGTGGGCAAATAAATCAGTAAAATAAAATAATCAAACCCATTGTAAAGAAGAGAAAAAGAACCTGAAAGTTATAGTAAAGATGATTTCACCACGTCAGGTGACTGAAGACTGGGGCAAGGGACATATTAAGCATCTTGTGTATTTTTCTCACTTAAATATATAGACAATTAATGTTGTTCATCTATTATGTTAATAGTATAATTAACTTTTAATAGGGTAGGAAACAATGTATGCACAAATTCCAGGGGGTTCTGGGAAGAATTTTAGAAGGAGGGGGTCATGAGAAATCAGTCCTGAAAGAAGAGGTGTCTGCCAAGTAGTGAAGGCAGGGCAGGGCCATTACCAGCAATGTGTCCATAGGTACAAAGCAGGCAGTGTAGTTATTCTAGGCTGAATAACCAGTTCTATAGCAGTTGCAGAGTGTGTGGCCTGAGGAGTGCCTGGAAAATAAGGTTTTTTACTTCATTCTTTTCTAAAAGGTCAGATGATCTTCTAAGTTGACATCCTTATCAGACATTCTTAATTACCTGCTGTAATCATCCATTTTGCTCCATGACTCATTATTTACACTGGAAAATAAGGCTCAGCACATTACAACCTGCTAGAAATTTCATGTTCTTTCTGAATTAGGAATGATCTCTTTGCTTCCAAAATCATTATGCATACATTACGCAAGCAGTACAATGAGTCATATGTTAACTATATTTCTAAAACGGAGTGGCTAGGAAATCATTAAAAAAGGCCTATGACATTTCAGGCTCTCAAGAAACCATGAATAAAGTATGGCACTCACAATCCCTTTGAGAGGTGGCTGTGAAATCAATCTGATCCATAAGTAGCTCTGTCATAGACGGGCCAGACCAGTCACTGCAGACCAAAGCAAACAAGAACACAGGCAAACACCCTCACTCATTCAGGTTTCATGTTCTTACTCATAGGTTTGCTTTTACTGGAACTGACTCATCCTAATCGGTAAATTATTCTATTTTTTAATGTTCCATTACTTACTTAAGAATATTGTGGATACAAATAAGCCTATGTTGCACATGGAAACACTCAAAAATAGCTATCAGAAGCAGAAGATTGCTAAATTGCAATTATAAGAAGCCAAAGGTTGTAATCAGCTTAGAAAGAATTTTCCTTGGTTCACTTGGAAGTTTGCACAGAGAACATATATGAATTACTAGATGTGTAACTATCATCTATACATCTATCGGAGGGGAGGTAAACAAAACCAGCATGACAGAAGAGAACTGTTAATCAAGTTTTATAATGACTACAAAAAAAGGCAAAATGATGAGTGTTAGCTAGTTTAAAGTAATCAGAAGAAAAGGAGTCTTTGGCAAAGTGTATCTTTCTCTGACACTGAATACAAAAAATAAATGCCACATAAGAAAAGGCCTAATCAAATATATTTCCTAAAAAAATAAAATACATTCAATACGAATATTATACTCACCTCGATGTTGTATGAAACTTTCAAATTAAAGGTACATTTAATTTTAAAGTGTATCTGATTTTCTTTTTGTTTTAATTAAATCAAATTAATTTATGACACATGTGATTCAAAGCCAGGTGATACTTCCTCACTGGCAAGTGCCAACCAGATGAAATATTCATCATTCACTAGATGAAATAATTTCCTATTATGAAATAAGTTGCCTATATTTTGTTCTCTTCATCTTAAAGCATTTGCATTCTTTTTACAAATTCTCCTCTCTTTGCTCTGCCTTTGTGTTTTTTCAACCCCTGCCCTCTCTATTGTCTACCACTTCCCACTCAGAACAAGCTCAAATGTTCATTAATAAAGCATATCTGAAAATCTCTACCTCACTAGTCTTCTATCTCCTCATTGAAAGCTCTGTGTTTAAAGGAGATTTTCTCTTCATTGCTAAGTTTTCTAAAGACTATTCCAAATTTTATTTCTCTTATATCCCACTCTTTGTCATCTTAGGTACTAAGATTCAATGGATAATTTTTTAACTGATTTTTTTATTTTATAACAGTTTATTTTTACATCATTTTGTACATTTTTTTTAGCATCTCAATTGTTATCCCCATGGGTTTTCAATGGATAATTTTTAATTTTAGTAATATTTCATTACTATAATTAAAATATTAACATAAATAATATAAAATTATCAATAAGATCTTTTATATATATTTTTTTTCATACCATCTCCTCAAATTCTGCTTTCAGACACTCTTGAATGGAATTAGTGTCACACAGAAGAGAGACCCACAAAGATTCCTTGCCTTTGCCAAAGGAGGTTACAGAGGATATATGACTGTCTAGGACACAGAACGTCACTAGAAACTGAATTTGGCATGATTTTGAACTAGAAACTGAGTCTGGCATGATCCCCAAGATGCAGAACTGGGACAAAATGTTTGCTTATAAAATATGCAATCTCTGATATTTTCCTACAGCAAGCTGAATCAAGTAAGGTAAGTGACAATTAAAAAATAACTGTCACAAACAGTAAGTAAAGAAAAACTCGCAAAAAGTCATAATAACTATATATCTATGGAATTTAGAGCCAATTAGGATAGCAGGAAATACCAGTAGTTTTGGATGACATCTTTATATATGGAGTACAATGATTGATGATTATATATCTGTGCCACAAAAAACAAAAGCACAAAGAACAAATTCTGTTTGACATATTCTCTTATAAAAGCCAGAGAAATATTGAATATGTTTTTAAGTGCCCATTAAAATATTAAAAGCAAGGTGTGGTGCTTAAAAGGATAAGCCATAGTCTTTGGGGAAATTCTGTATATAGATGTACCTTACATTTCCTGGATAATATTACATTTATGAAGCCCAAGTAGAGTTATTTAATAACTCCTGGATGTTCAGCATCCTGCTTGTTTTGTTTAAGCTAGGATGGAAAAGTATTAGAAATCTAAAAGGGAGTTGAAAGGAACGCTTAGAAATATTATAGAATAACATAAACTGCGTATGAATATCAGGAGAGGAAAAAAAAGAGAGTGATCTTTCTTCTCTGAGGGTGACTTTCTAAATAGGTGCAATTAGTGTGGCCTGGATGGGGGTCTTCAGAGCTATGGAAAATAGGGTCAGAAAACATAGGAAGGGCTAATAGGCCTCTTTTTCCTAATGTTTTGCTTTCTTTACTGATAGTATCACTTTAAAGGGAGACAGCAGTTAATGCTGATTCTAGAGGAATTTTTAATCTTTAATGCTAGAACCCATTACTCAAATATATATATGTATATATATATATATATGCGAAAAAACACAAGCAAAAGTAAAGGGAAACTGCCTTTTTTCAAGTCATCAAGTCAGCTTGGCAGCATAATACCCAATTTTCCATGCAATATTAATAGCTAATTTGAAACATAAGATCTTGATTAGTAGTATCTTCTAACCATGCTACTTTTCTTTCCTTCTATTCACTCATCATGGTACTTTAAGATCTTTTATAGTAGAACTCTTAGGGTCTGAACATTTAATCACTGTAGAGATTCTGGTGCCATCTATTCACTTCTCTATGGGCCTTTATATGATGGTAACTATTGCAATAAAGAAACCGGGCTCTTGGCAGAATCATCTGGGTTTGAATTTTGATTCTGCTACACTTTAGTTGGATGACCTTGGGCAAACTACTTAAACTCTTGTTCTTAGTTTCTTGTTTTATGTTAGGAGTGAGGATGGCAATGGTATTTACCTAAAGGTTTGTTATAAGTATTAAAAAGCTAATGTAGATTAGGCATTTGAAATAATGCCTGGCGTATAGTGTCATATACAGATTAGTTATTACTAACTTTAAATGGAGAAAAAAGGTCCACTCTAATATTTAGTATAACTCTCATCTAAGCACAATAAATATTTCAGATTATTTCAAATCTAAGTTGCATCTTAAATAATTCTTGTAATAATAATTTATTTAGATATAAAAGAACAACATCGTTTATCACAGTGTCTCCAAAGACCTGGCAAAAACTAGACCTTAGTATCTACTCAACAAATATTTGCTATGTGAAAAAGTAGAAAAGCAAAATGCTAAACAGTTAAAAGACAAGTAGTTATTTAAACTAAGTAGAGCTATACAGGGTAATTTGGGAGCACAGAAAACTAGATTCAAACACAGTCAGATAGCAATCTAGAAAAACTAAGTAGGCAATGATACTCAGCTGAGTTCTGAAGGCTGTTCATGAGTTAGCTTAGTGATGGAAAAGCTCAAAGTTGCTAGATAGACTCTCCATGGTATTATTTCTGGTGAAACTATTAAAAATAGGGAAATAAGTTAATAAGAATCATTTTCTTGATATTTCAATTCTAATGCATTCATGAAATTTCACTTCATTACTTACTGTCCTAACTAGTATCAAATTATTTGATGTCAAATAATTTATTATCAAATAATTTGATATCAAATAATTTATTATCAAATAATTTGATATCAAATAATTTATTATCAAATAATTTGATATCAAATTATTATCAAAATTCCAGAGACTTTTTATAATTCAGATTCAAAATATATAACTTTAAACCTTTAGAAAAATCTAAAATAATAGCTATCCTTCACTTCGTGGTTATCATGTGTTGGTATTCTAATGAACTCTTTTAAATAATTCATTCATCTAAATTTTATAAGAAGAAAGTTCTCTTGCTGTCTAAGCTGATCAGTTGAGTAGAGTGCAGAGGCTGCATCTAATCCAAAGGCTCCCAAGAACTTGCTTTCAACTCCTACAATTTTTTCTTGGACACTGTAAGGATGACTCCATCACAAAATTCCTTGCTGGTAAGCACCTTCCTCCAGCTGAAAGTGCTTTCACATCCATAGCCTCATTTCCTCTAGTGGATATAGATGACTACTTGAATAATACATACTGCTTTCTATATTCTTTCTACAGAACCTTGTATACTTAAATCATTAAGATGATTTTGATGTGAAACCAAAATTTTAAAAACTTCATTTGTAAATACCTGCAATGGTAGTTGATGCCTAAATGGATTACATAAGTCAAGAAGTGTAAACACAGCTAGAATTTATTAAACAGTATCTTTCAAATAAGGAAGTAGAGACTTGTGTTCTTTCTTCCTTTCAAGAAGCGTCATTTTTAGGCTTCTTTCACAAAAGGAGTTGAATGCAGGAAGGCCATCCGGCTGTGTTACCGTCTTCCCTTCACATTAATCAATGTGATCAGGCCAATGTCTCCTTCTACCTTCACACACTAACCAATATGACTATCATCCTCTATCATGTTGGAGATTAGGCCTCTTTTGTTTAGAAGTCTTCATATATATACCACTATTGATAATAAACCACGATGTTGGATATAATTAGGCTTCCACTAATGTTTTCTAGTCACGCTATTTTCTTCCACATAACTAACTGGCTCCACCAGGAAATGAAAGAGAGGTCATTGCAGCAGCAGTGACTTCCAAGCTGTTTGCTAAATATAGCTGTCCAATACTTTTCACGCTAATGAAAACTGTGCACTACAATTATAGAATATTGGAACAGAATAGGAGCTTAAAGGTCATGGAGTCAACCTTGCATTTGGGAAGAAAGTGTGGGCCCTAAACATAGCCTGTGATTGGCTTGAGGTCACAGAGCATGTTAATGGTACAGATGGAACTTGAACTGAGGTCTGCTCACCCCTAGGGCAGTGCTGTCCTCCTTACACAGATGTTCTGTGGTCCGGCTTACCTAACGAGAATGCACAGATGAATATAGCTGATGTAATTGGCTGTGGCTTATCCTCCATGGCCATTCATCTCTTTGGTAGCTGAATGTGAAATAGCTCAGGTGTCTGCCTTATAAGTTGTTACAAGAGAAATGAAATGACTCCATACCCTGCCTCCATCTCTAAAAACTTCCTGCTTTGTGTTCATCAATAATGAATGGTCCATCCCTGCAATGCTCAGAGGGAGCTTACATTGCACTTTTGAGCAGCTGGTTAGTAATGTACAGTGGATAGAGCCTTTCTTTCAAATCCCAGGGCAGTGGGTCCTTCAAGGCTAGCACTGCATTTGCAATTAGCTGCTGAGTGAACGCTTGGCATGTGTATTAGAGAAGAGGCACACAATTAGCTTATTGTTCTTCTCTGTATTGTGCTGAGAGGATCAAGGGGTTAGTAGGAGCAGGGGCAAGCCAGGCATCACTGTAGATGTTGAAGAAGGCTGCTCGGATCCCGGCATCTTCACTTGCTTGCTCTGGAATTACAGCTATTTATTACAAAGCACTTTCTGTGGCTGGGTGGAGTGCGGCTGAGGAAACACATCCCAGATACCACTTGGGGTTAGTCTTTCTGAGCCTTTCACGTCTTTGACTAATTCTCATCATTATCATGGAGCCCAACAGTCCCAAAAAGATACAATTTGCTGTGCCTTTATTCCAGAGTCAGATTGCACCCGAAGCAGCAGAGCAGGTAAGCAGAATTGGGTGGGGACCAGTTCCTGTAGATAAGAAATACGAACATACATTTTTGTTATTAATTGAGAACTTCTCTAAATGAATTTGCTGAACTTTGGGGCTTTCCAGGATATGTGAATGAGAAATAAGTTGGTATGCTTATGCACTTGTATTTGAATTGTGTTGGAGAAATATTCATTAAAATGCAGCAAGCACTTCAGGTGATGAAAGACTAGCACCTGTTAAAGAAAAGATGGTTATATTACTAATTCAGATTTGGTCCAAAAATCTGTTTGCTTTTGTTTGTTAAAAAAACATGTTCAATGTAGGAAAACATTAAAAAAATTAAAATTGGCAACTTTTGGTTCATTATTTATTAGAAGAGGGATCGATTTAACAATGAAAGTATTATATCCTGGAATAATTTCAAGAAATATGCTTAATATTTTATTTTAATGTTTTTCATTGCACTCAAAAATAATTATATATAAAACATATAATTGATAGGATTTGTAGATCTGGATACAAAAATTAATATTTTACGTTCCCTGAACTCCTTTTTCATGTCTACTATGTTTAAGTTTTTACATTTCCCCTCTTTTTCTTTCATTTATGACTGGTTTATATCTACATTACCTTTAATATTCATTTACTTAGACTCCACACAATGGAACCATTTAAAAAAAACAAGTGAAGGAATTACAATCATGTAGGCAAAGACAAAGAAATATACTAGTTCACCAAGCTAATTCATTAATTTATCAAAACCTAAATTATCCATGAATCCTTTCATAAATATTTTATACAAAATCTTAAATATAATTTTTGAGTCTGAGACTCATATCTTTCTAGATTGTTTTTATTATCTTGAAGTAGATCTCCCCAGGTTTTGGCCACATTAATTCAATCTTGAACGTGTATCTATGTTGATTTTATCCTTGAGAAGACATTGCTGGTAAATTTTATCTTCTATCTTATTGACTTACACTTTATGAATTTATCCTTTTAAGAAATTCAGTATACATTGGAGATTTTAATTATAATATGTTCCTATATCTTTTAAAAATGAGAAAGCCCACAACTACCTACTATTTTTAAAAGATTCATTAACTCTCATAAGATCTATATTCATTCTTTGTCAAGCTGCTCTAAATATTAGGCTAGGAAAAAAAAACTAATGCTGTTTAATTTAACTTGCTGGAAATTTGAGTTTTCTAAGCTTCTCTTATCAGGTTTAGATATAGGGCTAATGGATCTTAAAAGCATCACCAGTATTATGAGGTTCCAAGACCATCATTAAAATGAGCAAGTCATCCTCATACCCTATTGCATATTAACTTTCAGTGATGTGTTTTGGTGATAACTATTTCTTCTCTGTGGAAATGTACTATATACTATATTAGTATAATGTGATATACTAATATATGATAATTCTACCGTCTGGCTTTCTACTATTCAAAATAAAATTAATGAACACCTTCTGTGTCTCCTCCAGAAATTTGCTTTTGTTTTGGAAAAGATGAGATAGGATATACTTTATAGCTTTATAGGGCAAAATAGAGAAGCATCTGACTCTGACATTAGTGGGGGTCTTTGTTTTTCACAGATCAGGAAAAGAAGACCAACTCCAGCGTCACTTGTGATTCTCAACGATCATAACCCCCCAGGTAAAGCATATGTCTTTTGTATGATGATGCAGACTATAATTGTTTGAAAAACATCAAAGAGTATGTTCTTGCCACTTTAGTTATCAATAATCTAACAAGCTAGACCAGAAAATGGATCACAAACAAATAAAGCTAAACGTCATAGAAACTCTCAACCATCTGCATGCCTTTCTGTAGAATGACACATTGATGATACATGCTATCAAATAAGTGTTTGTTGTCTTGTGTATACAGGTGTTTGTATAGTATCTTATTCAGTGTTTATTAATGAGTTGTGTAGAAAGTTGTTTAATTAGGCTTCAGAGCTTAAATTAAAGTTCTGGAGATACTTATATCTTTACAGAATAGATTTTTTTTTGTTTGTTTGTTTATGAAAGGCTGCAATGGGGTAGAAAATGAGCCAGGATTGGCTTTATCTTTGCTGCTGATGTCATATCTGAATAATGCAATTGACAAGTAACCAGATCAATTTTCAGCACTGCCCATTTAAAAGCCATTCTGAAGAGTTGCATCCATTTGTTGAGGTTTTATTTTCCATTTCCTATAAAAACTAAAACTGCATTATTATTCCTGATACTATGCAAACATTTACTTATTGAATGGGGATGATTTTAATCTTACATTTAAGTGCTGCTTCTAGGAATATAAAACAGGAAAGGTCATGGCATTAATTTCTGACCAGGCAGCAATTGGCACTGGAATTTTTTGCAAGTATAACAATAAGGGTGGACAAAAGGAGTATGAACAGTGGAAACATAATAAGCCTAAGTATAGGTAGTGGTGAATGGCCCATTTAAGAATAAAAGGGCAACAGTCTTTGACTCTCAGATTCCATACTAATTGGAGAAATACACATATAATAAGCAAGTAAATTTCTAGTAGAATTTTGAACATAACTCAAATATAGGAAGGTATTCAACTGAGGGGAAATCAGTGAACTAATTTATTCCTACTGAAAACAAAAATAACTTGATCCTGTCTCATTATGGTCCTAAGGCATTTTAAATAATCATTTCACTAAATGTTAATTTGCTTTTCTTTGGTTAAGTAAGATATACAGTTGCTGTACAATTATAGTTTACGAATAAATACAACTTAATACAATTAATAATGAAATCTTTTCAGCTTGGATGTAATACTATAGCAATCTTCTACCACTGACTTACTGATGCTGTGTTTTTCCACGGCATCCTACTACTTACCTTCCTATGACAACCTTGAAAAATCCTGCCCACTTTGAATTGCAGGTCTCTTCCTGCCTCCAAAAGAGCAACTTTCAGATTCTGTAGGTTTTGTCACTGTTTTTTTTCATGCATCCCTCAAATAGTAATTTCAAATAGTTTCCTTAAATGCCAAATATATGCCATTTTACAGAAGAGGTAAGTGAATATTGGAAAGGTAAGTGATTTCTGCAGAAGTTAGTCCATCGTAACAGATTTCTCAGAAAAAGTTCATATAATGCTGGTTCTAAAGCCCATGTATTTCCAGTGTGATGCTTGCCCTGACATTTCCATTGTGCCTTAAGTAGTGATTTAAAATTGCCCACATTCACTCTGCAGATAGTCAAGTCATATCAACAAATGAACCTAAACTTTAAATAAAATAAATCACTTGTCTTGACTGCATTGGTTAGTAGATTAGAAATTACTTTTAAATACTCCAGTGAAATAAATCTAGTTTTTCTCTAAAAACGTTTTTTTTTTACTAGGCCTCCTAATCACAAGATAACCATTGTCTTAGAGAGCCACACCGTTTTAGTAATGTCGTGTCCTGATTTTACATCCTTATCCCACTTTGTGGAAACTGGAATAGTTTCAATGGAATGATCAGCTTTGGTTGTATATAGCAGTATGTATGGCATCAGAGATTTTTTGCTGGTGGTGGATTCTTGGAACAAAGAAAAGCACACCAAAGCAATCCAAACCTGGACACTTGTCTTCATTAGCCTTGCGGTTTTGTCAAGGGCAACATCTCCAAGCTTATATTCTCTTCGCTAAAATGGAGATTATAATGTCCATCCTTTCGGCATCACAAGATTGCTACAATGACTGAAAGAATTAAAGTGAACACTCTGTAAAAACTTCAAACTACAATAGATAATAGATATCACCGACCAGTGTATTTTGGAATAGTCTTTGTAGGTGATATATTGGTATGATAATTAAGATATAACAAGCAGAACAGAGTCTTTATAATTTCACCTGTATCACAAGTTTCTGCCATATCCCAAAATTTTCTATGGTCCAAGTATTACCTAAGCACTTTATCAAATCCAGCAAAACGAAAAACAGCAACAACAAAAGAGTGTTGTGAGTAATGAATTTATCTAAGCAATTCCTCTTCTAGTTTTTAAAAGCAATACATCCTCTAACAAAAAAAAAAAAAAAAAAAGAGTTCAGTCTTAAATCCTGGTAAATGAAAAAATTCTTCAATTCATTAAAATTACCCAGGAAACAATTAAGCATTCTTGGAGTCACCTGTTATTAGTGCTGCTTAAAATTCAAATCCCTGAAAATCTTTCTTTATTGCTAATTAATGAAGCAAAGGAAATTAAATTTGCCATTGTAGAGACATAATTAACAGACCCTTCCAATTCATATGATGAGATTGGGGTGTCAGGATTTTTGTTAAATATATTAGATATATCTTCTTTTTACTTTTTTAGAAGTTTGTAGAAATAGTCAATTATAAAAGAGTACTTGAAGGAATGATTTAATTTAGATTTAGAAATGAATATCCATCCCAGGGGAATAAAATAGAGATCTCATCATGTAAATCTAATTTGATTGTTTACTAGTTTATCTATGATGGTCTAAACATTAGCTGAAGTAGGCACCTATTGGTAGTATTTCAGAAGCAACCAAATGTCCCATTAGTCCCTTTCTAAGAACTGGATTACAATGCTCAGCAGTAGACGCATTGCGGAAATAGACATATAGCTTGGTAAGGATATACCATCCTCTGTCAGAGATGAGGTTACCAGTACTAGAAAAGTAGAATTGAGAAGGTATTCAGAAAACACCTACTCTAATCACATATCTGCAAGAAAGATACTCTAATCAACCCAAGTACCTGAGACTTGCTCCTCTTTTTTAAATCTTTTAATTTATTATAACTTTTGTTATAATAACCTACACTTTTGTTAAAATAATCCACACTTACTAGTTCTTAATTCCAGAACCCATAATTTTAGGTGTTAGAACATATAGCTCTTTATACTAAACTTAAATAAAGTCTCATTTGAGTCTAAAAAAAAAATTTTTACTTTAAGCAATAAAAATTCATGTACTCACCCTTACTATTTGAAGGTAGGTAGTTCCCATAAGACTGACACAGGGCAGTAAGAGGCACTAAAACTGGCCAACCATAGTGACAGAGTAGTTTACAAATCACTGTCTGAGTTCTTCACCTGTGCACAATTGCAGGACTACTCATGTTCAGGGAACAACAATAATGTGATTTATTTAACAGACAAGGAAAAACAAAAGTTAGTGATGCCACAAATTGCTGTTTACTCCACTCAAAGCAGTATCCAGTGTTTTATAGTCCTAAGCACAAACACTCCCACAAACACAGAGGGCCTAGAGCATGTGGCAGTCAGATTTGGGGCAGGATCTAACTCATGAAGACAGCAAAAGGCACAACAGGCGATGTTCACAGATCTGCCAAGATGCCCAGCACTAGACAAAGTGACATTCAAAATGGCAGCTGAATGCTTCAGCTGAGCAACCTGATAAGTGGCCCTCAAGCAGCTCAGTGAGGAGCCAGTTCTTGGTCTTTACCTTCCCTGCCAGACTGTAACAGGAGCAAAGTTGGGAACAGTTTCAGTCACATGGCTACTTGCAGAGCCTCCTAACTTTACTTCTCTGAGGTTGACTCTCGGAAGTGTCGCTACATCCTTCAGAGGCCCACAACAGTCTTCTGGAAGATCTGCATGGTAGGGGCAGAAATGGATGGCCCTAGAATTGCTGAAGATCCAAAAATGATGAAATCCTAAACATTCAAAACTCAAGTGCTGAATCCCAGGGGCTGCATCTGCAGTCCCTTATACTTCTTATCAGAGTCTCCACTTCCACCTATATGTTGTCAGCATTTCACCTGGGGCTGTCCATCCTCACTGGCAGCCCTCTCCAGGGGGACCACCTATTACAAGTCTTTGGCTTCAGATGCATTACAAAAGCTTTTGTAAGCTGAAGAGTTCTTAGGCAAAGAAGCAATTACCATTAAATTTATGGTAATTGTGGAAAACATCTTATTCCCAGAAATAAGACATTATTATTAAATCATACCAAGTAACACATAAATCCTAAATGAATAGTGCATGTAGCAAACACAGGAAAGATCTGATAAATAAGCAAGCTATGAAGGAGTTTGACAGTTGCCCTGTTGCTTCTCAGGATGTATACTGCCTCTCCTAAGGTGCTGTAAAACAATAGTGAATGCTATTTTCCCATTTTAACTTTTGTTATAAAAGGCAGGTACCTTTTGTTGTTAAAATGAAACTCTTCTTAAGATTTATTTTGATTAGTGGGAAAGGTTATAAATGTATGTCTTTGTAAAAGCCAAGTGGTGTGGTGTGAAATTTTGAGAAGTGGGATAGGGATATATGTACATAAAGGAATACTTCATTATTCTCTTTTCTGGATAGAATAGTCCCAATGTTCCCTGAGGGCCTTAATAAACTTAATCCAAACTTTCCATGTCTCTTGACCTTTGGGACTCAGAAGTGGATACAGTCTTCCAGTAAAATGCCAGCCTAGATGAGGCTTTGTGAATATTAAAGTTTGTGGCATCCATTCTTCCCCACTTACTGTTAAGCAGAGACAATATGGTTACAATTAAATTTAATGGGCTTGATACCTATTAAACATGAGTGAACTATAAAAAGGTCTGGAGCAAAGTGAATATTTGGGTAAGTAGCCAGGAGTTTGGCATCATTTCAAAGCTCATAGTATACCTAAAATGTGGGACCAAAAATATAACATAAAATGCTTTGGGAGGGATATTTATTGAACATCTTATCACATTTTGATTTAGGGGAGAGGGACTTTCTCTTTGATACTTTAGCTCTGAATATTATTAGAAGATGGGGAAAAAGCAAAAAATATTTTTCACATGTGACTCAGAATACTAAAAACTAGTCAATATGACGCATACATTAAACAACACACTATTTTCTTTGAAATTTGCTAATAGGTCTCATTAGTAGAGAGAAAGAGGATTTCCAATAAATTAGTCTATTCAACTCTACAAACCAGAAGAGAAACCATAGTCCATCCTGGATATGGTAGTTCACTTTTGAAATGAGGCTTGCACTTTTGGAATGTGACTCTTAAGTTAAATAACAGGATTTTAAAGTCTCTGGATTTATAATCCTGGCAGATTGAATAATAGGTAGAAAATAATTCTATGCTTTGAGTTGGTCAAAACATAAAAACTCCAGGAATTTCTGTTGATGGGAGGTTTTGTAAGGTCAACAAAGTTAAAGTGCAGATTATTTCCAGTGTTAGGCATTCATATACATACAACTTATTTTCATGGACCATCTTTTTTTTTTTTATTACAAAAGTTTATTTTTACATCATTTTGTACATTTTTTTTTTCCATCTCAATTGCAATCCCCGCGGGTTTCCCATCACCAAATCACCCGTGTGCCATCACCATAATCCTGTGCATTTCTCTGCCCCCCCCATTTTTGATCCCATTCCCCACTCTACCCCCACAAAATGTCTCTGGTATATGGTTGTTCATTATTTTTGTTATTTTCTCTCCTGTGGACCGTCTTATTTTTAAAAAATGAATTATTGTGTGGTCAGAAGTTCAAATAAAGGTTCAGGATTCTCCTTGACTCTTAAAGATGATTAAGACAATATCAGTCAGACCGGCAGTTCCCCATTTATCTGGGGATCTCCAATCAAATATTTTCCAGTCAAGGTTCTCCTGGACTCATGGTCACACAATTTAGTTTTATCCTAAGTTTTCTTACATTCATTGGGAATGTGATTGTAATTCATCCTGACCCACGATCCTTGTTGATTGTTCCACATTTCTTTAGCCCTAACAGAATTAATAAAGCACAAAACAAAGCAAGGTCCAATAATTTTAGGTTATTCACAAGGTAAGTGTATTAATTTTAAGGAATTGTCAGAAAAGTCTATTTTTCCCTTTTATTTCTGAGGTTTTAAATGCCAAACCATGCTGAATTATTTAAATATTTAAAGTACTAATGTGGCTTTCAGAGATTCATGTTCTGTACAATTGACTTATTTTCCCATAATTGTTCAGTCTGTGTAGCCAAGTAGTTAAATCAATTGGAATATTACGAGCCGAAGATAAAATTCCAGCTTTTAATTCTCTTAAGATTTGCTATACTGTAAGTGGGCAAAGGAACCAGTGTAATCTTGGCTTAAAGAAATTTAAAAATATATTATTTATAATTTTTGCTTTTTGCATAGAAGAACTGGGGTGTAGGCCAGAGATGGGGGCAGGGATGAGAGCATTCACCAGAGACAGAGAGGGAAGCAGAACAGGTAGATTGACTGAAATACATTGTTAAAAGGAGGAGTGAGTGAAGTAGGAGAGTTCTGCTGTGCCACATGTGGATTTGCTCCCTGGCTGGGGATCAAACTCAAGTTGTAGTGGTGATAGCACTGAGATTTGATGCCTAGGCCACAAGGGAGGCCTTTGGCTTAAAAATTTTAAGGGTTAAGGTAAGAGTTAAAATTTTCCTATCTATTCCAATCTGCTAGTAGAGTACATATTAGATGTCCATGTTTCATTGCATTAAAAATATCCTCACTAGAAAGCCATCACACTTTGTATCTGATTAAGACACAAAATCAGGTGCTCTAGAGTATGCAATAGTTAAGTCACCATTCCTAGCCATATGGAGAAACCTATGTGAGACATTTACAATTTGACACAGGTACATTGATAGTAAAACCAGTAGCTGTGCCGAAAATATTAAATATATTCCAATAACAGTATAGCAATGTCTACCAGGGGACCTATTTGGGGTTTAGATTACAGTGTTGCAAAGTAAAACGCACAGATGAAAGCTAAGTGCTAACCCACATGATGCAGCGGATCCCTCCTGTCTGGAGGCTGCTCTCCTTAGCAGTGTATTTCAGTAGATCTGCCTTTCTGCACCTTACTTTGTCTCTGGTGAATCCTCTCACCACCCTCCCTTTCCCACACCTCTGCCTTGTTTATCTTAAAAATTAAAGACAGAAATATTTACTTCCAATTGATAGTCCTAGTCAAGGTAAACAGCAAATTAGTGGTATTTGGTTACCTCTAGAAAAAAATATATAGCCATGCTAAATGATGAAGAGTTCCTTTAGTTTAGAACTGCTCAGGAGCAAGCTTTTAACTTTTCTATTTTTTCCTAACATTTTCCAGTCATGACTTTGACTCAGAAAGTCATATGTCACTCTTCCAGTAATGACAGACATAAGTGAGCAGCAGAATTTGTCAGGGG
This sequence comes from Condylura cristata, assembly GCF_000260355.1. Taxonomy (NCBI): domain Eukaryota; kingdom Metazoa; phylum Chordata; class Mammalia; order Eulipotyphla; family Talpidae; genus Condylura; species Condylura cristata. The sequence continues at coordinate 37,866,468 of NW_004567103.1, read as the reverse complement.
TTTATACTGAAACACCTTAGGGCCGTGGTCTACTTAGAGGGTACAGTTTCCATTTGAGGATTTCAAATTAAACAAATAGGAAAAACTACCTAGAAAGGGATGGGGGACAATGGTGTGAGAGATGGGGGTACCTAAATGGTAAAATTGTAGAGATCCTAAAAATATCTCTCTTAATCAGTTTCTATATATCTGAAATGCATTCTGAAGTTGTTATTACTATATTCATTTTTCAGAATGCAGATACTTTGACCAGAGGTGACATATTGCTCCCTGATCCTTAGAAAAATAGCTACCCAAAGCTCAGAGGACACTGTGAAAACCAGAGGTGTAGGAAAAGGATTGTATTTCTCGGAGCAAGAGAACCAACCAGTACTGGAGATTAGAGACCTCAGATTTCATCTCCTCCCTCCCAGGCTGTTGCTGTCACTGCCTTCTCCAAATTCTGTCCTAGATCTTCCATAACATTGTAGGATCCCCCAAAACATGTTGGGAAGTGCTACCTCTGTATCTGTAATTCTCTGTGTTCTGGGCAGAAGGTAATCTTTGAATTGAATTCAATGATTTTGTATCACAAAGTAATTTGATATAGTGACAATGTTAGTGCTTAACAAAGCTATTTACTAAATAAGTTGCTAAACTCTGCATCACCAAAGAGAGATAAATTGACAGTCTGGTTAGAATACAATTACAGTTTGACCTTGGAAATAATGCTGAGGAAAGTATACTACATAAACTCAAACTGAAAAAAAAAAAATCCCCCAAAAACAAAAAGCCAGGAAATTAAAGTGATGTAAAGGAAAAAAAAAGAAAAGAAAGAAAGAAAACTTGACATCATCCCTTTTTTCACTCTCTATGAGTTTTCCATTATTGTGGGCCAACTTTCAGAACCACACTGCATATAAAGACACAACGACCTGCTAGTGAAAATAAAACTGAATTCACAAAATGGAAGAGTGAAAGCAAGTTATTTTTAGAATCCAAACTTTAGAATGATTTGCCTCAATGCAGCATCATTTATACTTTTTTGCCTGCCTGAAAAATATTATTAGAAAATATATACACCAAAATCTACATGCACAAATATATTACATATGCATATATTAGTCAGATGTCCAAATACATGTAAAAATGTCACTTAAGCTATTAATCCAGGTAATCAATTCAATCTCCCTAAGTAAACTTAGAAAAACATACTTTAGCATCATCCAAAATATCTAGAAAAACTTTATTTTGAAGTTTTATTATTTATTTTTAAAAGATTTATTTATTTATGCATATATAAGAAATGGGATACAGGCCAGAGGTACAGTAAGAGGATTCACAGAGACAGAGTGGGGAACAGAACAGGCAGATTGACTAAAATACACTACTGAGGGGAGCAGCAGGCAGGCCAGGATTGGTCTGCCAAGCCATGTGGGTCACCTCCCTGGCTGGGGATCGAACTCCTGCTGCGGTGGCTGCAGATAGCTTCATAGTGCTGTACTTTAACCTGTTGTACCACCATGGAGGGCCCTAGGTTGAAGTTTTAAATGGAATAATGCTAATAATAATTTTCTAATCCTTTGATTAGATCAAAATTAATCACATTATTTGAAAGTTCATGAAAAAATCCCTTGAAATTACTGGCACTGATTCAAATGGTGAGGTTCAATAAGTAATTTTTTTTTAATTCAGAAGAATGTTTTTTAAAATAAGCATTTGTTGAATACTAATTGTTTAAAAACCATCTTTTCATTTGGGTAGATTTCCTGTGTCCATATTTATAATCATTGAACACAAAGAAAAGTATTTTGGTTTGATATAGAAAAAGTGTAAAGTCAATGTCTAACTGAAATGTATCATCCAATTTGAAATCCACTTTTCAACGTTGACCTCGGTATTTCTGATAATGGTATCCCCATTTTTCTATTTGTCAAAGCACACAACTTTGGAATCATCACTCACTCTTCTCTCTTTATCTCACCCCTGTATCTATCATTGTCATTTCTTTTGATTCTTTGTACAAGTATATTTTTACTTCCTCTGCTCAGAAAAAAAAAAAAAAAAAACACTTGTTGCTTTATTCCAAAATCATATCATAAGCTTCCAAAATGGTTTTCCATGACTTTAGGTGGTTTTGTAGGACCAAATGCCCTGACCTTAGAGTCAGTGAACATGATACGATTGTGAATATCTGAGTCCTGCTTTTAAATCATGAAACAGAGAGCATGGTATGCTTAAGAGTCCAATAACTTGATGTTTGCTAACAACTTTATTGATGCTACATGTATTCTGTCTCCTGTCTGGTTTCTGTGAGAGGCTTTTGGTAGGCTTAATGGTGATTGACTGGGCTAATTTGTATTTTATAGTTTATTTGTTATGAGCTCTAGTATATATCCTGTAATTTACCTGTCCTTGCTTTTAATTACCTATGATAAGGAACATAAGCTCTTCTCATGAAGAACTCAGATACTTCAACCTAATCTGCACAACATTTCCATTTCTTTCTTTAAATAAGTCAGCAATTTCCTCTGTAGTGAAAACAATCTTTATTACACAAATTGTTAGTAATTGTATGAAAGCTGAGATTTAGTTTAAGGAAATAGAGGAAAGGAAAATAACTGCTATATCATTGTAAGATTTTCTGCTTTATGATTTCTTTTCTATTTCATTCTTTATTTTTCACTGAGGGCTTATAAAACAGAATAGAGAAAGCTTGTTCATTTGCCTATTGAAAATAACTTCAATATGTACAAGGATTTCAGATCATGCAGAACAGACTCAGACTGCACTTGTTTTCCAAAGCACCCTAAGAATTATCCACTCCTAAGTGCTTCCCATTTGTTTCCAATGAGTGAAAGATTTTCAAGAAGTAATGCCAGAGACCAAATCACTATCATATTTTATTCAAATAAAACATCTTAAAGGACTATGTTAAAATGGCTTATTTCGAATTCTACTGCAGGTTTTTTAACTTGATGAATAGATCAGAATTCCTGCTTTGCTCAGTGGCTTAACTTTGGCTTAAGTTCATGGAGACAGTCAAAGATTTTTTCATACCCCCCAGCTCTACAGATTGCCGTTAACTGTTGGGAGCCAGGCAAATGCCAGAAAAAACTGTTTACATGGACAGTAAAATATACATTACAGTGTAAGTATACATTGAAAGTATTTTTAAGTATACATTTGGTTCATAAAAGACAAAAAAAATCCCTCTAAGCTAGATAATGTTAAGTGAAATAAGTCAAGAGAAGAAAGGCAAATACACCTAGTTTCGTTTATTGCAGAATATAGAGAAACAAAAGGAAGGGTCAGTCAATATCAAACCACTAACAAACTCTAGAAATCTATTTGTAGACTTAAAGCACCAGAGAAGGAGAGGAAGGTGGAGAACATAGAACAAGGGGCCCAGTGGATTCTAATGGAGAACTACAGGCACCTTGGTGGTGGCTGGGTAACATATCTGAAGGGGTGTGACCCTATGCCTTTGAAATCTGTCAACAGTATTACTTTCATTAAGCTTTAAAAATCTTCCTAAATTATAAACAATTACATAAGCTCAAAGGTGTATTTAATGTATCTTATCTTCCATAATCTTATAGTCCACAAAACTTACCTATAACAGGCTTCTTCAACAAATCTGTGAGATGTAAGATGAATATTATAAACTTCATTTTTTATAAGGGTGATAAGGAAGCTGCTCATCATAAAGCAAGTTAATTAGCTGAAAGGGCTAAAATCGAAGCATTAATTCTCTAAGATCAGTGTCCTTTTCATCATGTTAATAACATTTTTCTTTGTACAAATAAACAACATCATTGCTGTTGCTATCTTATTTCTGTCTTTCTCATGAACTATAAGAAATCTCCTCACTGTACGTTGGCTCAGTGGGGTTCTATCTGTGTATCCCTTGATGTGTCTTTTTCTGTTCAAAGGTGATTTTGTCTTGGAGGGATGAGTCTACACATTTGTTCCCTTTCTTTGATAATTGGTTACAGGAGACTTTAGATCTGTTAATGCTAATTTTTTTATTATTTAACAAAATACAAAATATAACCAGAAAAATACATCTAAAATTCCTTTCTTAGAGTTAGGCTCTCTTATCTGTATCTTTCTTTGCTTATTTTTATACTCTGATTTGAAAAATAAAACCATTATTCTCCTTCCAATATTGGTTGGAAGGCCTACAATTTACATCTGGGTTCTAATTGACCTAAACCCTAACTGACTTGTATTCATCTCAAGTTTCATTTGTTTCTTGCTACCTATACTAATTTATTCTCAAACTGCCTTAGACTCACATTAAAGCCCCATCCTTCCGTAAAACCCTAATTGAACACCCAGGTGGAATACTTTACACCAGGAGAACAAATAAATCACTCTGGATCCTTTACACATTTGTTTCAACTAATTCTACATGATTTCTGTCACCTAGTAACACCCTGAAACGCATTATAGAGTTAATAGATTTTGATAGGAGGTAGGTCAGGAGGTCCTTTATGTATATTAGATTTTAGCAGAGTTGCAGAATAAGGCTTTGAGGACCTGGGAGAGTAGAAGGTAACTTTACTGTTTCTAAAATAGAAACCACTTAAAATTTATTTGAATATTTCACAAGGTTTGTTCTTGTGCTCACATTTCACAGTATCTATAAATGCTGGTGAATATAACCCATTGGGTCATCATTAGTTCTCATGGTAAATGTGTATGGGACTAATTTAAAATGGTCTTTGTATGACAACATGCAGGATAAACAATCATCTCAGCAAGGATGAATTTTAGGGTAGAGGACTTGAGCTGGTTGGGCCATTGTTTTAGTATAGACATGCTCTCTATGAAGCACCACAGGCAACTAATGACTGTAGGCCCATTGACAATTTTGCATAATAGTGATTTTTGAACTTCTTATCTTTTAAAAAACAATTTAAAGCCTACGCATATTTTTTTTCTAATGGCTAGTTTTATTCGTTTTCTATCTTAAATTACTTGAGTCCAATTTAAAAAGTCAATAAAATGATAATGATGAAAAACTGAATATATTGTTCAGGAGTTTAACTCAGTATTATCAACTGGCAGCAATGAATGGCTATATTCTATCCCACAGAATAGCTACATAATTTCCTTCTAGGTTGACTAGCTTATGGGGCCTTGGTAAACAGGAACTAGTCTGTCTTCATTTTCCTTAAATTGTAAAATAAACTGTTTACCCAGTAATTATCCTTAAGTTAGTTCCACTTCTTAGTAATAAGTTACTAGGGAAGAACTAGTCAATACCAAACTTGAAAAAGTTTATTACTGATCAAAAGTATTTAAATTGAACAAGTTCATTTGAATAGTTTGCATGTAATATTTCTATGTAACCAGAAATTAATAACTGCAAGAAAGTAATTTCAGAATGGACCTTGTACTTATCCCTCTGTTCACTTACTTCTTATACAAAGAAGCCATAAAAACAACAAACTCTGGCCCCAGTGAATTGTTTGCAAACACACACACACACACACAAACACACATTGCTGCAATTACAACATTCCAGCTGCTTTATTACTTTCTGAGTAAGTCAGATAAGATTATGTTTTATGTATTTCTGCTGTCTGAGTATTTATTAATGTGTCTATCATTAGGGGCATAGTTCATAAAATGAACTCCTTGCAGGTATTAACTTCATTTCCTTATTTCTAACTTAATTTGGCATTCCTGGCAATTTTTCCAGATACCGCACAGTCCATTTCCCATTGTGAAATAAATGCATAAATAAATATTTTTATTTCTCTTTTAATATTACGTTTTTGTATTCAACAACTATTGTAGAAATTGGAATTGACCTCATTGTTTTTTGAGCTATAGACCTTCATTTCACGTCAGTGAAAAATCAGAAAGGCTTTTGCATCAAATTCCTATGAGAAAATAGTTTTCTTACATATGAAAATAGACTTAAAAATGACATAAATCAAGAAGAAATATAATTTAATTTTGTATTTCACATAGCAAATCTAAATCTAAATAGGATTCCATAGCCTGATATCCAATGTCCTTGATAATTTGGGCCAAGTCAAATTCTTCAATTATACTTTATTTCCAGGCCTGATATACAGCTCTGATTAAACTGGTTACTTGTTTGGGAACTCTCTGTGGTGCAAGGAGTTAAGTCTCAGCATTATCAAGCTATGGCAGCCACTGCAGTCAGGGAGCTAACCCATATGGTACAGCCGACCTCTTCTGACTCGCCCACTGCTCCCCTCAGCAGTGTATTTATTTCAATGCATTTGGCTGTTCTGCTCTTCACTCTTTTTCTGGTGATTCCTCTCACCCCCCTGCACCTCTCTTTGGTGATTCCTCTCACCCCTGCACCTATAGCCTAGATCCCAGCTCTTATATGCATAAATAAATATAGTAAATCTTTAAAAAAATTAAAATAAACTGGTTACTTGTCTTCTACACATTTCCACCTTAGATCTTTGAATGTAATTCCACCTACTTAGAATGTCCTCATTACTACTGCATTTTGCAAAAATACTTGTATTTATATTGATACAGAGGTCTTTTTCTTTTCTTTCAATTTTACACATGGACATTTGACATTCATTCCCTTTTCTCTCCAGACATGAAACAAAAAAAGTTTTTTTTTTTCTTTTTGATAAGCAAAGAAACATGCAGTGAAATTGATAAAGCCATAATATTGATTCTATTTTAGTCTCACTCCTGCACAGGATTATTTTCTCCAGAAATTCCTTTGATGACTAGTCAGACGCTATTTGATCAGTTGTGATGATGTGGTTACCTCTTCTTGAAGCATCTATGACCATGAATGGCAGCTCTAAAGTTAGAAAGTTCTTCTTTGTATATAATAAAAATATCCTTCTTAAAATTTTCAGCTTTTATTCTTGGTATTCCTTCTAAAGGATCTCAGAAATAGTATAATACTTCTTCCAGCTGAGAACCTTTCAAATATGTGTGGATTGATATAGTGTTTGCTTCAGTTTTGTCTTATCAAAAATGTTCTGTTACAGCTAAATTTATAATTACAACATGGTTTTTAGACATCTTATTCTGTTCCCTAGTGACAGACTTTCAGCATAGTATAAAAAATGTATTAATTTAACTGATAGTTATCAAACATCTAATATAAGCTAGCTAATATGTTAAGTGTGAGGATTCACAATAAAAGGTGATAATGTTTGTGGCAAACATTGACAACTTAGAAGCACACATTAAGACACTTAATCCTGTCAGTAAAGGTTGCATGGTAATAGAAATTTTGGAGTACAATCTGAAGGAGAAGACAGGGATATCTTTTCAAGACAGTGGGGAAAACAGAGACAAAGTCTCAAACGCATTACAGATTCAAGGAATTGAGATCAGTCCCCTATGTTGCAGCATGGAGTGGCACCAGCTGGAGGTAGAATTAGGCAGTTGGGTTCTTAAGGAGTTCTGACTAGGAACCACTAAATGCTTTCAAATAGGTGTGTTCACATGCTCAGATTATATTCTAAAAATGTTCCTATGGCTACAGATAAAGGATGCTTAGAAAGAAGAAAATCTGAATGAATCAAGTGTCAGTGGACTTGTATGACAGAAGAGATGGTGATAAAAAAGGAGGTTGATTTAAGTCTAGGGTCTGTCCTAAGAAAGCTAGCATATTTGGGTAGAAGTAGAGGATAGTAATGAGTTTGGAATGGAACACATTATTTTAGATACAGTGGGCAAAAGAGAGTTCTCGTTCTAATTCTATGTGAAATAGTCATAACATCCTGGAAGTAATGCCTCAGTAATGGAGCCACTGGTATTGAAAACCAATTTACTAGAACTCTTTCAGAATAAGCACATGTGATTATAAAATAGGAGAGTTTACCTAGTAGTTATTACCTTAATAATGTTGGCAGTATATCTACTCTTAGCTCAGTATAGCTGCTGAAAACACAATTATTACTCTTAATCATTAAAGAACTCCAATTAGACAGAGACATCATTAGCCACTGACATGCGGTCTGTTAATCTGGGTATGGATGTTATTCCACCTGTAACAGCCTTTCCATATGCACAGAACTGAGGCAATATAGCTAATCTAAACTGATGACATCAGTTCAGTACATCTTTTAAATTCAAAGTCCAACTGGAGCACAATTATTTAGTCTTCTTTTATTAGTTTAATATCCTTTTCATTTTCAGTGTTTAATGAAATGAGCATGTATGGCTGAACAAGTTCTTTAAAAAAAGATCTTAGAAGTTTTGAATAGTTGTAAAGTCAGAAACAAGCACATTGCTTCAATCTATAGCTAAAGCAACTAGTTATATCCCATATAAAGTACATATATTCCATCATTTATGTTATTATGCCATTATTTTTTGGTTTCACATAAATACCTGAGAAAAACTGTATTTCTAGAAGTGTGATATACTCAAAACATGTAACCTTTCAAACAAAAAAGGCCTAGACCCAATTCCAACTCTGCTACTTCAGAGCTCTTTGCCTTTAAAAAAGTTACTCAATTTCTTTGAGTTTCAGTTTTCACACACATAAAATGTAGCTAATAATATTTACCTCATAGGGTTGTTCCAAAGATGAAAGTAGTGAATGAAAATGTTTGGCATTATAGCATAACAGCTTTAAAGCCAAAGCAATAAAACATTATTGTTTTGGAAAGTATTGAAACAAAGAGTGTGTGCTCTTTCCTTTCCTCATCTGGAATACCTGCCAACCTGGTCTTTACACTTTTGGGGTATGTTTAATGGTAATTATGAATTGGATGAAGTGTCTATGAAGGCCACCAGTTGAAAATAAAAATCTGGCAACATAAAAGTCATTGAAAGGGAATTGGGACTAATTTCTTTTGTCGCTGCCCAGTATTTTACTAAAGGAAATAAAAACGCAAAGGTATTTGTTAGTAGGACTTTGGTTATGAAAAATCAAGGACATTTGATCTTAACTGGTGGAATCTCCTGAAGATTTCTAAAAAATACTTCCTTTTCATTTCTTATAAAATAAGGATTATGTAAATGAGGTCAAAGTGGATCTTAGGTTAATCAAATCCTCACAAATGGTCTAGAGCATTGATGGTATAAGTAGATCTCCTAAAAATATGGTATTTTAGGGGCCTCCCTGGTGGCACAGCACTTGAGCATGAGTTCAATTCCCGCCAGCCCCGGAGGTGATCCACATGGTGCGACAGACCTCTCCTGACCCACCCACTGCTCCCCTCAGCAGTGTACTTTGTCAGTCTGTCTGCTCTGCTCCCCACTCTGTCTCTGGTGAATCCTCTCACCGCCCCTGCACCTCTGGCATGTACCCAGTTCTGTATGCATAAATAAATAAATCTTTGTAAAAATGTGGTATTTTAGCCACTATGTATTTGTTGTGATACATTGGTTCTCATGATTGAAAGACAGATGTTACTGTTAAATATGGTTACAGTTCTGAACAAAATTGCATAAACTCATTTAAAAATTGTCTTAAAAATTTCCTAATATTTCTTCTAGTCTTTTCTTTAGTTAACAGAGATTTTGAGTTTAAAGCAGTTTCCTCTTGTAAGACAGATGTGTTGAAACACGCATGTGATTGAAGCCAGGTGCCATTGTGAGTAAGACAAAGACGTTGAAATCCAACCTTACACATGCAATTACTGAAATATTCAAGCAATTATTAAAATATTTGAGTTATTATAAGTAAAGCCAGAAGCTTAAAATCTTGAGTAATGATCAAAGTAATAATCAAAAAGTGTAGAAACTTTGGCATATCAGGATTCAAACTATGTGAACTGGCTCTCACTTTCACTAATGGTTTTTAGACTCATTAGTCTTCAAAATGAGGCTGTAGGATAGGAATTTCCTTGTTTAAAAAGAATTCTGGTTAGGTTATTATTATATTTCCCTAAAGAAATTGTTTGCTTTTTGTTAATATATTTATGTGATAGAAGTATAGGAATAATGAAAAACTCAAAAGTAATAGCTTGTGTACTAGGAGTCAGGAAATACAGATTTTAATTTTAGGTCTGCTATGATCTAGCTACATAAAAGGGTGAACCTCCTCATGTTTTTCAATGTCATTTTTTGAATCTACAAAATAAGATTTGATAAGATGCCATTTAGTTCTTTCTTGGTATTGAAATGTAACAATTATAATTATTGTGGGAAAACAAATACACAGTCTCTCTACATAGCTATCCTAACACATGCATAACTAATTGATCATGCTGATCCAACATACTATGATTACATGTTATATTTTGTTTTTGTTTAGTATATTAATACTGATAATATAATACTAATAACTAGTACCTTAGTTATGTTTCCTTTCAAATCTAAGTATTATAATATCCAATTGAAATTCAACTCTAAGCCAAAGTTTCATAAGAGAGATCCACTTGAACATGTAGCATCCCAAATCTGCCTGATAACATAATGTGAAGACATTATGGAACTTTATGCTTTTGAGAGTTGTGACATTGTGAGCCATATTATGGCAAAATAAAGTAAAACTAGATAATAGCTGTGCTTGTTCTGACTTCCACTAACAATCAGCCTATATAAAGTCCTTTGCTTTACTGTTCCAAGTGGCATTACTTTCCCATTAACCAATAAAGGCATAGTGCTGGGGTATTATGATTTCACCTGGCCTGACTGAAAATATGAGATCTGAAGATTTTAAGTGTATTAAAACTGTTTCAAAGTACAAATCACCATGTTTGCATAAATGTCTATAAAATACACAGTTGGCTAGTTATTTGCAATTTCAAGAATATAATTATAAACAAATTGCATTTAATGTGGGCTATCATAGGTCCCTCCAAGTCATTGCTTGTGCCTTTGGTAAAAGCATATTGATCTAAAGAGAGTATCAACAGTCACTCAAAGGACATTGTAATCTGTAACATTTTTCAATTATGTTCACTTTTTAAAAATGCTTTCATTATAATTTTTGATGGTTTCAAATCAAAGAAAACGAAATATGCTTTTGTGATAACTTGATCTGTGAAGGTAGTAAGGCAAAGCAAAAGGTCTATGGAATAAGACGGAAGTGGGTGTATACTTCAGTTTTACAATTTAGCAGTTAAGGGATCCTGTAAAGTGATGTAATTTTCTTGAAATGCAGTTTCTTCATCTAAAAAGAGAGTACAGAGATGTTCATTTCCAAATGAATACTAAATGAGAGTTTAAAATGAAACAATAGTTACTGGCATCTGATAATTCTTAATTACCATTCTTAATAAAACATTTTCAGTTAAGCATAAACATTGATTGATTTGGAATTTTATAGAAATAATTATGTAATACTTGAAACACAAACTAATTTCTTTATTGCTAAAATATGTTAACATTTCAACTTCTTTAAACCATAGGTATCATTTAGTCATACTAAATATCTAATTTTGTTTCTCATAGCTAACTATAAATGTGTGGGTTACTGATTGTGTGTGTGTATATATATATATATATATAAACTCTATCTATTAACTACTTGAAAGTGGTTAGACATCTGTTTCATTTTTATGTCACTTTATAGGGTAGGCTATAAAATATTAAGTTTGTGTGATTCATAGCCAAAGTTTCAATTACAGTTTTTTAAAGTTTTAATCTCACTTTTATCTAGTGTCCAAAAGGAATCTTTCCTTTTCATCATGTATATAGTTTAATCCATTCTGAAGAGGTTTCATCATCTTTGAAGTCTTTGCCAAATACCTGGTAGGCCAACGGGTTTTATAGGATCCCACAACAGGTAGATACTACATCTTTAGGATATTTATTTATTAATTTAATATGAATATAACCACGTAAGGTAAAAGTGATTTCTGAAAATACAATTGTAAGTTTATGTATATGAACATATATAAATACATGAATTTACACACATATAAATAAGTTTACATATTCATGTAAATACATGCAATAAAGTTATTTCAATGCACTTTAGAGTTAATAACAAGTTTATTTTACAATATAGTTAATGCAATTCTAGAGCTTAGGTCTGTTTCCAACTTGTTATGGTGCTTAACAATTTGATCAGCCTTTCTAGGCATTTGGTTTGCTATAAGGTACAGTACCTATCTGTTCTCCTAAACAAAATGAGACCAATGTTTAGGTTAAGATTAAGTTCAAGTCAAGATCTGGCTCAGATTTAGATGGAAGATAAATGTGAGAAAGATAATGGAAGTTTGTCTTCCAGAAGACAGGAAGACTCCTAAAGTGGAAAATGCTTTACTTCTTCATTGGAGTCCAACTTGGTGAATGTCCTGCTTAGCTACTGGTGGAAACAAACACACAATAAGGACAATTACATCATTACAGAAATTCTTAAAATCTTAGAACTGTGCTGGAAAACTGTGACTCTTTGACGACTACCCCATTGTGTTCTCTTTATCTTTGCACCTGTTTCCCAGAGTCTAGCACTGCTTATGCACATTAGAATATTAACATTTAAAGACTATGGAGTTGAATTGAAATAATTTTTATGCACTTAATTCAATAAATTAGTAGGCATTGAAGTAAGCACAAATTCTAGCTAGTTGGAGACCTGACCCAAGGTGAAGAAAGGAAACTCACAATTCTTTTAGCATACACATTTTAAGGGGAACTAGGGTGGAAGAGATCTTTGATCACCAAGTTCTTATCTAGAAAATGAAACTTCCTATGATTTTTTTACCTGGAAAATAAGAAAATAAGTTAAAATGAATGACCTGTGCTGTGTTTGGCAAAATATATTCATTCTTTTGTATTTACTACAGACACATTGCCCTTATCAAACTCTCATACTACATACCCTTTGTAGTCTCAAAATAGATGTGTTCAAAAGTTCTAGATTCTGGGATATGTTAAAAGAGGAAGAAAAGTCATAATTACTTATTTTGTACTGTGAAAGAATGTGCTATTTTTATCAATCAATGCCTATCTTTCTAAATTAATGTCAGTTAAAAGAACATTCATATTTAGTATAATCAGTAACAACCACTTCTGTTGATTTTCCTTAAATTTTATCTTTGTGATTTTATCTTCTTTGTATTGTTAAAAATGGAAAATGATGTAAAAAGTGACTTCACACTGTCTCAGAAAGAAAAATATTGAGAATGCAGTTATTGAGAACAATTTCTATGTTAAATATCCTAGATTTAAAAACTCTCAAAGATGATCTTTGTTAGCTTATAAACTAGTTTTAGGAAACAACAAAAGAAAATTATAATAAATAATAGAAGTGTTATGTATTAGATCATAAAGGAGTTAAAATACAACAGAAGATAATTATTTAATAACTAATGTCAAGAGTAAATGCCGTGGACTTAAATGAATGCTAACTCTCGGAAGATTTATGATTTCAGAGTTGACTTTATGGAGGAGTTGGAATTTCACTCCAGGAATAACTCAGGGAAAATCACAGTGATAAAATATATGAAGTTGATTACTCAGTTCAATCAGACTGGAGCAGATGGTTACCCTAAGAGACCAATGACAATTTAGGGCCAACGATGAGTACTTTGAATTTGCATTGCAAAATGGGAATTGTTGAGTTAGAACATGACATGGTCAAATGAGTCTGAGTTTTAGGGCATCTTGTGTGGACTAAGGAGTGTCTGGAAGGATACTTGGGAGATCGATGGAATAGTCTAGGAATGAGGGACAAGGATCTAAACTGGATAATGGTAAAATTAATGGTATTGCAAAAGATACCTTTATGAAATATTGAGAAAAATAAATTGATTGATTGTCTGAAGCATTGATTGCCTGGATGAGTATGAAATATGAAAGCAGGGCTCCAAGTATAAGTCCAGAGGGATTGTGGAACCTAAAGGAAAGAAATAATTTTGTGATGAAAATGAAATTAGTCATAGATATAAGTGTAACAGCTATGCAGGTACTTTGTAGCATATTAAAAGGTATATATTGTATGCAATAATTTGCTATGCATTAATTTATAGATATTTAAAATTGTAATTATCCCATGACAAAATGCCTATACACAAATATTCAAATTCAAATATAAAATCAAGCAGTAGACTCTATTTAAAAATGAATGCTTTAAAAGTCAGAAGCATAACATCATTCGCATAGCTTCAGACTTCCTAGGTCTTGCCAGCCTAGAGATAAAGATGCGATCTTAACAGTAATTCCTTAATTCATTTGTGTGGTAGCCATTACTTAATAATGTAAGCACTCTAGCCCTATACAAAATGTTTTCACTAATTATTTTTTTGATTCTACTAGGTAAAATCACGTGTTCCACTCCCTAGTATGCTAGCCCTCCAGTGAACATTTCTGCTTTTATTTTAAGCTGATTCAACCACTGGCCACATTTTTCCTCCCAGTTTGTAGCTACCTTCTGCCCTGAGCCTCCAGAGGATTTCAGTGGCACCGTGCTCTGCTTGGCCAGAATTATTTCCTCTTCTAGGTATTGATCTTCCAGTGGGGCTCCAGAAACACTGGAAACATTTATTACAGAATATGGCAAAGTTTTTGTTTAAGATTTTAGTTAAACCTCTTGTACATTTTTTTGATGAAGAGTGCAACAAATTTCAGTAAAGTATCTAAATCCTTACAAATCAGTGGCAGAACAGGGATTCAAACTCAAGTCTCTCCAACTGTCACTCTAGAGCTCTTAACCACAGGTTTTAATAACTGGAAATTGCATACAGTTCTCATAAGACAGCACTGAAATAAGTTGCAAGTACCACATTTAGAGGCTCATCAAGTCAATAAACATTCCAGAAATCCCACAAGTTAAGCTTAGTAACTAATTTATTGATGTTTTCTTCAAAGTAGACAGTAACATCTAGATAGATCTGTCACAACAGTTTGAAAATATCAGATAAATTAAACTACTGAGATGCATAAGAAATCAGTTCCCTGAAAATATGAGCATGTTGAAACTAGCTTGACATTTAATATTGAGAACTCTTTAAAAACATAATTGGTTCTCAGGTTAGAGAATGAGATTACAGACAACTGAAGGAAGGAAAGAAAACTTAAAAGGATTAAAATAACTTATATGTATTAAATTACATTAGCATTATTTTGTTTTTTGATTTGGTAAACTGTTTTACCTTAAATATAAAAATTCATTATTCTATAGAAATATCTTCATTAAGAAGATTATATATCAAAATTTCCTTGTTATCATTGCATAAAGTTAGAGGAAAGAAGAGCAATCCCTTTGGTAATAGAGTATGAGGTATTTCACATGGATTTTGGACATAAAGAATGAGTGTATCTATAAAACTTCTACTTCGCTATCTCATTTCCTTAAAACAAGTGTTTTCCTTGACCCTGAAGATCTAAGGATATAGGCAAATGTTTGAAGAAAATTAAAGTAAGATCCATAGTCTCCTAAACACTATTTTGCATCTATTTTCCCTGATAGCCTGGGAAGAAACCTTGTTGATTGAATATTTATGACACATGATGTTCATATAACTCATCTTCTTATCATGTAGCTTCTCCTCTTATTCTTGAACTCCCTTTATCCTCTTCTGGTAAGAGTCCTTGTTTCCCATCCTCTCTGGTCTCCCTATCCTCTGCCTTTCTTCTGCTTTGTAACATGAATAGGAAGAAGAGAAAGAGAAACTTGTCTTGACCATCGACAACCGGTCTAAATGCTAAGCTTAATTTCTCTTTGGCTATTTTATGACTCAACTTTTCAAGGTTAGTCTGTTCTTGTCTTTAGATTTCCATTTGTCACTCAACCCTGTTCGATGAGGCTTTTACTAAATCTCTCTTGAAGGTTATGAGAGCCAAACACATCATCTTTGTTTTGTTATAGTCTTTCTTATTCTCTCAGCTGCTTTTGAAACTGCAGACAATCCTCTTCATGAAATTTTCTTTCCATGTTTCCCTTTGTGATTCTGTACCCAGCTTTTCTCTAAGGGGAGCAGCAGGTGAAATGGGAGAATCTGCTGCACCCTGTAGGTTAGTTCCCTGAAGGGGATAGAACTCATACAGGTGATAACACTGAGACTTAATCCCTAGGCCACCATGGAGGCCCCCTTTCTTAGTATTTTTTTTTTTAAAGATTTATTCATTCATTCATACAGAACTTGGGTACAGGCCATATATGTGGAGGGTGAGAGGATTCACCAGAGATAGAGTGGGGAGCAGAACAGGCAGATAATCAAAGTACACTGCTGAGGGGAGCAGCGGGCAGGCCAGGAGGGGTCTGCCGCGCCATGTGGATCTCCTCCAGGGCAGGCGGGGATCGAACTCAGCAGAAGTGGCTTTAGCCTCTTAGTGCTGTGCTTTAACCCGCTGTGCTACTGGGGAGGGCCTTTCTTAGTATTTTTGAAAGGTCACCTTGTGCTCCCATCATTCAACAATTGGTAGTTTTCCGGGACTCAAATGTCTGTTCCTTTCTCTGTTTCAGAACAAGTTTCATAAATTGCATGTTTGTCAACTTTCTATAGTTCACCCATTGTGCCTTGTATCACAATGGTATTTACCAACTTAAATAACAATTAATTATTGTCTTTTATGCTGTAGCACAAGCAGCTGTATTTGGTTTTGCATTTTTTAAGCTTACAGCAGTTCCCTCAGATAGCTTAATGTCTCATTTGTAGATACTGAAGTCAGACAGGGTAGTCTTAAGATGGGGGAATTGAATTTAGAATGGTCTGAGTTCCTGTCTTGTATGCTTCTTTCTTTATTACCAAGATGCTTTTTAAAAAATAAACTTGCATTTGCATGCAAAGCACTTTTATATACACTATCTTAGTGCTAACAGATAGGCTAAATATGTGTTCTTATAATTTCTGTTTTAGTGATAAGGAAACCTGTTCTTGGAGACTTAGATGATTTCCCTTGAGAAATAACAGGGTTCTTCCATAAAGCCAAGTGCTCTGATTCCAAATCACTTTTTTCCCCTATTTATTATTCGGATACAAAGATATGTTCCTTTATAATTTTCCACAAGTCGTTTCATGAAGTTTTCCTGTGTCACCATAAATTGATTTATTGGGTGAAATTGTTCTAAATGTAAGACAGAGCTAATCAATTCTTGTTGACAGTATACTCACTTTAAAATAATTTTAGGATTGAGAACTCTAGACATAAATTAAAATTAGAGCTTTGTAAAAGAAAATTTATAATTTGAATTACTTTTATTTCCTCTAGAAATTTTCTGGGTTATTTATGGCTAAGAAATCTGGCTGAATTTGAATGGTGTGCCAAAACTCATAATTGTTTTAAAATGTGTTTTAAAGTATTTTTATAAAGCAATCTTCTGAGTACATTTAAATCGCACACATAATAGAACTTTATGTTTATTATGACTATTTTCTGACAATGACAGCAAAGATTTTGTTCTGTTCTAGTAAGGTCAGCACAATCTCATAATTTTCCTGGGAAAATCAAGTGTTTTATGAAAAGGACACAGTAGAAATTACCAGTGGACTTAGAAATAAAACAAGTGAAAATTCAAAAAATGCTGATTAGTCTTTTTATCATCTAAAATATGTATAATTTACAACAAAGAAAAAAAGTACATAGTTTTGATGCAGACATACCAATATTTGAATTATAAAAGGACACATATTTTAGTATCACTTATAACCCTATGTTATAGCAATAAAAAGCTCCATCATGGGGAAGAAACTGAAATGTAAAATAAAAATCTTTAACTTCAGCAGAATCAACTGATCATCTTTCAGATATGGGGTTAAAAAAAAAAAAGCCTTCCATTTTTTAGGAGGGTGGAGGGGAGGGGGATAAGGAGGAAGTAGGCTTTTTTTTTTTTTTAAGATTTATTTATTTATGCATACAGAACTGGGGTAAGCCAGAGATGTAGGGGCGGTGAGAGGCTTCACCAGAGACAGAATGGGGAGCAGAACAGGCAGATTGACGAAGTACACTGCTGAGGGGAGCAGCGGGCGGGCCAGGAGAGGTCTGGCTCGCCATATGGTCTCCTCCGGAGCAGGCGGCAGGCGGGAATCGAACTCATGCGGAAGTGGCCTCAGATTCTCAGTGCTGTGCTTTAACCCGCTGCGCCACCAGGGAGGGCCGGCTTTTTTTTTTTTTTTTAAGATTTATTTATTTATGCATACAGAGCTGGACCAAGCCAGAGATGTAGGGGTGGTGAGAGGCTTCACCAGAGACAGAGTGGGGAGCAGAGCAGGCCAACTGAGGAAGTACACTGCTGAGGGGAGCAGTGGGCAGGTCAGGAGAGGTCTGCTACACCATGTGGATCATCTCTGTGGTCGGTAATTGAATTCGCACTGAAGTGGCTGTGGTCAGCTTCCAGTGCTGCATTCTAACCTGTTGGGCCACCAGGGAGGGCTGGAAGTAAGCTTTTAAGAAGTTTCCTTGGTGTCACAAGGGGGTAAAGTTCAGCACTGTAAAACCATCCAAAGCCATTGCAGCATGAACTTGATTCCCCACCAGGGTTGTGACCCATGTGGCACAGCAGTCCTATCCTGCCTCACCCATTGTCCTCCTCAGCAGTGTACTCAGTCACTCTGCCTCTCTGTTCCCCACTTTGTTGCTGGTAAATCCTCTCAACCCCACCTCTCTGGCCTATACCCCAGTTCTTGTAGGTATAAATGAACTAACCTTGTTTATTGAATGTTTCCCACATGTTATAATTTTCAAAGATTTTGGTATTTCTAATATAGGAAAACAGATGTTAGTTATTTCTCTTTAATTTTTAAAATATTGTTCCGGAAGTGACACTTAGGCTTATTAGGAGAGCTAATAAGGTAAAAGGAAGTCAGATAAAGGGACAGTTAGTAAACTCTAGGAACTATCAAGGAGATATTTAGCCCTTCCCAGAAAAAACAAGAAGCAGTCATTGCAAACAAATGGAGCAGTATTTTATATATCAGAGTTACTCACCTGGTGCATTGTATTTGATCAACAATTATCTATAGTGAACTAGAAATAATAAGAGGAAGAGAACCCACAATTGAAAAGCCTTGAGTTAATATGAGTCACTAACTCTGCAATGGGTTGTCAATGAATAACTTGCAAGTAGATGTTGCTTTCAGTTTTAAACTAAATTATGTGTGTGTATAAGATTTTATATTTATTTATTTATGCATACAAGAGCTGGAGTATAGATCAGAGGTGAGAGGAGGTAAGAGGATTCACAAGAGACAGAGTGAGGAGCAGAACAGGCAGATTGACTGACATACACTGCTGAGGGGAGCATCAGGTGAGGTTAGTTCCCTAGCTGGGGAGCTGACTTATGCCACAGAAGTTGCTCACAATAGCTCCCCTGTGCTACCCGGGAGGCCCTGAATTATGTTTGTTTTTTTTTTAAAGAAATGTTAAATTAGTAGACTGGATTTATTTAACTTATGCTATTATCCAAATGAAACAAATAATATAATTAAAGAAATATCTCCCCCTCTCCCACATTATAGGAAACAAATTGTTGAAAAAAAAATTGGATAGCATAATCTTCACACTCAAGTCAATTTGCAGTTTTAATTAAATTTAAAAGGTATTTACTGAACATCAGGTGACTAATAGTGATAGGTTCTGGGAGGAAAACAAAGATAAAGAAAGCCTACCACCTAAATCAGGATAAAGAAAATGTAATAAAGTTGTATTATAGATTCTCCATCCTTAATTCTTTATAAAATGTTTTAAAGGAAAATAAGAAAAATTAATAGAAACAAAAGAGTAACAGTAAAAATTAACATGAACTTTACAAATTGACTGTCAAGGAAGAAATTATTCTATCTCAATTCATAGCAGCTTCCTACTATTCCTCCATATCAGCCTCATACCTAGTACAATATATACTGTGACTTTTTTTTTTTAAAGATTTATTTTTTTATTCATACAGAATTGGGGTACAGGCCAGAGATGTGGAGGGTGATAGGATTCACCAAAGACAGAGTGGGGAGCAGAACAGGCAGATCGGCGAAGTACACTGCTGAGGGGAGCAGCGGGCGGGTCAGGAGAGGTCTGCCACGCCATGTGGTCACCTCCGGGGCAGGCGGGAATCGAACTCATGCGGAAGTGGCTTTAGATTCTCGATGCTGTGCTTTAACCTGCTGCGCCACCAGGGAGGGCCTATACTGTGACTTTTTATTTAAGACATCAAGTTGGAGACACATCTATTTGGGAGTGTCCAATAAAAATCTATGGCAGGAGCATAAAACCCTGAAAAGTAGAAGCTATCATTCACTGCTATACAATCTCAGGATTTGAGTAGACATTTAAACACCATTAAAGATAATCATTTCCAATCTTTCCTATTTAACGGGAAGACTAGGGCACTGCAGATTGATAACTGGTAGAGTCAGCGATAATGTAGAGATTAATAGGGTGTTGAAGAAATAGCAGACGTTAGGCTAAGGGGTTTTTCTTTCCCTTACTTCTTTTATTGAATCCTTAGTTATGTAAAAGAAGAATGATCCACAATTTACCAAATAAAAAAATAGTAAATAGAATGGCAGTCTTAACACAAAATAAAAATATAGAAACTACAATGCAAATTGCTAAATAAAGAAGTCAGAAGAACAAATGAAACAAAGAAAAGAAAATTTACTTATCATGCTTAATGATAAAAAATACTTATTATTTGAAAGCTAAAGCATGAGATGTCAGGGGAAAGAATGAAATAAAAGGAAAACTATAGATGAAAATGATGCTGTTAAAGAATCAGTAACATATTAGTGGAGACAGCTAAACACTTACTGTATTTATTTAGTCACCATTTATATTATGAATGTTTCATTCCTTATTTTCCTTATCAAATCATTAGATTTCAACCTCACTGTGACTTAAACACTAGTACAATTAGTTAGCCATTCATTGTCATTGTCTGGCCAAATCTGGTAAAATATTCTCCCCCAAAATTTATTGCTTATAAACTGTGATGTATAATTTCACTATAAGAGCTAAATATACTAAGATATTTTGTTAGAGACAAAAAATAATGGGTGTCCTCTTAGGAAGTTCATATGGGTATTATTATAGAGTTGTCCAAGACCATGGAGTATATACATCATCAGTATGGGCTTTGGGTGACTATCTTGTGTGAATATAGATTTATCCTTGGTTTAAAAAAAAAAAAAAAAGACCATTCTAGTGAGTGGTATTGATAATGGGGAATATTATGGGTCAGTGTGTATATGAGATGCCTTTCTCTTAATTTTGTTGTAACCAATCTTAAGCTGGCAATCTTGTTGGAAAAAGTTGGAAATTTCGGTGCCCTTTCCTTGGGAAGTCCCTTTGTCAGCTTTAAGTTCAAGACTTGTTTTGCATTGGTAGAAGGCCAGTTGATCTTATTCACATTTAAACTTGTTACAGTGATGTAACACATCAGCATATCATTGTAGATAAAAATGGAAAATAGTCTGAAATTATTTATTGTTTAGCCCCCAGGGGCTACCCATCTCAATTCTCAACTGAACTAACATCATCTGAGGAGGAGAGAATATGCTGGGTTCTTCAGAGATGAACATCAGCTACCCTCTTGTCTCCAGACATTCTTATTATTAACTTCTTTATCACTTTCAAGTCCTTGCTAAAATGTGTCTCTCAATGAGACCAATTTAAATTTGCAAACCTATTACCTTATTTTTCTTTTGTCTATAACATTTGTTACCATCTAGCATATTATATGATTAATTTATTGTGCTTATAGTTTACATTGTCTCTTCTGCTGGGAGGAGGAGAGCTGCTGGGAGGCAAATTTCTGCCAGGCTTTTGTTCATATATCCCAAGGGTAGAACAATTTCTGGAACATAGCAAACCCACCAAACATCAAATATTTCTATTAGAATGTATACTTTCTTATTTCCTTTGATCCGTGCATACAACATTCTGCATGTTTATTCATTATTATGTATATATGTTTTCATTAGTTTATTCTTTCAGTGAGACACTTTTGAGTACCTACTATGTCTCAAAAACTGTACTTGAGATAAATTCGCATAGAGTGATCATTTAGAAGGGGAAATATCCAATAAATGAGTATACTAAAGAGTGATTTATGATAATTATGATAAATGCTATACAGGAAGATGAAAAGTTACTATTAGAGTACATGATGTAGCTTAGCTGGGGAATCAAAGTAGACTTCTTCATAGAATTTTAAGCGTAAAGTCAGAGCATGATAGAGCATAATTTTTAAACAGATTTATTTATTTATGCATACAGAACTGGGGTACAGGCCAGAGGTACAGGGGTGGTGAGGGGATTCACCAGAGACAGGCAGATTGACAAGTACACTGCTGAGGGGAGCAGCAGGTGAGACAGGAGGGGTCCCCCTGGCAGGGGATGGAACTCTTGCTGAAGTGATTGTGGCTAGCTTCATGTTTTAATCCATTGCCACCAGGGAGGGCCCTAGAGCATAAATTTTTTAAGTTGAAAGAACAGCATGTGCAAATAGCCCTGATAAGCAAAGAGATGGTTACTACTGAAGAACTAAAAGTAAGCCATTGGGATTGGGAAGCAAAGATTGTCCAGGAAAGGGCCCTAAGATGAAGTATTTGCCATATTATATAGACACTGTTTCTCATAAGTTGACTAATGCTTCTTCGGGCCAGATTGGCCTGATTGACCTTTAATCATTCATATCTATTTGATTTCTTTCACTGTAAGCAACAAAAACCAAGTCTGGGCAATTTAAATGCAGTATTTACATTGGGAATGCCAATGAATGAACAGTAGTCAAATAAATCCTGGGAGCTAGGAGACAAATTGCAATTTCCAAATATATACAGAGGAGAGAAATATGACTACTCAAAATGTATTATGCTGCATTGGAAAAGGAAATGTGATGCTACGACAACAGAACCAACAAATGCTCATACTTTCCGTGGAGCTTAGCACACATCAGGAATGCAATGAAAGTTTGATGGATTGAGCTGTCCCACATCTCACAGTCCCTTACCATTAACATGATAATTGTTGCACTACTTTTCCATTTTCCATTCTTGTGTATCGTGTGTGTCTTCTTGAAAGGACTGTACATTGTCTCATCTCATATTCCCAGGGCCTACATGTAGCTGTTGCTCAATAAAAACTTGGAAAGGAATGAGGAGTGACTGTATGCTTATGCATCATTTGTGATATTGCTCAGCAGCCTGAGAATTTGGCTCTTCATCACTACATCACGTTGCTTTTTCCCAACCACAGCGGAAACACAATACCCAATTCAAAGAGAACTTTTTTTTTTTGCCTAAATGAAAGAGTGAAGTCATTTTTATTATACACAGTTGCGTTTAAAATCAAATGCCAATTTTCACAATAATGCATGAGTTTTTAATACTTGAACAACTTCTTGAGAAAACACCTTTAACTAGTCATATAAGTGTCTTAGTTAACAAAAATAATTGCCATGAGGAATTATATAGAATATTTTTTCTGTGTAGAGTTTACTTCTTGGCATTCTTATTACCAATTTTAAATGTCTTAAGGGGAAAGAAAAATGTCTCTTACTAAGCCTGCAATATTTCTACTATAGAAAACTCATTTCGTTGTGCTTTTAAACACATCATTTTTTGCCTATTCATAATCAAGGAGTATGACTAAGTGGTGAAAGGGAACACAGATTTTCCTAACAAGTCATTTCAAGAAAAGAGCAGAGTAGAACAATTTAATCCAAACAGGTTTTAAATTTATTAGGTAGCACAAATGCCCCTTTGCCCTCCTAAGAACTCAGTTACTGAGATCTGGTTTCAAATCCCAAATTCAACATTCACTACTTGATCTGTGTCTTTTTTTATTTTATTGCATATGAACTGAGGACACTGAAAAATGCTCAAAGGTATTGTTGACAGGATTAAATAGGATAATAAATGTTAAAATGTTCAGCACAGTTTTGATACAAAGTAAAGTACTCATAGTTGTTATTCAGTGTTATTTATTGCTGATTTCCATATACGTATTTAAAATTCAGAAACATTTTAAACACAAAATTCCTACGAAGGCATACTAATATACGATACCGTTTCTCAGTATAAATATAAGCTTTAATATTTGGGCACTTGTAATAATCAGTTAGGACATAGTTATCTAGAAGATGGCATCTAAGGTATTTCTCTGAGTTCCATTATCAATATTTCATAATTCTAAGCTTTTTCACATAGATGAAATATATTAATTATTATTTATATTACCTGACAAAGTTTTGGCATGGTGTGTACTTATTATATATTGTTTTGAAAAAGATTATAATTGTGAGTTTGCATATTGTCTCTTTATCCATCTAGCTAAACATCTACAATAATATTAGATGACACATTTGTTAAGTATTTGTTAAGTACTTGTTAAGTATTTGCATTAAAGTTGCATTTTCAAGGTACAGTCACTAGGCACCTAGAATGTTTAAGTAAGAATAAAATCTTATATATATATATATATATATATATATATATCATACACACACACACACACACACACATATTTAGGAATAATACCAAGATTTAAAAATAAAAAAGGAAGCCTATAGCAAAACATGAATTCAAAGAGTTGTGTGGAACTGTAGGAGTTATATCAGAATCACAATACCAGTTCAAATTGAGAGTTGCAAATAAAACATTATAAAGCCTACACATAAAATAGCTTTTAGATTCTTTGAAGCAAGGAAAATAAGAACATTCCTAATTGTTTTCTTCTGTTACTGTAATCTTAGCTTAAGACAAGAGAAAATAGACAAAAAGACAGAGGTCTTCAACTTCTGTATTTTTTTTATTTCTGTTACAAGGGAAATTCTCCATTTAGAATATATTGTGAGCATTATTGGAAGTGGCTTTAAGGTAAGCCTCTTGTTACCTTGTTCACATTCTCAGGCTGTGGGAGGGGAGGAAGCAGCTATAGTGAAAGAGCTATTAATGCCAACACTTAAAAAAACAAGTGAAGTGAGTGATGTGCCAGAAGTAGAGTATGATGTTTATGGCTGAGAAAACAATGGAATTTAGGAAATTATGCATTGTGCTCAGCAAAGTATTTTAAGTTCAACAAGGCTGTGCAGTCAGTAGTAATTGCTGAAAAGGCATTGCTGGACCAGTATAAAGTTATGAATCATTAACTTTTCTACAAATTTAGTAAAATCCCAGTGAAAAAATATGGGATCTTTGTTTAATTTACTCCAACTATGTATCATTCTTGATCTTTGTTTAATTTAATCCAACTATGTCTCATTCCATGTCACAGATAAATTCCTAAACAAAAGCAATTTGTTTGGATTCTTTAGAATGCAGAACCTGAGAGAAGAATTTAGAGCTATGTACTTTATTTAGAATGCAATCCAGGAGACAAGAATAAATGTGATTGGGCTGCTTGTCAAGGCTGCTGCTATGGGGTGGAGGCTTGATTGTGTTGAGAACACTTGTGAAATACACAGTGCCTTTCTAGAACTGCCTACCTGAAGAACACAAAATAGGAACATTCATCCATTGTCTTCAGTCCCCGACGCATGCCAAATTTTGTCCATGGAACATTAATTCCACCTGAAACTGGTTTTCCTAGAGCCAGAGATTGCCTTACAGAAAAAAAGGGCAGTTGGATGTAACATTACTTTTTGAGGTGGAATGCAGAAGAAAGCATTAACACCTTTTACTAAATAATAGAAATGTAATATCTTCAATTCTCAGTTTTGTGCAGCAGTTTTTTAGAGGAAGCATCACATGATGAAAACAGAGAATAACATGGATTATGGAAATCAGGTCACATAGAAAATCACTGAGTAAGCTAGAAGTATTAGCTGTAAGGGAAAAGAGAAATAAAGTAGATTCAGTGAATTAGGCACAAAACTTAGTTTTTCTGGAACTATTTGCTATACCTATGACTGAAACCAGTGTTAGGCTGATAGGATGAGAATATTTATCTAAAAACTTTCTCTTTAAACTTAAAATTATGAATGTAATTCTAAACAATGAACCACCAGAGAAATCAGAGAAAGAATTGACCAGAAAAGGGTGATGGGCAAATATTAAAAGAGCAAAAAAACTCACAAGTCATCAATTTTTCAACTCAGTTTTCATAGTGTTATATTTAGATGAGTGAAAAATGCATTTGGTCAACTACTTCATGTTCAAATGTATGTGTATGAAAGTAAATTTGATCCATCTGTTCCTGAATTATTTTTATAAACCACCAACATTTTATTTTACAAGAACTGATTTCCAAAAAGCCTTATGATTGTCTCCAACCTTCTGCCAAAACTGCTTAAAAATTATAAAATATGGTTTTTGTACAGAAGCTCCTCAAATGTACTGTTTTTTAAATTCAAAAAGACAAAGAAACACGCCAAAGAATATCTTATTTATATGATATGCCATTCATGTTGAAATCAAGAATAAAACATGATAAAAGGAGAAAGATAAATAAGTATCTCTTTTTACTATATATGCATCCAGATATGGAATAATATAAATAATCTAGCTAGGCAACAAGCCAGGTATAAGCAGTTTACAGATGAGCCACTTGTTTATATGTGGAATAAATGACTCAGAGCAAATTCATCCCCTCTCTGAAAAAATTTACATCTTATGGGAAAGCACGAAATTCCCCACCTACCCTTGAGCTACTCTTTTCTCTCCATACAGTCTTTGTTTTATTACTTAACTGTTGCTATTACTAGGGTTGCCTCTTAGGCTCTCAGTTTCACCACCCTCTTCCTGACCATTGTCATTTTCCCAGCCTATCTTTCACCATTTAGATGCTGATGGCTCCAGATGATAACATCATTAACCCTCATTTTATTCTTTGTGACTTCTACCCCACATTCAATCAGTCTCCAACTCCAATCCAATCTTTCTCATAAATATTTCTCTTTCCTGGTTCCAATCATCATTTTCCATCTCCTGATTTACTGCAACACTGTCCTAACTCATCTGTATTCAAGATGGATCCCACAATCTACTTTCCACACAATTGTCAGAATGATCTTTCTAGATGAGAAAACCGATCATGATTCTTTCTGCTTAAAACTCCAGTGGTTTCCATTACTTTTAACAACAAACACCAAATATCTTAATACAGTTGCACAACTATAAGTTATTCAGCCCTTCTTAAACCTTCAACCTCTTCAACCTCTTCATCCTTGGCTTTCCATATTTGAGTTTTATTTTCAGTTTCAACAAAATGGCTATACTTTCTCCTAATTCAGGAATATTTCCACAAGCTGTTTATTCTGATTAATATTTCTTTTCATTCCCAGTTCTAACCCACCTGACCTTCTTGTCCCTTCAACTTTCCCAATGTCACCTACTTTTGTTCACAATCTCAGTTTCCTTTTCTTTTGTTCCAAGAAGCCTTTGTAACTTTGTCAGAGCTAAGTCACACACCTTTGACATGTGCTTTGTGCGTACGCACACAGCTACTATTTATCATGTTGTAGTGTAGTTGCTTGTCTTCTTTAATGGAGTTTAAACTCCCAGTTCCTAGAAGAATGCTGAGCACATATTAGAAAAATAAGTTTTTAAAATATTGGTTACACTTTAGATTCTTGGTTACATTGTCACACAAACACTTTTTCTGTTTCCATCTGAACTTGGTGCTAAACATATTGAACTAGCATTAAATTACAGTTCTTTGTCATTTAATGGTTTTTTCATATGCCTATTATAGTCTTTGTTCTTTAGAACATGCTGTACAATCCTCAAGTAAATTACAGTTGAGAGACAAGAAAATTGAGAAACTGCATAAAAGTTAAGATTTCCAGGAAAGATAAAATAACGAGAGTTGGAAGAGAACTAAATTACACTGATATTTAATCCTTCATAAAAGTGAATGAATAAAACATCGTTTCTTTTGGATAAATATTAGCTAGAATGTGAAGTAAATATTTTTAGATTATCTCATGACAAAAGGTAACTTGTATATTTTTCAAGTCTACAAGAAGTTACATAAAGTAGAATAGGATTTTAATGATATAATACAAATGACTTTTCTTTCTGTTCTAAAATGTATTTACCATTGATGATAGGAAGTGTTCAGTTGATTAAGCAATGGAAATATTACTATGTGCTTATCAGTACCCACATGTATTTAATATGTAAAGGGACACCTTGTGACTTTTAGGGACATTCCTTCCACTAATACTAAAAAAGGGAAATTTGCCTCTTGTTATACAGGGTGTAGTTAAAAGGAGAGTGTTGCTTTATTTTATAATGAGTTGCTCAAATACTCAGATAACATCTTAACATTCACAATGTTATGTATACACAGTCTAAAATGCAAAGGATTTGGAGAAACATAAATGTTTTCAAAGGAGGATCTCAAATAGCATGACTGTGAAATAAATATATGACTTAAGAAGTATTTTGTTTCATAAGGACAATTTTTTAAAGTTTAGACTTTACATTCTGTACAAAGCAATTAGTTGACAACTGACAGGAAAGGATAGAAAAAGAAGAGAGACCCTTTTGGTGAACAATTTGATCAAGTCAGCGTCCCCAAGTTGTCAAATATCCAGATACATTCCTCTGACTTCATAGAAATATACTGAAGCCTAATTTTAAATTTAACTTGGCTTCCCAGCTTTTATGCATAAAATGTACCCTTCAAATAGGTCCTCAAAACTTTTGAATTAACAATTCAAATTAAAAATACACTGATCAGAATTTCAAGTTGAACTATCATGACTTATACATAAATTTAAGATTTATAAGAAACAGCTTAGAATTTTACCTTCAGATTCCTTTATCCTTTTTAGAAATGGAAACTTAGCATTTTCTCTATTGACTGGTTGCAAAGCAGATTTAGTAAGTCACTGCCAATGTCAGTAGTCACTGAAAAAAAGGGGAAACAGTAGAAGAGTACTAAGTAGTCAAAAAGCTGGTAAGCAGCTGATTCTGTTTTCTAACTTAAATTTATTTCTGACCCATCTCTAAAGTGGATTATCTCAAAATTCCCGATAATCATTCAACTGATTAACCTCTGAAAAATTTTCTCATGTTCACCTTGGTCTCTTCCCCTATTACTTAGAAGGCACTAGTTATGGGACTTAATCTGGACACTCTGTTAAGTATAATTTTATGTATGATATGCTGTGTGATAGAATGATGAAATTTTAGTATTTTTAATTGACTAACACCGAAGTTATTCAAATCCTAACTATTAAAGGATTTTAGTTTAGTAAGCCTAATGATACATAGCATACAATGGGGAAATAGTAAGTGCTATCTCCAATAACACTATAAATACTTAATTGGTTGCCCACGTTGTCTGAAACACCTGTAAATTATTTTTAAACAAATCTGTAAAAATTGATCCATAACTGTAAAGAAGGAATTTTTAAAAATTGGAATTACTAGAATAAGAGTGACTGTTTAAACTGATGTCATCCCAAAAGAAAACCCATGCACTCACAGAATCCATTTATTCCCTTGGAGAAAATGTGGGAAATGCAAGTTCCAAACAGGCAGAAAGACTTAGGCAGTGCTTGAAAATTAAAACTGATAAAATAATGCAAGCATTCTTAGGCCTGCATATAAACTGGTTCTGTGGTAGGATAAAATGTTTTACAACAGTAACTAAGTTTATAAAAATTGAGAATACTAATGAAAAGCAGACTTGAGGTTTCACATGATTGGACTCTCAGTTCTTTTGCTGTGTTTGGAAGTAGCAGCAGAAACTTATGAAATATAAGCATAAATATAAGCACAAAGGTGGCAGATTTCAAATTTGTAGGACAATTACCATTTGAGAGTTCCTTAATAAACCAACATGATCCATCATATGCTTTGGTATGTCCTTCACTATTTCCATATAGCATTCTTTGTGTACCCGGTCTTTATTGGCTGCACTAAAACCATTTTGTAGGGGGCTCACAGAAAAAAAATCTGTTTGACAATGAGGTTATGTTCCTACTTTCATCAGTTAAAAGTAGAAAGCTGTAAATAATATCAGAAGAAAAATACAGCTGTGTAAATCTTGGCACAATAGAATGAAACTAGTCCTACTATTTGCCTCTTTTCTCTACACCCCCCTTTTCCAGTGCATATAAATTTTGTGCTTTGGTGGTTTCAATATGGGCCTCAGTTTTGACTAAATCTGAAAGCTTAAAATACACACACACACACACACAGCTGAAACCACTGCCTAGTGGCTTAACTCACAGCCGCAAATGATAGACCTCCAACAGGGCGCTGCAGGCTTTCA
The DNA here is from genome assembly GCF_000260355.1 of Condylura cristata. Taxonomy (NCBI): domain Eukaryota; kingdom Metazoa; phylum Chordata; class Mammalia; order Eulipotyphla; family Talpidae; genus Condylura; species Condylura cristata. The sequence continues at coordinate 37,836,453 of NW_004567103.1, read as the reverse complement.
GCAAAACAAGCTTAAGGCTTGAGGTCATTTTGGGAAGAGAAGAGTGATAACAAAGCGAAAAGAAAGGCTCCAAGTTGCTGTTCTTAGGAGATTTTGCATAACATCACTAAAAAGAAACAGTATTATAGTCCATTATGATACATAAGAAAGACAAGATACAATTGTCTGGCATTTTGAAGGGCTTCTATGCTAAATTGCTAAAATCACAGGCTACGACAGATTTACTTGTAAAAGGAAGTGCTGAGGTATGTACAGCAATTTCTATCGTTTGTATTTGACTTACTCTTGTTCAGTTCTGAAGGCGCCTGGGTAAACATTTGTTCTTGAGCTAGGAAATTCCTCTATGAAATTTTTGCTCTTGAACCTACAGCCCACCCTCCTCCCCCTATTGTTAACTGTAGATGATCTTGCCAATCATTGTGATACAGGGGTTTTTGGGTAAAAACGTTCTATGTTTATGTATTTTAGATACAAAAGTAGAGCATCAGCTCAAGTGTTCAAATGTTATAATTTAGATTTCACTGCTGTTTTTTGATACCTAGTGGCAAATTCCTTGTGAAGCTGTCAATGATGGCAGTAGTGTCCTTGATTAAATCTCTGGGGCACTTCAAAAAGCAGGCCATAAATCACTTTTCTCTGTTGCTACTCCTCTACAGATCAGAATTAGTTCCCCACCCACAGGGTAGGCCTAGGAAATGTTAAAAACTAACTGAAAATATGCTAAGGATTTAGAAAAGTTTCTCGGTTTTCTGCAAGCCAGAGAATCCCACTTATTAAATAGAGCAGTGGAACATAGAAAGATATACGGAGCTTTCTTAAAGGCATTATGCAGATAAAATAAAATATTTTTTATCAGAAATATTCCAGGAACACCGACTTTATGTTGTGATCCCTTTACTTCTTACCCATTATCTCATTCTTTACGACCTCATATCTTCTGATTTTTCCTCTATGAGAAGCCCCAGACCAAAACCTGTACTGTGCTCCCTGAATTTTAGTTGTCTATTATTTCCAAGTAAATGCATTTTGGTTTAAAGCAAAAAAAAAATCAAAATATTTCAAGTACCATTTGCCAAGATCATACTCAAAGGGAAATTAGAGAAATTAGAGTCATAGGGTGATTATGAAATTCACTGTGGTCCAGATATCATGCAAATCTAGCTTCTCTTTTCACTCTCTTCCACTTCCTGAAGGAATGGACTTTTAGTTCATGAGAGAGAAGAAAAATGTTCACTAGTCACCATGTACAGCCATTGTAGGTGGATAAAGGGATTTACATTGGTGAAAAGGCCAGCAACAGTATTTTAAAGTCAGAAACTAGACCAGGAGCCCTACAAATTCAATTGTGATCCAAAAAAGGAAATACTTACGGCACATCTATCTTGAGAGGCAAAAGTCAGTAGTTTAAAATTAGAAATTAGATATGGAGCTTTACTACTTTGTGTTGACCTATAGAAAGGAATGTATTTTTAAAAATATCTTAGGCTTGATTTAATATTTCATCTTCATTTTGGTGTATATCAGAAATCTAGGTAGGCCAATATTATATTTTAGTACTTTAAATGCTTATTTGACTGTCTCCAGGATTCTATTGTTTGACCCATATTAATACTGCTTTTTGAATACAGGTTTGTTTTTTTTGTTCACAAATTGGCTGTTTTTAAAAAGTTCTCTGTTGTCTTTGCTCTTCAGAGGATTTACTACTATTATGATTGTATTACATTTTCATTTTTGCTTTCCTTCTCTCTCCCCTCTTCTTCGTCTTCTTTTTTTGTTTGTTTGTATACCTGTTAAGAGTTTGTTAACCTTTTTGAACCTGTATCATCTGGTGTTTTTTGGTAATTCTCAACTGTTATTTCTCTCTCTTCTTGTGGGAGTCAAATTATTTTTTTATATCTTTTGACACTGTTCCAAATGTCTGTTAAGCTCTGTTCTGTTTTCTTCCATCTATTTTTATTCTCTGTGTACTTCAGTCAGTTTGGATAACTCTTTCTCATTGTTCATTAACTATTTTTCCATCTTCTGCTAGGTGCAAAATGCTTTTGATATCATCCGTTAGATTCTTAAGTTAAGATCTCGTCTATTTTGTCAGTGTTTCCCTCGAACATATCAAACATAATCTCTGACTACTAAGTTCAAAATGTAAATTACATTACATTACATTACATTTCCATTTTCTCTTAATTTTCAGTTTTGTCATTTTGGACATAGTAATTTTTAATGAATGACTCAGTTTACCTATGTTTTGTATTGGTTCTAGTTCTTTCGATGAAGTCTTGAAATCATTGTCTCTTTGAGATCTATGTTCTGCCCTTAAGAGTTTTTCAAATTACTTATTCACCTATTTTGCACAGCTTTCATATCTCTCAAATATTTTTACAAGAAGACAAGTTGTATGTTTGAAACCATTCAAGACTTCAATTTTGTTATTGTAGTCCAACAATATCTTCTGGATTCTGAAGGAATGGAGGGGGTGGCTAAGGAGGGCTGGACTGGCCTGGGCGGGCACCCTCCCCCCACCCCACCCCCGGAGTGCAGGATGGGTTGAGGAGGGACAATGTGCATTTGGGGTTGATTGGATGATGGGAGTGGTGTGGCCTGGGCTGATTGGAGCACCAGGAAATGAGACATCTATTCCTGGAAACCTGTCATTGGGTGGTTGAACTGTGACCCAGGCTGTAATGTCTGTTAATCCTTGAATCCATTTGCTAAAGTTGAATCTGCGCGGGCTCTGACATATGTAATGGCCAACAAGGCCAATATATTCCCTGACTTTCCTTTGGTCGGGGTCTTGCCTGAACCTGTGTGTCCAGCAGGGAATGGCTTGACCCTGGCTAACCAGCCCAATAAACTCTACTTTGCAAATTGCATTCTTGCATGATGCTCTGTCTTTCGTGGTAATGGAGTTCTCGGACCCTAACAATTCTATTCTGCAGTATTTTTTCGGGGATGAGCCCCGATTTCAGGCTGTTGAGAGGCAGACACAGGTAGGGTCTCAAGGTGGGAACAACGTTGAGGGAGTTGATATTCTAAAAATTGGGGAGTGGGAGGAAGACATGGAAGTCGGAGTTGGGTGCAAATCTTCCTGTTCTGCCTTTTGCAGAAGTTTATTTTATACATTAGGAGCAAGCAGTGGGATGACATCAGTACACGAACTGGGAGGAGAGATTAAAATCATCTTTTTTCTAAGAATAATCTAGGGTCATTTTGACCCTTACTTGAGATTACAACATTCTAAAATCAATCAAGGTTTAAAACAGGTACATGGGTACACAAAGTTTATGACTAATAGTACTATAGTGGAGATCAACTAAGATAGAAGTCCCTTAAACCTTATCTACTACTTAATGGGTTTTTGTTTTTCTACCTGAGACATCCTGGGAGGCAGGAAGAGGAAATTCCTTGCAAATCAGATCTGGGAGTAGGAGACATAGAGACATAGGTGAATTTCCTTATCTAAAAACCTGCAAGACTAGCCAGAAGACTTTTGTGGATTCCTTTGAGATGTAGCAGGTAGAAAACCTGACTAGATCTAAAACAGACAGCTTGGATGAATTTCCACATGGAAAGGCCAAACAATAGGAAGTTTGAGTAATTCTTTAGAAGCTGAATAGAAAGCTAGGTGAGATAATAGAATGATAAGATTTGGGTTTTCTTCCATCCATGCAGCAGTGAGAGAGACTTTGCAAAAACAGCTGTTTTGCAGTAGACAAGTAGTAGTCAGTCAGTAGTCAAGTAGTCAGTATTCAAGTCACTTGACTTCAGGGGAAGTTCTCACCCTGGTGCAATGCTTGCTTGTCAGGGCAGGCAGGCCTTATGCAGCTGAGGCAATCTAATTGTAAGCTGAAGGTTGCTCAGAATATTTTGATATTATGATTATACAAAAAAGGGAGGTCATAACATAAGTTAGCATGGAAAGTCTGATTTTTCAGAGCTTTTCCTGATCTACCCAGAATCTGTCAGGCAATAGATGTTGCATAGCTTGTGTCAATTTTTTCTACCAGCAGCAAATATGATTTGTTGATCTGTCACTGAAATAAATCACATCTCTGTAGTTTCCTTTACTTTTGCAAGTCTTGATGACTTCTGCAATTTACCTTGATTTTGTAGTCCTAAAAAGAGATATCATTGGCCTGAGGTGAACTGTTTCATACCAAAACCTCACATTATATTAAGGAAGATTTTTTTTTTCATGTTTACTTTCCTAGTTTGTGATTCTCCACTGTAATTAGCACTCAGCTTTTCAGTCACTTCCCTCACAACCCTGACTCTTTACATCTGTACCCAGGTTTTATTGCTTGGTGTTATAATAACATATCTTCATCACTTATTTATATAAGTCAAAAGTTATACTGTACCTTGAAATGCTAATTGTAGTCTTTAGACTGAATTCCTCTCAGAACCATAATTCACCTGCTGATTTTGTTTTTGTTTTAGTTGTTCTTTATATATATAC
>NW_004567103.1:37750197-37831847 GCF_000260355.1 Condylura cristata | reverse complement strand
GGATGGATGGATGGATGGATGGATGGATGGATGGATGGATGGATGGATGGATGGATGGATGGATGATAGAGGGCACCCCAATGTGAACTGGGTTGCCTGGCTGTGGGTCTTCACCCGTGCGCTTATGATTCAATCGTATTATGGACACACTCAAAAGGTTAAATAATGGATTTATTTATAAGGAGAAAGGTAAAGGAATAACCCAGGGAAAGAGGGAGAGAAACACAGGTTAACTAGGATGTCCTACCAGTTCTGCTGACTTGGACTCCACTGGCATGCTGAAAACTGATTGAGCGCCAAAACGATCAGCTGTGAACCACCAGGCCAAGAGCCCCCCAGAGCCCACATGCCCTGTTTTATCCCAACCTGGCTGCTCAGCTCCGCCCTCACGTCCTCGTGTGTGCTTCTAGGTACTGATGGGATTTGGAGTTCCAGCATCTGGAGTAGGGGCGGAGTCCATGAAACCTGTACCTGTTACAGATATATATATAAAGATTTATATATGCATACAGAACTGAGGTACAGGCCAGAGGTGCGGGGGCAGTGAGAGGATTCACCAGAGACAGATTGGGAAGCAGAAAAGGAAGATCGAAAAAGTACACTGCTGAGGGGAGCAGTGAGCAAGACAGGAGAGATCTGCCGTGTCATCTGGAGCACCACTAGGGCCGGAATCAAACTCCACTGAAGTGGTTGCAACGAGTTTGCAGTACTGCAGCCTAACCCACTGTACCACCAAGGAGGACCTAGTTGTTCTTTAGGATACTAAGCCCATTCTATACTCTTCAGGTCTGCTTGGGCACCTGTCAACTCTAAATAGCACCTTGGCACTATCTGCATAGAGGCCATTCTTATCCTGTTCTCCTCTTGTGTGTCACACTCTAGCATTGTCATGCATGATTCTACCATCTTACTTATTTTGTTCTCTAAAACTTTGCCAAAATAATTACTAATCATAATTCACTTAATCTACCTGCCACCCATAAACCAGAGCTTATAGTTTTTAATAATAAAATCAACATAAAACACATGCAAAGCTAAGAAGAAACTTCAAAAGAAAACCTTTTTAACTGGGTAGAACTAGATAGACCCTTCTCCAAAGAAGACATACAGATAACAAACAGGCATATGAAGAAAATGCTCATCATTAAGGAGCTGCAAATCAGAATAACAATGACATACCACACTGCACCTATGAGAATGGTTTTCAGACCAGAAGCAACAAATGTTGGCACAATTGTGGAGAAAACGGAACCCTCATTCGCTGGTGGTGGGATTGTAAACTGCTCCAGTGCCAGTGGAAAACAGTGTGGTGGTTGTCTCCCCATTTCACCCAGACCTCCCCAACTACTTGCCTAAGAATACAAAACCACTAATTAAAATGGATCTATTCACTTCTGTGTTCATTGAAATATTATTTACAATAGCCAATTTTGAAAAAAAAAAAAACTTGTGCCCAATAAATGGATAAAGAAGGTATATACATAATGGAATACTATTCAGTTATGAAAAAGATGAAGTCTTGCTATTTGTAGCAATATGGTTGGACCTGGAGGATTATGCAAAGTGTAGAAGTCAGAAGAAAAATGACAAATACTGGATAAATTTACTCAGGTGTGGAATAGAAAAAACACATGCAAAAGAACAGACTCTCCCCCCCCCCATAAAACACCTTAAAACCTAATTGAAGACTACAGCTACCAGAAGGGGAAGGCGGAGAGTAGGAACAGATGGAAGAGTGGACATAATGAACTATGGTGGAGGATTTTGGTTGTCTTGGTGGCAGGGGGTCAGCAAGAAGGGGAGGGAAGATATGTGGTATTATTCATCCGAAAGGTGTGAGTTTAGAATTCTAGAACATATATAGTGTTAAAAACCAATGTTGCTCAGTAAATATTTTAAAAGAAGATTTTAACATTTCCATTTCATATATTACTTTTGGTGTTTTTGAGTTGGGGTGCCAGACAAATTTAACTTCAATTTTAACTGATTTGATAGCAGTCATACACTTCCTTTTGACTGAATTTAAAAAGAAGGGAATCAAAAACATTCTCTCTGAATGTTTCGAAGGCACTTCCCATAGAGAAAGGAGTACATTCTGCTTTTAAATGAAAACAAAACCACAGCAGCTAAGCCTTTTATAAACCAACAAAACACAAAGTTTAGATGTGAAAATAGCCTATCTTCTCCTGAATACTTTTGAGATTTACTGAGCATTTTGATGTGGAAAGCTGTGGCATTTGTTTGAAACATTATATCAACAGGACAGAAAAAGAAATAGGGAGATACTATTTGCATGATTGAGACTTAATTTTGCAATTTTATGGATATTTTCATTGAAGATATGTGATTAGTATCTCCTGAAGAAAGAATAACTTAGATGCTGACTAGTGCATAAAGTCTGCGAAGTTGTAGCATTTACTTTCTTGTTAGTAGACAATTAGTAGACAAGGGAGGTGAGGAAGTAAAGAGGTAATATTATGGCAGCTGGAATATTGTGCTTTAATGAGGGACTTTTTCATTGTCAAGCTTGTGCTGGAAAGTGATAATAATCATAAGAGTTAGTCATAGTTTTTTCTTGATAACCAAAGGCACCACATTGTCACTGGTAGTTTTTCCACTGAAGAACATTTACCAAAAAAAAAAAAAAAGCTAGTCAATGAGTTATTATTTTGTCATAAAATAACTGATGTAAACTTATATGATTTCTGTTTTCAACTAAAACTATGTGAAAGCATGTCAGATTCTTACAGCTATGCTAGATGAGTCTCATAGCCTTAGAGTACACTTAGAAATATTTTTAGTCAAAAATTTGACTAGTATATAGGCATAAATACTGATAACTGAATAATAACTCTCCAATTTATTCCCTAAGAATATTTAAACCATTTTGTTGGATTTAAATTAGGCATTGTTCCATTATCTTTATTAACACACATACCTTATCACAATCTTATGAAAAATTTTTTTTCTTGAAATGAACAAACTGTCTCCCTGTAAGTCTCTTTACTTGCTCTTTGAGGTTTTATTTTTCTACTCATCAGCATTGAGTTGCAGCCCTACCCCATGGCCACCATTCCCTGTTCATATTGCTGAGTCATTCTCCAGTCACTACAACAGACTTCAGAATCAGGTCTCAGTCTGGACCTTAGTATTCTAGTTCCAAGGTGAACTTAGAGCAAAAGCCAGTCACGAACACATGGTATTCCATGTCTCCTGTCTCCTCTGATACACAGATTAGTCCTTTTCTCAACATGGCAAGAGAATTCAGCTTCAAGCTAAAGTCAGCAAGCGTGGTTTCTGTTCTTTCCTTCACGTGCAGTTACTTAGGAATAAGAATGCCCAGCCATCCACTTCAGGAGCTAAAGTCTTTTAAGCCCATGGATTCTTATTTCCTTATTATATTTTATTTTTTATGTTTATGACTTTTGACTCTTATGTTTTCTTATGTTTATGACTTTTGACTCCTTAACTTTTGACTCTGCTTGTATCATTGTAGTTATCTCTTTTCATATTTAATCTATCATTGTTACTTCTTTTGAGCAGTAGATTCTTGAGAGCCTCTTTTTATTGGAAGTACTCCAGTTTCCTCTAAACTGACTTTACCCCTCACATTTCCAAAATAACTGCCAAAAATAAAAACTCAAGTGACTCTCTGTTATCTAAATTCATCAAACTTTTGTTTTATTCTTAGAAATTGGATCTCTCTTACCAAAGCATTCTATATATGGTTTTAGTGTTCATTTGCAACCAACATCATGAATAAAGCATGCATTTCCATTCTTTTAACTAATGAGTAGGGCTGATATTTATAAAGAACATATTAAATTTGACTTTTCACATGACTTATTTTTAATTTCTCTTTATGTGTATGTAACATATATATACATCCTTGACCCAGATAAATTCTCAATCTCTAGAAGCTCACAGAAAAAGGTTGCATAAGGTAATATATCCTTTTTCCCCTCCAAGATTCTCTCATAAATGACTTAGGTGATGTTTATGAGAAATTGAGGGTCTGTACCATTATCTGGGGCCCAGAAAAGTGATAAAAAATAGAAGTTGTGGTTTCTGCCCTTAGAAGCTTGCAAATCAAATACTTGTTAAAACTTTATTTACACCTACTGTGGCTAAGTATTTGCACTACTGTTGCATTTTGTAATGCAGAGAACCACCAAGCCAGAGGGTCTTCTTTTACCAAAAGTGGACATTAAGGTTTATTTATATGGCAAGTTGTCACTATATTTCAGTTGTGCTACAGTGCTAGGAGCTGCAGAAGGATCGCACAGTGAGGCTAATCTCCCTTCTTTTGAGATACTTAAGGAAACACAATGGTAGTGACCCGCAAACATGACTACAAAAGGACAGTCATAGAGAAAGGGATATTAAGGTGACTTCCAGTTGGGAATAGAGAAGTCATGAATTGGGAAGGATTTTCTAGAGGAGATGTCTTTTGAACAGAACTTTGAAAGGCGGTAGGATTTGGTATGATGGAAGAACATTCTAAGTGTGTGGCATTATGTATATGCAAATGGGTATTTTCTTTTATATTTCATCTTTTTTCACATTTAACCATCAAGTAAATCAAAGAGCTCTCATTATCATTGTACTTGTTTGGAAATCTTTTCAGTTCTCTTTTTCCACTAACATGATTGTTTGCATCAACTTTCAACAACTTTAATTAAACTTTAAAATCACCTCCTCATAGACTTAATCCTACTTTCTCCCATTGATCTCTTTAACTGACCTCTTAAGACAATTTTAAACTATGTTCCTTCATGAACTTCTTTTCAATTACATTTCCTATTCTTAAAAGGACTATCTGTTCTAGTCACACACAAAATCCTGACCACATAACAGAAATATGTTTTATTTATTTTTAATGCTTTTTCTTTCCTTTTTTGGCTTACGGTTTCATTGATAGGCTGATTTTAATGAAAATATTTTAGACTTACAGAAAATGTAAACAGAGAAAAAATTGAATTTCCATTTATCCCCCTTCTCACAGTTTTCTATATTAACATCTTACAGTGGCATTGAAGAATTATATTGTTAAAATCAATAACCAGGCATTAGTATGTTATTTTAAACAGAAGTCCTTATTTTGTTCATTTTTTCTTAGTTTCAACTCAATACTTCTTTATGTTTTAGCAGCTCATTCAGGATAGCCCAGCACATCTATTTATCATGCCTCCTTAGACTTGTCTGGACTCTGACTCATCTGTTATCCTCTTCTTTGTGTCTTAGAATTGTTAATAAAAAATTTCTGATATTAATATGGCCATCCCTGCTCTTTTTTGGCTTCCTTTTTCATGGAATAAGATTTTCCACACTTATATTGTCACCCTAGTTGTTTACTTATGTCTAAAATGAGTCTCTTATGGACAGCACATATTTGTATCAGGGCAGAATCTGTGCAAAGTAATTAAGAGGTAGGAAAGCTCATCTTCCCTCTGTTTAAGGGAAATGTATACCTCCTCCACCTCTTTCTCTTTCTCATACTCCTCTTTAGTCAGATAGTGTAGAAGTTGCCCTGGCATGGTCAAAAGAAATATTTCTGACAAAGTAACTGATTCTTTCCATGATCATGGAAAACTGGGTGCTGCTTTTCTTAGCATCACAGGGATTTGGAAAAGGATATCAGTTGTACTTAGCAGCAAGCTTGAGGAAAGGTGACGGAGTTTGCAGTCAGGACCATGAAAGCTAAGGTCACTCATGCCTCAGCTCTGTGTTCTTGAGACAGCAGTAGCTGTTCTGAGGGTCCTCTCCATGGCTCCCTTTTGGGGTGTTGGGCCATATGGGATTTCAGGAAGAATGCTTTTTAAAATTAAACCTTTGGGAAAAGGTTATTTCAGAAGGAAACCACTTCTTCCTGTCTTTCTATCAACTAAACCACAAATTATAAATAAGCATAAGGAATCTATTACATCATTTTAATCACTGTTGCTGAAAATGTTACTATGCATATTATAAGGAAGAATATCACCTCTCTAATATATTATGCCTACTTCTCTTGCAGAAATAGATGACAAGAGGGTGACTAGCACACAAGCAGAAGTAAGTTTCCTTATATTTTTTAGAATAAGTGTTCAAGTGACTTGAAAACGCAGATTGATATGATGTATTATGTGATACCAATATAACTGTGATATAAAAATGATTTATTTTGCTTTTTCTGACTGAACAAATAGTACAATGGTGTCATTAAATCTCTGCCTCTAGGTTTCCATGATCCATTACATATGAAAACCTAACCCCTGGAAAAAACATCCAGAATAAACAATTGCATTTAGTGGCAAGATACAGTATTGATCATTTCAATTTAGTGACTAGCTGTAGCTGGCCATCAAGACTGGGACTAGAAAATATTGAAATTTTGGAGCTAGAAGTTTTAGGGTCCACTGGCATGTGAAGCCAAGAGCAGATCCTGGGTCAAAGTCTTTACGTATGCATATAATAGTAAAGATAAAAGAAATCTAAAATATAGTAGAGGGTATGGTATGACCACATATATCTGAGGAGGTATGGACATATTATCCTAAATTATAAACAATCTTATCTCAATGCAAGGAGTGAAGAAGGAAGGGAAGGGAGGTGGGAGGAGTGAGGGAGGGAGGAAAGGAGGAAGGAGGGAGGGAAGAGGAGAGAGAATGGGAGAATTAATAATACAGAATATATAGACTAAAGGAAGTGAGTAAAATTGCACCCAATAGTGGCCCAAATACTGAATAGGATGCATACAGACTTAATATTCAGTTCCAGTGGTCACATGAGTAGGCATTCTTCCATATTCAGGAGAGAATTAAAAAAGAGCAAAATAGTAAATGATGTCTTTGAGAATTTAATTTAAGATTGTAAATATGACAATGTAGTGAAAATTCAACACTTGTGTTTTTAAAAAAATTAATCTTTTTTAATCATTAAACCTCTGTCATTTTTGTTTTAAATTAAATTTATTAATTTGTATATCTATTTACATTATTGTGCATTTTTTAATTAAATTTATTAATTTATATATCTATTTACATTACTGTGCATTTTCAGACAGTGTTTACTGAATTTACCCATGCATCACCACCACAGTCCCCCATGATCTCCCCTCCCTCCTTCCTATCCCTGTCCCTCCCAACCTCCCCTGAAGGATATCTCTGGTTTATAATTGTCTGTTTGTTTTTGCTTTTGTTGTGCTCTGTTAAAAATTAAGTAATTTTTATTAATTAGTTTTACTTCTATGTTACTAAACAATTTTCCTTTTAAACTTTGAACATGTATATATATATAAGTAAATACATAAGTAATACTTGGAAGTGATTGTTTCTCAGAATCAAGCATATGTGACCAAATCCAGTAGAGACACCCCAGAAATCTCCATCATCTACACGTTCAACATGAGTGTAGACTAAGTGTTAGCCTGTCTGCACTTTACTGCAAATATTTGGGAACCATTCTATTGGACTGCAAATATTGGGAACCATTCTAATCATTCTATTGTAGAGAAATTTGCTTATGCTGTTTGTTAGTTGATATGGATTTAGCATCTGTTTGGCTGAATTTTGTGCTCTTTAATAGTTTGATTTTTTTCTATTTTTTAAAAAATAATATAATAGTTTATTTTTACATCATTTTGTGCCTTTTCCCATCTCAGTTGTAATCACCATGGGCTTCCCATCACCAAATCATCCGTGTGCCATCACCATAGTCCAGTACACTTCCCTCCCTCCACTGTTTTTGATCCCATTCCCCACTACACCCCCATAAAATGTCTCTGGAATATAGTTCTTAATTATTATTTTAATAGTTAATTTTTAATCAGGTAAATATCAATATCTTGATGATATTCTTGAGAGCATTTAAACCCATGCACAAAGAAAGAAGCCTTAAGTTCTATGCATGAAAGAGTTTCTGGTTGTTATTTTTTTTCAACTTCGCTGTGTTTCTCATAATATCGAAGTGTAAAACCAGAACAATCTCTCCTAACTATTAATACTTGAGCTTTTAAAAGCAAAGAAAATTGTTCCTGAGAGTTGAAATTCACTGATTAAGACCCTTACCTTTGACATGTTGAAATATAAATTGGCACACCATGGAAAGGAGGTTTTTGACAAAAACATATGTTTTTAACATAGTAGTATTGAAAGGGAGTTTACACACACACACACGGATACACTTATGCATTTTATTATTTAGTAAATTACACTATATATGTCTAGCTAGACATATAATTATTTGTGGTTTTGACACTGAAATATGTTCCTGTGTCCAAATTTTATCAAAAATACCTTTCAGTAACTTAATCCTGAACTACAGTGCTTCAGTAAGAGCCTTATATAGAAGTTTTGTCAAAAAAGGACTTATCTTTTGAACATAGAAAAGAATATTATGTTAACATTGCAATTCCAAGTAAATGAGATGTTAGATTACATGTATCGATTCCAGAGGGTTTTATATTGGCATTATTTACCCAGGATCCTTATCTCTTCAGATAATAATTTCTTCTATCTTCAGAAATCCTGTGAACAGGTATAGTAGCTCCGTAGACACATCTTTCGGTATATACTTTATCCTGGCACTTAGGTTTTTTTCAAATGGAAAGATTGGTATCTCCTTTTTTCTTTCTTTTAAAAATAACTGAACAGTTCACAGAAAATAAAAAGAACAATCTCAAGATGGTAATGGATGGAAAGCTTTGTGGTAAAATAAAATAGAACCTATAGATTTATATATCTCTTAAGACTGGAATTGATGAATATGTATGTATTGTCTCACTAATTGAAGTTCTAGCTCATGATGGAGGAATCAGAAAACACTTTGAAATATGGCAGGGTGTTTCTTTCCCTCACAGGGCTGCTGACAGTGTATCAAACAGAAGACTTATCTTTACTCTTTGTCCACAGGCACAGAATGCGTCTCCTAAGCAAAGGAAGCAGAGCGTGTACACACCACCTGCCATGAAAGGTACTGTTCAGGTACTGTGTGGGGTGTTTGTGAGTGTTAAGTTCTTGGATGGCTAACTATTCTCAAGAGCTTACGCTTGATTGTACGCTGCGCCTGTTTTCAACTCTACAACTCAACAATCTGACTTTTTTTTAATTAGGATACTATATTCATTTATAACTTAGTTCCACTGAAAATAAAACAGGTAGCTGGAGAAGGGATAATTGGAGATATCTCAGAATCTCAGTCTGGAAATTCAGGTTTTCCAACATAATTACCTTTTTTTTTTTTTTTTAACTTTCCTTACATATTTTTTTTTTCCTGAGGGACTTTTCCAGACTCCCTAAATACCCTTGCCAGTATTGACAGATGTTTTTCATTTTTTGTCTTAGTTTAAGCAAAGTAGAATAACATGAATTTTGGACAGATTTAATGAAAAGTGTTGCCTCATTGCCTGTGTCAGGAGCAGCTCTAAGAAACCCAATCAAATGACTATTAGCTATACATGTAGCAGCTGCTGAAATAACAATTAAGAATGCTGAGATTCTGGCATTTTACCAGAATTTCCCCCTCGAATTGGAACTGCCAAAAGAACTTTTAAGTGCATCAGAATTTTGACCAACATCAGTTCTAGGAAAGGCTTCTTTTATTTCTCACACAAAAATGTTCCTGACATGAAGCAGAGTGTGTCCAATCCAGTAGCTCATGTTCCAGTCTGGTGCTCCGGGCCCTTGGGCCAGCGGCTCATTGTTTAGTCATCCAGCTCAGTTTTCAGCTACAGGAGAGGCCAGCTGAGCAGCTTCCTCTGGAGTCTGTAGAGATGTCTAAATTGGTAGTGAAATTTTCCACTCTGTATTCTCCCTAGATTTGGGGTCTTTTGGGGAGAGGGAATATAAATGAATACATTAATAGCTACTTTCAGTAAATTCCTTCCTGTGCTGCTATAAAATACCACACTTGCATGTTCACAAGAGTGCAGTAAATAATGCAGTCATCAGCATTGTAGCTTATTCCAGGGCAATTTTTGAGGCCACCAAGCATCCCTCTTTGACAATAAATGCCTTCACTTTGGAGAAATTTTCCCTGTTGTGAGTCATCTTGTACTTTTAAGTCACATCAGTTTTGGCATACGCAGGCAACAAGAAAATGCAGGGTCCCTTACTTAATGATTTCTTCTAATCTATGTTGAATTAACTAAATAAAGTAGTACTGTTCTCATGTCCTCAGATAATAATAGTATTTTTTTAAAGGACAATCTTAAAAGCAAGGCCCCAGGGGCTCATGACTTTTGTTATATTTAGCTCAAAGTATCATAAGAATGTGGGATCCAAACATTTAGGAAAGTTAGTCATATTGCGTATTTTGGCATGTAACCATATAACTGTATAGCTCTCTGAGATGGCCACAGAATGACAGTCATCTAACCATTTTAGTTAAAAACTCACGAAAGCACAGTAATGCTTTAAAAAGATTTTAGGATAGTAGTATGAGCCACTAATTTCCTCACGACAGCCAGCAAATAGGTTAAGTCTCTTGCTGCTGAAAAAAGAAAAATTAAAGCTAAATCTGCGTGTTTAACTCAGTCTACCTGTGCCTGAGAACTATAAGTGAATATTTCAAGAGAAAATTGAGCAATGGCAACATATAGTGATCACAATGGTAACATGTGAAGAGCACAGTAAGACTCTTCAATCCTAAGAAAGATGAATTAGCTAAGAAAGGTCATTGAGATGCTAACTTAAACAAGGAAATGTTAGTAAAGTGCTAAATATAGTAAAGCAATTGCTCTGAATGTATAATTCTTCAAATTGCAGTGAAAACCTGTTATTAAATATACAAACACTTACTGGGAGGGCCCTCCTCCGCTCCCTGGTGGCACAGTGGGTTAAAGTGTAGCGCTAGGAAGCTGGCTGCAGTCACTGCAGCATGAGTGGGATCCCCTGCCAGGGAAGTGACCCACATGGCACAGCAGACCTCTTCTGTCTCACACTCACTGCCTGCCTCAGCAGTGTACTACATTGATCTGCCTGTTCTGTTCCCTACTCTGTCTCTGGCGAATCCTCTCACTGCCCCTATACCTCTGGCCTGTATTCCTGTTCTGTGTGCATAAATAAATAAATCTTTAAAAAAATTTACTGGGAGAGCAAAAGAGAACATATATGATGAAAAAAAAAATCACTCTGATGAAAAGACCAGCTAGAGCATCATGAGGGAGCCGGTGAACAACTGGTTGGTAAACAAAACAGAACAGAAGCAAATAATCAGCAAATTCCTAATTTCTTTTACTGGGCGGTGAAAAGTTATTGGTTACAGAAGTCAAAGTGGCAGAGGAAGAGGAAGATGCCACATCCATCTATGCTGTTTCAACTAATCCACAGACAGACTACTCTCCTGCTTGCTACATTCGTTTACTGTTCCCTATTGCAGTTACTGTGATACTCCTGGGTTCCCCAGACCTCCTTCTTTGACTTCGTCTTTTATGCTGCCCCTTCTTCTTTGGGATACAATCTCAGGCCGTTGTGCTACTTTTTAAACACCTCCAATTTTTCTATTTCAGAACATTTGTACTTTCCATTTTCTCTGCCTGGAATGCTCTTTACCCAGGAAAATGAGGCATGTCCAGGATACCTCTTGAGATGAGGGCTTTATATGAGGTGCAGAAAGGAAGAAATAGAGCAGAGGAAACCATTTTAACAGACATTCTGTCAGGCTTACTCTACAGATGACTCCCAATTTTGTATCTGTACTTCTAGTACAGTTCCTAGACTTCAGATTCTCATTTTCAATTGCCCAGTGAATTTCTTTACTTGATTGATAGTAAGTTCTCTAATGGAATATGTCCCAAACCAAACTCATTGTCACTTTTTTTTTTCAGTTTCCCATTCTCAAAAAATTGTATGCAGTTGTCAACAAAAATTTCTGAGTAACCCCATTTCCTCTCCCTTAGCCAATCCACTACTCTTGTTAGCTCTAATTAAAATTGAATCCGTTGTGTGATGATTTTCCATATCTTCCACAGCTACTGCTTTCTTGCCCAAGCTACTGAAGTAGCCTTCTTACTGGTCTTCCTGCTTCTGCTCTTGTCTCTTTATAATCCACTGAGATGCTAGACTAATCCCTTCAACTCAAGAATGTGATCCCAGCTTCCTGTCAATTAAACATCCCACCATGACTTACAAGTCCCTGCAAGACCTGCGCCAACCTCCCTTTTTGACCTCATCTTTCACGCTGTCCCTTTGTTCACTGGTGTCCAGTCTCATGGATTTTGTTGTTGTTGTTATTTTTTAAATATCACAAACACATCCCTGTTTTGGAGCCTTTGTAATTTCCACTTTCTTTTCTTGGACTCCTCTTCTCCCTGTAGTCTCACAGGTGACTCAACTAAATTACCTCCTAAAAGCAGTTCTCAATAAATGCTTGTTGAATGAATGAGCTGTTTCATCTGCTCAGCAATGGGTGACTCTTGAGCCTTGTTCTTCCAATTGTCATACTTGTAAATTCTTCTGCAGGTAATATTTACTTCTTTCTCTGCCTAATTCTCCCTTAACTCTTGTGTTCCTGCGTATACAGATGCTTCTGGTGTTTTCTAATTCGGCTTCTTCCCACTCTCTTTGTCTCTGGTCAAAACAAAACTTGGACTTATTAAACTAGCTACTATCCAGAAAGCCGCATCAATTGAGCAGATTAATGTTTTTAAACCCTTAAGAACATCTTCTCATAGACTGCTGGAGCGGTTGGGTGGTTGCCTTTGATGAGGGCTTGATTCCTGGATCTGTCAGTTTGTGGCCAGATGGCATCATCATATAATACACACTTGGCAATATAAATGGAAGGCACTAGATATGTCTCTCTTCTTTAGATGTATTTCATGTCTCATCTAGCATATTTGCTCTCGGAAAGTAATAATACATTTAATACTCAGTTTGTCCATCTTCCTACTTAAAAAGCTGTAGGCTCTTGAAGTTCTTAAGGTGCAACTTTAGTGTTCAAGTACAAAATTCAGTGATGATTGAATTTTTCCCACTGCATCTAGGCTTAGCATATTAAATTGGCTATGTTCGCTAGAAGATTCTAATATATTTAGCCTGGCGTAGACTAAGGTATTCAAAAGTTCCAGGGGATTGCTGCAAGTCTAAACTATCCAATTATCTACCTTGCATGCCATTCTTGTGTTGCTGGTTGTTACCTGATGGAGAAAATAATCTAATAATATATTAAAATCTTTTGATATGTTTCACATAAAATAAACTTTTCCACCACTATTTCCCTGAACTAGAAATCAAATTTTATATGCCTAGGTGCTGAGTTCTGAAAGTCTCCAATGACTCTTTTCATCTCCCTCATTCCTTTCAATAGTGGAGCATCAGGTCTTGTGGACTATACCTCATTAGTATGTCTTTACCTTCCCTCTTCTCTTATTTCCTGTGCCACCACCATATTTCAAGGCACAATCATTTCTTTGCTAAGGATATAATTGGTTATTTTTCCTCCATAATTGGTTATTCTCTTTTAACTTTCCATCTGTTTTCAATGCTGAGCCAAAGTGAACTTCTAAAACACAAAACTGCTTTATGTCATTTCCTAGTTGAAATCCTTTCAACAGCTTTCCATTGGCCTTGAATAAAATCTTTATTCCAGAGCAAAGTTTTCAAAGCCTACTGCTCTATGACTCCAATCTGCTTCTCACCCACTTGGTTCCAGCTAGTCTGGCATTCTGCCCTCTTCAGAATACATCAAGCTAATTTTTCTGATTCATTCCTTCAAGAATTTTGTCCTCTGCTACCTTATTTCCCTCATTCTTCATTTGGCTAATTCCTAATCATCATTTAAACCCTCTCTTTAAAGGTCAGTTCCTGAAGGGAGCTTTTCTTAACTCTCCATTCTAATCTTTATTGGTGGTTAAATATTCTCTACAGTATTTCATCGCAAGAAATTCCAATGACCAATTATTATTTTAGTGTCTTTGTCTAATTAGAAGTTGTCTATGTAACTGCAGTGAAATATTCCATTCTTTTCTCTATCATCTGCAGGACTTAAAATATACTTGGGATATAAACAATGCTTATCAATATACCTTTAAATAATTAAAAATATATATACCCTACACACTAATGTTGCTGAAGGAATCCTTAAGATATCTACCTTCTTTCTGGGCAGTTTGACTAGCGAAAGCCCTTTGCTCTATTGAGATGTTAGACAAATAGTTTTGTCCCGTGTCTTATTACTTGTGATTAATTTAAAAGTTACAACAATTACAACAATTAATTTAAATTAATTGTTTAAAAATTAATTTAAAAATTTCATGACACATCTACCAGGCTCTTATCTCATTCTTTACTTCCTTCCTTTCAGGTTAAAAGATCTTGATGTCAGCTACGCTTGCCATTTAGTCCTTTAACAGTCATTCTAATAAGCTTCACCTTCTTATACCATTCTACAGGTGCATTATTCAAAATCAATTTATTATTGAAGATGTAGTCAAAGAAGAACAGAGTGGATGCTTCAGTTTTGCTGTTACTTCTTTTATCCTAGATAACTGAATGCGATGAATGCAATCCAAATCCTATTAGCTTTTTCTGGCAGCCATATACATTGGTGACAAATAATGGACTTACTATAAACTCAAGACTTTTAAGACTTTTTCTTGTATTACTTTTAAGCCATATTTACCAAGCACCCCCCATTTACAAATTAAGCTTTTTTTTAAAACCAAAAGCAAGACAACACTGTCATCCCAACTGAGTAATCTTTTATTAGAGTTAGGTTGTTTCACAAATATGTCATGTCTATGAAAATAGACTCGTTATTCTATTTTCTGCTATTCATTCATTCATTCATCCTATTTTTTGCTACTTCATTTGTGCATCAACCATGGAGAAAATACTTACCTTTGCTATTTTTATCTAGATCTGTAATTTGTCTGAAACAGATTAGTGCTAAGAGAGAATCCTGCAGCAAACACATTTCCTTCTGATCACAATGCAACGATCCCCTGAATACCACCATCCAACCAGTCATCATCCACTGAAACCAGAGGAACTATCAATGTTTTTGTTAAATATCTTACTGAGCTTCAGATGTATTGTACTGACATTTAGAATGTAGAATGAGATAAATTTATAATGTATTTTATACACAAACATAACAGAAATAAAAGTATACAGAGAAATCCTATTATTTGTCCATTACCTTTTGCAATGTGGTGCTTTATGATGATTCAAGTAGAAAGCTCTTAAAATGATCAGAAAAGTGATAGCTGCTACACCCATGTGCACCTCTCTGCTGTTTATATTATGGTCAGCCATGTAATTTACAGAACAGCCAATTAAATTATTGTTGGATAGCTTGAATCTTGTTTTCAGAAAAGCATAGTAGATTTGAATCTTGAAACAGTAAATGGCTGACTCATTTCCACTCCCAGTGTGTGTGTGTTTGTGTGTGTCTTTTACTGGACTGAAACTGCCTTTAACTGAAAAGAGCAAAACAAATGCTATTGATTTAAATGGAATTCTGAACATGAAACAAAGCCGCTGATTGAAGATGGCTTTGTATAGCAGGGACTATTAGTATTACATTACCATTCTTAATGCATAGCAAAACAAACTCCTCAAATACATCTTCCTCTCCTTTTCATAATTTCTTTAAAGGAAAATCTTTCTTATTTTAATGTCCAGAGATTGATCGTGTGTTATATCAAACGGATATTTGAATGCCTGTGGCAATGTAACACCTACATTTTTCCCACTGATGCTATGATCTTGATATTTTATCTCAATTTGACCTCTTTTTATAAGAAAGTAGCCCATGCAAGAAGCCAGGGATGGAAATCACTCAAAATGACCCAATAAAAAAGCTAATGTGGTTTTGGAGGTTGGTAAATTACAGTGACAAGGGTGTAACATGTAAAATTATTGAAAGATAATCTTCAAATTAGTGGAAGCTGTTGATCAATAGAAGAACTTTATGGGGCCCAACATGATTTGGTCTTTGGGGTACAAGAGAGCAGAAATTAATTTCAAACTTTAGCACTATCATTTATTAACTGCTCAACTCCAGCAAGTTACTGAGTTTAGCCTACCTTTCCTCTCTCACTGGCAAAGTGAGACAGGATTGCTATAGGGACAAAATAAAACAATTTGAGCAAAGAGAATGATTGCTTGGAACAGGAACACAGCATGTGGGGACTAGTTTGAGTAACTGAATCCTGGCTTGACAGTCAGGTGCACCTTCTCTTTCCACCTAGTCTTGCAGTGGAAGAGGAATGATGATGGGAGAGAGAGAGAGGTGGGTAAAAGGAGTTGAGGAACAATAAAATATCTGTAAGAGCTTTGTATTCATAACAGTGGAAATTGAAGAGTTAAACATACCTGGAAATACAGGGGAATTACTAAGCACGATAACATTCACTTTACTTTTTTTTAAAAAGATTTATTTATTTATGCATACAGAACTGAGGTTCAGGCCAGAGGTGCAGGGACAGTGAGAGGATTCACCAGAGACGAGTGGGGAGTAGAACAGGCAGATCGACAAAATACACTGATGAGGGGAGCAGTGGACGAGTCAGGAGAAGGCTGCACACCATGTGGACACCTCCCTGGTGGGATCGAAATCGTGAAGTGGCTGCTTCTAGCATCATAGTACTGTGTTTTAACCCACTGCACCACAAGGGAGGCTTTTAATTACAACAATCAAAGGTAGATTTGTAGAGTTAATCTTTGATCTTTCACATTCTTTTCAACCAAATCTGGCTTTTTCTTGAGATTACCTACCTCCTTTCCTCAAAAACAATGCCTCCATTTTTCTGTTAACTAGTAGTTTACTTAGAGGTTGTATTATTTAAATTAAATATTTGAGAACAAAGCGATGGCCAATGGTGAATTTGGGGTTGCAAAAGTAATAGAATAAATACTTCTAGCCAGAAAACTGAGCATGAATTATATTCTATAAATCTATTCTGTAACTAGCCAACATAAGAAAAATAATAATGATTCTGTCAACTTATAACTAATTTACTTGCCCTGATTTCAGACCTCTTCTAACTGTGATTAAAAACAACACTCAAGAAGTATTGACCAACCAGTTCTTACCCTCTCTGCACACTGAATATCAGGGAGCAAAGATAGAAAGATCTATTTGTTTCTCATCCCGCCATCTCCTCCACACTGTATTCTTTTTTAAAATATTTCTGTCCCTCTGTGGGTGTTCAGGTATTCAGCACATTCGACTTGCTAAAGCTTGGCTTTTTTGTTTGTGCTGGCTTAATTTATTTATTGTGTAGGGTGGAGCTTATTTATACAACCCAAGAAACATTTTAACAGATTTCTAGATAACAAGGAACATTCTAAATATATACAACTTTTTCTTAAGTCTTTTAAAACAAGAATGTTTCTATTTCCAAATCTAATTCCTTCACTTCTCTTTTAATTTCTTCCACTAAATTTTATGTTCCTCTTTCCTCATATCTCTGAATGTAGAGGGTAGAGGAAGGTTGGAGACCGATCTAAGAATGTATTTTTCTTAAAAGCCACTAAGATGACTTTTTTTCTGAGACCAACATTGAGAAAGAGTAAAGCAGGAGGAAAATAGGAAAATAGTAACAAATGTGAGTGGCTTTTTTTTTTTTTAAAAAGAAAGTTATTTAGGCATACAGAACCAGGGTACTGGTCAGCGGTACAGGAGCAGTGAGAGGATTCACCAGGAACAGAGTGGGGAGCAGCACAGAAAGATTGAAGGATGCTGTTTCGGAACAGTGGGCGGGGTTAGGAGAAGTCTGCTGCACTTTGTGCGTTACCTCCCTGACTGGGGATTGAACCCATGGTGAGGTTGCTGCGGCCAGCTTCATATTGCTGCTCTTTAACCTGTTGTGCCACCAGGGAGGGCTCCAAGTGTGAGAGGACTTTATAGCTTTGTCTTAGAAGGTCAGGTTTAGAGATCTAAAGGCTTTTGAAAGGAATTAAATCACAAATTTGAAATTGCATAATCCTGTGTAGTGCTACTTACACTTTTACCAGGACACCTCTATTTGGATGTAGTCACAATTGTTTGTATTCTCTCTTGTTTTTTTTTTTGCTGTCAGAGGTGAATTCAAAGCCCATCACTAAAGCATGGATTCTTTTTCCTATTGGTCAGTTTTACTCCATTTCTTTATATATGCTTATCCATTTAAAATTTAGTTCAATCCCCACCAGGAAGATGACCCACATGGCATGACAGACCTCTCCTTACCCACCCGCTTCTCCCCTCAGCAGTGTATCTCATCAATCTGCCTGTTCTGTACCCTACTCTGTCTCTGGTGAATGCTCTCACCGCCTCTGCACCTCTGGCCTGTACCCCAGTTCTGTATGCATAAATAAATAAATCTTTAAAAAATAATCTTTTTAATTATAGCCCTTAATATTAATAGTATACAGCTATTTAAATTATTTCTTATCTTGGAAGCAAGGGAAGAGAAAATCTTTTTCATTTGGTTTGAACAGACAAATTAAGACATTTTGTCGTTTTTCCCCAAATATGGAAATGATATAATGATTCACTTGTATAAGCACTAACATATACAGTCACAATCATAATTGTATCCCCACTGTGTATTCAGAAGGGCACTGAAGTGTATGATTGCAGAGATGAAGAGTAAAGTCTGCAATCTAGAGAACCAGTTTAGAGGAAATGATATACAACTAGACAATAAGTCCTTGATTACAGGGTTCGGTGTAGGAAAATAATCTGACAAATTATAATCCAAATTAAATTTATTCAAGAGTAGACATCATGATCTGGGTTCATGATCAAGGGACCATCTCAGGATATATACAATCAGGGCAGCACAGGGGGAAGTCTTATAGGATCATGCAGGGACAGGATCTGTGATTAAATAATTTCTAGTGAAACTTTTCAGTTGATTCATAAGTCCATTTGTCTGTTCCTGACTTATGGGTCTCTAGAACAGAAGGCTCTAATGTAGGGGATCTGTTGTCACAAACAGCAGATGGACCACCTCTTGTTTTAAAATCATCCCTAAACAACTGACTTACCCTATTTAATTTTCATGGGAAAATCTCAGTATGTCAGAAACAAGAAGGAGTTGGTTTTACTTAAACCAACAGAAGTCCCATACAGAGTTATCAGGGGATGTGAAGAGACCTATATTAGGCCAGGGGCAGAGAACAGGGGAGAGGAGACTGGAACTACTTTCAGATTATAAAAGGAGTGGCTGTGTTTGCACATGTGTCTAGACAGTAAAGCAGACCCTGTCAAGGAAATGTGTACCACACAGCTCCTGCTCATATAGCTTTCAAAGCATTTAAGAGGATGCTATTATGTTCACAGTTAAGTCCTGCCTGGATCATCACAAAGACCTTTGCTACCACACCAGATCTAAACAGATCCCACTAATGGACTATATAGACATCCCTTTCCAAAGCTTGGAAGTGTTTCATTCCGTTTTAAAAGTACTATAAGACACTCCAGGCTCATTTGCATATTTCCCTCCCTAGTCTTTGTAGTATCAGCCATTTCTAGAAAACCTCAAATTACAGCTTTAATTCAGCTAATCTCCAAGAAGCCTGGAACCCTACTATTAATTCCACTTCTGCAAAGAGGGTAATGCAAATCTCATCCCAGAAAAATCAGGGAACACTACTAAATGAAGGAAGGCAAGCTCATAAAGTCTTCATCTGCTGGTTAGGCCTGGTTTTTCCTTCCTGGAATTTCCATTAGCATTACTAAAGTGGAGCGTGTACATCTTAGCATGCTGACGATGTAGCATTATCCCTCTGAAACACTAATGGATAAGATGTTTTGCAGCCTTGTAAATTAATGGAAAGTTTTTTTAATGGAAGATTTTTTTTTAGGTTTTTGGTTTTTTGTTTGTTCGTTTTACTAAAGTTTATTTTTACATCATTTTGTACATTTTTTTTCCATCTCAATTGTAATCCCTGTGGGTTTCCCATCACCAAGTCACCCGTGTGCCATCACCATAATCTGGTGCATTTCCCTCCCCCACCCCCCGTTTTTGATCCTTAGTGGAAGATTTTTTTATACAAAATTTCTACAGAAGGCTTAATTCCTTTGCTTTTAATCATTATTTTTGTATTTTAAATGCATATTATAGATTTATAAGTAATAATTTTGTACTCAAACCTAATTTACCCTTAATCTCGTCTCTTTCTAATCCATCTCCCCTATACTCCTTACATCTAATCACATAATTTCGACACTGGCTTTTTGCTTTATAACCCTTCAAATGTGCACCAATCCTTTAGAATACAGGTCTAGAAATAATGTGCAGGACTGGTTAAGATCTGGCCCCTCATACTTGTCTTGTACTGCCTCCTGTGACCTCCTGCAACACTCTTATTTCATGCTGTAGCAATGCTGACGTGCACTTAGTTCTTTGACAATGACATGTGGCTGTGGGCCTGGCCTGTGTGTTTCTTTTGCAGCTTCATTTGCATGGAAGTTCTTTTTCTGTTCCCTCTACTTCTCAGTTCTTTGATCTGTGCTAATCTGAGACTCAGAGCACATTACACATATCTATTTGTGCACATCTTTAATCCCTTCTAGCTAGACTGAATTCTTTGAAGACAGAGTAACGTCTTCTTTATCTTCTAGTAGTCGTCTTCTGTTTGTATTGCAAAATGATCTCCATAATTGCTGAATCAGTGAGCATCTAATCTTTTAAATTTAAAAGTATGAGTTTAATGCTAATATTAGCCAAATTGAAAAAAAAATTATAAATGTCAGATATATATTTTATTCCCTCATTCAGTCATCCTGCAAACACATAAAAATGCTTACTCTCTATCAGATCACATATTAGGCTCTTTTATTCAGGGTGAGCTAAATGCAGTCCTTGTTCATAGGAAAAATGTATTTAGGTAGAAAATGAAAGCTATGTAAAAATAAATAAATAAATAAATAAAAACCTGTAAATTCCTGAAGATTGACATGGACCATGGTATTTGAATGTAGATGAGAAAATCACTAGCTCACCCAGTGACAGTGAAGACTCTAGAAAAATCAATGTCAACCTTAGTTGTGGGAGGAGTAAGATTTGCAGAGACCTGAGAGCTGAATTCCAAACAAAGGGTGGAGTGTACATACTGAGGTAATTTTCACAATTTCTTGATGTGTTACTGTCTACTATTGATTGCTCTGAAAATACTGGGGGAGGAGGGAAGGAACACATTTTTTTTTTCAGAGTTTTTAAGAGTTAGTCTGCCTCACATTTTTCCTGCCTCAGTCCTGTTTCCAGTGCTCCTATTTACTTAAGAATGGCTAAACTGCTAGCACCAATCTCATTTTCCTTTTCTTTAAAGCATGTAGACTTTCTAAATATCACTTGTGAGAATTTGAAATACTCATCTTATAATCTTCTGTAATAAAGTAATGAAATTCCAGTTAGAAATGTGTTATAAAAATGTCAAGATAAGGTGAATAATTATTAGTGAAACAAATACTTGTGTTGTTTATAAAACTTATCTAAACATTTTCCCTCTTAAAATCTTATTATGTTTTAAAGATTTATTTATTTATGCATACAAGAACTGGGGTGTAGGCCAGAGATGCGGGGCAGGGGTGAGAGGCTTCACCAAAGATAGAGTGGGGAGCAGAATAGGCAGATTTACTGAACACACTACTGAGGGGAGCAGCAGGCAAGACAGGAGAAGGCTGCTGTGCCATGGGGGTCAGCTCCCTGGCGAGTTGGGAATGGAATCACACTGCAGTAGCTGGCAATGGTTTGATAGCTGTTTTAACCCACGGAAGCCCCTAAAATCTTATTGTCCAAACCTTTAGAAGTAGTTTGGTCTGCAAGATAATTATAGAAACAATTTCATTAATTTCTTTCTTAGTAGAATCTCCGGGCCAAATATCCCGCAACTTTGTTGTGCTGGATTTGGTTTGCACTATCTATTGCGTGCTTATTGTGACATAGCAGAGATAGCAGCCAGTCAGTATAGAGAGATTTGATAAATTTGAACCTTGGGCAAAGCTCTGAGCCATGTACTATTTTAAGCAAATGAACTTCCAATTTCTAAACCCTCCCAGAAAAAGTATGCAAGAAGGTTTACAGCTTTAAATTTGTCATTGAGATAAAATGTCAAGTAAGAGTTCCCAAAGGTTACAGTTTTAAGAAATTACTAGATCCATGAAGTAGAAGTTACATAATAGGGCCCTCCCTGGTGGCACAGTGGGTTAAAGCACAACATTAAGAAGCTAAAGCCACTTGAGCATGAGTTGGATCCAGCCAGATCCAGCCACATGGGGAGGCAGACTTCTCCCCTGCTGCTCCCCTCAGCAGTGTACTTCATCAACCTGCTTGTTCTGCTCCTCACTCTGTCTCTGGTGAAGCCTCCCACCACCCCTGCACCTCTGGCCAGTACCCCAGCTCTGTATGCACAGATAAATAAATCTTTTAAAAAATTACATAACAATTGCATTTAGGGTCTATATTCTGTATCCCTTCTATATAATTATCAGTGGAAGTCATACTGTGCTTTCCTTACCTTTGAGGAGTATGCCTAAGCTATCTGTTTTTAACAGAGATTTTAGTCAGTGCACTCTTAAAGAACTTCATATTTTCAAAGCCGAAATTATTGACTCCCAAGAAGAAGCTATATTCATGTAAGATTCTCACATATTTATCTTTATATAACAACCAAAAGACAATCTTATCTTTAAATAGAGTTGGAATAGAATTGATAAGGAACTTCAAGAGTTTGCACTTTTGAACCACACTGTTGCTCAATTGATTATTAAATATTTACTTCTTAAAAGTTTGTTGGTCTTTCTACTCCCTGAAATCTAGAGGCAAATGGAAAAAAGAAGTGAACAGTATAAATAACAAATAAAATACTGCCAGAGATGTGAAAGCTGACTATGGAGAGAAGAAGCAAATTTATGCAGCTATATCACTGTGCAGGACCAAAGATGATCAAAATATAGGCACAGAGAAAAAAAACTTCCACACTTCTCCATGTTTTTCTTAAAACTTGGTTTAGTTTAGCTAAACCAATTAACTTCAGATAGATTTATAGTAGAAAAGAACATACTCAATTGCATACATATGGAAACTCCATATAAATGTAGATTCTAAAGATAATGGGGCAAAATAAAGACATAGGTGCCCTGATCTAAGGAATAGAATAGGATCTGGAGCTTCAAAAGAGGAGTAGTCACAAGATAAGGAGAGGAGACACACTGGAAAAACAACTAGTTGTATGTAACTAAATGTTGCCTTGCCATATAGATACTTTCTTTTATAAAAGTTATTTGCTGTAAAATAAATTTTCTAGAAAGATTATTTCTAATAAAAATCCTAAATCCTTTCTGATAAAAATCCTAATTCCCTCAATTTTAATTCTAAATATTTAGGGTCATGGTATATGTTCAGGTGATCTCCAGTGTAGATGTTCAAGTGATCTCCAGTGTAGATTGTGCATATGCCAGAGACTTATCTTGGGAAGGCCAAGCTGAACATCTCCAGAAAGCCTGTCATTGAAAACAGCAATCTAGAGTCATTAATGAAAAAAAAAAAGTTGTTCTACTTTTATCATGTGTTTTAAAAGGAAGGGTGTGAAAGTATATAATGAATGAATTTACATAATAGTCTTTTTTAGATTTTCTTCTATTGAATATGGTTTGTACTCTATATTATAATGAACATGCAAATGCAATTTCCCTCTCTCTCTTTTTTTTAAGTGAACCTTTGATGTCCATTCTTACTATCTTCTACCATAGCCTCTGGGTTACTGAGGGTGTAAAATTACAGAAATGGGGGATAATGGCCTTGAGCTCAGTGGTTCATAAACTGATGTTACTGTCATTTCAGGACATTTGGAAGGATAGAAACAAACTTTTCCTACTTAAGTTATTCTGCCTAGATCAACACATCACCTCCTACATGCAACAGAAGTTTGCTTTAAATTCTTTCTTAAAAATCTAAAGCCAAATACTATTTCCCAAGATACCTTCCATTCGCTATAGGGAATTTTATCTGTTTTGGAACATTGAAAGGGTCACCTTAGACAGTAGAAGGTATTCTCACTTTCCATTTTGGAGTGGTGAACTCTTAAGCCAAATTACCATAGTCATTATCACAGAAAACCACACTGAGGTACTCTTTTTATGGACAAATCAGAGAATATAGTAAAATAGTTATAATATTAATGAACTTTTTTTCCATGGTATGCTCCTTAGAGAAATATTTCTCTTAATATTAAGTTCTTGTTGACTTCTGACCATGCAGAATTCTATGTCTATTACATGTAAAATTATCTTGTCTGAGAATTCTAGGAATAAGAGTTTCCATTTTGGGTCCATTTGATGATCTCTGTTATCACTCTAAATATTATCATATTAATATCACTGCTGCTTTCTATAATTAATTTTGATTCAACTTACAATAACTCAGTGAGAAATTAATATATTTCATGTGTTGAAAATTACCACTGAATGATCAGGTTTCCATGATGTAATATTAGTCGCCCACCTCTACCTGGATCATTACTCCTTGATGTAATTCCCCCTCCAAACAATAATTAATTAGCACTTGTGCAATAATTTCCTTCAAAATATTTTTCTATTGATCTTTCCTAATTATGTATGCCTGTAGTATCTTGTTCATGCTATTTTCTTCAACATTGTATTTTTTCAATTATTAAGTAATCCAATGGGATTTAAGCAACACACCTGTAAATCTTAGCATAAAGAAGTATAGCAGATAGATTTATTTGCCAAAAATTCTTAGCCTATTTGATAATGTTGATCTCTGCATACTCCTTTGCATCAGTTTTACTCATCTTAAGCATTATGAAAGACAACAATAATGGAACTAATTTTACTTTGAGTGTTCTTTAAAGAGTGTGTGCAAATTGTCATTGGATTATTATTTAAATAATATTTTATATTACTTGATTATGAAGAGGTCTCTTAGAATTATGAAAGCTTAATAACTTTACTTTCAAATAAAAAAAGTACAGTATGATTATTCACTTCAAACCACTTTAAAACTAAAACCAAACTAAATGAAAACTAAAACCAAATGTAATGAAAGCTAAAATTTCACCTCAAAGAATTCTAACAACAAGGCAAAATATGTTTCAAGCTTCATATAATTTAACCAACCATACATGAAGTAATTTGTTTTGAAAAACTTGAAGCACCATGCACTTAAAGTATTATTATTTTTTTAGAATAAGATATAAATTCTAAGAGCTGGGTCAAGAAAAAGAAGAGAATCATGGTCTTAATTTTAATGCAAATCATTTTTAATTGACATATCAATTTATTGAAATTAACAATGAAGAATAGTCCCAAAGTAAATATTACAGGGTCTTATTGTCATGCCAAGCTTTCTTTTCATCTTATTAAGATTAATTAATTGTTGCATCACCACATGTCCCATGTTTTACTTGTAAGGCCAAACCAAAGAATTCTTTGCATTTCTATCAGCATCCCTAGTTTTATAGACAGACATTTTAATCCCTTCTGATCTCTGAGATAAATATATTTTTTTTCACATAATTATATAATTACTCAATAGACCAGAACAGATCCTGTGGAGCCACTCCAGTTTGTACTGTGTAAATAATGTTCTGTTCTCCCCCTGGTAATTGGCCAATAGATCCCCCTAGGAGTGTTTTGATCTTTTAAATAAACACTATATGGGCGAAAGAGGGGAGGGGGATACGGAAGGGGGGGCAGTTATTTTCTTCATTGGCAATGAAACCAGTGAGCAACTCACATTCAGTGCTTATTACATCATTTTGAAAAAGAATAAAGTGCTTGTGACTGTATAGCTCCCTCTGCTGGTTCATACAATTTTAAAAGAGCTAGTAGAAATGTTTATGAACCAGAGCCTCCTCTTAGGAAAAAATTTTAAGTATGCAATGGAATTAAACTAAAGGAATAAACAACAGAAAGCTCATTTTTCTGTTTAAGTGAGCTACATTGCTACTCTCAGTCTAACCATCAACCATTATGTGTGCTTCTATGATCATGTTTTTTTGTGTGATTAAAAACTCTAGAACAATAGGCTGGTTATTTTTCTGGGCAACTCCTACCAAAGTAAGTTTCAGGATGCTGTCAGTGTCCTTCATCTAATGGGATGGCAAATGAAAGGTGTAAAGAAATGACCATCTTTTTCCAAGCTAACCAGTTAAAATCCACTGTATCTCATCTTTATGGCACTGGTAGCCATCTTTATTTGTACAAACTCAGGGCAGTTAGAGAAGATATGAGTAGGAAAAATATGACATTAAATTCCAGCTCTGATAGGTAAAATCCGTGTAGCTTCTTCCATCTATGTTATCAGCTGCTCTTTCATATATATGTAAACTATATGCATAATATATTACAATATATAATTATTAATATGCTATATTATTAAGTAAATTATGCCCTATATATAAGTCCATGTTGAGTAAATTATACATATAAATAAATAAATTCAGAGATAAAATTTCCAGAGTTATTGTGAGGATTAAATAAAATAAGGGTGGAGGTTAGCCTGTAAGCAAATTTGTATTAACACTGTTTTGAGAAATCTGGGTTTGTACCCCAACCAAATTATCCAGAGTATTGAAGAGAAATAATTTCACTTCCAAAAGTTCTGAAAATATGGTCACATAATATGTGTGCAATCATATAAAATGTGTAGATGGTATTGAAAGAAATTATGGTTTATCTTTATCATAGTGACACAATATACAATTCAATCTTATTTATTTATTTTTTATAAGACCAGAAATGTAGCTAGTGACCCTCTAGAGATGTAGGTGCCAGAAACTATTAAACAAAACTCTAAAAGAAGCTAAGTAACCAGCTTTACTGAGGGAGAGGGTTTAGCTAATGAGTTGTAGACTTTTAACATAGATTATTACAAATACATTCATGTCTTTGATAGTTCTTTTAGCTAAGTGTATAATAAATGTGTCATATTTACCATATTGGGTTTTGAAAAGACAGTAAGCAGTGATTTTATAATCAAATAGATAGGGAAAAGTGGTTTGAGCCTAACATTTATATCTTCCGAGTAACAATTTGCCTCCAGGAAATGTGCTTTCTCTAGTTCTGTGTACACAGACTAGGTCACTCTTTACCATTGGGTAATAAAAAAAAAAAAGTAATAATAGAGTCCTACAGGTAATAAGTAAATGCAAAAAACCAGAAGTCAGAAAATCTGGGCTTGGATTTCAGCTGTACTTAGATGTCTGACCTTAAAAGAGTACATAAGATGACTCATCTGTGTTTTACTTTCTTCACTTATAAAATGTTGACATGAAAGTGTACTCTTTGCATTAGTCTCCAAGAACTGCCTTAACAACACAGATATGTTGACACAACCACAGAAATTTTTGCTGTCATAGTTCAGGAGACCAGAAGACTGAAATGTGGGTATCAGCAGACCTTGTTCCACTGAAGACTATAGGAAAGAATCCTTCCTCCCCTTTGCCTCAATCTGGTGGCTCCAGCTGTTACTGGCACGAGGGCACATAGCTCCAAGTGCTGCACCTCTCTTCACGTGGCCTCTACTTCTGTGTCTGTGTGTCCTCTCCTCTTCTGAAGACACCCATCATCGGTTTGAGGAGACTGGATAACTCATTTGTTATGACTTCATCATAATTACATCTGCAAAGACTCTCTTTTCAAATAAGGTCACATTGTGAGTATACAGGTGTACCTGGGTTTTAGGGGCAAACTATTCAACGCATTATATACCTCATAAAGCAGTTTTTGAGGATGAAAAATTACTAGAACGATGCCTCTATTAGGGAGGCATAACTAATATATAGCCTAAAATTCCGCTTACATTTCAGACTTTTTTATCCCCAAGTTATTGATGCCTAATTCTGAGTATCAAATGAATAGTTTAGCTCCATGGCCCACTGCCTCTTAAAGTAATCTAAAACTGCTTTTATTTTTACCACTGGATTCTCATATTCTTTTAAATGGCATAACCGACCCAATGCCCTATGTCTCATTTCTCAAGACTCAGTCTGAACAACATTTATAATTCTTTCTTTGTTGTCCTATCTAATCAACCACTTGGTCTTATAGAGTATACCTTCAGTGAAGTCACTTTTTATATTCTCACTTTTCCTTTTCCCGGTCAGGTCTCTGACATCTACCCAGAGGAGAAATAACACAGTATGGTCGCACAATAAATCATGATAAACATATATACACATGGGGATGCACATGTGTATATTTTAAAGAGTAGAAAAATGACTGCATTTCCTTTAATTCAGGCATTAGGTATAGTTAAAAATTTGATTGAAAATATGAATATTAGATGAAGTGGTTTTACTTCATGATTCTTGTGTAAATTTGCTCTATTATAGAGCAAAGTGAAGCTTTGAGGTGGTAAAAAAAAAAAAAAGGTTTTACTATATTTCTGATCTATGAAATGTAGACCAAGGTGGTTTCTCTCAGACAAGTTACAGTTCAGCCTTAGTTTTTTATTAGTAAAATGAGAATTTGAGAAAGTTATTTAAATTCTCTTATCCTTCAGATGACAATTTATCATCTGCAGATTGAAATTATATCTACCTATAAGGTTGTCATTAAAATTAAATGAGAAAATTATATGTAAAATGTTTTAGCATAGTCCTATGTTCCTAGTACATGTGCTGTAAATGTTAATAGATATAATTTTAGAATCATTTTGACTCATAGCCTCTCAAATTCTTGTACCTATTTGGTTGCTGCCTCATTTCATTTCAAGTGCTGCATTTTAGGAAGGCAGTGTGTGTCATGGTTAGGAACTTGGCTTCTGAGTTATTAGTAACTGTTAGGTAAATGTTTAGGCAAAGGGTGCTCTCTTTCTGAGCCTTGTACTCTGTATTGTCCTTATCTAAATAAAGTACTTAAAATTAAATAGCATAGAGTAAGCACTCCATATTTTGTGGCTAACAGTATTATATAATCTTTTTTCCAGTCTCTGTTTTTAGATGAAAACTAAGGGGTATGCTTAGTCTGTTTTCGTTCTTTCAAAGACATCATTACAAGTGTAGAATTTATCTGAGTTATCTGGACAGAAAGCATTAGAATATTATCATAGAAACTCTTGAAAACCTTATATTCCTAATGCTACAGTAGTCAACATATATTCACACCTATTGAATATTGAGATTCTGAAGAACATTGGATAAGGGGAATGTAATCACTCAGTAAAGTGAATAGAAAGACCCTTAATTTTGAGCTACAACAAGCAGGGGTAAAATAGAGGTAATATTGTAGAACCTCTGGTGATGACTTTTTTTAAAAGGATTTATTTATTTATGCATACAGAGAGGGGGTGCAAGGCAGAGGTGGGGGCGGGCAGAGGCTTCACCAGAGACAGAGTGGGGAGCAGAACAGGCAGGTCAACAAAGTGCACTACTGAGGAAAAGTCTGCTGTGCCATGTGGGTCACCTCTGGGGCCAGGGATGGAGCTCTCACTAAAGCAGCTGCCGCTAACTTGCAGTGCTGCATCCTAACCTGTTGTGCCACCAGGGAGGGCCTGGTGACGACTTTTAAGAATACTGTGCAATCACTAGTGACTATACTTTGCAAAAATAACAATGACTGAGTCCTCTATGAGTCTTCTATGTGTGTTAAAAAACCACTCAGACAGCTCTTCCCACACACTCACATCCTACAAGGGTGTGATATTTAACTATGGCTTCATGTTTTATTTTGTGAATCACCAACTCCCTAGATAATGATTCGTAATTCTCAGGGAGAATTGTGGTCAGAAATTTTGTTGTTAATGGAAAAAAAAAGACCCAAAGTTCTAACTGCAACACATACTTTAAAAAAAAAAAAATGTTGTGCTCTTTATAAATAAAATAGCTCAAAGAAATAAATACAGGATATTACTTTGAGATTTGAGCAAGCTTCATAGCTTTCTTTACTGACAATGGTGTTGCCCTTAAAGACTCATATAGTTTTTGCTCAAAAGAAACTTATTTGCCAATTAGGAATTTTCTTTGTAGCCATGCGAAGAGCAGAAATACACCCACAGAGCAACAGAGAAATGTATGCCTGTGATATTGAAAATCATTTGTTTTTAAAGCCATGAGTGGTGATTAGAGGACCAGAGGAGATTCAGTTAAGAACACTTTTTTGTAGCAAAGCTCTCCCATGTTTTTTAGGAATTCGGATTATATCAGACAAAACCATGATGCATTGTCTCTAAAGCAAACGCATGTTTATGGCATAAAATGCCACATGTTATGCTCTGAAGGATGAAAGGACTCAGCTGTCTGAAGGGTCAGTGTGACCTGGTAAGCTGAGCCTTAGACATCAGGAGGTCTGATACTAAGCTTAAGGTCCATTCTGCCCCAAGACTTGTTTCTTGCATTGCAATTCCATTGGCCCTGTGCTTGAATCCTAGAGGAATAAGGGCCAAAGCAGTGCTGAATATATGCTGGCAATATCAGCAATAGGAATAGAAATAAGACCAAGGGAAATATAAGAAACTAAGAGACTGAAATAGTTGTTTTAGTAAAGGTGCTGTTGGACAGTAAAGGCCTAAGCAATATTACTTGGTATCTTTGTAATCAGGTACAGCATAATATAGGGAGAAAAAATATTCTTTCATACTTTACCCCAAACAAATCTTTGTGTTGGTCTCTGGAGGACCTATTTGAGAGCACCAGACATACCTAACAGAAAATGCAGAAGGTGGAGTCTGGTGACACCCAGTGGGAGTCCATGGTGGGGCAGAATCAATATGACCCAACTGGAATATGACATGTGCTCAGGGTTAATATTTATAACCTAAAACATTCTGAACTCATTGGGACAGGAACAAGGCAGAATGGATTTTTAAAGAAGGCTTTAATAGATCCAAGAGTCACTGATATTAAGAGCCCTTAAGTTCTTCAGGTTGTTAAAAGGCTACAAAAAATCAAGTTATGAAAATAACATTAAATTTTAATTTTTCTAGTCATTAATAAGTTTTTGGTGTATGTCTTCCAATGGACAGAATTTGATAATTAGGTGAAAAGTAAAAAATATTTTTTCTCACCTGTTTGATTTTGCAAGTTTTCCCTTATATGCAGTCATCTCTATGAATATAAACAGACTTTTCACCAATAAAAATAAATTGTTTTGAATAATCATCCTTTAGTTGTAAAAGATGGCTAGTTAATAAAGGTTGTTTTCTAAAATGTTCATCAGAATTTTATGTAACTACCTCAGTGCCCCATGGAATATAAACATGAAGATGAGTGCTAAAGATGACACTTATAAAAGATAATTAAATTATGGTTCAATTCACTTTAGACCAAATAGAAAATATCTTGTATTTTATTGCCTCTAGCTTCTCATTCTAAAACAGTCCCCAAAGAATTAATGCATGGAATGATTTTGCTGCCTAAGGCAACTGTCTGGTTTTGACTGTATTAACAGAATTGACCCCAGTTATATTTCTTGAAGTTCAAATATTTGATATTTCTTCAGTGAGCAAACTATACTGAAGCAAGCCACACAGGGAACTGTTTTAGCACAGAAAAGAGACAGATAAGAAAGCTGATCACATAGCACACATACTTAGTCTACTTTGCCCTCCAGTATTATTTTAGTTTTGTGGAGTTTTGTCAAGTGAAAGCCTATTGATAAATATGTAGAAAACTCTCAATAAATCATAAAATAAAAAGATTAAAATTATACTGTAAAATAACCTGAAACTAATACATATGAAATACTGAGTTGAGAAATATATAATTACAAAATATATTTATGACAAATACAAATTTATGTAAGAATTTAAAAGGTAAAAAATTTCTTTTTAATCGCTAGAAACCAATTCTGAAAACCAAAACATTATAGAAAGATAAGTAGCAGGCTGGAGAACAAGGAAGATAAAATGTTATTTTCATTAATCAAGGAAAAAACATGCTAATACTTTAAAAGAAAAATGAATGGAAGGTGTAAACATGTTATAGAAAAGTGTTAGTGCCACAAACACAAAAACTAAATCTTCATAATTAAAGAAATGCCAAATATACAGCCCATACATTCAGAATTCTCTTTAAAAAGACACCATGTCAGAATTTGGGGATAGAAATATCCATACATTGTTATTGGAATATAAATTGGTACCAATTTTGCAAGAAATAAAAATGCTCAAAGCTCTTGTTATAAAATTCTGAATTCATGAATGTGCTTAAACATGACATGAAGAAAACAACTGTTATAAAACATTAAGTGAAAAAAACTGGATTCATTGCGATACCTGTCTTAATGTGGTATGACATCAACTTGATAGTGAAAATGGGAGAAATACAGCAAATGATACTTTTTACCAACAGGAAAGGCTATTTTTATTTTAAATAAAGATAAAAACTGAAGGCTTAAAATGTACAGCTCCACATATGTACACCAAGCCCATGAATAGATATGTCTATGTATATATTTCTTTGTATATCCCATGATATCATGCAAATATAAATTCATATCTTCGGAAAGGATTTTTGATGTTCATCCTTAACCCCCCAGTAAAGTGGTGTTTATCTGTCTGCTTACTTATCCAAGTTTCTAAGTAGCAATCCTGGTCATGGGGGCATAGAATGAAGCTATAACGAAAGAATAGACGTGATTTCCCAAGACTAGGCAAACACTGGCAACCAGGTAGTTTACTGAGAGTTTCAATTCCTCCTACACTGAGAAGGTATGTAGCTATTTCCTCTACTTTGAGTATTGTTTTGTCTCCATTCCCTAGTAATGTGTTCTTTCTTTAACTTTGCTTGTTTGGTTTAATGTAATCAAAACTAATTTGCTAATAGAGTTATGAGTAGCAATCATGGTATAAACATACTTGACCTTAAAGAATCAGACTCCTTCCTTGGTGCACACAGTATTTCTTATTTAAATGCCTTTACACTGTTAAAAATGTCTCAACAGAAACTAGACCTCTACTTTTTTTAGTAGAGACAATGTCAAATGCTAGAAAAAGAATGAATAAGCATTCGGGTTTTCTTCTATCTAGTTGGACAATCAGGTCAAACTAGCCTTGTTCAGGAATGCCTATTATGTCTTCATTTTGTAAACTAAATTCTGTGATTGCAGTGAAAATATAGCTCTGAACAAGAGATTTTTTTTTTTAACCCCAAATGCATATCCAGCTGGAGCCAGACAATTCTGAAATAGAGCCCAGCTGTTTAGATTATCTCAACCTAAAAGCAAATAAATACTGCCATGGGAAAGACTAGAAGAAGAAAATTCTGGTTTAAAGTTGTAGATGAATAGAAAGCCCAGTACTTAAAGACCACTCTCATTCAGTAATAGCTTGTAAAGGGTAGCAAGAGGAGGATATTAGTCCTCAACTGTGGTCTTAACTGTTTCAACTGAAGCAGTTCTCTTGGTATTTCAAATTGCTAGAAGCCTAAGCATGAGCATTGCTAGATGTGCATTTTCCAAAATGAAAAAGCTATAACTTTACCAGGAAATTTGAAATGTTGCCACTTTTAGGTAAATAGTTTATGTATTTACTAATCATAACTGCTTGTGTATTGTGTATTGTTTTTTCATATTTAGCTGTTTTGCTTTTTATTTATTTATTTATGCATACAGAGCTGGGGTACAGGCCAGAGGTGCAGAGGTGGTGAGAGGGGAGACAGAGTGGGGAGCAGAACAGGCAGATCCACAAAGTACACTGTTGAGGGGAGCAGCGGGCGGGTCAGGAGCGGTCTGCAGTGCCATGTGAGTCACCTCTGGGGCAGATGGGATTGAATTCATACTGAAGAGGCTTTAGCTTCTTCGTGCTATGCTTTAAACCGCTGCATCACCAGGGAGGGCCCTGTTTTACTTTTTTTTTTTTTTTTAAAGATTTTTTTATTTGTGCATACAGAACTGGGGTACAGGCCAGAGGCTCAGGGGCGGTGAGAGGCTTCACCAGAGACAGAGTGGGGAACAGAACAGGCAGATCGACGAAGTACACTGCTGAGGGGAGCAGCGGGCGGGTCAGGAGAGGTCTGCCACGCCATGTGGTCACCTCCGGGGCAGGCGGGAATCGAACTCATGCAGAAGTGGCTTTAGATTCTCAGTGCTGTGCTTTTAACCCGCTGCGCCACCAGGGAGGGCCTGTTTTACTTTTTTAATGAAAGCAGGAATAACCATTTGTAGAATCTCATTTTCATTGTACAGAACAAAGCAAGTTTTATTTAAAGTGTACAAGATTACTCAGAGTAATAGTATATCAGTAGATGGCAATTTCCTTTAACCACAATAAACATCACTGCGTTGCTAATTAATTTGGCAGTCTTATGACTTAGTCATATACTTTCTTACTAATAAAATGAATAATGGTACATATCAATCTTTGCAAATTAGATTGAATAATTTTATTCTCTAACAAATCAATGTTTTATTTTATCGTCAGCATTCTCTTTCAATTGTACAAATATTTAAGGCAATTCATATTTATTTAAATGTTTCATTTTACATGCTTACATTTTTTTCTTTATACTCACAGATTCATAAATTATGCATTGGAATTTGTTTTTATTTGAATACTTAACCAAAAGAAATCATTTCTAGTATAAATATTTAGTCTCTAAAGAAGAAACAGATTCACTTTTCTCTAGTGTAGGTGCTATATATTTTGTTTGGACATTGTTGTCAATGGAGACTTAACAAACCGATCCAAAAGAAGTATGCTGTATAAAGTCAAATGCTACTTCTGATTAGGTAGAAGTTTAGAACCAAAGCCAAAATTCTTTTTGCAACCTGATGTTTTGTCAAATTACACTTAAACAGATTCTATTGAACTGTAAATGTGTGTGCGGGTGCATGTGAGAAAGAGGGAGATGAAACTATATAGTTGAAAGTACTTGTTTAAATAAGATGGTAGGGAGTTAACTGGTGAGTAATATGTTTTATTAAATATAAACAAGTAGTAAATTGAGCAAAATTTTCTATTTATAGCAAATGAAAACCAGATAAGAATTTCTTTCTGCTCTAATCTCTAAAGACTGGATAAGTAAGTACCAATTCTTTAAATGTTGTGCTCAATATTTAAAGTGAATCTTACTTGAAAACAGTCTTAGATGAATAAAAAAAAATTTCCAAATGCAATCTTCTAGAAATGACAATGCAATCTTCATTTCTCTAAGAATAAATTTTAGGCAATATATTAAGTTTTGAAAGTCAAGTGCTTTTAGATAATAAATAAATAATAAATTTTCCATAGCATGTAAAATTTCAAGCTAAAATTTTAATATCCAATGCATGGTTAAAGAAAGATTGGCTTCTTTATTTTTAAGATTTTTTAAATTTATTTTCCCATAGAAGAACTGTTTTAGAGGCCAGAGGTGGATGGTGTGTGTGAGAAGAATCACCAGATACAGAGTAGGAAACAGAACAGATAGATCAATTGAAATACACTGCTAAGGGGAGCAAGGGACAAATCAGAGAAGCCTGCTTCACCGTATGGGAAATGGCCATGGGCTTTTGCAGTGGTGGTGCTGAGACTTAACACCTAGGCCACCAAGGAGGCCCTTGCTGAGTTATTGTTAGAATAGAAGGCACTTGGGTATAGTTTATAAGCTGAGGGGAAGTAGAGAGTAGAGAGAAGTATAGAATGAATTTCGATGGAAGTCAGAGGCAGATCTGTAAGGAGAAATCCTCCCAAGATCATCAGGGACCCTTCTACCCTGTTGTTTTATCTTTTTTTCTATGTAACATAGAGTATGCAACTTCTGTAATACTAATTAATTGATTTTTTTTTACATTTATCACTTCTCTCCACCTTCAATTGCTCTTGTGATTTTTTCATTTTCTACTATTCCCATATATCCTTTAAGTATATATGTCCGCCTGAGGCTTATATTATCTATGGTTCATCTTAATTTTTCCACAAATGCAAACATTTATTAACAAGCAGTTTTTTCCTCAAAATCATAAATTTTTTTCTGAAATATCCATGTATTTCAGCCCTTTGGCCTTTCAGGTTCTCCCACAAGCAACTTCCATGCAAGGTTATTTAAGGCAAAGGGAGGCAATTTCCAAGTGGAAGGATTATTTTAAACTTCTAGACAGAATCAGGTGATAAAAGACGCTACACTGAGCAGGTTAAAATCCCTAGACTGGGGCCCCTTCTGGTGGCATAGTGGGTTAAACTACAGCACTAAGAAGCTAACGCCACTTCAGCATGAGTTTGATCCCCACCTGCCCGGGTGGCGACCCACATGGCATGGCAGACCTCTCCTGATCTGCTTGCTGCTCCCCTCAGCAGTGTACTTTGATGATCTGCCTGTTCTGCTCTGGTGAATCCTCTCACTGCCTCTGTACTTCTGGTCTATACCTCAGTTCTGTATGCACAAATAAATAAATCTTAAAAAAAAAAAGAATCCCTAGACTGGAGTCCACTTTGAAGACCGTATGATATTAAGCTTGCTAGAGTTTTAAACCTCATTCATGAAAGTGCATGTGTTACCTTTTCTGTGTATCTAGACAACAGGTTTATTTTGAACACTCATTCCCTAAAGAAAAATTATTTTAGTACTTCTATGCTCATTAATCACCTTTTTGTTATTGATTGAAATCACAATGATATTCCGAAGTACATTTTCCATTAGATTCCTTCTCCTTCAAGTGCTAACTCTCCCTAGAACATTAGCCAGGATTAGCTTACTTGAAATATTAATCAATCATCCCAAAGCGGTAGATAAAATTAACACAATTTCACTATTGTATATGTACACTCACATCTCTCATTCTCCATTCTGATGTATTTTAAAGTAAGTCACAGGAAAAGGATTTCCTTGGAACAATTAGGAATCACTCATACATAGAACAAACCACAGAGAATTCTAACCCTACTTTGCCACTCCCCCAAGTCCTAATGCTAATTGACTATTGAAACTAAGAGCACCTGGTTCTTGCAGTGGAACCTGTGTGATTTGCTCCTGCTGTAACTTGAAATGTATTTGGTCACAGAAACAAGGTCAGTCTTGATTTGTCTTCCAGTGAATTCTCTTGGGTCTGCCTTTGTGAGTGTTTGTGGCTTAGGTAAGGAGTGTAGTTTTTCTGGACAACTATCTATCACGAAGTCCAAATGATGCTCCTTCCTCAATTCTTCTTGCTTATGTGTGTGTGTGCACACATAAACATTATATACATAAATCTAATATGCATGTATATTATATCACACAGGTTTAAATATCAATGTAGAATTTGCTGACAATTTCCTAAGTTACGCTAAAGTGTGGTTTAATATTTAAACATTCCAAGAAAAAAATCTCTGAAAACATTTCTGACACATTTCTACTTCTGATATGATACAAAAGTCCTCTCTTCCTCTTTTCTTCCCTCAGAAGCTACTTAGTTCATGCTGATTGCATCCTTCTCTTTCAAAAGCAAGTGTTTCTTTTCTTTCTCATGCACTGTAGCCCTACATTTTCTACATTGATAGCTCCAAACCCTAGTTTCCCACTATGAATGAATTTATGAAAACAGCAAATATAGGTCTTTTCTTCTGAAAGCTTTGTCAGTAGCCTAGAAAAGAAACAAAATTTCGTACATTGTTACATCTGCTCTTATAGAAAAATAGATTGAGTTCCAAATACTTTGCAAACACATTTTTGAATAAAATCTCTTCTTAATTTGGAAACTTCTTGAGTTATGGAAATTAAAAATTGTTCATTAATTTTGGATTTTTCTCCAAATATGATGGATGTGGTTCTTATGATGATATTTGGTATGGAACAAAAAGTACATGCTGTTCTGCCTGCACTATTTCATACTAATCTAGTTATTTGCAATAGAGTATTAACCTAAGAATAAATATCTAAAAATAATTGGAAGATCACAATAAGCTTCCTAAAATAACTTTGGAAAAATACACAAAACACTAGATTCTAGTAATTGACTATTCAACAGATGTAATCTTTCTTCCCACATGCTTTTGGTGATCATATTTTCTAGGGGGAAAAAACCCTCAGGACTAAGGTCATTTGCAATTTTGCAATAATATTGGTGCAGGAAGTAGTTCAGAAAGATGTTGGAATTCCTAGGACGTTTCCATAATTTATTGAGAAAGTACTTCAGAATATTTGAAACTAGAAAAATGGTTGCCTTATTTCTAAGTAGAATTAATCCTGCAATTAAATGGGGAAAAGGGACAGTGCTAGATAATATGATGTGAGGAGCCGCTCCAAATCCTTATTTGGATTTCCACCTGGCATGAAACTTGGGTTAAAATTGATATTATTTTGGACCTTTCTTCAGATGTATGAGAAAAGAATCCATATTCTTCAAAGGGAAAATCATTAAAATATTAATCATGTTATATTGCTGAGACATAGTGGAAATATCCTCAAGAAATTGCTCGTGACTAAAATCATGAAATCTTGGCCCAAAGGTAATGAGAAATTGGATATCAAGAGTGGGAAAAGAACTAGACTAGGTAAGCAGAATTTTTGAGATCTCATGCTAATTTTGATACTGACTTATCAAAGGGTCTTGGGCAAGTAGTTTAATTATCAGCTGAAACAATTTCCCCAATAGTAAAATCTCAATAATAGCCCTTCTTTTCTGTGTTATGTAAAGGCTATACTGAAATGTATGTTTGTCATGAAAATTGAATAGTGCTATAATAATATAAGGGATTACTACTATGAAACAGAATGATAGAATTAAGATCAGGCTATGCTCACAATGTAATAAAAATTAGGTGATTGGGAAAATATAGATGAACCCAAAAAATGTGGAACATCAAGAATAATAGATTCTGTAAACCACATTAAAATAATGAGGAGTGGCCCTCCCTGGTGGCGCAACGGGTTAAAGCACAGCACTGAGAATCTAAATTAGATCCCCGCCTGCCCCGGAGGTGACCACATGGCGTGGCAGACCTCTCCTGACCCGCCCGCTGCTCCCCTCAGCAGTGTGCTTCGTTGATCTGCCTGTTCTGCTCCCCACTCTGTCTCTGGTGACGCTTCTCACCGCCCCTGAGCCTCTGGCTGTACCCCAGTTCTGTATGCATAAATAAATAAATCTTTAAAAAAAAAAATAATGAGGAGTAAGTTAAAGATCTGACTTATCCGGAGAGAAAGAAAAAGCTTATCTTTGCAAAGAAAAGGTTTTTCTTTGTTTTATCTTCCTAGAGTCTTCAGGAAGGCTTTCTTTTTGCTTTCTGCTCTCTTTCTGCTTTCTTGTGCTATCAATACCCACAATTTTGCTAAGGTAAATCTGAAGACGCTGACTAATTTTAATATCATAAATACTAGGTTGAATGTTTCTGAACAAAATACTTATTTTAGAAACAACTCTTTCATTTGGCTGTTTATAAATCTATACAAAGAGAGTTGAGCATAAATGTTGTGGGTTTTGTAGTAATAAGATTATTACTTCAGGAAGCAAGGAAAACATGATTTTGACCTCTGAACTATAAGTCTGTGATATTTAGCCTT
This sequence comes from Condylura cristata, assembly GCF_000260355.1. Lineage (NCBI taxonomy): Eukaryota > Metazoa > Chordata > Mammalia > Eulipotyphla > Talpidae > Condylura > Condylura cristata. The sequence continues at coordinate 37,792,518 of NW_004567103.1, read as the reverse complement.
CAAAAACTGCCACTCCTACAAGGAAACAGTTACTGATTTGTAAAAAAAAAAAAAAAAAACAAACAAACAAAAAAAACCTAAAATTTCTCCATTACCTTAATTCTGGTAATGAATCTAAAATTTAGATGTTCTCAAAGGGTACTCTAGAAACATAACAAAGTATTTCCCATCTTTTCTGGCTCCCAGCTTTTTATAACTTTCACTCAAAGTGGAAGTATGCTACAGGAATCATCTGGTAGTTGTTTTTTTTTTTTTTTTTTTAAATGCAGTGATTTTTTTTCTATACTTTCAAGTTTATTCTTATTTATGGGGTGGGAATGTTCCTTTTAATTGCAGTAACATGGCTTTATGCCATTGTTTGGGTTACAGCTGTGCATCATTGAAGGGTGACATGGGTTTACCTTGATAGGCTATACTGGGTTTATTAGCATCAAGTAGATTTTGAAGGGGCTGATTTATTTTTATTTTTACTTTTTACATTTAAAAAGACAGGTTTATTAGGAAAAGGAGAAAGGAATAAAGAGAGATGCCTGCATAATCACAGGCAAGCAAAAAGGAGACTATACTAATAATGGTAAAACTTTGGCAGCATAGTGATAAACAGGTTATAAAAATGAGACTGTGGTTGGCTAAAGAGAACATAAGGTCAGCTGGAAGGAGCTCTGAGTTCTAACCCTGGTGCTACCAGTAAATAATTGTATTCCCTTTGTCAAGTCATTTCATTGTGCCATGATTTCCCCCACACTGGCTCTCTTAATTTCCCAACATTGCCAGGAAAGCCAGCTGAAATAGGCAACATAAATACAAAAGTACTTAGTGAACTCAAAAGCCTAACTAATAAATATCCATAAAAACAAACAAAAAAGAAAAGCCAAATAACAATAAGTAGAAGGTATGGGAAAACGAAAGGAATAGTCTCTTCGTCTCTCATTTCTTTTTTCGGCCTTCTGCCCCAAAAGGAGATTACAGAGAAAACATTGACAAGAAGGGAGAATAGATTAGTTAGGACACTGGGTTTTGCATATACATATAAATATATAAAAACTAAATCCAGTTAGTTTAAACAAGGGAAATTTATTGAAAGACTAATTAGTTATTTCATGTCAGTGTCTATCTTCATGTTTGCCTGTTAGCTTCACCAGTCTCAGGGTCCTTTCTAGACCTGTTGTCTTCTTTAGTAGGAAATCTGGTCATTCAGAGCAAATATTTTTAACACTTACACCATCTATCATTTAAAACTCTGTTGTGATGACTTGTTTTCAGATAACAAGATCATGGGGGAAAACATATGATTGGCCTGACCCTGAGTGTGTCAGTACCCCCATTTTAGTACAATGACCAGAGGGTAAGTTAATACAAGAGCTAGATTATTTTTCTCCTATGTTTAGAATGGGAGGAGGAGTCCCCTGAGGAGGGAGGAGAACAGTCATTCCCTGTAAGAAGGCAGAATAGAGAGCATTGCTGCAAAGACTGGCCAGTGGATAACCATTATCAGCAACATTAACATCTCAGGATAGTATTACTTTTTGAGAAATAGGCAAATATTTAGAAACTTTGACAACTCTCGCTCTTACTTCTGCCCACTCTAGTTATATTTTGGTGGTAGTGCTGCTGAATTACCAGAACAAATAATTTCCAACTAAAAAAAAAGGATGTGTTCTAAAAAAATGATTTGTAAGGGGCTGGGGGCTGAGATTACATAGAATTAATTTTTTTTAAAGGTAAGTTTATCGAAGTAGAATCCATAATATGTCTAAATTATGTTGCAAACAGTCCATGTCAATAGCCAAATATGTAGTAGAACATTTTTTCTAAACAGTCCAGCTCTGAAAATCATGGAATGAATGTATTTTATCTCTTAGTGGTTTTGCACTAGCAACAGGCAACCAGGTTGTGGTTGGATAAGAGAAGGCAGGGAAAGGAACTCCAGTGGGACATACCATGACCTACGATTTATTCACCCATTGTATCCATGGTGGTAAGATGTAGAAAGACAGAATAAATGTCCACCAACCTATGTCCTACATAAAATAATTGCTACTTGTTATGTGACTTCAGAAAACAGTTCTTGGTTTTCACATCTTGAAATGAATAGGATGGAAGGTGTGTGTGTGTGTATGTGTGTGTGTGTGTGTGTGTGTGTGTGTGTTGGGAGGCAGTAGGATGGCCTTTTAAATTCCAACTGACTGTCTGAAACTCTTCAAATCCTAAAAGGTTATGTTTCTATGACTGAGATAAAGCATTTTCCCACAGCACTATAACTGCTTTAAGAGAAGGCAGTTCTAGGCCAGCAGTTACATAAAGAGGGGGCTAAGGACCGTGGAGCAGGAATATAGGCTATGCTCCTTAGATGGCTTCTGCTCTATATGGATCCTGCCTTAGGAGAATCTTCTAGAGGTCCAGGGAGTTCTGATCAATCTACTTTTTTGAGCCTCACTATAATAGCAAACAAAAGAATGACAAATCAGGATTGCAAAATTGATGCACTTGCTTTTATTTCATTTGACTTCAAGTACATAATGTAATTTTGATGTTTTTAAAAATACGAAATTTTGATATTTATATAAAAAATTCATAATATAATTCAGACAACATAGTCTAGTAACCAGATGTATATGTGAAGTTTTATGAATTTAAAAAATACTGTGATTATAAAAAATGGTGGCTACATTTACTAACACTGAATTGTATATTTGAAAGGTGCTAAGAGAGTAAAAATATTCTCATCACAAGAAAAAAATTTCAGCTATATGTGTGACAGATGCTAGCTAGATTTATTGTAGTGGTCATTTTGCAATATATAAATATATATGCATATATATCTCCAAATATTAAAATATTGTGTTGATCATCTGAAATTAATGTTCTATATCAATTATAGATCAATTTTAAAATATTATTGATAAGTATGTCAGAGAGTGTGCTTGTTATTGTATATATAAATTTATTTGGAAATAATAACAAATGTCTACTTCATGACTGCTTTTACATAGAAGGGTCTGTGAAAGCCCATGTTCCTTGGTGTTAGTAAACTGGTGACTCTTTCTATGTTAGTGTATCAAGCCACAAATAATAGTCCTGTTTATCACATATCTACCTACCTAGCCAGTTATACATCTGTACATAACCCATTATCAGTTATATATGTATAGTTTCTCAGAGTAGCTTCTATAAGTTGAACAAGAAATAAAAGGGTGAATATCTAAGTAAAGATATGTAGACTAAATGCAGAGTGAGTTTGAGGAATAAATTGATTTCAAATCATTTAACAGGCTTCAGGCCACAGATATCTTCCAAAAAATTCTTCCCCTCAAAATAAGCTTAAGCAAAAATCAACATAAGTTTTTGGAAAATTGTGCATTCATTTTTATCAATAACTTAGAAGCTTCCTAACATAGAGTTAACAGTAAATATTGTAGATTAAAACCTACAACCTCTAAAATCTACAGCCCAATCTACAGTGAAAGACTGTTTTCCCTTACAAGAAAGGAATTTGGAAATTCAAATTCTATGACGTTAGGTCAAAAATTACAATGTCTGAGGGGATCAATGGGAGTTTTTCTAAGTTTGGAATTAACAAAATGTCCCAGATAACTAATACTAATGTGTTAAGGAAAAAAAAAAAATGATGCTAAAGTAAGTTGTTTTCCTAGTTGTTATATTTGAATATTATAGGATAGAAGTAACAAAAATTGTTATATTTTGTGAAAAAACTTCTTTACCATGTTTCTACTTCATGTAAACAAAAGCTGCTACTCCCTGTAATTTTCAGCACATAATAATTCCGTTGTATCAAATATTTCAAAATTAAAAAGAAATAAAGGCACTAGTATCAGCTTAGCTAAGGAGAATTTGTTAAAGAGCTATGCAAAGGGAAGAGAGGTTGTGATTTTCAAGTGAGAGACAAGTCAGACAGACCAACTGCAGAGAAGCAAATCAAAGAAGAAAGTAGGTCAGCAGCCCCTTGGCAGTGCAGTGACTTGCTATTATTTAAAGGGATGGTCAGAGAGTAAAACTTCCTGTAACCAAGAATGCTTAAGAGAACAGAGCTCAATCTGACAGAAAAGCCGTGACTGAGCAAAACAGTTGCAAAGTTCAGAATCTGAACTACTTGTTCTTGGGTCAGACGGATGAGAAGGCAGAACAGTCTCGTCATTCAGAAGCTTCCGGGTGGCCAGCAAGCTGAGCAACGAAAAACAAACTGAGCTGAGACCCTCCACAGAGAGGGGAGGAAACCACCCTCAGACATTTTTTTTGAGTTAAAATGCACCAGGCATCTATGATGTTCTGACGTTGATTGGTCAGTGAATAAAACAATGTGTTCGCTGATTTCATGTAGCTGACATTCTAGAGAGGTCAACATACCACAAGTCCATAAACAAATTGATATGATACAGGACCTGGGAAGTGTTCTTTTTTTTTTTTTTTTTAAATATTTATTTATTCATACAGAACTGGGGTACAGGCCAGAGGCTCAGGGGCGGTGAGAGGCTTCACCAGAGACAGAGTGGGGAGCAGAACAGGCAGATCGACGAAGTACACTGCTGAGGGAAGCAGCGGGCCGGCCAGGAGAGGTCTGGCTCGCCATGTGGTCTCCTCCAGGGCAGGCAGCAGGCGGGAATCGAACTCATGCGGAAGTGGCTTCAGATTCTCAGTGCTGCGCTTTAACCCGCTGCGCCACCAGGGAGGGCCGACCTGGGAAGTGTTCTTTAAGAAAAAAACAAAATTAGATAACTCACAGCAAACGGATAGAGTAAGGGAAAGAAGTCAGGGCACTCTAGATGGGGTAGTAAACAAGGCCTCTCTGGCGTGATGTCATCTGAGCAGAGACATGACGGGCAAATGAGAAGAAGGAACAAGTTACATGGTTTGCAGTTTCCGTTGTTATCAGAGGGTTTCTCAGTGAGCTTAGAATCAGTGCCGGGTGCTTTGCTTATGTGACTGGGCGTGTAGTGGTCTCAGGCTATGGCCGTCCGCAGTGACTGGGGCTTCAGTAACAAAGTGCCCTGTCTGGTGGACAGAACCTTCTCAAATGCCAGCACAGTAGATCATTCTCTGGATACACTTTAAAAAACACAGACAGCATTTGTTTCTGTGTCTGTAAATGCAGCTCTTCTTTCATTTTATTTTTAGTGCTTTCAGGGCTAACCACTGACTCCTGCTGATTGATGCATTCTTTATTTTAGATACACTCTTGTGTCCGATCAATGGCAGTCCAGTCTTGCAGGCTAGGAGCCATTCTGTCTCTGGCTAAAGTAAAATTGTCCAACACCATTTAGCTCCATTATGTGTAGGCTTAAAATTTTAAGTCTACATCAGAGTTTATGGAGAATAAATTAGCATCAGAAGAAAAAGATTGTATTAAGAGAGCAATTGACTGTAGAGAACAAAGGAGGCACTCAGGCTACCAAAGCAATCTTTACCCTAGTTGAGTAGCAGGAGTCTTGCTATCTATCTATCTATATTTATATGTGTATATTATATATAATATACACATAATGTCTTTATATATTTACATTTATTATATATATAAAGATACTAATTGAATTTATACTTCTAGCAGGAGCATGTAAGTATGCACCCTCCCTAACTTTTCCTTACTACTAAACCTTTTACTATTAACTACTAAACTTTTTATCTACACTTTACTATCAGGCATAAAATTTAGTAAAACATCAATATATAAGTAAAAATATACCCAAGATATAGAACATTTAGGAATATTTATGAATAGCAGATAAACATTCCACCCCTATTTGTTGGAAACGAATGTCTGTGGAATATATTTGCAAGTAGTTTTCTCAGCTAGTACTCAAACTTGCTGTTGGCCTGGGACTATCCATTAGTTGGATACATATCCATTAGCTCAATACATAGCTGTCCCAATAATGATCTTCCACACTGGAGCTTTTCTATCCCAAACCAACTCTCATTGATTGCATGATTTGTCTGATAGCCTGTAACTCTTCTTCACTGAGTTAATTTGCTTTATGTGCACACTGTTAACTCCTTGACTATGTTCCCACCTGATTTGTAGCTGTGTCTCTCCCATACTCAACACACACTAAGGGCTTTATTATATTTTATTCATATTGATTTATAACTACTATGTCTTGTCTCCATAACTAGCTAGTATTTTTTCTGTCTCCCAGGGTCCCAATCTCAAGTCTGAGCACATAGAGTGAAAAGCTGCCTTTTTTTTTTTTTTTTTTGAATAAACAGAATTGTTTGTAAGTTAGTTTTGTTCTAGAAATGTTCTAAACAAGGTTAAGTTCTACATCTTTCTGATTCCACTTTTTATTAAAAACAGAAACAACAATAGCAAAGACTAAAAATTATACATAAACGAATTTGATAAATACAAAGAAAAGGGTCATAGGAACTTGAGTCATATCTTCTTAGAAAAATACCAATGACAATGAAAGTTTGGTTCCTGGTGACCCAGGTGAAGAGTGCTCAATAAGAATTAGAGGCCCATATTCATGACAACATGGATAGAACTTACAATAAGGGCGTGCTAAGAAAAATAAGTTAAAGGAAAAACACTTAGTGATTTCAGTCATCTTTGGAATATAGAGAAACAAAACAAAGGAATGAACGAAATCAAACCTAAACAAACCCTAGAAATCTGATAGAATTAAGGTCACCAGACAGGGCGGAAACCCAATGGATTATGGTGGCAGAAAATAGACGGTTGCTATAGTGTGATAACAAATTTGAAGAGGTATGAACTTATAGTCCTGAATCATAAACAGTGTTGTAAACCAATGTTACCTCAATAAAGGAAGAATTACAGGCCCAGGTTGTGTCTCAACCTAATAAAACACTGCTGTGTGAATTTAATCAAGTCACTTTGCCATCTGAAATCACTTCTTTATCTTTAAAAGCAAAGTGATTAGACTAGGATTCACATTCATAATTATGTGAAGGCCAGAAACCCTTCAGAATTCTGCAGAAAATTATGGACCTTCTTCCTGGAGAAGGTATAAATATTACTTTAATAGAATTCCAAGATGGTCACAGTTTCTCTAAAATTCGCTCACAGATATCCTAGCAGACTATCAAATTATTTCTAAGATCTAAAATGTGGAGAGAGAGAGAGAGAAAAAAAAAGGAATCTACTTACATTTCTACTTTTAATGTGAATTAGCTTTAAAATGTGGATTTGTGCCACATGTCATTTGAAGTTATAGTTGCTTTTTTTTGGGTAACTTATAGTATTCACCAAAGAATAAATTTTTTAATAGAATAAAATATCTCCTCTGTGGAATAATAACATTTCAGGGCCAGTGAAGTTGTTAGTTCGTTCTGCTCCTCATTTTAGAGGTCCCTATATAAACTCAGAGACCCCAATTTAGCTGTAATTTCAACATATGCAGTGATGGAGGCTTCACTCACATGTTTATTGTTGGGCAAACAGAAGGAGTGTAAGAATTTTCTTTATATTGAGCTATAATCCTTCCTTACTACATAAATCTAAGTTATTGATGCTATTTTTGCTTTCAGGAGTTGCATGATAAACTTTATTTTTTCCCTCAGCTTTTAGGAATCTAAAGAAAGGTAGATCCTTTCAGCTCTTTCAAATGCTAAACATCCCAGATTTACAGACAATTTTTCTAGAAAAGTGATTTCATAAGACTACTTTTAACTGCAATTACCTTCTTTAAAAGAAATTTTGAAAAGCAGAGTCCAGAATCAGGGAGCATAGTGCAGAAAAGTTCTGACCACCCTAGTGAGTGAGCAGTTGACTCAACAGCTGGTTCAGCTGTCACGAAAGCCACTGTTACTGCAGAGTATATGTTCATAGAAGCAGGTAATTACTTGGCCATGTTGAAATTGTCAGCTTTATGCTTTAATCTTAACATTATTGTATCTACAACCAAATGAATACTGCTGCTGAGAGAAAACATAGACTCAAAACACAAATTAACCAGCCATTTATTACCTACTAGAAAGTTGAAAATATTAAAAGAAAAAAGAAAGTTGAAAATAATCTGAACTACTTTGATAGCAAAATAATTTGTGGTTCTGCAGAGATGTTCTGTAGAAATTGTGTGTGTAATAGCTCTCTGATAATTTGTCACCAAATCCTGCTTCATCAAGACCTCCCCAGGTTTACCTAAGTGAGTGATTTTACTTTTAAAAAAGGCTTTCTCATAAATGTTGTGATCTACATTTAATTTAAGTTAGGGTAAGCAAGTAGACCTATACTCAAACATGGGAAGTAGTTGATTAGTAACTAGTAAATGGGACATTTTGGTTACCATTTTGTTAATGTTTGATCTCCAAACACAGGCAAATCAAAGTTGGTGTTAAGTCATTAACCCAAATTGTCTTGATCATAACTCCATTACTGTGAGTTATTTTGTGGATGAAAGGAATGAACTCTGGAGTAAATGAAACCATTGAAAACCCAGAGAAGTACAAACAATTTCAGCTTAGGTAAAATAGTGGCAGCTGGTTCAATAATTTCTTTCTTATTTCAGAGGAAATCCCAGCATCCTCCAAACCAGTTAAGTGTTATTCTAAACCTATAATAAATCCTGGAGAATGTGGGAAAAGTCTAGGGCAGCTTGCAAAAAGTTAATAGAGGAAATGAATTGCAATCTCTTGACAATGGAATCTTATGATTAGTTAATTCATTCAGTGTATAGTGAAGGATTATGGTGCGTTAGAACTTTTCTGGGAACTATATTATCTTTATAACCTTGAACAAATCACCTGTCTTCTCAGGGTCTAAATTTTAAAATCTAGATATTTAGCTCATGGAATTATGAGAGTCAGTGATTCATAAGACTAGTAGACTGCTGATTGGAACTCATGAAATCCCTTACCTTCTCTTTAGCAGTTAGATCCTTTTATTTTCCCCTTATGTAATTTATAATATTCAAGAAGTTCTATTTCTTAATAACAAAGATCTCTACAGTCTTGGATCAACAGGAATTACAAGTGATCTGTGTTTGCAGATGAAATTAAAGTATTTAAATATTATTACAACTGATCAAATATTTTTGAAAGATAATCCACCAAGTCCAAAGATATTATTCTTTGCCAAACAGTGTTCTGAGGCTTGCTGACTACAGCACATGCAAATATATGCTTTTTTTTTTCAGCCTCTGTTTCATAGCAAGTATGAGTAGTGACTTCCTTTCATTTACCCTAACAGAAATATTTTTAGTAATACTTAGAATAATTTTATTAGCCTATTTTCTGAAGTACAAACTATAAAATTTTCTAAGTTCACTATATACAGTGTCAGGTAGTATCAAGTTTTAACAGAATAACCAAAATTAAATGAAAAATGATTTTACGGATTGAGTAGGATTGTAATATATTCTCCAAATTTGAATGAATAAGAAACAATCCAAAAATATATTGTCATGGAACACCCAAAGTCATATAGCAAGTTGTTTATTATTTTGTTAACTCCACCTTTTTGTGTGTGTGCAACAAATATTAGCAAGTACCCATTATTTGCCAGACACTGTGGCTGGGACCCCACAATGAAACAATGTGTTCTGACATCAAGAAGCTTACTCTAATGAGAGAGATATGTAAATAAGTACAATTCTATAAGGTAATATACACAAGAGAAAGTAATGCAGAAATAAGAGCAAAGTAATGCAGAAATAAGAGCAAGATCTCGCTAAGTCTATTTGGGAGTTAAGGGAACCTTACAGAGGAGGCAAACTGAGAGCCGAAGGATGAGTGCAGATTATCAGGTAGGCAAATGGGAACACAATATTTGGCAGTGAGAATAAAAAGAGAAAAGCACCAAGGCTTGAAAGAGCTTGGAGAGAGAGCTATCGTGGCAGAGTAGGTTAGCAGAGTTAATGTGTAAATTACTGTGAATGGGGCACTGGGAAGGATTGATGAGAAAGGAGGCTGAATAAGGTGTAAGAGAATAGATCATACAGCTGTGTAACAGGCAGAAGCATGCCAATATTTTTCTCTTGGTAGATTATGGGGGAAGCTAGTGAAGCATTTTGAATGCACAAGTTTCATAATTAAATGGGAATGTTCTGATGCCTCAAGAAGACTGACAGTACATGAGTCAGTTGTTTACAAGTTACAGAGATGGCACACACACTGCTTTGTCCCAGGGATTTCAATGGTTCTCTTTGTAATAGAATTCAGGTTGCCAAAAGAAATATTTAAACTAAATGATATATCAGAATTACCATAAGAGCCTATGAGCAGATTTTAGTTAACATACAAGACTCTGTATGTTTAATAGACTGTGATGTAATTCTTAATGGAGAAGACTTAATTATGGAAGACGACCTGTCTCTAATGGAAGTTTGGCTGTATGTGCTTTTATTCCTCAGTGATTTAAAAGGTTTACATAGGATTACATTGTTGAGATTCTTGGAGAAAAGCACACATACACTTATGAAACCTTTCCACTCATTATCTTTTTCAGTAAAACAATGAAAAGCTATCAGAGACAATTTGTACTTAAACTGAACATATATTTTATCATTTCAGGGGTGAAGCATCTGAAAGGCCAGAATGAATCAGCATTCCCTGAAGAAGAAGAAGGTGTAAATGAAAGAGAGGAACAGTGGGACCATTAGTTATCGGTCCTCAGCAAGAAGGCTTCTCGGGAATAACTGAACTGTTGACTTTTCTGGATATGGAGCATCACGGAGCACCACTGCTTGATTCCAGAAGCATCCTCCATCTCTGCTCTCTACACACATACCGTAGTAGTACACATCTGGGAAGCCCTCTTTGAGTGAACTTTAGAACTAAGTACAATGGTTCCATATTACATATAGTTAAAAAACAAGCATTTATTTTATGGTGATTTTTCTTTTTAATGACATACAAATTTGCAAACATATGAGTGTTCTAACTTTAATACTGCAGAGCTTAATCCCTGTTGTCCCACTGATGTGATTGCCTTCTAAGGTCAAATGTAAATACTATTACCACTTTAAGAATAAAAAATAAATGCATTTAGTCATGATTGTGCGTCTGGGTTTGAATTACAGAGAGTATCTCATGGAGCTTTGAAGTTAAGAACTGCTTTTATCATGTTTCTGTGTTATCAAGTCCTCAGTGTTTAATTTCCAGTATTTATTTCAAAATGGAGAAATGTTGGCTTTTTTAATGCAAAAAGTTACCATATGTTAGTCTTTCCCTCCCCAACAATACATTTTTTTAAAGTAAGGATCACAGTATTCTCTTTATTTTCTAAGATGTGAAGAATAGATTTCCCATCATTTCTTCTTGTTATTTGAAAGAAAATGTTAAATATATATTAAAATATGCCGAATCTCCCCTGTGACTTGTTTTGTTTTTACTTGAAATATGAGCCATCTATTTGATATTGCATTTTAATAAGTCATTAGCATTTTATTAATCTTCTATTATAAAATGAAAAAAAATCCCACTGGTTCATACAGATAGTCATTCCAATATTATAATCCAATATTTTTTATGAACATACCCCTAGAAAGTCTCTTTACTAAAAGTTATGGAAATAAAGGAAAGATAACTTCTCTCCTATCGAACTAGCAGAGAAAAGAAAGAATTTGTATGAAACAAGTCTTTTCTTACTTATTTATTGAATATAGCTTGGTACTTTAAAATTTGGTCTTCCAAACAATATTAACTTATCATTTCAGTCTAAAGTATCTGCATTATAAAAGTTAATCCATACATTTTTGATAGATGAAAAAGAAATGAAAAGCTTCCTTAAAAGCTAGTGGACTAAATTAAGACAGTTTAAAAAAATTAAATGTAAACTCATTGTGGGATCTTTATATCAAGATTTGAAAAGGTAGAACAGTTGTCTTTGAATATAAATATGAATTTTATAGAGTGATTAAGAGAAATGTATGGATTTGTAAGAGAATGATATAGAGAAAAGATCATTTTCTTTTGTATATTTTCTCCAAGAAAATAATGCAAAACTCATTTATAAGTAGTATACATATACCCCTTCCTCCCTCTGTTCTCCCTCCTTCCCTCCCTCCCTCCCTTCCGTCCTTCCCTATTTCTCTCCCTGTCACTTTTTTATTTTGTTAAGCTAGCTTCAACTAAAACTTTCAGGACTTTCTAAACCACCTGCTATGACTGTTTGTTTGATTTCCTAAGCCTCTCTACTTAAAACCTGATTAAGGCACATATTTGTTTTAAGTAATTTTGAATTATTTGTGTTTGGAAAATTCCTGATGCCCCTTGAGATACCCTGAGGTGTTAAAAAATAAAATCATATGTCCTTCCTTTTCCTTAAGCTGGGCTTTTATAAGTGTTTTTTCAAAGGACTCAGAGAAACAAAAAGAAACCAGTGTTTTTGCTGATTTTTTAACATTACTTGGGGGAAAATGATTAGCTTAGTTTCTGGATTCTTCTATTTTGATCTCCATTCTTAAAAATACAACAAGATTAAAAGCATACATTTTCCTTAGGACATGTTAGTTTCCTCTCGTTTGTTCTCTCAGAATACAGAGATCACAATTAAAAACATAAGTTTTCTTTGGGAAATATGTTGATTTTCTCAGAAATTTGAAAGAAACCAACCAAGATAATGACCTTTCAATTTTCTTTTTTCACAATTATAGTTTATGGCAACTCTTTTTAAGAATATACTGTTAGTTTTCATCAGATGAATGGGCAAAGACAACTTCAGACCAAAGCAAAACCCAAAACTTCTTTCCTAGACTACATTTGTAATACAATGAGTAGTGGATGGACTTGGAGTTTCTCTAACTTGTTTCCACAATTATCCTCAATAAGATTTTAGATGTAGTTTCTTCCATTTTAGAATGACTACTACCATACCTACCTACAAGGTTTTTGTGAAAATTAAATCAGATAAAATGCTTTGCTTAGTGAGCATCTAATAACTGGTGCCTATTATTTTTAGCGTGAGAAAGGACCTTAAGCCATCTACCTAAACATTATCTGACCCATGGTACCCATGATCCATGTATTCAATGTCACAGACTGGTGAGCCATCCCTCCAAATAGTTTTAGTTACCCAAACCCACCAGACAGCCCCACCTGTTAGTGCATGATACTCTAGTTCCTACCCTGTAGCACAGCCATTTCCTCCTAACCGTCTCGTCTCTGTGATAAGAGCGTCATCCATTTCTCCCAACCTTTTCTCATCACTCTGATCATTTGTTTTTTGGATCCTTTTCAATTTGGCTTATCAAATGCAAGAAAGTTCATGGCATATATAAATTGGGAGTCATTTATTTTATCCTACTATGCATGAGAAACTGAAACATAGACATGGCAGGGGATAGCAGAGATTTATAGCAAGTTCTCAGAGACAATTAATTGGGAACAGTTTTTTTCCTTCCCAAAATATCCAAGGAAGGGATCATTATAAAAAAACAAAATTCTCAAACTATTTTCTGTTCTTAAAACTTTCACTCTTCATTTCTAATAAAAATTTTATTGAAGTGGTGCTGCAATATGTAGATTTCTAGTTTCAGCATATGCCTACACTCCACTGTGACTTCCACCAAAGTCTAGTTTTCATCTTCTACCACATGCCCACTCTCTTTATTCCCCCCCCTTTTTTTTTTTTACAAACACCCTTTTGTTCTTACAGTCTAAGAATTTTTGTTGTTTTATTTTTAAATTTTCCTCAAATGAGTGAAAATTTACAGCATTTGTCTTTATCCATCTGACTTATTTCATTTTAAATTTTAATTCAATTCTACCAATGTTTTCTATGTTGTAGAAATATTGTTTTAAGTTGGCAAGGACAAAATATATTTACACTTAGAATTACTCTTCTATATTGAAGGTACATAATGTGAAGATCCACATCAAAAAGCAAAGACTACAAATACAAACTGAATGATAGAAAAACCACATCTGAATACAGACATCTTAACATTCTAAAAGAATTAAGTATGAGAGGATGAGAAATTTGAAGAAAACGAATGAGGTACTATATTTACTTTTATATGATATTGTAAGTAAGTTACTAAACTCACAAACATCCCATATAATTCTTACCACATTTGTTAAATGTTTCTACTTTGCAATTTTGTGTTAATAAAATGAAATCATTTACCGGATTGCATAGGTACCTGGTTGCATTTTGAGATATCATTCAGTTATAAACGCTCCTTAACATATATATCGCAAAACCCCTACATTCTGTGGACATTGATGCAGTCACCTCCTAATGTCATTTTATATGTAGTTTATACAAATAATGATGTGGTTTTATGAACATAGTGTTCAACATTCTATGAGTGACCTCTCCCTGCTCTAATAAACAAGAGAGCAAAGCTGTCTGTATAGACTTGAAGTCTGTGAAGACTTGAAGTCTGTGAAACAGCTATGCAAAATCTGCTGCCTTCCTGTAAAGCCAGTCTTTGTGTCTCTACCATTCATTCCTTAAAAAGGAAGGGATTAAAGCCCAGCATTGTCTTCCTTTTGCCATAGATGGCATCAACATACCTTTCAAAATAACTAGAACCAGAAGCCACCCTCTCAACAATAATTGCATTCTTAATGTCAATGACTCACTGTTCCTACCTATATAAACTAAATTCAAACTCGTGATTGCTGGAACAGTTTTCACAAAGCAAAATCCATTGGAGATGCTTCCTAGTTTAAAATCCTTACTTTAAGTAACTAATAAGCACAATGTATAACTATCATTGAGACTTTCATTCCAGTTAGTAGAGAGAAGATGAACAGAAAAGTGAGGTAGAGAAAAAGTAGACAAAGAGGTAACTGTAAATAAAGAAGCCTGGGAGTTTGCATGCATAATTTACATCATGCAATAAAATGTCCAGGACTGGAATTAGAGCTCACAACACCAATCAATGAGCATTCAGATATTTTTCATTTTTCTTTACATTTGCCAAAATGTAACTTCATTGTCCCAAAGAGAGGCTACTCCAGGCAGCCAACCTGTTTCATGAAAAAGAACAGTGGGAGAGGGAAAGAATCATAGCACAAAAGCCAAGTTAGCCTACAAGCCTTCACTAAAGTTTCATGGACCTGAAGTACATCAGGAGAACACCCTTGATGCAAAGAAGGTGGAGAAAATAAATATTTTTAAGCAGGTACCTTATTGTCTTCCCGTTAAATTGGGTTCTCTTTGTAAGGTACAAAGAGAAAATGGATATTAGCTGAGACAACAGTTTCTACTTCACAGATGAGTAGAATTTAGGAAATTTTCTCTTCCCTACGCATCAAAGGAAAGCACAGGTTATTTACAGATGCCAGTGAGTTGAATTCATATTCCTTAAATATTCTTGCTACTTAAATTCCATAAATTAGGCAATGCTTATGACAGAACTGTAGCTCAATGGACCAGTTGGATATATTAAATGACCCTGTTCTGTTTTTCATAGTATAATTTTGGATCATTTTTAAAAGTCTACATTAAAAACAAGAGACTGATATGCTAGTTAATTTTTCAGCAATAATGAATAAATGTCTATGATGAACTAGCTATTATTTAAGTGCTAAAAGTACAGGATTAGCAAGATATTTAAAAGATCTTTAATCCTGATTAGTTTGGTGTTTGAAGACTGATCATAAACATGTAAATCAACAAATAAAATCATTTTTGAGAGTAATACATCCCAGGAAGGAAATAAAATAAGGTGATGTGGCTGTGGGTGGCACTCTCTTATCATGGCTGTGTGACTCTGGGGATCTCCTTTAATCAGGTCATAACTTAAGATCAGTAAATTGTCCAGATGGTCTTGCAAGTCGCCTTCCAACTCTAAAATCTGTTTATCCTCTCTAATTTACTTCCAGGAATTGCAGACAAGTAGCAAAAGAAAAAGAAGGGCTGGAGGCAGAAAGTAGCAGCATTCAGGAAAGATGGCTTCAGAAGAGTATTTGTCTGACAGCTGACAGAAGAAAATTGTTTGACTAGAAACACACACACACACACACACGGATGATGTGTGCGTATGTATGTATTTATGTAGTAATATTAGCACTGTAGCCAATTATATTTTCTGCCTTTTAAAACTTTCCCTTAGAAGATTATCTAAATAGTGATGATCAGTTGTTCTTTTTGTTGTTATTTTAAGGTTGAAAAGTGTTTCCAGAAAAAAATTCCTCCTGTAAATCACTAATTGGATAATTTATCCTAACACACAAGCTTTGTTGCTGTTAAGCACTGCATACCAGATTTTTCCCTTTACAGAAATTTATGTGACATGGTATTAAATTCTCTGGAACATTTCCACTCTGTTCTGCAGTACGAAGTTGTTTTCTTTTTCTCCTCCAGGTGCAATATGGATTGATAACAACCAGAAGCTGACATGTCAGTGCTGTGCTTCTACTTGAGTTTGGAAAAATACCAACACAAACACCACAACCGCCATCACCTCCATCTCCATCATGATGTATTATCTTCTGCCTGCACTGCTTTCTAAAGGCTTTTATATACTTAATGTGTAATATTGACATGTTTCCCAGCAATTGTTCCTTCATTAGGTTTTTTCATAATCTTTGATGTTATGCTATTTGCCATGATCTTCCTTTGGTTTTCACCTATTTCTTTAAAGCTAAAAGAGAGGTCCTGAATTTAGGTAAATTACAAGTAGCTCATTTTTAATTTTTCTAAGTTTGATCTATGCTTTTTCTTATAATAGAAAAGCCTATAAATATTTTTCTTTGTTTCTTTTCAAATTTCATTGTTTTATTTACTCTTTTGCTTCTATTTCAAATGCCATTGGTCTGAATTCAATTTTGTTCTATAAATATTGATAGTCAATAATGGAGGAAAAGAATAGAAAATCTGAAGGAGACATCCCAAGGTTAAAACCTGACTCGTGCAAGGAAGTGGGGGCAGAAAGAAGTAACATGACCATTAACCCAGTCATAGAGACTCCTATATCAGACTACTGTAGGGAATATGGAAGCACAAACCTGAGGGTAAAGATACAGAGATTGGGCCCACTGTGAGACTCCACATACTTATCCAAAATTTGCAGCAAACAGGCCACTCCACAAAGGAGTGAGTCCCTCCCAAGAGAAAAGGACTCTATCAATGCAGTCTCTGCACTGGCTCAGGTAGCAGTCCTCTGCCTACCTGTGACTATGCAGGTGCTTCTTTCTTCCCACTTTCTCCCTCCACAGAGCAGCAGCCTCCTGCCTGCCAGTGACCTGCACCTGCTGGGGATTCTCTGCTCTGACCTCCCTAAGTGGAAGCTGCTCTCCTAAGGTCTCCTACCTGGACCATGAAGGCCTCTCTCAGCAAAAAGCAGTCCCTTTCAGGGCAGCTCTTCCTGCCCACTGTGTCTGTGCAAATGTCCTTTACTCCTCCGTCCTTTTCCCTTATAAGCCTAGTCTTTAGATATAACTGAGTCTCTGTCTTATGGAGAAACTTGCCTGGGAACTTGCCACATGCCACTGAAAGGGGAGCTTTGGTGAAACCTTTCCCAGAGTGAACACAGGGAACCGGAACTCCAAAAAGATATCAGATACAGTTTCTAAATCAAACACCCAAAGTTACCCACCCCCTCATGGGTAAAAGTACCCAAAAGGGATTGGCCCAAAGCAGGGCCTGAAGGCCCGCAACAAGTCTAAAGCACCTTCCAGGGGAACTCATAGAAAAGGGTCAGAAATGGCCAGACAAGTCTGAGAGGAAAAAAGCCAAATAAAATCAAGATAAATGCTGCTATAGTGAACCTCCCCACATGTCTCTCACTCACATCTGTTTCAACCAGTCCAGGACCAAGAAGAAGCACATGCAGTTTCTTCACATGTCTCTCTGCTCCATGTGTCTCCCTCAGGTCACCTTCTGGCTCTCCATACTGCTTCCTTCCTCTTCAGTTCCCCTCCAGATTCTTCCTCTCTGCTCCGCTCCACCTTCCTTTGGGTGGGGCAGGGAACCTGGAACCTCTGCTTTTCCTGGGGACCCCCCTGTTATATTCTTGATAGGGAAAATCATAGGAAAAAAGAAATGAAAAATAATAGCATTGAATGATGTGTTCTTTTGCTCTTCTCTTTTAGATTACTGAAATTAGTCTCAATGTAATGGTACAAGGAGACAGTCTTTATTCCTTCGGAGGTCTATTGCCAACCCTCAGGTAATCTTGACTATGTTTATCTTTGGAATGTTTTAGTCTTGGGCTCTAGAGGTTTTAAGAGTAGCTAAATGGGACAGTTTTCCTGGAATATAGGAATCTTAGTTTTCATCTATATTGGAATCTTTGATATAAAAGTGTATTTGAATCAGTTGGCTTCACTAATAGGTGGATTACAAGAAAACTGAACAAAAGATCAGGAAAAAAGACAAAATTTGCAGGCAAACTATAGATCCGAGGCATGCAGCAGGAGCCAGGGAGGAAGAGGGATCAAAACAGGAGAGGGAAGAGCACTCGGTTTAGGCTGATGGTTCATGTGTGCTGTGGTGGGCAAGAATTATGGGGACTACACGTGAGAAAAGAACTCAAATACTGTACAAAAAAAAAATGATGAAAGGGAAACAGTATATATGAGGAAAATAAGGGGCATGGTAACTTTTTATTATACAGGTTATAATCCCAGGTTTTGACTATTTGACTAAATCCCAGGAATTAGGCTTTTGTTTTACAATTCAAGTCTTTCCAGCCTTAGGGTCTGACCCTAGAAACAATTCCATATTCATCCATTTCAAAGCTCATCTGGTTATTTAGAGAAGAAAAGAAACATCTGGCTTTAGGAAGAAAGAGTTTACATATGATGGAAATTTTCTGCCCCACCCCCCAACTCCTTTAGAAGCAAAGAGTCATTCTTTGACATGTAAATGTAAAGAGTAAGTTCTTATCTATGAAAGAGTTAAGAAATGTTTTTAAATTTAGTCAATAAAAATTCTGTCTTCACAAATGTTGGTAAAATAACTTATTTCTTCAAAATTAGTACATATGACTGAAATTCTAAATGAAAATTTAGAGATCTCTGTGTCTACATGTAAGTGGTTTATTTTACAAGGGGAATAAAAAAAAGGAGAACAGGTTAGAGAAAGATGAATTTGGTCAGGGCATCCTACCAATATCGCTAGTGGGCAAATAAAGGAGGCTGAACTTGCATGTATCAGTCATGGACCCCAGCTTGGTGGCTTAACCCCACTAAGCAACTCCCCACTATGGAATTCAGTCTCCTAGATCACTTCAGTGTGGAGATGGAATAATGTCAGGGGGTACTGTTCATTCAGGATGTGGTTCATAGGTTCAGAATTTGCTCCTTACTCCAACAATATTAGAATTAATTCTATATGACTGGTTTATAAATGGCACCTATATGAATTCTAAACTCAGAAACTAATAATAGAAACTAACCTTAATGTTAGTTCAATTCATTGAATATCTAGCTCTGACTAAACTACTGAACTTTCAGTTTTATTTTTTATTCCTTATTACTAGGAAGCTAGTAAATTTAATGTCTAAGTAAAACGTGCCTTTGGTCACCTAGGAAAATTGAAGCATGTATTTTATACATTGTTAAAAGTGATTTGTAGGTCTAAAGGTATAATGTTAATAGTTTTTTGTTTTTTGTTTTTTTTTTAAGATTTATTTATTTGTGCATACAGAACTGGGTACAGGCCAGAGGTGGAGGGGCGGGCGGTAAGAGGATTTACCAGAGACAGAATGGGGCGCAGAACAGGCCAACTGAATAAATACACACTGAATAAATACACTGCGGTCAGGAGAGGGCTGCCGCATCACGCGAGTCATTTCCGGGGCAGGATTGAACTCATGCTGAAGTGGCTTTAGCTTCTCAGTGCTGTGCTTTAACCTACTGCGCCATCAGTGAAGGCCCAGGATAATGTTAGTTTTTATAGTTGCTTACAATCTAGAAATTAGGGACTTAAGGTTTTTAAGGGTTAAGATTTCTAATTAAGGTATAAAATTAAGGGTAAAGGAAAGGGGGAAACTCTGTATGTAAAGATAGTATGATGTACTTGTTAAGTTTAATGCCGGAAGACAAACGTCTACAAATCTTTATACATCATTCCTCTTCCCCTCATTTTATTTGTTTTCCCTTTATGTAAAGTAGAACATGTCACTTTTGATGTGTTTTAATATTCTTTCTTTCCTCACCCTGCATTTAATATCAAGTGATCAAATTCAATCTTGAGTACATTAAATTTACTTCAAGGTAACTGAAAAAAAAAGGGGGGGTGATTTTTGAATTAGTATGGAAAGGAGGGAGAACCGCCATATAACCCTATAAAACGGGTTAGGGAGGATGTTGACAAACGACCTAAAAATTCTCAAACAAACAGGAAGTGCCAGGACGTCCTAGAAGACAGCTGTGGCTATTAGGCAGCTCAGGTCCAGCTTCTAGAAACAGGGTGATAACCAAGGGAAGTCTGCCTTATAAAGTAAGATCTCACAGGCACGGGAGGGGCGGGGGTTAGAGGGTGCGTGCGAGAGAAGCGCGGGCAGTTGGAATGAAAGAGCAGAGGCTCAGCTCGTGCCACCAGGATGCCCGCGCAAGGACCACCGTGACCTTGGCACCGTTAAGGTAACTACCGCAAGGGGAAAATGGCTTCCAGCTTTAAGAAATCAAACGTGGCCTCGGCCAGCTACAAAAAAAAGTTGGGTCCTAAGCCTGAACTCACTGAAGAGCAGAAGCAAGAAGTCCGAGAAGCGTTTGACCTCTTTGATGCCGATGGCAGTGGGACCATCGATGTGAAGGAGCTGAAGGTGGCCTTAAGAGCGCTGGGCTTCGAACCAACGAAGGAAGAGATGAAGAAGATGATTTCCGAAGTAGACAAGGAAGGCACAGGGAAAATCAGCTTCAATGACTTCTTGGCTGTAATGACCCAGAAGATGGCTGAGAAAGATACCAAAGAAGAAATTCTCAAGGCTTTCAGGCTCTTTGATGATGATGAAACTGGGAAGATCTCTTTTAAAAACCTAAAGCGTGTGGCCAGTGAGTTGGGGGAAAACCTCACTGATGAGGAGCTACAGGAAATGATCGATGAAGCCGATCGGGATGGAGATGGTGAAGTGAACGAGGAAGAGTTTCTTCGGGTCATGAAAAAGACCAGCCTGTATTAAAGTCAACTTTTCCAATGAGCGTGTGTAGGAAAGTCGAGGGGCTTTCTAGTTCCTGTCTGTTTCGTAAAGCTTTGAATCGGAGGACAATAGGTATTTCACCTGCTCCCCTCCCCCAATTTGTCTGCTATGTCTATCTACAAATCTCTGGCCTCAAGAATTACAAAGATGATTTTTAAAAAATTTTCTATCCTTAAATCTATACTTCACAATTTAAAAATAGAGGCTCAATGGGCTTGTTGACAACCTTATGCATTATATTTTCTTAAAGAACAAAGCATCAATCTTTTAAAGTTGCTGCTTTTTCCTAATTTCTAATAAATTGTAAAATGAAAATGACTTTGCAGATTTCTTTTTTCTTATCTTACCTTTTAGCTCCATCTCCCACACTCAGGATTTGAGGAATAATAATTTTCATTTATCACTCCCTGATTTTTTTTGCCAAAGAGTAAAAACAACATAAACATGTATAATTACCCAGACTTAAATGCATAATTGTATACTTTTTTTTTATGGCATTAAAAAGAATATGTGATTTAGTGAAGTGAGTAGATTCTAGCTGCTCTTTCCTTAAGCTGAGTAATGAATTTTATTGAATTTCAAAATACTGCTCTTCCCAACAGCAGTAGTGGGGTTTGGGACATGCATCAATATTTGGCATGCTAGCATACTAAATATTTTAAGTTAGTGTTTGAGAAAACTTAAGAATCAGAAAGGTCCCTCTGACCTTCCATCTGCCATTCTCCTCTGAAACAGACCATAACCCCTCTGTGAGGTGCCCCCTAATTTACTTGGAGGAAAGGATGATCTGTCTCTGAAGACAAAGGGGCACCAAGAAGAATCCCAACAAATAGAGCATTTTAAGTTTCCCCAAGTTTACAGCACTTACTTATTCCTTGTCATATTCCTCCATGACTTCCCAATCTTCATCAATTCCAACACACAAAAAGTCAATTGTTTCTTTAGATTTTCATTTGTCTATGAAGGCTCCTCAACTGCACGGTGTTTATATGCTTTTTTTCCTATTGATCTGTCTTTTGTGGTTTAATTTTTCTTCCTAACCAGGAACCCTGAAAGGGTTGAGGGAAACTTTATCAGTGTAGAAGCAAAGGTAGCATAGCTTTAAAAGAAACAAAGCAGGCCCTCCCTGGTGGTGCAATGGGTTAAAGCTCAGCACTGCGAGCCAGCCACAGCATCCACTTCAGTGCTTCTTCGACCTTCTCCTGCCTGGCCCTGCTCCCTCAGCAGTGTACTTTTTCCAATCTGCCTGGTCTGCTCCCCACTCTGTCTCTGGTGAATCCTCTCACTGCCTCTGTACCTCTGGCCTGTACCCAGTTTTGTATGCAGAAATAAATCTTAAAAAAAAAAAATTAATAAAAGAGCCAAACCAATAGCACAATAAGGAAGGACTTAAATATTTCATAGATGGGTTAAGTGTGTCATTAGTAATTATAGGAGAATATCTTCTTTATTTTTTAAGGAATCGAACATTTTTCAAGGCATTATAATAGATGCATTTGTTTCCCATTACATTTCCCCTTTAGCATGAATTCTATGGATGCATTTTCCTAATCATACTAATTATATTACCATATGTTGCTCCCATCTTTCTTCTTTTCCCATAATGGGACACAGATTAGCCATTTTAAACATGTCATTTATTTGTTATATTCATTATGTGTTTTAAACATGATATAGGGCCTTTGCTTTTGAGAACAATAGTCTAAAAATTAAAACATGAAGATCAATTATACTACAAAATTGGGTTTATATATACCAAATTAGTACTACACATTTTTACTATCAGTATATATGGGCTTCATAGGAAACAATTCACTAAAACTGGTTGATAACTGAATGAAAATTTTTAATATTTTAATATTTAAAATATGTTTAATATTTTAATAATATGGGCAGGCATATATTAAAAACTAGACATTGTTATTATAAACTCTCAAAAGCTATGAGTATAAAATAATTTAATGCAACATTTCAGGTAGACTAATTGCCAAAATCAATAAAATTTGAATTAATTTATAAATTTGTATGCTTTTCCTCAATCTAATAAAACATTTTTATATTTCACTGCATAATGTAAAGCTGAATTTTTTTCAATTGAGGAATAAATGAGTGTATGTATATGTGTATATATATGTATATATATGTATATATATATATACACACACACACAAATCTATAACCTGCACAAATTTATGTGTTAAATATCTTTATAACATAACTTCATTGAAATAAAACTTTCTTTAAAGAGGAAATATTTAACTTGCTACTAAATGAAGCACAGAGAATTAAAATTTTAAATGTCTAAATTATCACTTTCATACTAGGTGAAAACTAGGTGAGAATCGAGGATATATCAGTAGACTAAACTGCACAAAAGGAAGGAGGTGCAGACATTCGGGGAGAGGAGAAGAGCTGAGCAGATGGTGAAGGAGCCAAGTAGTCACAGGGAGAGGCCTGGGGAAGAGGCACAGTCAGATTTCCCCACGCCTGGCCACACAACTTGCCTTAAGAACCCCAGGGATGCTAAGTCATCTCCCTCTGAATGTCTTCTGTGAGTGACTTCTTCTCTCTGGTGGATTTGAAGATTTGGCTTCAGTGGTGACCCACTCAGCTCCTGGATCTCATCTCACACCATTTTGTGGCCCAGTTCTTCTCATCCAGGTGGCTTTCCCATTACGAAGGGTCTTATCCTTTTTGGTTTCCTTTAAGGAAGCTTTTTTTACTTGCTAATGAATATTCCGCAAAATTGGTGATTGCTAGAATGTGTCTGTAGGTTGCTTTTATGAGAAATGGCTACTGTTGCTGCACAATGCACCTGGATGCCTTATAATATGCTTTAACATGCTGTTCTGGAAGGAGAAAGTTTAGCTATTTTAATTTATGCTGATTATTTTTCTCTTTAATATTTAATATTTCCCCTAAAATTGAGAATATCTGCAAGAAATATATCTATATAATGCTCACATATATACACACATATAACAATCTCTACATCAGTCTACATCTATCTCTATATATAATTTTGCATTTCTGCTTGTTAAGCAAAGACATAAATGCGTAAGTCAATGCTAAGATGATTGCTACAATTAATGGCTGGCCTGCTCTTTACATGGAACAACCTTCCCATCATGTGGGCTGTCAGGGTATTGCTACTTTTGTTAAAGCCATACTATGTTTTCACTTCATCATCCCAACAATTTGTAAACCAAGTATTATTATCTCCATTTTATAGATAAGAAAATTGAGGTCGCCCAAGATCACAGAGACCATAAGTGACTAAAATGGAACAGAGTGTCATTTGTATAACTTATTTCTTGCCTTAGATCTTCTACATATAATTTAACAAGAAATAATGACATCTGTATAAATACTAGATAGGAATTTATGTAAATTCAAAATTAACTATGTGTCAGCTATGGCCTAGATCTATTAAATATTTATTCTTCATTACTATTTGAGCACTCTCTCTGAGTCTTTGGAATGTTCAAGCTAACAGTTATAAGTGTCAAACATAACACTATGCATTTAAATCATTTTTTTTTTTTTTTAAGATTTTGAGCCGAACAACTGGGGTACAGGCCAGAGGTGTGGTGGAGAGAGGAGGTAAGAGGATTCATCAGAGACAGAGTGGGGAGCAGAACAGGCAGATTTACTGAAGTACACTGCTGAGGGAAGCAGTGGATGGGTCAGGAGAGGTCTGCTGTTCCACGTGGGTTATTTCCCTGGCTAGGGACCAAACTGGGGCTATGTTGGTGATAGAGATGAGACTTAATCCCTAGGCCACCAGGGAGGCCCAGGAATCATTCTTGCTCCGAAGCTGGGATATTCTACTATTAATCATCAAGCCCATAGGAAATCACCTAGGAAATGTGAGCTCTTCCCATAGCAAAGTTCGTAAGATTCGCCATAATGCATCGCTCTCTTACTAGCAGGCCCGCCTCCCTAAGGGTAGATACGAGACACATGGGGAGATCCCAATTTTTTTTTTAATTTTTTTTTTAAGATTTATTTATTTATTCATACAGAACTGGGGTACAGGCCAAAGATGTGGAGGGTGAGAGGGTTCACCAGAGAAAGAGTGGGGAGCAGAACAGGCAAATCAACGAAGTACACTGCTGAGGGGAGCAGCGGGCAGGTCAGGAGAGGTCTGCCGCACCATGTGGTCACCTCCGGGGCAGGCGGGAATCGAACTCATGCTGAAGTGGCTTTAGCTTCTTAGTGCAGTGCTTTAATCTGCTGCGCCACCAGGGAGGGCCCGATCCCAATTTTTTATCATACAATTCAGGCTTGCTTTTAGTATGCTATTAGAAATTAAGAATTAATGCCTCCCCCATTTGTCTGCTCTAAGAAAAAAGACAAATGGCTTTTTCGGGTTGTGCAGATCTTAAGTACTTGAAAAGTGAGTCTGGTCCTGATTGATTTAAACAGAGAGGTTACCTGGAAGGGATGAATTCAATCATGTATGAAACAAAACTAACAAGACACATTCTTCCTGCCTTTATTCACTTAATCATATTCATTTATTCAACCATTTTTCACTGAACATGCAGTATGGTGTGTAAGGCACAGTGTTTTTTTTTTTTTTTTTTTTTTTTACCTTAAACTCTTATAGAAAGTATATGACATGGAGAGTTGCACTGTTCTGGCACAGAGGAAGAAGAATGCAGGTTACTTCCAGAAATAAATGATATTTGCAACCAGAGCAATGAGAGGATACTTTGTGGGTTATATGGGACCTGCACAGATATTTCACAGAAAGGGGAGAGGGCTGTAACAGGCAAAGAGGGCTAAGGGAGTGGCAAGTCCACTCAGAGGAACTGACCCTCACAAAGTGTGATATCCTCCCAGGAACAACAAATGGTATCATGAAGGCTGTGGCTAAAATAACAGGCTATAATGAGGCTATGAGGGACTTGGATTATCATGCTAAGGGATCGAAGCATTGCCTGTAGACCAGTGGTTCTCAAAATGAGATCTCCAGTCTAATAACCTCTCTGCATCTGTGGGTGGGGATTAGCAATCTGTACTTCCACAGATGCTCAGGTGATACTGATGCATGACAAAGGCTGAGAAACAGCGCTAACCAGTTCTTCTAAATCACTTTCTGTGCTGTGAATGAGTGGTCCTGTAAATATTGATCTCCACAGTTTGTATCATTTGTGGCCAAGGAGAGGCTGGGGCTCCTGAGATGACTGCTGCTAGTGCCAGCAGCCCTTCCCACCCCCCTCTTTTATCCTAGGGTCCTAAGTTCCTTGATCAGCAAATGAGCACTGTGAGAACAGGCATGGGCTTCTGGGCCAAATCTGCCACGTGGCTGTTTTGAGTGCTAACCTAAGGATAGCTTTTACATTGTTCAAGTACTGTGTAAGAAGAAAAGAAAGAGGAAGAGGAAAGAGAAAATGATGAGGGAAGAGTAGGAGAAGGTAAAGGAACTTTAAGAAGAAGAGCAGTATGATGGAATGTGATAGCAAAACCTAAAATATTTTGTCTGATCATTTACAGAAAATGTTTGCTGACCTCTGGTGTAAAAAAGGAGAAATTGTTTTTTGAGAAGAACAAGAGGTTCAAAAAGTGGATTAGTGGATTGGAGAGATGTGGTATAATAACAGTGTGCGGAAAAGAAGCAGAGAAAAGGTTAGAAGCACATTGTGTTAAGTATTCAACAAAAACGAGAGACAGTGAAGATCTAAACAATCAGTGTTTTTTAGATAGAAAAAAGAAACAGGTCTAAAATGATTAAAGAACATGATTTAACTTTAAATGGACTCAAATACTATATCATAATAAAGTTCATAGCAGTTGAAGAAATCATAGACTATGTCCAATTCAACAGTCTCTTGGGGTTTGGTTTGCTTTTGAGAGTAGAACAGTGTTGAACACATGAATTCAGAAGCTTCTTATCTCATGTGGAGAAAAACCAATGTACACTTAACTGTTCAGCAGATGTTTAAAATTATCTCCATAATATTAAATTATTCTATAGAATAGTGATATACATAGGATTCATTCAGTTACCTTCTAAAAATGCCTCAGTCAGGATGGCACTGAAATTCTTCATTTTAAGGCATTCTCAGCAAAGTTCTTCACTGAACAACAGTAGTTCTTTGAAAAGCACATTTTTAAGACCAGACATTAAACAAGGAAAACAGAAATCAAAGGCGACTTGTCTGCCTCAGTGCATGATTTCTCACAAAAGCAAACCCAGTTTTGCTATTGGTCACTGGAAGTTCTGAACTCTCTTAGTGATAGTTTAGAGTCAAGTGTCCAGCTTTAGAATAGAGACTAGAGTGGGAAAAAGCACAAGAGAAAGGTAATTCATATAGTTGAAGGGGAAGACACACAGATTTCCCTACTTTGGTCAGAGGCCATCTTGCCTTGGTTTGGGGAGATTTTGATCTCAGTTGCTTCACTTATTAGCTGCATGACCATATGCAAATTACTTTACACTCCTTATTTATAGTTTGGGTAATAATTCCTTAGAATATTTACAGGGAATATGAAACTATTACATATGATAATGTTATATAGCAACAAGACTCTAATAAACACTATTAAAATCTTTAATTATCAGAAATAAAATAATATCAGCTTGAGATGCAAAGCAAGCTCTCCTTTCATCATAGATGTTAAGAACCTAGAGATCTATTAATGTTATTAAATGATAAATAGCTACAAATAGAGCTATAAAAATGCAAATCCATACATAGTGAGAGGAACCGGGACTTGGAGAACTTGGGGAACCGGAAAGGCTGAGACACACGACAGTGATTTCAAACAATATAGGAACAAAAGAGCTCCCAGGAAAATAGAAGTGTTTTATTGAAATGTGACTCAGCCAGTCACCACCTAGAGTAAGATCCAGTTACAGGATAATTAGGGAACAGAAAACCACCACCACGAAACTTCCTGACTACCTAGTGCCTAATCAATAGTCCTGCATATTGGACAACAGGAAGTCTCAAAGTTTAGTCACAGACAGGGCTGGAAAATTGGGGCATCCTCCCTGAGGCCCCCCTTCTGCTCCAAGAAGTTCTTTCCTCTTGCTTCATTAAATCCCCACTTGCTTGCGCTTACATTTGGTCTGGTGGCTGATATTCTTCAGATACTAAATAGTGAATACATTTTGAAATATTTAGAAAAACCATTAGCTAAAAGACAAAAGGCTTAATTCAAAAAGAACCATGTTTTATATCTACATATATTTCTAGGGTAAGTATTACTTTTGAGTGCTTTTTAATATTAGGTGAAAAGTAATCTTGGAATCATAGTTAAAGATTTGTGTCATGTGTAGTAAGCAGATACATTCTGAGAATTTCATTGAGGATGCTTGGTCATCATGCAACAAACTAGGAAGTGTTTAATAATGTTATGTTAATATTTATAATAGTCAATAATAACTTGCTTTTATTTTAATAGTGATATTATTCCAATTACTCTTAATTAGTTGAAATGCATTAGGTCTTATCCTTGACTTCATACTCTTTACTTCTATTTTACTCTTCAGTTACCTTATTCACATGTCCTTTATAAAGCTTTCCTTCCCTCTCTATTTCTGCCCTGCCAAAGATGGATAAACCAGAAAGAAACAGAGGACTTGGTTCTAGTCCACCCTTTAGGACTGTGTGGCCTTGAATAAATTCATGCTCTTTCTCTGGATCTTCATTTCCTTACTCACATAGATAGCCGCTTTGGGTGGCTTATTCAGAAACAGAGGTAATCTATATTATGTATTTACATGGAAAACAGCAAATATACGGTCTTGTTATTATCTATTATAAAAATGTCAATTCATTATAAGAACTCTCCCCAGTGAGAACTGAAGATAAAAGCAGTTTTTAATTTCTTTACTATCCAGAGATGCATTTTATGTATAGGTGACATTTTACTTATTTGTGTGTATAGATTATCTTCTCTATAAGAAGCTTCTAGAGAAAAGATTCCGATTTCCAGAATCTCATATGCACCAGGTATCTTATCAGGAGTTTGTAAATAATAGGTGTAGTAATAAATGACCAATGAATTTTTCTTTAATAGAGCAAAAATCACTTTCTGACAAAACCGATTATTAATTTCTTAAGTTTGTATACTTCTAGCGTTCCTGATTTCTCTGACTTTTCAATGCCCTCTAAATGGAACTGTATCAGACATCAAATGGCTCACAGTATCTTTCCTCGAGCTTGATTTATTTAACAATCATATGTAATAGGAACTACAGAGAATGACAGCAAAGTAAAAACACATGGAACTGTAGCTTGTCACATTAAAAATTAAATAAAAGAGGGCTAGTTAAATGAAACGGCATATGAAATTGTAAGATATATGTGGGATAGCTGAGGATAAAAATGTAAAAGAAATCAGGACATCGCAGGGCAGTGGACTCACTCACCCACCTTTCACTTCAGAACGACTCCACACTGATGTCTGCAGCAGGCACAGGGCAGCAGCATCCTCCACTCTGGTTTTCTGTTAATTAGCACTAAGTAGTGACTGTCTTAAAGAAGGAAGTAAGGAGTAAGGAGGACACAAAGGAGAGGAGGAGGGGGAGGGTGGATGAAAAGGAAAAGGGAGGATGGATATTAAGAAAACCGGTGGTGGCAGCGTGACAAGCCTCCTGAAGAAATATGGAATATTGTCTCCACCCCTGGAAGCTCAGTCACAATGCTTTGCAAGTCAAATAACCTGGACAATTGCATTAAAAAGCCTATGAACAGAAATTGTTGACTTTGTTATCTTCAAATTCTAACTGGTTAGACCTTGGTAATAAAGTCTGTAGAACTTGAACTATTTATTGGAACAAAGTAGATGTGTTTCCTGTGACAACTGACAGGCAGTATTTCCATTTATTACTCCCTGGAGAGATTCTATAGCTTCATCCAAAGACAACTGGCTCAAACAGAAACAAAGTAATCAGATCTCCTGGATAGTCAAATTTTATTTTAAATGCAGAATATTTTCTAGCTGGTAAATAGCTACTTTAAAAAAGACATTGAAAGCAGTAGTTATAATTTCTCCATAAATAGAAATAAAAAGTTCATCTTTAAAGGACGAAAGTCACCATGGTATACATAGCTATAAATTTTTCCTCAACACATCATTATAATCTTTACTGCTTACATTTAACATATCAATTGCAGTATAATGTCTATGACACAAGTTCAATTATTCAGCTGTGTTCTAAACAAGATTCAGGCAAAACAAAGTCTAAGGACCCTATGCACAGAACATTGAAAGCATTTAATACATGGTCTATGCACAAATGTATCTTAAATTAGAATGATGCATACCTAATATGCATATAGAATATGGCTTACACTTTAAAAGAGATCTCAGCTGTGAGTTCTAAGATCCCAGTACTAAGAACAGCTTCTGATTGTACCCATTTCTAAAATATTGCTTAGCATCGTGAACCCAGGAAAGAAGCAGGTGCAATGGAAAACTCATCAAGATGGACATTCCCCTCTCGTCTTTAATTCATGTCTTCTCTTTATTTTTCCCCCATTACTTTCTACCTTTCTCAAAGAGAAACTCACGTAGTCTTACAATCGTTGAAGTGTTTGTACAGTGAAATCTTATACACCTAATTTTTCTTTGCCCTACTTGTCAGCTAAAAACAAATAAAGGCCGTTCTTCAGTTCAGAGCTAAAGGATGGCTCTGCACATGCTCAGGCAAGACAAAGAAGCAGAGTCTCCGAGGTGGCAGTCTGTTTCTTGTAGTAAAAGGACAAAGTCACATCAAGTAACGTCATCTGTACAGAGAAATGTGGGCTTCCATTTTCATAGATAGTTTTGAGTACACACAGATACACACACACACACACACACATAAGCACAGATACTTCTTGTCTTATTCCTCTTGGCCTGTTACATCCCGATGGGAGCAACACACCAGAGCCAATTCCATGCTCAGTTTTAGTCTGCCTCCACATAATGGCTGAAGGTTCTTGTTATTTTGAATTGTAGGTTATGCATGACTTGTATTGTGATGATGTCCATGCTTGGAAACCACGGAATGTGCAGGCCAGTCCTCTGGAACCCAGAACAGGTTTCACCACAATTTTGCAGTTTGAGAGTTATGAGTCAAGCCCGTGACGCTCCATTGCTGTCAGGATTTCAACTGCAACTTTTGGTCACTTCACCTCTCATTTTGGTCCCATATATTTAAAATAACAAGGGCAAGCTAAAGCACCTGTGCCTTGGGTTTGCAAAATTTATTTTCCCATAATTTTGTTTCTGCTTTCCTTTTACTTATGATCTTGAAATACAGTTACAGCACTTTGTAAAGCAATGGAAGAAGGTACATTTGGAAAAAAACCTTGTCTTCTGCAATGTACTGCCTAATCACCTATTTTTTTTTTAATGGATTCCAGGTGATGAAAATTTAAAGCTGTCTAACATTTGTCTTGAAAACTTCTCTGGCTTGATTGAAGAAGGTGAAATTGTAGAGGAAAAACAGTCACAGACACACTGACCAAAAACTCTGAGAGCAACCGTGAGTATATTTATTTGGTCAGATGTAACCAGCTCAGCATCTATTTTCTTCTCATTAATTCCTATGTAGGAGTTCATAAAAATGGCCTGATCCAAGTGTGTGTTAAAAGAAAAGAATATAGCATTGTGAAAAATTGAGGATTGAGGATGTTTTAGTGCTGTTCTCATCATTCTGAAATAAAATCCAAATAAAAATGAATATATTTTAGTCACATAAAGTAATCAATTACTAGTGGCAATTTCACAATGGACTCCATATACCTTGCAAAAATAAGGGATTCATCAGTCATGCTGACTAATGTCCTGGTAAGCTGTGTTTCCTACACACATTATTTTTTGGAAAATGTTCTCAAATACTCTAGTTCTATACCTTAAGTAAATAGAAAATGCTGGTTCTCAACTCTTTTCTTTTGAAGCTATGTAGTGTACACAGTCATGGCCATGTGTTCCAGTACGCAACAATCTTATTTAATCTTTTAATTCTGTTTTTCAGTGGTATTTACTTATCAACAAAATTTTGGTACTTCAAACACCTATAAACACTTCACTGAGTTAGTTTTTCTTAAAGTATACTTCAAGGACTCCATCTAGACTGTGTAAAATGACCATGATAATTTATAATTTAGATGGAGAAGAATTGCTGTCGTTAATGTGAGACAATATATCAATACTATAGTATGTAAATACTATTAAATGTAATTATGGGTTTTAGTTACTTAACTAATTTGTAGCTTGATTCCTACCCTTTTCATATGTAAAACAGGAATCACACTAACTCTTGGATTACTGAGAAAATTGAGATATTACATGTGAGGAGTTTATCACAGTGCTTGACATGGTTAGTATGATAAATTTATTTATATATAAGAATATACTAATAAATAACACATTTATTATCAATAAAATTCTTAACAATCAACTTAATATGCAGAAGTGAATCATTTGAAAGGTAATCACATCTTAACTTTCATATCTTAACATTTGAGAAACTGTTGATAATATCGCAAAGGATTGGTATGGTAACCTCAGCATTTCCTCTTGTCCTTACCATCACCCCAATAGTAGGATTCATTACAAAATTGGATTTCATTTCTCACCTTTTAAAGAAATATTAAGACATGTCCACTATACAAGTATACATGTCTATAATATATTTTAACTGCACTTCTAACTCCTCTGTAGGACTAAGACAGTGATTCTCAATTTCCTTGTATAGAATTATCAACAGGGACTTATTAAAAATTCAAATATCCAGATCACCACTCCCAATGTTAATTACTTGGTGGATTGAAGATAAACCTGTGAATTTTTAAAAATGGAATTACTGATGCAACTCTCTATGGATATGGGCAAACATTGATGTTTGTCCTATGACATGTACTTGTTTTGTTTTCTACCTGAAGTGGAAAAATAAATTGGGATTAAATTTCCTCAGACTGCAGCTTATAATTTTAAACAATTAATGCCCCAATAAGCATAATTTTTAATGATGAGCAAATTAAGAGTTTTTTTGAAAGGAAAAGTTTATCTGTTAAGATTTTACCTCAGAAGATAGAAGACATAAATTAAAAAAAAAAATCCAGGAGAACAGTGAAAGCTGATAATTGTCTTTAATGACATTCTATATACCGCTCATTCAGAAATTAGGTATCTCATATATAAAATAAAATTACCTTTAATGATAAAAATGACAGAAGCCTTTAAGGTGTTTGAAACCTATGAACATGTATCAGCATGCTTTTCTTCAGTATTTATTAGATCTTCTGAGTTCTTATGGAGATTAGGTTCACCTAAAAACAAGCAAACAAAAACAAAGTAAGTCTTAAAACCTAATAAGGTCAGAAAACTGAAGGAATGAGTAAGATGTTGAAGACAGGTTTTACAATGAATTTTGTTGTACATTTCTCCAAAGACATAAAATATTTTCCTTTCGGTCCTATAGAGTATAACAAGTCATCTTCTGGTTGTTACACAATTTGGTGAGGTTGGAATTTAATCTGGGAATACAGAAATTAAACAGATGAGATATGTTTAAACACCTACTTAAATCTAACAAAAAATATGCAAGTTTTCCTGAATATTTTTAATTGAAACAGTCTTTTAAATAAACCTTCTAATATTCAGTGTTCTAACACACATTTCTTAGCTGGTATGAATTTAAAGCAAATGAGTATAAGAGAATAGTAATGTTTAAGATAAGACAAAACATGCTAAAACAAACTAGTGGAAGTTATAATCTTGGACTCAGTTTCTATATAAATTTGAAGTAAAAAAAATTGAACAGAAAATTTTTAACATTTCTAGAGAGTTTGCAGATAAAAATGGAAATATAAAGCAAAGCATATAGGTAAAACATAAGAGAAAAGGTAAAAATTAGTTGATACTAATTTTTTAGTCACTCAAAATATCCTATTTCAGGAATTAGCTATCATTATTGAAAGTTCTCTTTGTCTGAATTTAATAGAAAATACAGTAACAGTTAAACTTTGTACCAATTAACTTTGAGATGATTACAGTAACCTAAGACTGCATGTTCTCAATTGGAACATATTCCTCAACTGCAAAATTAGTGAACATGTAGAACTAACTGTAACATTGAATTTATCACCAAGTAAAATCATTCTGTCTCCTACTTTTTCTTTAAAAAATAGTCAATAGGAGAAACTTATCTGCTGTTCTAAGATCAAAGTGTCACAGCATTATGAATTTTCCAGTCTTTCTTACAAAATAAAACATGTGTAGTCATATGAAATTGCCAAAGTTTTAACTAAGACATTAGAAAGTATGGTCACAGGTACTACACATCAATCTTAAAACACAGATAAAGGTTTCTAGTCTTGGGTTTGTTCCAAAGCCCATTAACAGTGTGTGTTTGGGGAAAGGGAGATGGTAGGGGTGTATGGTTGATGTTTCTATGATGTTTGTCCTACCCCACAACTGGCTACTTTGGACTCCTGAGCTAGAACAAGAGAGAGCAAAGCACTAAGAATAGCAGTACTGTTACTATTATATATAGTCTGAATTTAATAGAAAATACAGTATTATTATATATATAATAACCAGTACTGTTACTATTGTAGGATGCCTTTGTACTCCATTGACCTAGCAGGTTTTAGGAAAAAATTATTCATCTGTGATTACATGGTCTTCATTGTCAAGAACTAGGACTAATGACTTCTCATCCCCTTGCTATGGATACATGTAACTCTGGCCTAAACTTGGAAATGTGTAGATACAGCTCCTGTCTGCTGAGCGGCTATCACCCTTCTAAATGAATGGGTTACATTTACTGAAAACACTCATAAAGCATCTATTCTTATGAATTCTTTCTCTCACCTCCCTCAACTGTCACCATCTAACTTTTCAGCTTTTTACATAAAAATTAGACTCAATTCCCAATAGCCTCTTGACTTTGAGATCTCCAAGGATCCTACTGAAACTTCGCCCCATGATTTGAGTTAGACGGAAGTATTTCTGTATCTTTTCCTAACAACAAAGGGCTCATTAAAGAAATCTGCCTCATAATTCATTTCAATCATCAGAAGTCAAACCTTTTCATTTGAGTGGGGGTGAAGGTTATAAGCATCCTCTGATTGACTTTTGAACCCTCTTTTTAGTTCCTGTCTCACAGTCAATTTGCTTCTGACATTTATCATCTTAAAATCTTGGCTTATGCTTCTTACTTAATATCCTTTTGCACATACATGATTAAAACAGAACAAAACAGAGTTTTACAGCGCTGAACACAAAACATGTTTCTTAAAAAGCTACAAAATTCCAGATGTTTTCAGGAGCACATACACAAAATTGTCAAGCAATTGTGCAGCAACCAGCTTCCTTAGGAAAATACTAAGTTATAGTCCTCACCAAAGTACATTTCTTTTCATTAATAAATCTTTATTTGTCAAAGTCTTTACAATTCACTTGGAAGTAATTCTTAATCTTTCGTAAAAAAGTCATATTATTCTGATATGTCATTTACCAGATAAGAAACTACTTTCATTGTTCAGTATGTTATAGATCATTTAAAGTAATCTTCATGATATTTAAAATAATCTTAATTTTACCAGACAAGAAATTACTTGCATTGTTCAATATGTTATAGATTATTTAAAGTAATGTTCAGATGGTTTATACACATACAATGTAAAACTAGTCAGCAATCAAAAAAGATAAACTCATGCTATTCATTGCAGGATGGATAGAGCTAGAAGGGGTTATGCTCAGTGAAATAAGCCAGAAGGAAAAAGAAAAATATTAGATGATTTCATTTATAGCAGGGACATAGGGAATACGAACAAAGGGTCAACAAAGAGAGAGAGAGAAACTTGTAGGCAAACTACAGTTCTGAGAAATACAGCAGGGGAGAGGAGAGAGATGGGTCAAAATAGGGGAGGGAAGAGCAGAGATTGGTGGCAGTTCATGGGTGAGGTGGTGGCGGGAGATTTATGGAGACTACACCTGGTTGGGAAAACCAAATATTGTAAAAAAAAAAAAAAATGAACAATATAAGAAAATAAAAATGTAAAAAAAATAAATTAATAAAATAAAATTCATAACCTGGGGTTTTTTCCAAAGTCTTAGACATGTATACATATAAACACCTGTGTATATATGTGTAAGACTTTGAAAAACATGTCTATATAGTTAAAGGCTCCAGACATTTTTAAATTATTGATTCTTTTGTATTTTGGTACAGCTTATGACTTTCTCAAAATACAATTCCTAAACAAATAAAATGCAGAGCATTACAAAGGATTCCACTTAGAGTAAAATATAATTATCCAAACATCTATGTAATCCTAGTGATATGATAATGTAATATATGTTATTATTTGCAGAATATCACCATTCAAAAGCAAATAATATTTCTGTATCCATAAGGAAACAATTATTCACAAACTAACAAAAGCACATTGATGGAAAAGCCAACTATATTAAAAACTTATTACTGATAAGTATCAGATGATTATGTAATACTTAATAGGCTTACTAAGAATTTAACAATGCTAATAAGTATTTTCCATTATTATTATATTATTGAAAAGTAAAGCTTCTGAGAAACAAATGACAGATGAATAAGATGTAGTATATAAGAATGTATAGATATCATCAAGATGTCAATTCTTCACAAATTAATATCAAAGTAATCTTAACCAAAACAATTTCTTGATTTTTGATGGAGTATGTGGATTATTAAATCAAAACAGGTCTCCAAAAGTTTAAATAAATCATATCATACTGAATATTCTATGTTAGAGCGATTTTGTAGGAAATAAGCCACAAAAAGAAACTAGAAAAACACTTGGGTGTTTGAAAAGTTTAATACATATTCTCAAATGTCAAGCTTGCCTTAGGCTAGCTCTAGGTTTCCTTCTGGCTCTAAACAGCTGGGATTCATGCACAATGCAAATCTGGCAGCATCTCAGTTCCCACGTTGCTTCCTTTTCTCACTTCTTAATCGTCTTTTCTTACTTCTTAACCCTAGTATATTTAGGATTTGAATCAATATCAAATAAATCAGTAAGTTACCCATAACAATAAGAAACATAATTCATTTCCTTCCTGAGTGAATCCCTAGATTCCTTTCTGGGACATAACTAGTTTTTCCCAAGTATATGTTCTCCTTATGAAAATGGGAAAGAAAACAGATTTGGGCTTGAGTCATCACTCAATTTCCAGTCAAAGTAGACTTGGTTCAATTTGGAATTCTTGTATCTAAAAACGACTCCAACTCTTAGGTAGTTTACAAAAGTGCTGTTTACCCTGGGGATAAACCTATTTGTGTTTGCCCCTTGGGGGCTCCTGAAATCAGAAGTGTCTCTTTAATAATTCTTACAAAGAACTTAATCTACTCTTCCTTCTCAGCTCCAGACGCAAATGTTGTAAATGACAGAAAAGCAGGCCACCAAGGAAAATGAGCTGCATTTGTATGCCACTCTTTCCTGTCTGTGTTTTCTTGGCTATTCATTAGGGCATCTAAGGTAAACAGGTTCAGTTGGAGAAACAAATTTTGTATTTCTTGAAAAATCTCCATGTAAAATGGAGTATGTTTAGATATACCACTCCTAGACAGGATTTCCCAGATCCTTAATAAAATATTTGATAAATAATTCTTTGAAAAAGTGCTTTATTTTATTGACA
Source organism: Condylura cristata (assembly GCF_000260355.1). Lineage (NCBI taxonomy): Eukaryota > Metazoa > Chordata > Mammalia > Eulipotyphla > Talpidae > Condylura > Condylura cristata. Next base: position 37,754,869 of record NW_004567103.1, on the reverse strand, counting down.
TCTAGGAGCTTTATACCTTGGAACCTGTGTGTCCATGCTTTCTACTGCACCAGGATTAGAGGGATGTGTTTTCAATAGCTAAGAAATGTAGTGTCAGGGCTAATATAGTAATGAATGAACACTGAGATACTATTTAGAGCTTCAATGTTTAATTGATGTTCCAAAGCTCTAAGTATCATGTAACCTGTTTCATTTCATCTCAATGCCATTACATAAGGAGACATTAATCTTCAAAAGTACAGGTGATGGCATTGGGAATTTCAAAGGTAATACCTGATCCACAAAGACTTTTAATTTAATAGTTAGTCGATGCTTTTTTTTTTTTGGCAGATCACATATTTTCATTTTTATTTTATTTTACTTTTCCAAAATGTATTTATTTATGTACACAAGAGCTGGGATGCAGGCCAGAGATTTGGGGGTGAAAGGATTCACCAGAGACAAAAATGGGGAACACCCAGACAGGTCTACTGAAATACACTGCTGAGGGGAGCAGCGGGGAGACAGGAGAAGACTGCTGCACCGTGTGGTGTCGCTCCCTGGCTGGGGACTGAACTCCGTGCTGCAGTGGCTGCTGCTAACTTCATAGTGCTGTGCTTTAACTCACATGCTGCCAGAAAGGGCCCACATTTTTTCATTTTTATTACAAATTTTCTGTTCACAAAAATGGGCTCTATAAAGTTTAGGTATAACTAGAGTCATAAAATGAACATTTGTGTGCCTTAGTGTTCAACATAGGAAATAAAACATTACTAACTACTAATGTCACTTTGAATGATATTTCCCCATCATTCTTTAGTTTGATCATTTATATTTTGCTTACTTTTTAGTTTTTTTAAACTCTTATAAACAGCATTTTGACACATTTCTGCAGTTTTCATATTTTGTTCAATATTGTTAGTCTTTCATCCCTGTTCGTGTTCATGGATAAAGTGCATATATCTAAGCATTTATGTGCTGTTCCAAAATATGAGTGCACCACAATTTATAAACCCACTTTACTGTTGCTTTCAGCTTTGTCTCCCCCCCCACCCCCGCACATGAACAGTGCTACTCTGTTCACGTTTTCTGATGCACAGGAGCAAACATTTCGGTAAGATAAAAATATATCTTTATGACCCGGAGTTTAGCCACTCTTCCCTCCTCGTATCACCAAGTCTAAATCCCTACCTTTCTCCTTGGTTATGAACAAGAGCTTCCTTGTACCCATTTACGCCTCCCAAAAAGAACATTCTGTAGCCAGAATGATCTTTTTTAAAGCTTCAATTCCGATCACTTACTTTTCTTCTTCAAAACTCTAGATTTGGCTCCATAAAACTCCTGGCTCAAACCCCCACTATGGTGCCACAGTGCCCAAGTATCACACTGCCAACACCACTGCAGGCAGTGACTGTATTTCTACTTACCTACTTAACCTTAGCCTCGCTGACTTATTATTTCCTGAAAATCAGGTAAGTTTCACCACCCAGGTGGTTGAACAGGTCATTTTCTTTCTGAAAATTTATTTCCCTACTCTTTGCCCAGACTTCTCCATAACTCTTGTTAGCCTTTACTTAAATTATGCTTTCTCAGTAAAGTGTTTCCTACCCCATATTAAAAATGATAAATCTGCTTTGAACTTCTGCTCTCTTTCATAAGGATAAAGATTATTGTCTTTTTCATTGTTTCACTGTATCCCTAAGCCCTAAAATATGTAGTGGAAGCACAGTTAAATAATTACAGCCCAAACTGCCAACACATGAAGTGCTTTTGTTCTAATAATGGTGCTTCAAAGCAGATTATATAAATTAGTTAATTATCTAAAATTAATGTGATAAGGAACTCTATGTTATAGTGATGTAAACAGATTGAATATTTCCTCACCACTGAAAACAAGTGAAAAATTGGGAAATATTAACCAAAACAATGATTCTATCACACTGGAAATCAATCAGGACAACACAACAATTTGGGAAGAGGTTTTTCTTGAAAATTACTGTCAATTCAGGTAAGAACAGCAAGAACCTGTGACAATCTTGCCTGCACTCCCAGACTCCCCCTGCCAACCCCATCTTGAGAACAGCAGCAGAAACCAACTACGCTGCCAGAGGTGGTAGATTCAACCTGGGACAGGAGAAAGGGTAAACAGTCTCGGTGTCTTCTACATGATGTGGTGGATTTGGTTTAGCATAAATGGAGAAAACCCACAGAGCTGCAAACTTTGGCTTTTGGTCCTAGATTGGGTGAAGTGATAGGCCAGCAAAATTTAAAAGAAAAATCCTAGCAATTACAGAGCCACAGAGGGCTGAGCAGGCTCTACACACAACCCTGGCTGACTAGGAAACTATGCCAGCAAGAAAGAACCCTTGAACGAACTCTTGCCACTTAGGAAAAATGCACAGAATGGCAGGGGATTAAGAGTTTCAAGGTGATGATAGTAAAGCAAACATTTAATTAAGCACTGACCATCCTGACTGGGAAGGCCTGTGTGATGACAGTTTATATCCTCATACTGGTTCTATGGGGTGACTTGGAAAATTCTTACTTTTTAATTAAAGTTAGACTTCAGTGGTTGGGGGACTTGAATTACAGGCCAGATGAAGGCATTGGATCATTACTTCTAATAGAAGTTGTAGAGGAATAATGCGACCCATCCAGCATAATTATCAAATGTATTTGCTGAGTATTTACTATATGGCCTGCTCTGTGGTAGCACTGGGAACACCCTGGAAGTCACGGTATACACTGTCCTGATTTACATGGACTCCACAGCTCCATGTAGGAGACAGATGATAAATAAGAAAATGAGTAACGCTGAATGCAGACTAGGGATAGTACTTTGAAGATACAACTAGACCCTCCTAAGGAAAAACAGGAAGCAAGACCTGACTTTAAATAACCCCATGGGGTTTTAGTGCCTGGCGTTTGAGAGATGGAATTGATTGCAGCTGCTTACTCACTAGCTGAGGAATTCTGGGCAAGGCACCTAACTGTCCTGTGCTTCAGTCTCTTTGCATTTCCCAGTCTGTAAAACTGGAATAATAGCAGTCAGTAACTTAAAAGATCCATGTGAGAGGCAATTCAATGACTTATCGAGTGCTGTGGTTTTCCATTGCAAATAGACCTGCCCGTTGAGAAGGAATCAGCATCGAAAAGAGCCTGAAGAGGAGAATTTCTGGCTGATAAAACAGTAATAGCAAAGGCCCAGGGGTGGGTGAAGACACTGCCACAAGACCACTGGCAGGGAGGGCAGCATGGGGTGACAGGTCCCCAGGGCAAGGGAGAAGAGGCCAGATCTGGAATCTGAAAGCAAATTTCCTGAAGGTCTGATAATGACTAACTCAAATGTACTGTCAAACAAATGGGTTAATTCAAATAGATTTTAAAAAGTGTCAGAAAAAGAGTGAGCTTCCCATTTGATTTCAAAAAAAGGAGACACCTAAGTCTCTAACACTGTTACATTCCTAATGCAACATAAAAGCCACTTGGGAAGCCCAAGATTTCAGGTTCAAAACACTTGTAGAAATGTGGAGGAGGTTGTACCACATAAAGTCTTGTCACTCTTCCCCTTACCCACTTAACTGCCACACACTGACAGTCCCCTGCAGAGCACATGGTACCAACAGAGCCAGATTTTTTTTCTCAGAGACAAACCAACTTTCTTGTGGCTAATGGTACATTCCAAATATCACCAGGACAGGTGTATTTATACAGGAAGACACTGAGGGAGGATGCACCCAAGCTCTCAGAGGAAGAATGAGGTGGGGGTGGGGAGGAAGGCAGCGAGCTTCATAAGCCACAGTACCTTGTGCAGCCAGCTCTTTCCACCGCTCCTTGTTCTGCTGGATGATGTCCACCAAGTTGTTTTTGAAGCTCTTCAGGTCCACACTTGCAAGAGAGTAGTCTGAGGAGTAGGTGCCATCATTCACGGTGCCCTTCATATTGGATCGTCTAAATGAATCAGCAATGTGGAAACCCATAAAGGTACATCAGTTAATAGAAATCACCAAGGAAGCTGGAAAATACTGCGGTTGGATATGGGAGGAAGGAGCAAAGTCAAAACCAACTGGAAAGCAGCAGGGTGATGCCCAGGAGGACTGAGCGTGTGTGGCTGCCTCTCACCCTCCTTCATTTCCTTGATGGAACACGCCTGGGACTCCTTGGGTCTGTCAGGGACTCCCAGAGATTCAGGTGTGGCCTGTTGTATTATAGAGTGGTGAGGCTGAGAAACAGTGAAACTTTGAGGAGCGCTGACTTTCGCAAACATCACAACCAGGCCACTCTGATTCTGGAGCCCAAAGTGTGGAAATGGCACCTGCCTCTTCTTCCAACCCTTAATCTTTAGATAACCTGGTTGTGTCTCAGGCAGAACAGTCCCTCAGTTTTCTCACTAGGGTAACAGGAGACTTTTGGTGCTACTGGTTTTGTGTCCAGGTGAGTCAGAATTGGCTATTTTAGAGGTTTAACTAATATCCCTTAATGAATTTATCAATAATAAATTCTAGTTTGATTTTTTTGTAAGTAGGTTTGCTTACATAATGGAATTCTCTCTTGGTCCATTAAATCATTAAATGCAGTCATCTCTTTACATTCACATTGTCTTGGTTTGTGGACAAATAACTGGATATGTTATAATATCTTATCTATCATCTATCTATCTACCGATCTATCTATCTACCGATCTATCTATCTA
>NW_004567103.1:37738890-37750052 GCF_000260355.1 Condylura cristata | reverse complement strand
TATATATATATATATATATATTCCTTAGTCCTTTGATATTTTTGTAGTGCACGTTTAAAGGAAGCTGCAATATGACATATGACCATTAGGTGGCAATACCACACAATATTTCCTGTAAATATGTTCTGCCTATGTATGAAAAATTATACAAGTTAAAAAAAATTATTAAAAATCACAAAAATGAAAACTCATGTAAAAAAGAAAACAACAAACCTGCTTGCCCCATAGGAAGAAGTTTCTGTTTTTGTGGCTTCCTCTATAAGAGGAATAATAATTTTCTCTGTTGAGTCTGTCAGAAGAGAAAATGTTGGCTCTACTATGAAATCAATGAAACCTACAAAAGCAAAGAGAAATCCAAGTGTTAAAATTTCCTAAATTTTACAGTTGTTAATAATGAAGAGTTTCTGATGTTCTTTACAGTAAGTGTGAATTATAATAATGGTTCGGCTCTCCCCTGCAATAATTTTCAATCCAGAAACACAGTTTCCTCAGATAGCATAAGAGTTCTGTCTTACGGCTCTCAAGCAATGGGACTAGCATGATTTAAGTTTGCTAATTCAAGGATACTGGCTTTCATGTGCAATATTCAGCTTTACAGTACTGCTAACAATAAACTTAAGTCTAATCAGAGTGAATATGTTTTCTCTGTCAGTGAAAGGGATCATTTAATTTCTGAAAGGTGTCCACTTGTTTGTTGGATATTTTATTATTGACCAACAAGAAACAGCACCTAAACTCTAAAGAAATTAAATGATTAAAGTTTTTCTCAGCTACAGGAAAACAATCACATTTTTTTTTCTTTTACTATTATCAGCAGAGCGTTCAGCTAGGTGTTAATATTTCAAATTGCTGTTTATTATTCACTGGACTTTAAGTGTTTGTTTGCAGAGTGTGGGAGTGTTCTGTCAAGTCTGTGAGAAAGGCATAACATGTCTGGGAAACATCATTAATCTTACCACTTTGAGATGTCAGGGCTGAATAAAGATTTTTACTTTTAAAGTATTCATCAAGACAGAAATGACACACAAGCACTAGCTTATGCTTGGTATGTAGGAGGAAGGAGAGACAACCTATTGTTTTTTTTTTTAAATAATTATTTATTTATGCATACAAGAACTAGGGTGCAGGCCAAAGGTGCAGGGGGTGAGAAGATTCACCAGCGACAGAATGGGGGAGCAGACAGGTATATCTACTGAAATACACTGCTGAGGGGAGCAACCAGTGAGATAAGCTGGTCTACTGAGCCATGTGGGTCAGGTGTCAGCTCCCTGGTCTGGAATTGCACTCATGCTACCGTGGGGAAACAATCTATTATAAGCTCTGAGTCTATGCAACCCCCTGAGCCCTGGGAGAGATGTGTCCTGAAAAACCAGTACTTGTGGCCTTAAACACATCTGAGAACAATGGTCTACCCTCAAACAACAACTGCAGGGAGACCTGCGTCTCAGCAAAAAACTACATTTGAAGACTATCCCATCCATCAGATGCTCAGATAAATTCACATTTCAAGTAACCAAATTAGTTATGCCTATACTACAGCATATTTTTCATTAAATTTTTTTTCTCAATGGTTTGTGCCTTCTAATCAAAGCAAGGGTAATGGGACCACCCAGAATACTATTTCAAGTTCTGTGGTTTTAAATGCCTGAAATACAGTGTCGGTTAAACTGGTTATCATCTCAACTTACATGGCAAGCCATTTACAGACACAACTAGGCTTAGATAGCTTGGTCCTCAGCCCACACATTCACATCTGCTATAGGTAACAGCCACCTGTCTTATGTACTGAGAGCATAGCTGTGGGATCTAGAGTGGGAGTGGGGAAAGGTCAGGGCAAGAAGTTTTCTTCAGCTACTGCTGCCTTGTTGCCTTGTAGTAGGTGGGCCCAAAGTGGCTAGAGTCAGGTGCCTGCTCTTAGTTTATTGAATCTCCAACTCAGGAAAGGAAACAATGGCTCAGGTTTGAAGTCCCCAATACAAATAGAAATGAAAAAATGTTTGGGAAAGCTAACATTCTACAAATTTCCTTTTGTTGGTCTAGTCCTATAATAAGTGTTGTTTTCAGAAGACAAACAGCTAGCATGTTAATCATATCATGCACCTTTACTCCTAACAGGACAAATTATGAGTACTTTAGCTGAATCACTTTTTTTTTTAAAGAGTTACTTATTTATGCATACAGAACTGGGGTACAGGCCAGAGGCACAGCTGTGGTCAGAGGATTCACCAGAGACAGAGTGGGGAGCAGAACAGGCCAGCTGACAAAGTACATTGCTGAGGGGAGCAGCAGGTGGGTCAAGAGAGGTCTGCTGCACCCGGGTCACCTGCAGGGGTGGGAATCGAACTCATGCTGAACTTTAACCTGCTGCACCACCAGAGAGGCCCTAAATCATCTTTTATATAAAGTTTTAAATTACAGAAACAATAATCAGCAAAGAAACATAGTTTCTTGCACAAGAAGAAAGTCTTCTATTTTATAAAAGTATTACAAAGTGAGTTACCAATTACACTGGGCAATACTACTGTATCAAATTTAATGTTGTAATCATGTTTTAATCATTCTTAATTCTCATCTTAGCACCAAATAGCCTAAAGGTTAAACTTATCATGAATGTGGAAGAAAGTTTTCATGGAGTTACTTCTTTGAACAACCCTCGTCTGCCCATTTGAAAACTAACCAGCACACGCAGTCCCCAAACACTAATAGTCCTTATTACCTATTTGTGATTGGGCCACCATCGTTGACTTCCGATCACAGAGGGGGGAAAATGGAAGTCCTAATTCAGCTTCTTTATCTCCCTGGGAAAAGAAAAGCTCATTAGTGCAGATGTGGTTTGGAGAAATTCCCATAATGAGCAGCCTAGATACAAAGCTTTAAAAAGCTGCAACTTTCACTTCTTAATTGGCATGATATTTATTATTTTTAAAAATAAAACCAAAAGCAAAAAAAAAAAAAAAAAAAAAAAGAAAACAATATCCATTCACCCATTCACTCCACAATCCTACCTTGTAGGGTCTGGAATAGCACACGTCTGAACTCCAGTCACTGCTCAACACTTCTATTCCAAAATAAAAATAAAAAAAACAAAAGCTGTAGTCCAAATTTATATAATTGTACTTGGATGGTCTTCTTTGGGACATATTGCGGGGGGGTGGGGGGGAGTGGAACATTATCAGCACCTGGAGCCTCTGCTTTGGAATTACAACTCTGAAAAGAGACAAACCTTTGCTCTTTAGAATTTTCTAGTCTCTATGAAGAGTCATGTCAGTGTGTTATTTGGCATTTAATTAACAATCCTCCTGTGGATTTTTCCACTTGTTTTTTCCATACCAAATACACCAGCTGATTTCCAGTAACAAGATTTCATAATGGACCGCTCTTTGAAACTAGAAGTGTTTGAACATTTGGAAACATTTTTCTACTTATGAACTAAGGTTTACTGAATCTCCCAAAGCAAGTAATGAGGAATATCTTCAACATTCTTATACTCTATGAGCATAATTTTACTTAATGTATTAACAGGATAAATTGAAGTGTCAATGATTTTGTATTTTTTGACCTTATCTATGGTAGATTAATGAGCACATATGTTCAAGAATCCCATGTATTTGGGATTTAATAAATCCTAAGAACTAATTAGATTTTCATTTCCTAAAATAAAGGTGGTTGCCTTGGCAAAGTTTTATTATCATGAGGTTTATCGAACATTAGTTCTTTACTTTACATCCAAAGGGATGTGCTTATAGGAGCAAGAGCAGAAGTTCTGACCATTTGGGAGAAATACTGCATTTGGGCTATTGGCCGTTTTCCCTCATGTTGTACACAGCATTGCATAGGCCTTCACCTAGCATATGAGTCTGGTTCCAAAGGAGAGGCCAACATGAGAATGCAACTCCTGTTTCAGGAACTCAGAGATCTTCTGCTCTGTTTTCTCTGAGATCTTCTCATAGTGATTTTTCACAATATACTGTCAATCTGCAGTTTTAATATTTTACTGACAAGGGTACCTTTCTCCTAAACTGTGACCTGATTTGAAAGAAAAGAAAAATTTTAACTCGTTGCTTCAGGAAAATTTAGAGTGGGAATACTAGGCTTGGAGAAACCAGGGAATAAAGTTCTATGATCTCTCCCTTTTTCATTTCCCTAGGGAATAACAACATTCATTCTTTTGGGAATTAATATTCAGAGTAAATTTATAGGACAGGTGAAAGGAAATTATTAATGCCACTAGCCTTGTGGTCATGAGACAGAGTTTGATCACTTAACTCTGTTACTTCAGACACAGAGGTTGTTGAAAGGAGTTCATATCTGTCACAATGTGGGGGTATTGCTTTACTCATCTTAGGAATAATTACATAACCACATAAAGTGGCAAATAGCCATTATTAGTCAATAAGAACCATAATTCATAACAGCACAATAGGTTCTTTATTTAGCCTAAAACTAATGATTTGAACCTAAAAATGTCATTGTGTAATTTCCCTTTCATGAGCTAAATTTTACAGAATGTTCAGGGTGGTGACATTTTCATGAACAACTCAGGCATTTGACAGCTATGTGCAGGGTCTACCTTTTACAAAGGGGGTGAGAGAATTTATATATATTTTTTTGCTTCTTGTTCTTCACAACTGACCTGAAATATTAAATTTCCACTGCTAACAAACAGAAAATGCTAAAATGAATCACTTATTTATAAATATTTCAAAATTTGGTTTTAAATGGCTATCAAAGAACAAAAGATTTTGTAATCAATGGCTCTCTGACATTTTGCCTTGGAAAAACATAAGCTTAAAATAGAACAGGAAGATAACAAGTAATAGCAATTTACATCATGGTTATAGTGTGAAGAGGTCTCTCTTTTCTCATAATCATACTGGGGAGGAGGCAAAATGGGAACTGATCCTTTCTTGTAGTTAAGAAGATACAAGACTCATGTTCTCATTGCTGGAAAAATGGAAAGTTAGGGCTTATAGTTGGATTTTCTGTAGTCAATCCAATTATTTCTGCAATAATTAGGATCCATTCTATATGTAATAAATATTGCCCAATATAAAATAGTTTCTTTGTAGGAAACACAAAATGTTCATATGTTCTACTATAGCGAGGGCAATGATGAGTTTTGGAAAGTCATACTGATTTGTTTTGAATTGCCTAGTGTAGTGAATCGCATCATGTAGCATTTAGATTCATAGTATATTCCAAGGACATGGAAATGTATTTTCATGTTATCTCATAAAAATGCTGTCTTAATTAAGTGAGATGAAAAGTCCTAGTTATCTTGGTTAGATTAGGCCCATAGAAAAAAGAAATGTTTATCAGCACTGTGGATTTTGCACAGTGGCAAAGCACAGATGGTTATGTGAGTATGAACAAGAATAAGAAAGAAATGGAAGAACCAATACAGTGCTTCTAATTACTATGACATTTACAAAGATACACAACTGCAGTTCACATGTCAAATGCACTCAGAACAAAGTACACATCTCAGAGTTTCTGATTTATTACTACCATCTCTAAAAGACTAAGTGAATAGGTGGTATGGATAAGAAGTAAAAATACTGGTAGATTCATTTAGTTAATTGAATGCATGAAAACATTTTCCCTGATTGTGTCAATGTCATATTTCAATATAAGTCTCATAAACTTGCTTTGCTTATAAAAACATGTTTATTAGTACTATAAAACCATTTTCAATTTTAATTCACAGTTTCCTGCTTTACTGTATATGCACCAAAGGGAATTTGAAAGCCATTTATTTTTAAAATTCCAGAGACTAAAAAATATAAAATTCTATCATTTAAAAACTCAAGTCTTTAATCAATTTACAATGCTCTGAAGTATTCTTACAGTTGAACAGATAGGTAATGTTAGCAGACATTTTATAATAGCTCAATATGAACAAAGACCCTTTATTTTTCTTTTAACTGTAAGTATTATGGTTTATGTGTTAAGGCCATTCAAGCAAAGACTGTCATTTCTAAACATTTTGGGGTTACACAATGCCTATCATTTCTCATCAAGAATCCTTTAAAAAAAAAAAAACCAAAACTTGATACTTTCTTATCTAAATAACACAATCTGAAAAATGTAGATCAAAAAGCAGTCCAAGTACCTTGATGTTATACCTATTCCAAGATTTGATCTTTTGTGTTGGGTGTATTTTAATCTCTAATATTCAGAAATTTGCATATTAGAACTGAGTGGTAGAGTGTGAAGTAGCCCTACAGAACAAATTTCCTCTACTCTGCAACTTAGATGTCAAAAATTATTGCCAGCTTTCCTAAAAAATTCTCTAAAAAATTCAAGAATAAGGTGGTAAACTTCAAAAACTTTGGAACTCAGTGCTGTATATGACTTAGAGGTATAGGTTCGCACCTCTTCAGATTTATATGAACACACCAGCCCACCCCCACAGCACCAGAGTCCATTGGGCCCCCTAACCCTTTAGCTCACAACTCCTTTCTTAGCTTCACAATATTACTACAATAAATATTTAATTTTAAAAAGAAATACTTGAATTTGTAAGTGTCAATAAGAAAAAATAACGATGAAAGGGTTATAAAGGTCAGTACTGGTCATTTTGTTTTTGCTTTTTTCTCTCAAAAATATAGACAAAAGCAAAACACTGGACTCAAAATTTCATTGAATTAATGTCGTGATTCAATAATATTCTTTGTTTGGTTTAATATCAACAAAAGTCAGGGATAATACAAATCATGATTTGTAAATCCATATTTGCAGATATAACTAATTTCCAACAGTTGCTGAAATTTATTAAAAATATTTTTAATGTGACATATTTGTGTAGCTATCAATTACATAGAACATTTCCATCACCCGCAGAAAGTTCCTCTTATTCCTGTGAGGTTGTGTGTCATCTTGTTTAGGCATCCATGATTAATTTTGTACAGTTTTAAACTTTATATAAATGAAATAATATAGTAAATATTTTAACAATAGTATTATTTGTATTGCTAGCCCCTTTTCTATCATTGCATGATATTTCATTGCATGACTACACCATAATTAATTAACTTTTCTTTTAAGATGCACATGTGGACTCTTTCCAGGTTTAGGCAATTATAATTAATATGTCCTACTGCAGAAATTTGGTGGGTATAAGCACTAATTAATACTTCAGGGTGGAAGATGGATGTACTGAATCATAGTTTAATGTTAGTCAATGCTAACCAGGAGTGTTCTAGATGGATTGTAACTTACACTTATGAGCAATACCTGATACTTCCAGTGGCACTGAATACTCAGTATACTTAATATTGTCAGTCTTTCTCATTTTAAACATTCTGGTGAGGATGTAGTGGCAATTTATTGTGGTTTGAATGTCCAATCCTTTGATAACTAATGGCAGACAATTGTATGAACTTATTACCCATTTGTATTTTATTTTCTTTTATGAAGTTTGGATCAAATTGGAATGATTTCCTTTTATTGTTTTACTTATAGGAGTTCTTTATATAATATGGGAATAAGCCCTCTAGTGGATACTAATAGCACAAATATCTAATAGCTACTCTCTTTTCTAAGCACAAAATACATAATGTATTAAAAAGTTTTTTAAAACTGTTTTTAGTATGAAAATATTTGAATTTAGAAGTTGTTGAAGGGGAACAAAAAAGGCAGTTGTATTGCATCCCCCAAAAATGTCTTATTGGCAACAGTTTGATTTCAGGCTCAACAAGTTGGGTAGAGTTTACTTTTAACATTTTTATTTTATCTTCTCTGTGAAGAGCCCTGCCTAGTCTTCTCTCTTTTCACTGGAGAAGGCAGAATTGACTCTTCATACCTTTTGTTTGCTGTGCCTTCCACACTCAGCTTCCTAACTGAGTTTCCTGTGAGTTGACCAAAGCTGTATTAAGTTATTTATGATGACTCTGAAGCCACATGGGTAGGTTTATTCAGTCATGGTAGGTCTTTCCTGTACAGAGGAAGTAAGGAAGTATACATGCTATGTGTATATGAACTTTCTTTTGTTTCTTCTCCTATCAATTTGTTTGCTATTTATTTGCCAACCTAGAAGAACCCCAAGGTGTATAGAAAGATTCCCTTTGCACTCTGATACTACCAGTAACTTTCTTTATGAGAATGCAATGCTATTTCAAAATAGAACTATATCCATTGCCAATTGGCAATAGAAATGTACATAATCAATGGTGAAATGGTAAAAATAATACTGAAAAGTCAAATAATCTGAAAATGCTGAAATAAAACAAGAGGTTCATTGAATGGGACTATGGCATGTTAAAGAACATATCTTGTCTTTATCTCTTGTTCCAGGTATAGAACTTAAAAAACTCTGAGTAATAAGAGACTCTATGCTATGCTAATTATCTAAAATCTCATTGATAGCTTCATGATGAGGCCTACTCACCAAAAGACCAACCACACAGAGAGTTGAGGCTTTGGGCCAGTCTGGCCTCTTAGCAGGAGGGTGGGGGGGTTGGAAATAAATTCAATCACATGGCCAATGATTTAATCAGTCATGTTTGTGTCATGAGAGCCCCATAAGAACTTCGCAAAATAAAGCTCATGGCACATCCTAGTTTGGTAAACACATTGATGTGTCCAAAATATGAAACATCTGACTCTATAAGGAAAGAAGATAAATCCTTCTATATCTGGTCCTATGCACCAGTTCTCTGGGTTGTTCTTAACTTATATTTTATATAATAAAACCATAATTATAAGCAGAATGCTTTCCTGAGTTCTGTGAGTCATTCTAACGAATGACTGAGGAGGTTTGTAGAAAGCCTGAATTTGTACCCAGTGGTCAGAAGTACTGGTGTCCTAGTGACCACTAGGTGTCCACTAGGGGCTAGCATCTAAAGCAGAGCCAGTCCAAAGGAATAATTCACCCTTATCCTCTGGGGAGCCAATGCTAGCTGGGAGTGGTTGGCATCCCAAATGCACTATAGCACTCCAGGTGAGAGTGGAAACAGAACAGGAATTTTCTAGAGAAAAAAAAAAAACAAAACAAAACTATATGCTTGTGACAGAAAACACTGGCCATTTCCACATTCAGATCTTCTTTTTTTGCATAACAGACATCTTAGTTTGGCATGTATGTATCCAGTAAAAATTCCTATTTTTAGCCTCCTTTGTAGCTAGGCACCTACGATTGTTGTTCTAACCAACAAGATGAATACAGAAGTATTCTTTCCTTTCTTTACGATAAAAAATTATTGTTATTTCTACTCTAGAATTTATCTCTTCACAACAGACAATTCTAATTTGTTTCTTTCTTTGCTGAGAAAGGCATTTGAGATCAAAGTCTTGGCTGTCTTTAAAATAGGTATTGTACGTAGGGTTATTTATTATAGTCATCTGAAAGATCAGTAAATTCTGTCTAACATGCAAGCATGTGTTGTAGGCAGTTCATAACGAAGTCACAAATCCTGGATTCTGTGCAGAAAAGTGGTATGAGGTGGCAGTATTCTATATTTCTGAATCAATATTATCTTTATACACACACACATCTATATAAAGGAAAATCATATTTCAAAATGCCCAGTTACTATTTCCAAAAACAGTATGAAAGAGGCACCTGTCGGAAAAACTCCTCCATCAAGGCCATGGTCCATCGATGGTGCAGCTTCCAGCATTTGGCCGGATGGCTGATGTCTGCAGCATGGAGAATCAGGGACATGGTTTTAGCTCTGTCGATCCTGTCAAACCAAAGACATTCAACTGCTCAGAACAAAGTAACCAATTACAGTCTTTTCTGAGGCTAAGCTTAAAGGATTTTAATGTGACAAAAGAAAATATTTTACCCTTCAGGCTGCTGTAAGCTGTTTCTTATATTTTTAATTTGCTGGAAATGACCTGACATGTCTGTAGATAAAACCATTTCAATCACTAGATTCCGAAGATCCCTGTCGATTCATGAAAAGGAGAAAGGGTCATTGGCTATTTATTGTTCTTAGATGGAACATTTCCTTAAATATAAACAATCATACTTTATTTTTTAATAGTTATAAGCACAAAAGATGTGACTTTTTAAAATGTAAAAGTTTCCATAAAAGTTTGACATTATATTATCCTATAACCTTAAGGAGTTAGGAGGTTTTACTAAGATTATTATATGAATAATACCATTTAATATATTCCCCTCTTAAGATCTAGACTCTTTCCCATCTCACACTAGTAATTTCTAAATATTGTTGCTCTATCTGAAAAAGGTATTTTCAGAAAAGTAATACACAAAAATAATCAGTCTGACACCATTTATATAGGACCATAAAAATTCAGCTTAACATGCAACTGTGTATCTTAATGTATGTATGCAGCCTATGACTGCCCAGATACATTTAAAGATCTCAAGCACATCTAACAGTACTCAGCTCCTGAACAGTCTTCCAAATACTAATCCTTTCCAGAGTCATCTTGTCAAGGAAGACTGAGACTGAATATTGGTAAGGTGTTGACCTTTATCTTATTTTCTTCACTTTAAATCACATACACTTTAACCTTTTCTTGAAATTAAGTTTCCCTCTGAAACTCACCTCCAATCATCTTTTGATAAATTTGTCAAGACATTCATTTCTTCTTCTTGCATAAGTCGATAAGCTGCACTCACATGGTGATTCTCAAGAACTGAGCGATCATTGTATAGAATGGCAACATCTGACCTACGAATTAGAAAATGTTCAATAGATAAATTATTTAGATTTTATGAGTATAAAATAAGAGACACTCAAGTTTCAATAAAACTTTTATCAATAAATTCTTAGAACCAAACACCTACAGTTTTGGAAGTACAAAGTTTCTTTTTCATTTTTATTTTTACCATATGATAGTTTTTAAAAAGACAGTATTTTAAATCAGTTTTAATTTCACAGCAAAGTTGAATATAACGTACATAGATTTCCCAAGTGTTTCATCATTAATTTAATTGACATTACCCTGATGAAATACAAAATGGAACTCCACCTTTCTTATCCTTATTTGCCATCTATCTTCTTTAGAAGTGAGTTGTTAAAGCCATTTAAAAAATCAAATTGTTGGCCCTCCCTGGTGGCGCAGTGGGTTAAAGCACAGCACAAAGAAGCTTAAGCCACTTCCACATGAGTTCGATCCCCGCCTGCCCTGGAGGTGACCACATGGCGTGGCAGACCTCTCCTGACCTGCCCGCTGCTCCCCTCAGC
>NW_004567103.1:37735854-37736668 GCF_000260355.1 Condylura cristata | reverse complement strand
ATTTGGTGATGGGAAACCCGTGGGGATTACAATTGAGATGAAAAAAAAAATGTGAAAAATGATGTAAAAATAAACTTTTTAATAAATAAAAAAAAGATCAGTTGTTTTCATATCAGTCTACTTTTGGCCTCTTAATTCCATTCCACTTACTTTTACCTATACTTTCAACAATTCCACACTGTTTTGATTACTATCACTTTTTTATCCTAAGTCTTGAAGTTAGCCAGTGTTGATTCTCCAACTTTGTCCTTTTCCTTGAATACTGTGTTGTATTCTGGCTATTTTGCCTCTCTTTATTAACTTTAAAATTGCCAATGTTCACAAATTAATTTGCTGGAGTTTGACTGGGATGTACTGAAATTACAGATCAACATGAGAACTGACATCTTAACAAAACTGAATTTGTCTATGGGTATGGAATATCTCTCCATTTATGTCTTTGAATTCTTTCCTTCAGCTTTGTACTGGTCTCCATATAGATCTTATATATATTTTGCTGTATTTATATACCTACACACTTCTCTTTTCTTGGAGTTAGTGCAAATGATATTGTGATTCTAGTTTTAAATTCCACTTGTTGACAGTATGTAGTTACTGACTTTTATGTATTCTACTTGTATCCTAATAGTGTGCTTTAATAACTTAATAGTTTCAATAGTATTTTGTCCATTCTTTTACATTTTCTATCTAGAAATGCAACATTTAAAAACAGGGATATGGGCCCTCCCTGGTGGCACAGCGGGTTAAAGCACTGCACTGAGAAGCTAAAGCCACTTCTGCATGAGTTCGATTCCCGCCTGCCCCGGAGGTGACC
>NW_004567103.1:37571030-37735639 GCF_000260355.1 Condylura cristata | reverse complement strand
GTATTTTTACACAAATTCAGATGGTATAGTTTACTATACACATAACCTATATAGAGGAGCCACAATTGTATTTATGGTTCATCTGAGAAATGTTGCTATGAGATACATGACTATATATAGAAACTGAAATAGAAAAATATACAAATAATCCTTGTTTAATAGAAAATTAAACAGAACTTGTCATGTAAAAATAACTCTGTATTTACAGAAGTTCACTGAAATGATAGGAAAACCTAATGTTTACAAATCACATCATTTATATTATATGACCTCAATTCTAACCAGGCAGTATTGCCAAGGTTATTACATTACATGTTTCCAAGCATTACTGTATATTTCTTCTGACATACAAAGATTTTTTTGAACCAAATTTAATTCCAGTATAGTATATATGATTTTGTTTCATAAATTTAATAGGGTGCTGAGAATACAGCATGGTCTTAATGTTTCAGATGGTCTTTGACATTAAGAATAAGATTCTAAGCAACATCCAGTATCCATGGTAACATGTAGCTTAAAGTGCTTTTTAACAAAGAAATTATTTCTGTTTATTTACACTTTCAAGGATTTTGTGAATTATAATATCTGTACTGAACTCAAATCTAGCTTTGCAAATGTCCTAAATTATTTTCACTCATTTTGCATTATCCAGTAAATAGAATTCCATATTAGAAAAGCACTACCAATTCAAGCAACAATGAATAATATAAAATACAATTATTGTTATCAGTGACCTAAGACCTTTCTCTTTGGACAAACTGTGAATGAAAATAGTGACACATATTCAAAGGCATGTTATATGGCTGTATTTGTGGTATTTGTCAATAACATCAATCAAAAACATTTTGATCAGACTTTTAAAAGTTTTTGTAAAATTCATCCAAATAATTGATTCCAGTAGACAATTTTGTAATTTATAAGAAAATAAGTAAAATACCAGATTGGCCCTCTTTTTTATACAGAATTTCTTAATATAAAGTGGGAAAATATGGAAACTTCCTCCTCCTATTGCTCCCTTTCCTCCAGCTTTCCCTCTCCACCTCTTCCTTCCACTGCCTCATTTTTTCCTTTTTTACTCCCTTCCCTTCCTCTACCTCCCCCTCCTCTTTCGTCTTATTTTTCTCCATCTTCTCTGCAGTCCAATACATAAGTGCATCAGAGTTCTTTATCTCATTGTAAATTATTTGTAAATGGAGAAAGCTGAAGTGACCTGATAACTGCTGATGGAGAAGGCTGGCTCATTGTCTCCACTTTCCAAAGTTGTTCTATATAGGCCTCAGCTCCAAAGTGAGTTGTCTAAATAAAGTATACTTAATATGGATTTGGCGGTTGTAGAACAGTCTTTGATCAGAAAAAATTATCTGCATAGTCAAACTTTCCTTTGAACTTTAGCACAATAAAAACAACCACATTCCTATAACCTACAAACCTGTGTGTCAATCACATTCCTAATGTACCCCCAGACTTTAAGGTCTTCCTCTTCCTTTCATACTCTGTCAGTTTGGGGACTTAAAGATAGAGAGAATATCTTCTCAACAATTTATTGTTTAAATTTTAGCTCTTCCACTGTCTCCACCAAGGGGCTGTGATTTATAACCCTCTCCAATTTCAGACTTTCAATGTGAAAGCTATCATCGTCTGTCTGAGCATGGGAGCAGAGCTGGATGAGTACGTTGGATTAAAAGTAAAGGCTCCTCTCCCAGTTCTGTCACTGCCATAAGATGACTGTGTATATATAAATAGGTCATTTTACCTCGTGAGAAATTATTTTCTCTTTCCAAAATGTGAGATTTAAACCAGATGATCTATAATGTATATCTTAGTAACTTCAGGTTTTTTAGAAGCTCTAAAATATCTTATATTCTAACATTTAGGTACATATCAACCATAAATGTTTAGAAATATTTTATTAATATCTTAGACATTTTAGTTCTTGAAGACATGCTTCTATGCTTCATATCAAAATATTAACTCCCTATAGCTAGAAGTAGTACAAATTATTAAAGATGAAAGATGCTATTAAAGAAAAATGAACCAGTCCCATAGAAACTTGAACACAGATGTTTATAGCAAATTTATTCATATGTGTCAAAATAAAAGCAACTGATATCTCCTTTAGTGGGTACAAGGTGAACACACTGATATATCCACACAATAGGATATTATCAGCATTGAAAATAAATGAGCTAACAAGCCATGAAAAGTGTCTTGTTCCATATTGTCAAGAGTCTCCAATCTGAAAGGTTTTGTATTGTGTGATTTGAGCCATGTAACATTCTGGAAATGGCAAAACAGCAGATATTAAGATGATCACTGGTTGCCAGGGATAAAGAGAATAGGGAAAGACTAGGTAAATGAAAAACAGGTGGCTTGGGGGAGTGAAAATGTGTATTTTCTAATGGTGAATTCATGACATTACACATTTGTACAACCCATGCAATAAGGGACTGAATTGTGTGTTCCCAAAATTCATATAATGAAGCCCTAATCCCCAGTATCTTAGAACAAGAGTATATTGGAAATTAAACCTTTAAAAAGATAATCAAGATTAAATTAAATACAAGGGTGGGTCCCTATTTCAATATAATTGTGTTTCTTATAAAGAAAGAGACACTAGGGAGAGGGAGAATCACACATGAGAAAAAAAGCCATGATAGGCACATATGGGTACCTGGCTGTCTGCAAACCCAGGAGGGAATCATCAGGAGAACCAAACCTGCTGCAGTTCTCATTTAGGGATTCTAATCTCCAGGAGTTGAGAAAACAACGTACTGTTACTTAAGCCACCCAACCTATGGTCATTTTTGATGGCCTCCCCAGCAGGCTAATATACTTCCACTGATATTTTAACCTTAATAATTGCCATTTAAATTTTTTTTCTCAATTATTTTAAAATTACTGCATCATGCTAACCTGGAAATAAGATTTCTTTGATTGTTCATTATGTTTCCAAAGTGAAATTTTATTACTTACAAATATCCTGATACCAAGTTGGTGCGTTAAATAGTGTGTTATAAGATTTGTATCACGAGTTAATATCTTGTATGATGCTCAAGTGTGAAGTCAGGGAGACATTGTCTTACACAATTTAATATTATTTGTATTCTATTTAAATTATATTATTATTAGAGCTATTCATTATATTTAAATAGTCTCATGTGAAGAAAAATAAATTTCAGATTTTAACTTTGAAAAGTTAATACTTTATCTAACTTACCTTGTCTGAATGTGAAAGTTGTTTGTGGTTCCTGTATGCTCATAATCATGGATGGCAGCAGCAAAGACCATTGCTAAAATTTCCAGTTCAGTGAGCCAGTGCTAATAAATTAAAGAAAGATTCCATTAGATTGAGAAAAAAGAGTCATGTTGTCATTCAAAAAAAAAAAAAAAAGATTTTCAGTGCACCTAGTCTAAGCAATCTTATCGTTATTTTTTTATTTTGAATATATTTTCTTTCCATTTCTCCTCAATTAACTGTGCATAATGGATGCTTCATGAAGTCCATGATTCTTCATTATCTGTAAGTTCACAATACCAACATTATACCATATTCTTCATTTTTTTAAAAATAAGTACTTTTCTATGATTTAAAACATGCCCACTTACTGGATTTTGAGCTCTCAGCCTTACCACTTATACTCTCATGAAATCTTCCAGTTGAGTTAGTTTTAACAGATAGCACATACATTAATATGTCTGTAGTTCAACTTTTTTATTTTTGCCATGCCTTGTGGGTCACTTCCCTGGCCAGGGAATCAAACTCATGTTCATAGTGCTGTGCTTTAACCCTTTGCACCACAGGGAGGGCCTCGAGTTTAACTTTTGTAGCACTCTACTGTGAGAAAAGTTTCCATTGGAGCATAGAAAAAGTTCACTTTGTTTACTAGAGAAACTGAACTTAATTTCTGCCTTGTAAAGATTTGCAACTGTTCAAGAATTTACCACAATTGTTCTTCATTGCTTATATTCAAGACTGTAAATTTAAAACTCATAGCAACAAAAAAGGATAAATGCTTTAAATAAAATACAGACTTTTTACTTCATATACATTGAACTTACTGTTATAACTTGAATGGTTTAATAAAATATCTCTTCTACTTTGTTTCTTTTAATACTGGATTTAATTTAGGTAACTCATAGATAAGTATTCAATATGCAATTATTAAGGTAAGTCAAGAGTTTATTTACCACTTACATGTTGTATAACACTGTAATGTCCAATATGGATAACTACATATGACTATTTAAACTAGAAATAGGTTAAATAAAATTAAATTCACTTTCTCCGTCACCATAGCTACATTTCAGCTGCTCAATAGTTAAGATGTGGAAAATGACTGGTATAGATGTAAAGTATTTCCATTGCCACAGAAAATTCTATAGAACTTG
This sequence comes from Condylura cristata, assembly GCF_000260355.1. Lineage (NCBI taxonomy): Eukaryota > Metazoa > Chordata > Mammalia > Eulipotyphla > Talpidae > Condylura > Condylura cristata. The sequence goes on along the minus strand of NW_004567103.1, from coordinate 37,731,250 downwards.
ATAGTAAGAAAAGAGGCTTAAAATGGTGTCGAGCTTGTATTAGTGGTTTTAGTCCATATAATTGCATAATTAAAGACTTTGTATAAAGCAAAAAACAAATCTAAAACAAAAACTACAGGCATACTGAATAAAAGGTGACAGAATAAAGGTGTAATCAAAGGGCAAATAGAATTTCTACTTGGTAGCATTAGATCCTAGAGGAAGTATGAACAAATATAGGTAACTAATTGTAAGTTTGGGATCAGGGAGTCTGAAGAAAAGTTCTAAACAGAAAGCAAGATGCAGTATGACTATTAAGATCTACACAGAAACTTCACGGCCAGTCATACAACTATGTTAGATGGCAAATTTAGATTTTGTATAATAGGTAAAAGTCAAAACTAAAGTAGGAGACAACTGTTGGATTTTGTGGTTGAAAACGTCACGGTCTTTAATCTTTGCTCCTTCCACATAAATTATCATGGTATTCAGTACATAGTAGGAATTTAATATTTGTCATTTGAGTTGAATTTCACTAGTTTTGCCAGGAGGAAGGACTAGGGAATAGTAGAAAGAGACTGTGTAATCAGGCATTCTTGGTTTTAAGTCTTGGTTGATCCTTAGGCAAATATTATTTATCCTCTCCGCTATAGTTCCCATGAAAGTAGAATTAGTGATCATTTGCCTGTGGAATTTTAAAAGAAGTTTACAATACCTATTACAAGTCTTGCCATATAGTAAAATACAGAATAAATAGCAGTTTACTGAACTTTTTACCTTAAGTTGAATTTGGAAAGTAATAGTAAACAAACATATCTTTAGTGATTGCAGTTCAAACATAAATGGCTTACAGTTATATGACCGAAGCAGAAATGATTTTGAGACCTAAAGGAGGATAACAAAATAAGCGGTTTTTCGTTTGTAGGTGCATTTAATTGTAAGTCATTACCTGAAACAAGGTAAACAACCTTATTAATAGCCTCTATTATAGGCTGAACTTGTACTGAGCATACAATTCCCCATGAGGCTATGGAATTAAACACCATGAAATGAATAGAAACTGAATTTAAACCATTTTGTACCACTGGAAGTCTGCTGTTTCATTAAAGAAAAGTGTTCCTAAAATAATCACCCATATTCTTAAATATTTCTGAATGGCTATACTTGTGATTTATAGATTTAACTGTAATTTTTTTTTTAAAAGGCGTTTTTTTATTATGATAATATAGACTATGTAGCCAAAAATTGTAATATATATATATATATAGATAGATATAGATATAGATATATATATAGATATATATCTATATATATAGATAGTTGTCAAAATTGACTATACACGTTTACTGGTTTTAGTCTCTGTCTCCCAAAATTGTACTTTCCCCATGAATCTATTAATTATAGCTATGCTAGTTTTACTAGCTAAATTTATATTATAAAACAGTTTGTGAGAGAGAAACATAGAACTTTCACACTAAATTGAAAAAATATCTATTTTATATTAGTGAATGTAGAATTTTAACTCCTTAGTTGTCAGGTCATTGTTGCTAGTGTCAATGAGTATCCTATTCATAAAATAAATGCTTAAATCCATAACTTTTGTAGATGATTCATGAAAGACAAGCTAAAGAGAATAGGGTGTAGTTGTCTCTCTTCCCAATTAGAACAGTAGCCAGTCAACACATAACCTAGGTTCTTCTAATTCCTAAAGGGCAGAAATAAAGGATTAAAATGATGACTCATTAGCATTTCAGGCATTGTTATTTAAGCTGTACATTTCCTGAAGAATTGCTCAGGTAGACTTCTCTAAAATGGGTAATCCTCAGATTATATCATAGGTAATTATTCACCATTAATAGCATGTGTAATGGTGGCTGAAAGGAGGAAGGAAATATTAATTACAAACACTAATTAGATGGTCTCACTCAACTTTTTAAACTACCCTAGTTACCATTTCCTAAGTAAGCAATTTTATCCTTATTTTGGCAGATAACAAAGCTGAACCCTAATTAAGAGAATCAACCTGTCAAAGGTCACATTGCTACTAAGTGGCAGAGCTGGCATTCAACCAAATTTGTCTTATCCCAAATTTCTGTTTTTGCCACAAGTCACAATATTCTTCCTATGGAAAACAACATAAAAGAAAAGGATCTCAAAAGTAGAATTTCTAGATAAAAATTTAACTAGATTTATGTATGGATAGAAGCTAACAGAGGTTTGATTTAAGACTTAAACTCAAAGGATATAATTTTCATATCTGAATTATTCAGATAGAGAGAGAGAGAATGTCTGTGTGTGTAACAGAGAAAGTATCTGAGTATATATAGATCTGGTGGAACCTCAGGTCAGAAAATCACATTGACCCATAGTTCTTAGTATATCCAAAAAAATATATTTAATGACTCATTAGCCTAACTGACAGGGTTAGACACCTCTTTTGTTCTATTCTGTGGAGTTAGCTGAAGTAGTTTTCCACAACTTATTCTGCATGAAAGTAAATGTATATAATAATACTAATACTAATAATTCAAGTACTTAAGTTAACATAATATATAATAGTCTATGTTAATAGTTATTATGTTTCAGGAACTAAGTTTGATGCTTTACATGTATAACATCAACTACACACTGCTATCCTAAAAGGAGGTAGTATTATTAACCAAACTTTAGTGACAAGGGAACTCAAGCTAGAAAGTGGAGGAACAGGGTTTCAAACCTTTGTCTGATTGCTAGAAAGGCTACAGCTTTTTCAATCTTCCAAACAATGCTTTTTGAGAAGCCACATACAAGAACAGAGTTCCCACATTCTGTAGAGATCTAGTGACAAATTTTCTACAAATTTGTTGGAGAAAAATTGGGTCACTCCAAAGTGTAGGAGGCTATTTCTGGGTATAATCAGTGGAATACAAGTAGTAAAGGGAAGAGATTTTAAGTCAATTTCTCTTCCACTTTTCCTTTTAGACAGAACACAGTGCCAGAAGCACTCAGATTCGAGTGTTCCCTTACGAAGACCTTAAAGGTGATTTCCTATTTAAAGAGACATTCAGAGGTGACTTGGCAGCACTCAGTGAAGCATTTACTCTTTAACAAATGAATGGAACTGCCACACACACTGTCACTGTGGCACAGGGCGATGTATTAATCAACTGCCAGGGAGAGGAGGAGGTAGAGAACACACTAGAATCGACTCACCTCCGTACAGCCTATTCCTTGGCGTAAAGGTGTCCCCTGTGACACTAATAAACTAAAGGAAAATGGCTTCATAGCAATTCATCTCTGACAATGCTGCTCGGACCTTTTTCAAGAGACAGTCACCCAACTGTGTGGGGCTGCTACTGGAGGACACCAACACATACTTGCTCACTTTGAAACAGCGCCCAAAAAAAGCCCTCCATAAAGCAGCAGGGCATCAGCCATAACTCTAATGGTAGTGGGCAGTCTTCTCAATGTCAAATACAGCTAAATGAGTTTTTCCATAATGCTTTATTTTTATTTCAAAAAACCAACACATTTAATGTATGTATGTTTGAAAATTAATACTCACTATCACCTTCCTTTATTTAGTAAAAAACCTTATTAAAATAGCTTCCAGGCCCTCCCTGGTGGCACAGCAGGTTAAAGCACTGCACTAAGAAGATTAAGCCACTTCCTCATGAGTTCGATTCCCGCCTGCCCCGGAGGAGATCCACATGGTATGGCAGACCTCTCCTGACCCGCCCGCTGCTCCCCTCAACAGTGTACTTCGTCGATCTGCCTGTTCTGCTCCCCACTCTGTGTCTGGTGAATCCTCCCACCCTCCGCATCTCTGGCCTGTACCCCAGTTCTGTATGAATAAATAAGTAAATCTTTAAAGAAAAAAATAGCTTCCAAAAACTGCCAAGGTGTTAGTTTAACTTAGTTTTAACAAAATTGCCAATGAACTCTTAAAATGATTTGCCTTTCTTTCACTATGTTTTATGTTTATTAATTCGTTTATTTTTAATTTTTTATTAAGGTAATTCTGGTGACAATAGTGTAGGTGATTCAGAGGTGTAAGATCATACCTATCCAGATGTCTGTTGCTCACCACCATGGCATCTATAGTCCCCCTCAACAGTAGTCCACTGGGTGCCCTCTTTTCTGATCTGAACACTGCTGTTCACACCCCCACCAGATTTTTGTAATGGCCAAACAGATGCTGCCATAAAGAGCCCACTGTCTTTATTGTTTTGTTTTTATTTTTTTAGCTAAAGGATGAATAACATCCAAAATAACTTGCTAAAGTAAAGCCATAGTCCTCTCAAAAAATTTCCTTTATGATTTTTGATGAAACTACTTTTTAGGAATCATGCCAGGCTTGTCCAGAGAACTTGATATGACTAGTTATATCCTGGAGCAAGTCTTCTTTGCAAGTGTGAAAGTAAAATTACATTGTGGATTTGAATTTTTCTATTTATCCACTAATATAATAGCCCTCATCTCTTCAACGTCACCCAAAAACAGAGGTTCTGATGCTGAAAGAGGAGATTAATTTGATTCCATTTACACTGGTAGCAAAAAAAAAAAATTAAAATGATGAAATCTTGATTATCTCCCAGAATAATATGTCATGTAATTTCTCACTGTACTTCATAATTAAAGTAGATGCTTTATTATTTTCCATTCCCTATTGTCCTGAGGAAACTTAAACAATTTAGTTTTCAATTCAGAATAACGCTCAAATATCTCATTTTTCAGTTAAGGTTTGTGAAGCCATAGAATTCAGAAAAGCAGCAATAAATACCAAACACTTGAAATAAAAATCACCTATCAGATTCAAGACCACGGCCTTAGAAAGGGAAATGTGAACATCTCTAACCAGGAAGATATAAAAGCAACTTTTTCAAATGTAATAACATTTGCAGCTGTCAGAGAAACTTTGTTTTTCATATTGTCATGCATATCAAACCAAGTGAAAGCAAAGAGTTCAAGAAACAGCTGTAACAATGAAATCTTATTAAATCTAAAGAGCTTTAAAGGAATTTTTCTGTGTGTGCTTGTGTGTGTGCAAATACAGATGAGCTAGAAAGAGAAAACAGTACAAGGAAGGTTGAATATATTATTATTTTAAAAGCCCACAATATTTTAAAGCTTTATCTTTGGATGTTTAAGTTTCCACTTAGTAAGTTTCCACTGCTTCTGCCTTTAAATGTCAAATCAGACTCTTGGAATGAATGGTGAGTGAATTTCAACCAGGGACCATGTCCAGACATGACTACTTTTGAATCGGCTCATTGGCACATTTACTCCTTAAGTAGACAGTGCCCATAGATACAGCTTAAAGGGCAGAGAAACAGTAGGCATGATGTCAACACTCACAGTTTAGTTTTCTAGAGGGCCATGCCACTGCATGTGGGGAGATTTGAGATTTCTGCATTCTTCAAAGTAGGACTTCACTGCAAATCCAAAATTTGGGACTCACATGGCCCATACCCCTGAAACCAGTTGCAATTTGGAACCTTTTCTCAGCCCTGGAATTGATAGTATTGCCTGAAATTTCTGCATCTCTTCTTTATTGCCTCAGGAGTGCATGGATGAATCATTCATCCATTGTTCATTGATTTGGTCAGAGAGAAAAAGAAAAGACAATTTGGAAAAATTCACATGAATATTTTCCAACATTCTCTTAGACATGTTTGACTAGCATTGCGAGTATATGAGAAAAAGCAACTAAAGTTCGCATTGAGGGGCGTGATGAGGCGGGGAGAGTACTATAGTTAACTTTCATTGTAAAGACTTTTTCAAGATCACTTTTTTATTAATTTCTATCAGAAAAGGAATTTACAAACAATGTTCCATAATAGCCCAAATTTTTGAAATTTGCAGCATAATTTCACTCTTCCCTGAGAATTGTATTCCTGTCAAAATATATTTTGAAAAAAATATGAATTACAGACAACTCATTAACCGTCAACAATCCAATAGATTATTTTGTATATTACTTCCATAGACATTGAGGAGACAATGGGAATTTAAGAGTTTGGAATTTGGTATTTCCAAACTAACAAACTTTAATAAGAAAACTTGCTTACCATGATACCTGTATGAAGCATTATATAATGCACAGTTTGAGTGACATCAGCTGCATGAATCAGATTGTGATATGGATTTTTGTGCTTGCTGTAACCAACTTCTAAAGCTTCTGCAAAGGCAATCAGGCAAGAAACAGGAATCTACAGAAAGAAATAATTATGGTTATATTTTGCCCAAAGAGAGACACTAAAACAGCATAAGCACAACAATGTTTAGGATAGGATAACTTAGTGAGTCATTCATAGATGGTAGTTTGTTGAAGTTAAATGTGATTTTTTTTTCCCCAAAGTTAAATGTGAATTTTTTTTTCCCCAAAACCACTTTACTGGCCTGTTAGCTTTCAATCCTGGGGCTGGGTTATAATCCCCAAGCATTTAACTAAGATAGATGAAGTAATATGTTATAATTCACACTTCTCAAGTTAAGTGAAAAAGTTGGTTCTTCAAGTGGCAAAATTTTCCAATTACAATTTGGAAAGTCTAGTTTTCCTATCTGATACATGGGTGTTATGATGCACTGCTTCCCAGTACCTCCCAGGTTCCTTAGGTAATGAGGTAAGTAACAGGCTGCAAACTACTCAGAAGCCAGGATCAAATATGTTGTTTAGATTACCTTAAATTAAGTTAATTAGAAGCCCTTTCAGTCTTAGAAAAGTGCCACTACAGGTTTATTCCGTGTTTTAGAAAGAACAGATGTCATATTTCTTTAGATACAGATTCCCATCACTGTGTGGGTGTTCTTGGAGTAATTCAAGAGAATGCTGGTATCTGGTTGGAAGGAGGCTATAATGCCCTGATGATCTCCAGGTGGATATAGAAATGTCAGTGAGTTCTGGATAATGGTGCTGCTATCAAATAGTGAACTGGTCACAGTGGTCCTGTGACCCACTAACTAGAAACATTACCAAGTTGATTTATTAATGATCTAATGTTCTGTATTCTCATTCTTTTCAGATAACTAAATCTAACAGCACTTCACTTTTCTCCCATGTTTCTGACCTTGAAACGGTTGATAAGATCATATCTGGTAAACAGTTCATAAATCATAAACTTCAGACTATGCTCTCCACTTGCTTCATTTAAGGAAAATACATCAAAACACCATTTATCAACATCCTGTAGAAAAAGAATAAATACATTAGGTGACAATATCATATAATTCTGTCTGTGTGAAAAATTCTTGAGAAGATTACAGATAAACATTCAGCAGTTTCAGATTTCAATTCTGCGCATAAAACTGTATTTTTACCAGCATCCCATATGACAAGGCCACTTAGTACCCAGGGGTCCACATAAGTGAGGCCATAATTCTTAATATCGTGTCAAAATCTTCTCCTTAATTCCAAAGTTATCAAACTTGATGAAACAAAATTGATGACATTCTAATACTGCCCTTATCCTTACAAACTTAGGCCATAAGTCATTTTTCCAGAGTGGACCTATTTTAAGATTAATTTTCAGGTTACATGTGCGTGGTATCAATTATGGGATAGAGGTAAGATAGCCTCAGTCTACGCACCTATCTGCCACAATTGTCTGAAATTGTACCATAAAAGTCAGTAATTTGGTTTAAAGCTTAGATATCACATTATTAAAATGCAAATACCCCAGAGAGGCCCAGTTTATATTACCTATTACTCACTCTCATCTTGGCTCGTTCATTTATACTCTTGCCCAAGCACACATGGTAAGATAAAGGAAGTGGACCTTCTGACTGAGGAAGAAAGTGGTGATATTTGCCATTTTGGGCAATTCCCTCAGGGAGTGATAAGATTATAGGGAATTGGGCTCCTTTAGAATGTAACCCTCCCAACAGCTGGGAACAGGAAGCAATATATCAAACCATTCCAATTAATTCATGATTTTGTTCAAGTTAATTCTAAGGCAAAACCATGCAGAGGAATCCACAAAGTATACTTGTAGCAAATGATAATAATACTATACACCAAGGAGATGTTAATTTAAAGTTTGAGCTTTGATACTAAATAGAGGAGATTAAAAAATTAAGCAGAATCAATTTTAATGGTTATCAGAAACTATTAGTAAAGGTCTATTTAGTGTTTACATATACATGCTAGACTTAGTATTGGACAATATATAGGCAACCTTAAAGGTATGCACTGATTTTGAATTTGAGCAGACACTATTTAGAACTTTATTCATTAAGCACACTTTAAGGAGTCAACTGTGTATACTGTAACATAGTGAAAATAAACTGAAAATCTGATAAAAAGTATTAAAACATTCTCTTTTGAAAATACTGTTAAAGAAAACCAGTACTAGTGTCACATGGAAGGACCCCTATTTTTTTGGTTTGCTTGCGTGCCTTTGTTAAATTCCTTGCATTTGACCTGATTTGATCCCCCAAACACTTGCTTATCTGATTGTAAATTAAAAATCTCTGAAAGTTCTGTTAGAATGCATTTTGCCATGAGTAAAGCTCAAAGGAGGCCAGCAAATCTTTCATCAAATTCCAAAGCTAACACAGAATTAGTTCAGACTGTTACAAGGTTGCTATTTATAGGGTATGTTATGGGTTTCCCACTGAGTAAAAGTTTAGTTCTCCATTTCTTGAGGGTTTTTATCAGCAATGATGATTTACATTTATACACTAATGCAGATACTTGGCTCTTACACTGTCAGACTGAAAACAAACAAGGGAAGGAGGTATTTCAGTAAATAGGAATTACTTAACTAAAAATATTCCTTAGTAATAAATGTGTTAGTTCATGTTTCTCTGCACATTTTAGTAAAACATTTACATTCTTACATACTGAAATATTGTTTGTTTTTAAAGCAATACTTCTTAAAAATAAAACAAGTAATTTTCTTACCCATATTTGAGGAAATAAAAATCTCTCAAGCACCAAGTAGTAATTAATATCCTCTAATGCACCTTGTCAGCTAAATAGCTATCTTTATTACAGCTTTAGAAATATAATTTTTTAAAAAACCCAAGAAAAAGGAAATGCTGTTTTAATTTTAAGATTAAAATCTAATATGCATCAGAGACAAAACAAAGTGTTGTTCGAAATAAAATTTTATAACAAAGCAATATAAATTTAAACTAGAAATGGAGTTTAATAAATCAGAAATAACACAATCTAGGATATCCTGTTGCCAGTACCCCTTAAATTCTTGGTTAATACAGGAAAATTACCATGAAATTATTCGAGAAGACCAAGTTAAATCTGCCACTCTAATTAAATAAGAAAGAAATAAGCAACCGAAAATGATGAGCCTAATGTGCTTTTGTAGAAATGTCTAGAAATAACACACACATGAAAAGGCAGTCAAAACTTTCACCGCTTCAGTTTCTACTCTTGCTCTAACATAGAGTAACATAGTTGGCCCTCAAACTGGAGTCAAAGGAAAAACCAGATAGAAGAGAAAAGAATTTCTTATTTTTGTATTTGTTAAATTTTACCTTACTTTTTATATCTTCTCGGGCCTAAATTGTGATGCACACTTCTCCCATGTAACTTTTGCCCTTTAACTATAGTTGATTGAAAATTTTTTTATGATTCATAATATATACATAACAATTCTATAATATATACATAACAATTAACAAAATATGTAGTTTTGACAAGCCTGGATGCTACTTCAAAAGTGAATTCAATGTCCACCTAGACAAAGCTGAAGAAGGAATAACAGCACATGTTTTTACACACATGCATTATACATTGTTGCAGTTTATTAGTTATATCAAGCTCCTTTTATCTACAATATGCCAACATTTGGAGCAATTACATTTTAAATATTAAAATAATATTTATACTCCAATATATAGATTGCAGAAAAAACCTATCCTCATTTTTTCCCCTGTCATTTTAGGAAGATTTGAAAAAAAAAATAACTCATTGAAAAACTAAAATAAAAAAAAATTATTTCACCTTTAAAGTTACTATGACAGCTTCTGGATATGCCAAACCAACCATATGATAGGACTTTCTGTACATCCTAGAAAAGAAAAAATAAATGTATACATAAAGCTCATTTATTCACAGTGCTCAACTATCTCATAAATATATGGGAAAGATTAACGTTAGCTTGTTCACCTTTATCATTAGTTACAGACTTCCTTTTAAGAAACAATGATAACTATGATCACCATATATTAAACATGTATAATGCAGTAGATGTTAATAGTATTTTGTTTACTAAAATCAATATAATTTTAGTTTCTAGGTAAAGATATCTTTACCTTGTCTTCATCTTACTAAAAGGAGTTGTACTTTGGGCAAAGCCAGCACTCTCAGCATGCTACCAGATTGATGACAGCAAAGTATTCTTGTTATGTGCCCATTTATGTTCCAAAATTTTCAGTCTGGACAACTCAGTGTCATTAAAATATTATCATTATAGATTTCCCCCCCAAATGATAATTACATGAGGTAGTATAAATTATTATCAGAATTTACACATTTTAAAAGTTAGAAGATGGTCTCCCTTAAATTAATTATAAGCACATTGTTACATTGTTGAAAAAGTTTTCCTTGTTCTAAAATTTTATTAGTTTCAGAAGTGTTAAAATAATGTTTTAATATATAATTTGATTATTTTTTTAATTTGAGGATTTCTAGTAATTAATTTTTCACATTGTCAGAGGTAATGTGTTTATTTCAACCCTTTCTGTAATTTTTTTCTGGAACATCGTGCTTCCTAGACAGAAAAATAAATTGTGTTCTTAAGAGCAAAAATGAATGTAAAATTGGGCCACATTACATGTATTTCATATCAGAAACTTAGTGATTTGACCTCAGGCTTCTTTGCTTCATTGGCAGAAATGTTTAAAAAGCTATTTGAAAGCCAATATGTAAGATATTTTCTACTACATGGGAAGAAGATGGCCTTTTCTTTAGTGCAGAGAATTACTGCTTTATTTTGTTACACAGAGTTCATTTTATGAGGTATCACATTTTATTTGAGTAAAATTATTGTGTATTTATGAATGTGATATGGTTGTTTTTAAACAGTTATTCCCAAAACTTTGAGAACTGTCACTCAATACCTTTGCTTTCAATCTTATGCTAATAAGAAATAAAAATTAAATCCAGGACAGCTTAGTTCATCATAAAGTCCTGTATCAGTTCATTCTAGATAGTCATATGACTGCTTAAGAATTCCTCTCTAAGTAGAATAGAGTACTCTCATAACTTTCATCTAGTAATTATAGTTATTGTCTTTCATATTTTATTTCTGAGATATTAGCAGTGTCACTTACCTTTCCACAAAAATCCCAGCTTGAACAACATGCACAATGCTCCGAAATCTTGGCTTTTCCTCGGATTTCTTTTTCATCATCCCCATTTTTCGTGTAAAGGTAGAAGCCAACCAGTCCCGGACTTCCAGTGGGACTGAGTCTGACTGAATGTCACCAAGCTCATCTTCGGTATCCAGCAGTCGTCTACAAAAATTCAAAACAACTAAATTTCAGACAAAAAGTGAAAAAATCTAATGACAAAACACGCACTGCAATAGGATCTAAAATACACACACTCTGACCGTTCTTTAAAAGAAACAATCTAAGAAAAGGAAAATGATTGGGTTAACATTTGGAAAAGACTGAATTTCTCAAATTGGTCATCTCTGAAAGTAAAGGATTAACAGACTTGAGAGTTTGCAGGTTCCCAAACATTAAGTACCAGTCTGGAGGTACCAAAGTCAGCATTACTATTACTATACTATTATAATAATAAATAAAAATAAGGTAGGGAAGAAAGTTCATAACCAGATAGCTGCTATCATGGAAACTGGAGTGTGTAAAAAGGGAGGGAGTAGTTTGAAGGCACATGTCTTATATTTAACAGTCTGGTGTATATTTAATACAGATAGTTCATGTTATTTGAATAAAGCCATGAAGTTTACAAAGTCACTGTCAAGCACTATTAACTTGATTGGTACCTGTAAACATTGGGAAAATAATAATTTGAATGACTCATATAACAACATCAGAGGTTAAAGGTAAAAAATGGATTACTTGAAAATTGCTCTTAGGGTAACTGAGCCAGAATAAATGGAATAGAAATATCATCAGTTAAGAGCAAAAGATGTCTTGAGGTTAGAGATCTGATGGGTTCAGACAGCCAGCAGAGGCAATCAACTGAGGGAAGAAGTGAATTTGAACTGAAGACACTGCACACCCACTCTCTTGTATTAGCTCCTGGCAGATAACATTGATTGGACTGAGTGAGAATAGCTGTACTCACAGAGGGCACTAAGGCAATATCCTCATTTTAAGGTTGGTCAGATCCAGTGATCTAGAACTTCCTAAATGTATGAACTGACAAGACAGTGTGAAAGGTTCCCACAAAACACACACATACACACAGAGCTTTACAGAGCAATTAAGCTTTGCATCCAGAATAACATAAACCAGCTCTGCCTATCACCAGACTCAAATTATTTCCATGTCAGTTCACCAACTTAATAACTCAAAGCCATTTTTGACACAATTTAGCTTTGACCTTTGGGGCAATTCATTTAGTAAATCTTTCATCACAGAACGAGGCCATAGGATTATGAGCTAACTGATGAAAGGAAGACAGAGAAGCCAGCGTGTGTTCAAGTCCCAGAAAAAAGTCACACACCATCTAGAGAGGGAAAGCTCACAGAAGGGCAAAAATAGCAAGTAGCTCACCCCAAACACCCACTATTATCAAAAAACAGGTCAAATGCAAGATGCAGAAAAGTAAATCTTACTTCTCTAAATGACCTCTTTTATGTGCTATCATTTGATATAATTCATAGGAAACAGTCATTTGAAATTATTTATTTTTCAAGGTACTAAATAAGCATGAATGCATTTATGAAATCTTATAAAAATATAACAACATATGTGCTGCAGTTATAAAATTCTAAATATAAGAAGTAAAAAGACATGATTAAATTAATACTGTTAGTACTTACTTTATATCATTTTTAACTTTCTTTAGAGTCTTACTTTTGGAGGATTTTGATTTTAATTTAATACATTGACATCCTAAATCACAGCAACGTATTTTTTTCCCCATTTAAATTAATTCCCTTGGCCAATGGCAGAAGACATTGCACTACATAGTTTGAAATTTTGAGGGCTTTACAGATTACGCCATTTCTATTATTTCTCATGTGGTGATTAAATAAAAGCATAGAACAGAACATGTTGCATAGGAATCATTGTGGTGTAATCCTGTGATGTCACTGTATTCCAAGAATTCTACTGCTGATCTAAATAGAATGACAGACACCTAGATCCAGAAATCCTTAGTCAGGATGTGTTATATCATTTACTGAGAAGGAAGGAAGGAATACAAAACTCAAGGGAGTTACTGGATATCAGAAAAAAGGAAGAGACTGTGTGGGGGAAAGCAAGGGATATGCTATATTTGAAAAAAACAAATCTTGGAAAAGTAACAAATACTTGTGTGATGGTTAATTTTACATGTCAATGTGGGTAAGTTATGGGTAAATTGTTTCATCCAACACTAGGGTAGACATTGCTGTGATGTTACATTTCATATGTGATTAACATGTGAATTAGTACTTTGAATCATTCTGGTTATCCTCCAGAATTAGGATATTGGTGGTGAATATTCAGAATTTTGGTGGTGAATGGGCCACGAAAATAACTGAGATTTGAAGAGATCAGGGAGAGAATCCTCAAAGAGAAAAGTATTCTGCCTCCAGACTTAAGACTGTAACATTAACTCCTGTCAGAATTTCCAGTTTTGCCAGCTTTGTCCAGTTTTATGCTGCAAATTCCCAACTTGCCAGCCCATATAATTGTGAGTCAATTATATATAAAGTGATATATTAAGTAATTGTGGTGATTAAATAAAAGCATAAATGTGTATTATATATATGTCAGCTATTATATACTATATTATGTGTCAAATATATGTAATATATGTATTAAATTATATAGGTATATATTAAGAGAATATTCTCATCAAGTGATTAAAGATCAGTTATTATATTAATATTCATTTAATAGAGCATATAAACCCTGTTACTTATTTTAAAATATAACAAAAATCCCATTTGGAATAATTAAAAATGCTGCTTTAGCCAGTCTGAACCTAAATTTCATTTTGTCTTTTTATGGCTTAATAGCTAATTTATTTTTATTACTGTGTTATACTCTAATGTATGGATGCATTATAATTTGTTTATGAATTCTACTATTGAAGGACATCTGGTTATTTTCAAGTTTTGGCAATTATGAACAAACTTGTTATAAGCATTTGCGTGTAGATTTTAAAAAAGATTTATTTATTTATGCATACAGAACTGGGGTACAAACTAGAGGTGCAGTAGGTGAGAGGATTCACCAGAGAGAGAAAGGGACAGAACAGGCAGACTGACAAAGTACACTGTTGAGGGAAGCAGAAGGCAGGTCAGGAGAGGTCTGCCATGCCATGTGGTCAACTCCAGGGCCCGGGATTGAACTCACACTGAAGCGGCTGCAGCTTGCTTACAGTGCTGCGTCCTTACCCATTGCACCACCGGGAAGGGCCTGTGTGTAGATTTTTTTTTTCACTTCAACAATGTAAGTATCAGGAGCACAATGGTCAAATTCTTAACTTTGTAAGACACCTCCAAACTGTATTTTGCCTTCCCACCAACAAAAAGAGAGAGAAAGGCCAAGATACCATCAACTGTTGCCTGGCCCACTGCAGTAGCATCTTCACTGGTCTCCTCAACTTCAGAATCTATACTATTTGACTATTATGCAGCAGTAACATTATTATTAATCATCACTATTTTTAGGTCAATTTACTTCTGTGTAATGAAAATTTACTTCTGCATATATATTTGACGTGGAAAAGAAATGAAATCATTTAAAAACATTTTGAATTAGAGGCACATGAGGGTAACATTTTTGAATAGTACTTGTGGCATGCCTTTAGTCAAGTAAGTCAGCATTTCTATTAAATACTAGTTCATTTATGATCATAGCACAAGTAGAATATGGTAAGAAATTTCTAATGAAGATAAAAGTTAGTTGTAACAGCTTAACCAAGATAATTATTCTAAATTGGAGAGGAAAAATGTTAGGAAGAAAGATAGGTGGATAAAACCTAAATTTATACAAATTAAGAAAAACCAGCAAACCAAATAATAATAATAATAATTATTATTATTATTATAATGAATAATAATAAAAATAATATTCCTCCCTACTCTGCTAGCTCTCTTCTTGCTTCCATTTTCCCTTTCCCTGGCATCTGCCTTGTTTTCCTCAATCCAAGCACCAAAGGGGCTCTTCCAACTATTTTATCATGTTAGATAGGGAAGGAACAATTGCTACAGTAAAATATGGAGGAGCAACCCTGGGCTACAGCATGGTCATAAACAATGTACCTATACATTTATCTAAGATGTGAAAATATCTGCATACTTATAGAAGATAATGTCTCAAATAAGCCATGTAAGACGATATTTTGTCCCCATTTCACTTTTGTAAGAAATTTGTGCAAGTAGGTACATGAAATGGAATCTCTAATACTCTAATTTTGCTTTCAGAAATTCAACAGCAAGACTGCTCTTTAGTCCTGTGTTTAATGGCAGAGAACATAATTGTTTGCCACATGAGTACATCACTAAGAGAGGTGTTTTGTTTGTTTGTTTTTATGAGTACATAAAAAATAAAACTCTGTGGTTGGTTGGGTCTCCCTGATGACACAAGGGTTAAGGTATCAGCGATAGCAAGCTGTCATGAGCCACTGCAGCACGAGTTCAATCTCCGGCTAGGGACTTACCCACATAGTGCAGCAGACCTCTCCTGTCTCACCTGTTGCTCCCCTCAGCAGTATATTTCAGTAAAACCATCTATCCTGCTCCTGAATCTGTGTCTGGTGACACTACCCACACCTCCAGCCTTCACCCCAGTTCTTGTATATATAAATAAATAAAAATAAATCTTTACAAAAACTTTGTGGTCAGAAACTTAGTATGACAAGTTAATTGCTGTTTCATTTTCCTTGGAAATTCTTAAAATGTATTATACAGAAATGATAAATAATATATATGCAGATTCTAAAATGTTATCACTGTTGATCTCTGAAAAATGCTTACACTGGTGTTTGATGGAAAAATATTTTTCAGTTCCAAAGAGATTGATAAAGCAGAAAATGAGGGGTCCCTACACACAGAGTTATGCTAATAGGACCCATAAGCTGTGAAAACTGACCCTGCATCTAATCAGTGCTTAACTAATCCTTTGAAACTATTTATGCAACAAATTTTCTCTTGAAATCAGATGACAAAACTCCCAAAGGGCTTATATTTTGGACTAGAAAACTTGCAAGGGAAGCGAATAAAGGAGGAGGCAGCCACGGAAGGAGAGGTCATGGGATTTTGACTCCTACAATTATATCATTGAAAATATTCCTGTCCACAGTAGACTCTTGAAAAATGGTTACACCCACATACTAACATGTGGTAGATGCCTGGCTATTTCCAGGCAATCAATGTCCACAGTTACACCTATTAAGTATTAAAATTCAAGTACTGGATGCAATTAGGAAAAACTGACTTTTCAAGTTTGAAATTCCTTTTCCCACTTTACTATCCTTATAAAGAATACATTTCAACAAGAAAATAATTTATTCAGTTCTGCCCATAACACTGCTGGACACAGGATGGGCACACATTTCTCCCAAATACCATATAATTAAAATTATAAAGTTATCTATCAAGTGAACAAATTATTAAATACATTCTGTTCTCTAAATTTAAATAAATTTCATAAACATCTGATGAATTGGGTTTGGATTAAGAATTCTCAACTCCTGGGCCCTCCCTGGTAGAGCAATGGGTTAGGACAGGGCAATGGAATCTGGCTGCAGCATTTCAGTGAGTTTGATCCCTGCCCGGGAGGTGATGCGCATAGTGCGGCAGTCCTCTCCTGTCTTGCCCACTGCTCCTCTCAGCAATGTACTTTGTCAGTCTGCCTGTTCTCCTCCCCACTCTGCCTCTGGTGAATCCTCTCACCACCCCTGCACCTCTGGCCTGTACCTCAGTTCTGTATGCATAAATAAATAAGTCTAAAAAAAAAATCTTGACTCCTTGTGTGGCAGGCCAAGCCAGTTGCCTATGGTTGTCCCCCCCTGCACACCTATCTCTGCTCAGGCCCTCACTATATAAGCCTGCAATCCTTCCTAAGCTCCCCCCTCCCCCCCCCATGTAATCTCCACCAAGCTGTCCTGCCTGGAAAAAAAACTGCTTCTTAGCTGTTTGCGGTTGGGCACCAATGTTCTAGAATCCCCTAGGCCAAAGGACCTCAAGAAGAGGCCCCTAAACACGTAGGAGTCAGGCTATGGGATCTTGGGCAGAGGATTCTGGACTCTTAGAACCCAAATATGGTAGAAGGACACTGGGGAGGTTGAGGAAGTCCAAGGTCTGTGTACTAGTGAAGAGGGGAGTAGCCTGGGCTCCAGGTTGTTCCTGTCTTGGAGCCCTGTCAGCCCACCTTAAAGAACCATCGTCAAGTACCCTAAAGTAGATGGTTGTAGTCAAGAAAGCAGTTCAGCTGGCCCTGGGTGAAGGGTGGTATTGGGTTGGCATGTGGCAAACATTTTCTAAGTGAGCCCTTGTAGGAGGGTTGAGGGAATTAACAGAGGTGATTTTTCTGCAGTATGGAATAAGTGGTTTCCTCAAAGAAGTGTTATTTCTTTGAAAATTACTTACTGTGCTCTGGTCTCCCTGTGCCTTCCTACCTTCTGAAAGTCCCCCTTGAACTTTAAAGGTAATACTAAAGCTTCACCAGAACTCAGAAATATCTGAGGGTATATGAAGATGATAATGCTTATTATGAACCAGACAAAAAGTCAAACTTATTCAGTTGTCATAATATCACCATGAGAAAGATGTTATCATCATGACTATTATTTTAATGATGAATTTAATGAAGCACATACACCTGAAGTGATTACTAAAGTCCTACAGCCAGAAGTAGCTATTCCAATTTTTAAGCTCAAGTCTGATTTCAGAGTTAGAGTTTCTAAATGCTTAGCTACCCTTCAATAAAAAGCACATTTATCTTAGTATCCAGACTACCTGCACATCAAGCAATGACAACATCAATAATCATTAGCCTCTATCCTATCCCTGCCTGCCTTGAAATTCAGTGTTAAAAATAATTGAGTTTAAGATAATCTTAATGGTAACAGATTAGAATGGCATATTTACTTAGTAACCTACTTCCTGAGTACAAAATATATTTGAATGAATTCTTCCAGACTACCCCAAAGCACATTTATTTGCTTATTAGTTACTCTTGTATTATTCCAAAAGGACATAAAATGATAGAGTTACAAGTTTATTTAAAAAATTTGGGGCTTGGGCCCTCCCTGGTGGCTCAGAGGGTTAAAGCACTGCACTGAGAAGCTAAAGCCACTTCCACATGAGTTCGATCCCCGCCTGCCCCGGAGGTGACCACATGGTGTGGCAGACCCCTCCTGACCTGCCCGCTGCTCCCCCCAGCAGTGTACTTCGTCGATCTGCCTGTTCTGTACCCCACTCTCTCTCTGGTGAATCCTCTCACCCTCCACATCTCTGGCCTGTACCCCAGTTCTGTATGAATAAATAAATCTTTAAAAAAATATTGGGGGCTCTTGCAGAGAGGGATATATGTTTTCTTCCTTATTATGCCTACCCGATAGCTTTACTCAATGCCATCTCTGATTTTGTTTTTTGTTTTAAACCAGTGAGAAGATAACGAGTATATATGAGTGCCTATGAAGATGGAACATTTGTTTGGACAAGTCATTTAACCTGACCTGAGCTCAATTTCTAAGAGGCAAATCCATTCTGAAAGGAGACTGACTATGAAGTATTTATGTCAGATGCAGTTTTCTACAAGGTCTAAGGAGGACTTTGTATCTTTTCTGTACCTACCCAAGTAAGGAGGGTCTAGACAGAGGAGTTTCTGTCCCACAGAAGAGATGAAAAGGACTGAGGGATACTTGGGACAAAGGTCTGTCTGAGTAGGAGTAAGTTGCTCAAGAGTTCGAATAAGATTCTGTTCTGGGAATCAGCTGGGAGAGGCAAATGGATGGAACAGAAAACCACCATCGGCCTTCAGATGACTATTGGCTTCCCACCAGGAAGTTTTGGCTCAAAGATATCTTTGAAAAAATTCAATTAGGCACAAAGCCTGACATTCCATTAATTACTGTTTTTTTAATTATTATTATTAATAAATCCTCTGTGTGGTTTGGAGTCAGACTCCTGGCTTCATCACCTATTAGCTATGTAGTATTAAAAAATACTTCATCTGAGTCGCAGTTTCTCATGCAATAGGGATAATAGTAATAGTATCCCTAGTGGGGCTGTGAGGATGAAATAGATGACCACTTAGCATAGCATCTGTCACAAGCCTCGGTTATTTGCACATATCCATAATTAGTCTAAGCAGTTTTATGATTTCTGACATGTGAAAAAGGAAAGTTTCATGGGGGTTGGAGTGTTTCAAACATTATGGAAAGAAGTAGGTCAAGGCAGACTTAGGGGAGCCAAAAACTATTTAAGGGATTCTGTGGGTTATGAACAAGTGTTGGGAGGAAAGGTCAAACATAAATTTTACCTACTATAAAATTTTACCTAGTATATTAGGCAAATTCACAGGGACAAAAAGTAGAATAGAGGTTGCTAGGGGTTGAAGGTTAGAAAGGGAGTTTAATGAGTAGAGTGTTTCTTTTGGAATGATGAGATTGTTCTAGAAAGGGAGAGTAGTAAGGGTTACAGAGCATTCTAAATATAGTTAATTCCACTGAATTGTACATTTAAAATAGATGAAAAGGTTAATTTTGTATTAAGTATATTCTACAACAATATAACGATATCTACCTAGTATTGATCTTCTTTCCATACTTTGCAAGGAATAAATATTTTGACTCTCCCAATAAGAGTAATGAAGCATAAGAAAAGAGCATTTCATGTTCCATTTAACTGTGTGTCCTTCCAGAGGCACACTTCTA
The DNA here is from genome assembly GCF_000260355.1 of Condylura cristata. NCBI lineage: Eukaryota > Metazoa > Chordata > Mammalia > Eulipotyphla > Talpidae > Condylura > Condylura cristata. Next base: position 37,711,254 of record NW_004567103.1, on the reverse strand, counting down.
AGAGTGAATAGAGGAAAAGTTTGCAACTGCAAGCCCAGAGATAAAATCCAGATTTCTAGATCTGAAAAAGGTGTTCTGTCCACAAACCAAAGGACACATCTACCTTCCCTGTACCCAGGACTTGTGGCTGTGAGAAATAGCTGATCTTTGGTCAGAACCTCTTGCTTATTATCCCCTGTTTCAAGGTGAAATCCCATGGTTGGGAGTGATGGTTCAGTACAAGATCATCTCATCCACAATTTAGGGCAGCATTTGGCCACATTTTTTTGATATGGCTTTCACATTCTAGCCATTGAACTTCTAACATTCTTTCTACATCTCTCTTTCCTGTAGCCTATTTTCATATCTTCTACTTCAGTAGATTTCAAAGTGTGGCCCCTGAGCTAGAATGAAAGTAACCCTAGATCTTGAGAGAGACAGACTGCAAGACACATATTAAATTAGAAACTGTAGGGGTGGGGCCCAACACTCTGTTTTAACAAGTCCTCCAGATGATTCTGATGCATGCTGAAGTTTGAGATGAGCATTTACTACTTGCCAATTAATGGAAGATCTCTGCCAAGAAAATAAGACTTAGTTCTCTTCTGTAACACAGACTTAGCAGTATTTATTACTTCCATATGCTCATTAGCCCATGGAAAGTGTTGGTGAACTATATGGAAGGGAAGCAGAAGAATCTACACAAAGTTATCTCAACCAATAACCTTTTATATTGATGTTACAAATGAAAATAATCTGCATTTAACTTGATTGCAAATTATAAATGTCAACTCTCAACTGAGCAGGGGTGGAGAATGGATACTAACAACGGTATATTCAGAAGACAGAAAAGAAAAGGAAGACAATAGCAATAACCAAACTGAACAGCAAAGTAGTCTCAATCTATATATAGTTCTAAATATGTGTTGAGTAAATGAATGAACATATCTATAAAAACAGTCACTAGTTTCAGAAGTTATTTAAATCTCCAGGTACCTGTAGAGGTTAGGTGAAGAATAAGGTTATTTTTGTTTGCTCTTATGTATGCTATCTATGTTAACACTGTTCAATGTGGTCTTGCTTCATGTGTGCAAAGATGATATCACAAAATGATTTTAAAAATTTTTCCTATTTCCCTATGGCCCTTTGAATTACAGTCAGTCATGTCTTCAATTAGTGACTCAAGTTATGCATGACATATAATAACCTGAGCAGGGAGCAGGGTTGGGGGGGATACCTGTTCCTATATCCAGTTTCAAAATCTAGATCCCATGGGAGGAAGAATGGTCCAGGCGAACATAATAAAGAGTATATGACCAGTCAAAGCAAAGTTTCCATTTCTATAATTATCTAAAGATGCCCTAGGTTAATCAAGAGGAGTCAGGAAGACAGAAGAGATCTTGAGAAGGGTCGCTGAATCCTGCCTGAACTTATCCAAATCAAGACAAATCCTGAAGAGGCTGAGAGCACACTCCAAATAAGTTTTTGGAGTCCTGGGGCACAAGCAACTAGATACCCCGCCTCACCCTTCCTAATCCCCCATTCCTGTTTTGGAACCTGAAGAACAGCAAAACCCTATTGTAGAATTTGCTGATAGATGTCTAGATAAAAAGCCTCAAGGATCATGGAGATTCAGGATAGACTGATAGAGAGGAGAGAAAAAAAAAGGAAAAGTAGGTAAAGACAAAATATATTTTGGAATAGGTATGCTGAGAGACCTGAAAAGAATGATGAAATTTTTTTTAGTCAATAAGAAAAAACTTAAGTCTCTGACTTCCTACTACTTTCTATTTGTCCAAAAATCAGTTCAGTTGTGACCTAGGAAATATATATATATATATATATATATATATATACGTGTGTGTATACATATATATGTATATGTATATATGTATGCATATGTATATATGTATGTACATGTGTGTATTTATATATATATACATACATATATATATATACACACATTTTTTTTGGCTACCTTAGAAATATGATTGCTTAGTTTGCTTTATGGGGAAATAGAGTATGAATTCTAAGTATCTAACTTTGAAATTAAGTATTTACTTTGATACTTAATATGAAGATAAGATGATTCTGAAAGTATTAGGGATTATTAATAGTAAGGGCTTTGAAGCAAAACATACCATAAGGATGCAGTGATAGAAAATGAGTGAAAAACCTAATCCCAAGAGACTTAAATGATAGGAAAATATATTTTTTAATGACAACAACAACAAAATTAGAAACAGGTTGATTTCAGTAGGCATTTTTAAAAAATAACAGATCAACACGGTCTTCAAGGACTTAAGTATTAACTTATCTCTAACATTTAAAAACTATATGATCCTTAGCAAGTCAATAACCCTCTCTGCCTCAAATTTCTTTGTTTATAGTATAGCAATCAAGTAACTAATAATAGGATTTTTGAGATTGTTTTGAAATCTATGAAAATTTCATAGGTTGTCTTGGATATAACTGATTGTCAATCTAATTGGTATTAATACAATTAGAAAAGAATAATATTTGAAGTTATATCTTTCTTCAAGATATATTTTTTCACTGTTATTATCGGTTTACTTTTTATCTTAACTAATTTATTCACTAATTTGTTGTCCAAAGATGTCCTAAAGATATTCAAAAAAAATGTTCAACATCACTTATTTTTTTTCAACATCACTTATTTTAAGAGCTATGGAAATAAAAAAAAGTAAACCACACTACCTTTCACCCCTGTGAAAGATACCTTTCACCCCTGTAAGAATCGCCCATATAAAAAAGGATAGAACTAACACATGTTAGTGAGGTTGCAGTGAAAAATGAACTCTCATCCACTGTAAGTGGGAATGCAAGCTTGTACATTCCCTGTAAAAGATAGTATGGGGGTTTTTCAAGAAAATAAAGGTGGTAATCCCATTTGACCCAGCAATACCACTAATAGGCATTTATCCAAAAAATAAGAAAAAACCTGGGTAAAAATAACTATGAACATCTATGCACACAGCAGCACTGTTTACAATTACCAAATCATGTAACCAACCCAAGTGCCCGTCAAAAGATGAATGGATAGAAAATTGTGGAGTGTGTATCTATGGAATATCACACAGCTGTGAACAGCTGGTGGACAGTGGCGTTTGGGACAAAGTGAACAGATCTTGAAGTGATTACCCTGAGTGAGATCAGTCAAAATGTGAAAGATTTTGTATGGTCTCACTCATCTGCAGAATATAAGTACCTAAAAGACAATTATATATGCAAACCACAGAAGAAATAAAAATTTGAACTTGGCAAAAAGAAGATAATAGTTCCCAGAGGGAATACGGCGAAGGGTGTAGGAAAAGGGGGTGGGAGGTAGATGGGATATGGATAGTTTGATGGAAGGAATTTATAAAAATAAACAATCTACCTCTAAAAGAAAAAAATAAAACAACCTCCTCATGTTATTCTTAAATAAATAAAAAAAATATCACAAACAGTGAGTTCTATTTCTTATAATACTTGGATTTTTTTTTTTTTGTCAGCCATCTCGCAAAAGATCTGGTCATATTTTTTCGCCCTCCCTGTTCACAAGTGAGGCTGTTTTTAAAAGTTTGTAGAAAGTAACATACCACAGATGGACAGAAAATATGAAAATCAACCCAAATATATTGTCACTTTTTCTAACCGTAGTTTTCACACTCCCTCTATAGGGTGAGAACAGCCTACAAACACAGCACTCCAAACAGCCACCACACCCTACAATTCACACCATAAAAATGGAATTCATAAAAATCCTAACTTTTTAAATGATTCTCTGAGCACCAACAATGTTTTAGCATATATCCCTCAAACGAAGTGCCTCAGGGACTATTACAAATGAAAAAATCTAGAAAATATGAGCTCTCACTGGTAAATTATCAAATAAGCACATGATAAGAGCTCCCTCTTGTTACCCTCTTGATGGCCAGGGTAACTTAGGCATAAGCAGGTCTTTTGAAGGGACTTTGAGAATATGGGTAAAACCCACAGAATTCCAGAACATAAAGCAACTGGAGATTTCATCTTCTATTTATGAAAACCATGATTAGAGAAAAAAATTGGCTTGCCCATAGGCTTGTCATCAATAGCAAGCAAAGTTAAGACAGGAGACAGTCAACATCCATACAAAACCACAGTGACCCAGATCCTGGTTCCCCTGCGTGCGGTACTAGCACAATTTAATTTTCAGTTCAAGAAGATACTTTATTGGTGTCATCATATAGAGAAACACACTGCGCCAGTCTCAATCCTTTGGCACTTGATTTACATTAAATCAGTCTTCTACCTGCCTCATGACATGCCTGGCCACTGAACTTGTATATCCAGTTCCCAAAGACATGATTAAGGGATACACCTGTAACTAGAAAAATAAAATTAAAAGGTTATATATGTTGGAACCTCTAGGAAAGGAACCTTTTTTTCATTCCCACTGAATTTGAGGTGTGAAAGTTGTAGATTTTGGAGTTACAATCTTGCTACCTGTGAAAGCACCAGAAGTAGCCCATTCCATGGAAACAAGATACAGAAGTGATCTTGGCATTTTTTTCTTTGAATCAATCTGTACTTATATTAAGCACTAGCCCACAGTATTTTGATGGTGAACATTAATTTAAATTAGTTTTGTTGGGTTTCCTGTCACTTACAGTTGAAATATAGTATTCATAAACAGTATCCATTAGTCTGACCCGTTTCCTTCTTCCTGCTTTGGCTCTAAATGTCTAAGGAGTACACATAAATCAGTGTAATCAGGACGTGATGGTTATAGTGTTTAACCCCAAAGAGTTTGCTCAATACATCACATTGATTCTGAAGTTTTATGGCCCGTGGTCTATAGCTTGGCTATAATTATTACAGTATTATTATCTATGCTAAGCAACTAACAATAAATGCTAACTAACCTTTCCAACCTTTCAGTGTTACTCATGATTTATTAATTTGAAGACACCTGACTGACTGTACACTAGCTAACTCATCTTCATCTATATTTTCCATATATGCCAGCTGTCTCTTTTCCCAGATAATCTCCCAAAGATAGCTTTTGACTTAATCTTCCTATAGGTATTATTTCCTTTTATTCCAGCTCTTTTGTCTAACTATGCATTTCCAAACTAAAATTACCAACCTGTCTAACAATATTTTAACCCAAACAAGTGATTGTTATCATTAACAAATTTTTCTCTTTTTTAATTTTATAAATACATTTTTTTACATTATTCTTCGTTTTGTACTTTTTTTTCATCTCAGTTATAATCACCGTGGATGTCCCACCACCACTTCATTAACAGATTTTTCTATCTCATTCTATCATTGATCTTTCTATGCCAGCTGAAATCACCTTTAACATTATTTCTTTATTGTCCCCTTACTTCCTCTTGGTCTTGGAGCTTAAGATCCTGAACAAAGGTAAATATGACAGTAGTCATTTCCATAAGGGCTTCTAAGCTAGCATCTGCAGAGTGGGCCTAGACCTTAGAGGATAAAGAGAAATCCTCGTAGAGGGGACCTCTATGTTATGTGTTCCAAGACATACAATAAGGTCTTATAGCAGTTACAGGTGATTCTAGCTTCAGTTTGGAGAACTAGACTAAGTTATCATGCTCTTTCTTGGGAACAGTAACCATCTGTACATTCTGGACTTGGGGAATTAGGTGACCCACAGAGAAAGAATTCTGCAACTTGAAGCCTAAGATGGGCTGCGTGAAAAGTGACAGTTGGTCACTGACAGACTGATAAAGTAAGTAAACATTTACTAGGCATTCTCAAAATTTTGGGATGGTGAATATACCAAAGTAGCAAAGGATCTCTTATTACTGAAATTAAAATAAAGCTTAAGTAAATCTAAGCTCCTTAGTATATAGTTCCCCAAATTATATCTCAAACTGGCACTATATTGCTGACTTCCTCATATATCTAGCATGTTCCAGATATTTTTAGCTTATTATTACTTTTGTTAAAATCATGATTTTAAGAAAGGACACAGGGCTGTTTGCCAGAGAAAAAAAGCTCATTAATATCAAGCAATACCTGCAATCCAACTGTATCTGATTTAGAATCCCTTCATTATGAATTATTGGTACTTATTATGCCCCCCCACCCCGGTAATGTGTGATAGCTCTATCAAGCTCAGAACTCCTCTGTTTCGTATTCATAGTATTTATTCTTGTGGCTAGGTTTATCTCCATGGCTCTTGACCCACTCCTGGGTCAGGTGATTTCACAGTTGCATTCCTAATTCTTAATGACCAGTATCCCTCATTTCAGGGACTGAACAAATATTTGTTTTATGAATAAATGTTATTTGTAAATTCTTCTGCTTGATGATTCAAGGGACTTAACTCTGAGGTGCCCTGGACTTTAGTCAATTTCTGTTAGACAAATATCTTGAAGTATTGATTGGGATCCATGTAGCATTGCTCTGGGTAATATCAAAATAAAGGACTTCTATATCTCAGTTGACATAGAAGTCAATTGAGAATGTTTTTATTTAGACATGAATCCCATTAAATTTCTTTCCCATTAGTTGACACTTTAATTTTGTGGAAAGCAGAGTATTTCAGAATCAAAAACTATCATCATTTTTTAGGATCAAAAGTTGCTCAAAGGAAACTGACATCATTACTAGGAGATGTAATTATTTATCTAATAATATTGTATGTATCCCATATAAGTGTCTGCATTTTATTAGTACAACTAAAATGATGATTAGTATTTAACTTTTTCTATTTTAGATATTGTACTATATTTAATACTCATATGAATTGTGATTACTCTACAGATAATGAAGGTAGGAAATATATGTTTGTATATAGAACTTGTTTAAAGAGAGATTGATTGGAAAATTCAGACTTTGAACTACTGACTTTCTTACTGAATCCAGAGTCTGTGCTCTAACCATTGGAATCATAAAGTTTTGATTCCTTCACATGAATAAAATAAAGCTGTAAATTGTGTTATATTAGGTTGTATTAATGAGTACAACATCCACCTCAGAGAGTCCACCTCCTGGCTAGCCACACACCCTTATGAATAGTAAATAATTCAGAAGACCAGTGATGCTCCTTTGCCTGGCAGTATCCCAATCCTAAAAAGGACAATAAAGTAAACTGCTTAAAGTCACATGTTTCTGGATTACCACTGTGCAACTTTGAAAAACAATAATCTCCAGGGACACATCTAAAAGCAGGACTCATAAAACATTGGCATTTGCATTTGAAAATGTCTTGTTAAAAAAACAACAGTTGTATTCCTTAGAGATCTGTGCTATAATCCTTCAAAGAAGGTCAGAATTCAAATTCTATCAGAAACTTTGTTTTATTTTTCTCACTTAAATCATTTTTTAAGAGATTCTTTTTGATTTGTTTTCTTAGCTGAAATCCTACAGTCACTAAGGCTTAGTAGGAAAAGGCTGTCTGTGTGTGTGTGTGTGTGTGCATGTAAGAGAGAAACCAATTCATAATTTCTGTTTTATCCTGCATTATTATATGGGGGACCATTTTTCCAGTCTACATTTAAATTCCATCAACCTGTGAATAAGACTGTTCACAAGAATGCTTATGTAGAAGAATTATATATGTATAGGCATGTAGCGAAAGTAAACAAACAGAAAAAACCCCACAAACATTCGGCACAGAGTTTATAATCTGAAAGCATGTCTGTTTTTTGTTTGTTTGTTTGTTTGTTTTAATTTGTGACTCCAACTCATGCTTTAACAGAGGATCTCCATAATGAGGATAGATAAAGAACCACTTATGCAATACCACCCACACCACACCCACTATTGTAGGTTACTGGTGAAAATTTTATATTATGTGATAGGGAAAAGTTTAATGAATGATATAAGGAGACCTCCAAGTTTCCTTGTTTAAAGAGAAGAGAATACAAAATAAGTGACTATGTATATTGTATGATCTGTGAAATGTGGAAAGAAAAACAGGAAATAAAAATTTTTAATAAATCACTGGAAATATACACAAGAAATTTATGAGTTAAAGAATTTATGGAGACTGGTACAGGGTGGAGGTGAAGCTTTCAAGAGGTACCTTTTTAAATTATTTTGATTTTGAAATATGTGGATTTATTACCTATTAGTCAACCTATATAATTGTCATTTACAGTGTAACAGAAGGTGTTTGAAGGAGTTACACAAGAATGCAGAATGACAAAGACAATCATGATTGATTTACACAGTGGGTAATTTGACAAAGTAAAACACTTCTAGAAACTATGTGTCATTAATAAATTAAGTGGATTTCTGAGGCCAAAGGAGAAGGGGGAAAGAGTCAAGTGGATGAAAGGGATGGTGGTGGGGGAAACAGTTGCTCCAAGCGCTTAACAGAAGGCCAGATATGGAGTCCTCCTAGCACCCAGCTAATAGTTATTCAAACAAGTACTTAGTCAAACCCACAAGGTACTTAATCTCTACTAGGTGCTGAATAGGATACAAGTAAAGTAATGCATGTGTCCTCCACCATTTTATAAAGTAGACAATTAGCAGGAAAGAAAAAGGTACAAACATTTGTCTCATACTGTCATGTGGCAGGCCCTGAGATGGGCAGGGGACATAAGCCAGACAGTTAATCTACATAACTAACTCCGTCTTGGATGGAGGAAGTCGAAACATCTCGGTCAGAGCTCAACACAGATATCCTGTGAAAGAAAAAGTGTCATAGCTTATACAGGAGAAGAAAAGGTGTTTATATATATATATATATATATAATCGGAAGTGTGAGCCCAGTGCAGAAGGCTATATAAAAACTTTACTATCATATCTGGTTTAATATTTCTCACCTCCTGCAAATGAAGGCCAGGCCCAAGCATGGATGCTTGCAGAATAGAAAAAGCATGATGTCCTTGCTCCCCGGTTCCACTCTGCTGTTTTCATTGTTCAGTAATGTTTCCAGGGGAAGTGGGGGATTATAAAGACCAAAAGTTCTTAGTAGCCTGCTATTTTTTTGCTGTCATCTCCATCACAAAACCCCATGTGCTAGGTAAAAACTATACCCAGAAGGCACGTCAAGCATCTCTGGCTCTGCTATCAACAATCAGCACCTGTAGCCTGTTTTTCACCTTCTGAAACTAAAATTCTTTGATTAATCCTGTCAGGAAACTTTTACTTCACCTGCCTCATGACTGAAAAAAAACTCAGCACCTGTTCTATGCTAAACACTGGAAGTGCATGTTTCTCCCTTCAGAAGCCCTTGAACCTCTGCATTCACAGGCAGTCTTAATAAGTCAGCCATCTTTATCTGTTTTGGTAGGAGATTCAGGAACCAGTCTCAACTGTTCTCTAAACACCTGAAACACTGGTCAAATCTTCCAAGGATGGTCAGATCAGACTCTATTAGCACCAGGTTCGTTAGGTGATCTAATTTCGGGTTGGAGTTAAACACCTACTTAGAGTGGAAAGAGAAGGTGCAGTTTTCCTTTACGAGCAAGTCTCTTAATCTCCACATCACTGATTTTTGAAGCAGGATCATTCTTTCTTGTGAAGATTTTCCTGTGTGTTGTAGGACATTTAGCAGCATGAACAGCCTCCCAGCAGATATCTACCCAACAGATAACCACAGTGCACACCGTCAACTGAAGCCCAGAAAGCTCCAGCCACTGCCAAATGATCCTTAGAAGAAAAGTCACCTGGATCCATGCAAGAGCTGCAGGCAAACAACCCTTTTCAAGTAAATTCTTGCTTCCTAATCTCTTTACGACTCCACTAATTAACAGGTTAGATTTAGATGATGATTAAAAACACACCTGGAGCAGCCCTTTCACAAGTCCTGCACTAAGAGACTGACAGATACTTCTCATGAGGAGTGGGCATAAGACACCCATTTTCTCAGAGGAACTCTGAAATCTGAGAGAATTGGAATATCATTATATCAGTGAAAACCAATATAAGCCTACATCTGTCTCTGACATTTAAAAATCTGAGCCTAAGGATAGGGTAGGAAGAGAAGAGACTTTCATTTTATGACTTTATTGTTTGACTATTTTTGAAAATGAAGCATTTGAATTCAAATGTGTATTTTTAAAATGAATCATAGTCCAATTAAGTAGCTACATGAAAAGCACCTTTGAAATTATAACAAGATTTTTACTTTGGTTTCATAAGCAAGATATAACAAATACAGGTATGAGATTAAAAAAGAGAGAGAGAAACAAAGGGAGGAGGGGCAAATAAGAAAAAAAGAGACAAAACTTACCTTGTTTCGTCAATATAAACAGCTTCCAGCACAGATGCTGCATATTCAATGTTCTTCTTTAAGTCCACAACATTTACATCACCTTTTTCCAGCTGCTTCACTAAGCATCTTAATCTATTTCAAATAGCAGCAAAAAAGAAATAAAAAAAATTATTATGACCATATGAAAAGCAGTATTACATGAAGAAATTCAAAGGAAAAAATTAACATAAGCTTTCTGGGTCATCAAATAGAAATGGTTTTTAGAGATTTTATTATAATTAAGTCTTTACCACCCAAACAACTGTTAGAAATTATTCACCTCTCAATAGTTATTGGATTATGGGTTGTTAGCTCAGGCACTATATCTCAAGAATAATCTTTCTGCAAATCCAAAACAATAAAAACACTTTAACAAAAGCATACTTTTAACACTAGAATTTATTCATTGATTGTTCTGCTTCAGAGTTAGTACTATGAGAACATTTAAAGGGTGCTCTTTTGACTACAACTGCATCAACCATTCACTAAATATGTCAATAGAAATGAAAACAAAACAGAATTTCTAAAAAAACGTATCAATATTAAGAAAAAAATTAGTTGGGGCCCTCCCTGGTGGCACGACAGGTTAAAGCATAGCACTGTGAAGCTATCAGCAGCCACTGTAGCACCATTTTGATCTCCAGCCAGGGAGGTGACCCAAATTGCTGGCAGACCAGTCCTGATCCACCTGCTGCTCCCCTCAACAATGTATTTCGGTCAATGTATTTCTTTTTCCCACTGTCTCTGGTGAATCCTCTCACCCCCACATATCTGGCCTGTACCCAGTTATTGTACACATAACTAAATAAGTCTTTAAAAATATTTGGGAAAATGGGAGCAAAAGAGGAGGAGGTCCAATGGACTGTGGTGGGTGATTATTGGCGCTTTTGAATGGGCATGGTTTAAGCACGAATGGGCATGGTCTAAGCACACGTTTGGAGACACGTGCCTACACCAGGTGGAAAAGGAACACATGTTCCTGTCTGTAGACCACAGATTAGTAAACTGAAGACAGTTTGTCTATTTTTCTGCCTTAGCAGCAGAATTTTTTTCCACTCCTGAACAAAGGCTATTTCAGAGGGAATGAAGTGTTTCTACTTTAGGGATATCTTAGAAACTATGTAGCAGATTCCTTAAATATTTATTTTGGATAATGTCTAATATCAAGGGTGAGAGTAAAAGACATGTTAAAAAACACAGCAAAGGTATTCTACCCATAGAAATACTTTATTTCTCCAAGGAAAAAAGTCAAACCTACATTAAAACTTCTTTTTCAGGAAGCTACAAATGCTATTCTATACCATATACTTTTGATTGATAAAAATATTAACAGACAGCCTTACAAAATATAGTCTATCAACCAGTAAATACGCTCTGTTAGTTTATAAACAGGTAAGTGAAACAAAATAACATTGAAGTCAGTTTAATGAGAAAGGTAAACTTAATCCTGGCTTTAGGGTTTACTGAAAATCAGAATGTGATAACAATGAAGCAACCTATAAAATGTTTTCAGATTGTTTAGAAGCTTATAATCTAATACATTATACCTAGTAAAACTTCTTTTTCCTGTGTGACAATAAAAGAGCCTCAGAGTTCTGCACAGACTTAAAAATATACAACTCAAGTATACTACTTGTGAAAAAAGTTTACTTGAGTTGCATGATATGGTTTTAAAAACATTAAGTACATCAGATGGTTGCTTTCCCTTGTTTATGAATGACTGAACTCTATTTTTAATTTTCATCAATTTCCCCACTAAAAAGCCTACATTTTCCAGGCTCTCTTAAAATGAGGCATAGTCTTGTGACTAAATTCTGGCCAGTAAAAATAAGTTTGAAGTTGTTAAGTTTCAAAACAATTATTTTGAAGAGGACTAACTCAGTTGGAAATTCTCTTTTATCTCTCGCCATTCTTACTGCCTGGAATACAGTGGAACTGTCAGAAGGTCCAGCTGTCATCTTGGATAATGAAGTGATGTGGCAGTAGGATGCCACTCAAGAACAGTGCCAGGAAGGAAGATGGAAGTAGCCTGGAGCCTATGGAGTGAAGCCACCTGTCTGAAAATTCCCACTTCTGGATTTACTTCATATGCAAGTGCAAAAACGTTTGTATTGAAACAACTATTATTTTGAGTTTAACCTGCAGCTCATACCACTCCTAACTGATGAGTCAAATGAATGAGAAGTCACTCAAAGGAAGTACCCCAAGAATAGAGACATCACATAAAATGAGAGGACACCCCCTAAGGAGTCTACAACTACACTTTCTTTTTTAAGATTTTTTTCTTTATTAAGATTTATTTTAATATTTATTTATTCACACATACAAGAACTGGGGGTACAGTAGCTTTGGAGAGCACCACCAGGGAGGGCCCCTACAGTACTTGCACTTCCTAAGTCATGGCCGCCTATGTATGTTACCAGGTGAACTTATCCCATCATCGATCGCACCTGAACAAACCGTTATTTCAAGAAGCTCTACTATTTGTACAACAAACATAACTGTATAAGTTGAAAACCTGATAAAATTTAGCAAGTTATTGAAAATAATAAATGGTTTTAACAATATAGGAAGCCAGATACACATTCAGTATCATTTCTATCTAGTAGTAATGGACAATTTGATGTTGTGATAAAAGTAATATCTTTACAATGCTGTGTCCTTTACTATAAAATTTTCATCAAAATTATGAAAACTTTAGATAAAAATCTGACAAAATATGGGCAAGTTCTATCCTTTGAAAACTATAAAATATTACTGAAAGGAATTAACAGTAAATCTAAATAAATGGAAGGCAACATCTTTTTAGAATGACTTCAAAGACTTACTATTGTTAATGTAGCAATTCTACCCCAAACTGATTCTTAATGTATCAATTCTACCCAAATTGATCTACAAACTACATTCAGTTCCAGTGAATATCCCAGCATGTTTCTTTTTTGTTCTTTTTATTGACATGTTAATTCTAAAGTTCATGTAGAAGTGCAAAGGAACTAGAATGGTCAAAACAAAACTAACAAAAGAATACAGGTGGAGGATTTATACTCCTAAATTTCAAGAATTATTTTAAAGACACTGTAATTGGTAACATATAAACAAACTTACTATACTTTATTGCATTATAAGCACCAAGATAGGTCACTGATAGATCAATAACGGAGAATATGATATCTAGAAAGAGGTGTACATTATATAGTTTATTTACATGTTTTGAGAAAAGGTGGGAAGATAATTTAGTTGAGAAAGGATAGACTGACAATAAATATTTCTGCATCACTGGAAATACCAATTGTAAAAGGAACTTTGATCCCAACATGGGTCACAAATAAATGTATATCCTAAATTATAAACTCAGAAGAGATGATAAAACTTATTTGTGATCTTTGGTCAACCAAAACTTCTATGAAAATAATATGCTGAACTTGATCATTATTAACTACCATTCTTTAAAGAAGCCAAATGCTGGGAGAAAATATTGCCGATCATAAATCTAATAAATGATTTGTATCCCAAACACACAGAATTTGCAAAACTCAATAATAATAAGACAAATAGTGCAGTACAAAATCTACAAAAGGTTCATAACAAACACGAAAAATGTTCAAATCATTAATCATCAGAAAAAATTCCAATCATATACAAGCACCATTAGAATAGCTAAAATTAAAATAATTGGTCACATCAAATATTGCCAAGGATATGAAGCAACTGCAACTACAATACACTGTTGTTAGGTATGTAAATAGCTACAATCACTTTGGAAAATGGTTTCTTAAAAAATGAACCATGTGCCGGCCCTCCCTGATGGCGCAGCAGGGAAAAAGCACAGCAGTAAGAAGCTTCAGCATGGGTTCGATCCACCACCCAGAGGTGATCCACATGGTGCAGCAGACCTCTCCTGACTCGTCCGCTGCTCCCCTCAGCAGTGTACTTCGTGAGTCCTCTGTTCTGTTCCCCAATCTGTCTCTGGTGAATCCTCTCCTCTCCCCTGCACCTCTGGCCTGTACCCCAGTTCTGTATGCATAAATAAATAAACCCTTTAAAAAAATGAGCCATGTATCTACCATATAACTCAACCATTCTATTTTTGGTGGAGAGAATGGAAATATATATCCATATAAAGACTTGTGTGTGAATGGACTTTTATTTGTAGTAACCTAAAACTAAAACAACCCAAATATTCATGAAAATATAAGTGTTAAAACCAATGGGCCGTATCCATCCAAAGACGTTATACTCAGCAATAAATTGAATAAACTATTGATACACAAAATAACCTGAGTAAGTCTCACATAGTTATGCTGAATATAGAAAAACTAAAGGGCCTCCATCTTATCTTGACACTGTCTTAATCCTGTGATCAGTAATTGCCCTACCCTGGGAAGACAATTTCCCACTGTTTCTTTCATGTATACTAAATTGTACTCGTGATTTGCACACAGCCATACTAATCTCAGTGGAACAAAGATGCCTATGACATTTCCCCCCTTGGCGTTTGGCTCCACTAGTTTTACACAAGAAAAAGCATGTAATAAGCAGGGTATAAAAAAGACATCTGTGGGAAAAGAGCTGTGGATCACACATGGAGCCAATGTTGTGTTTAAAGTTTCAGTTCAAGGACCTCTGTGTGGAAGTTGCCCTGAATAAACTGTAAGTGTGATTAATGGATGGGCCTGCTTTGTTCTTTGAATTTAAATTACCTTGCCTGCTGGGGTTGGGGGAAGGAAAATCTAGTCATTTCTTTAGTCATATACTGAAGGAAATTAGAGCACTTTTTGTATAATATCATTACAGAGTGGTAGCCCTGGGAATGGGGGAGATAAGGATCATGGAGGAGAAGGACTGATTACCAAATGACTTCAGGAAACTTTGATGAAATGTTAGTTTTCTTGAGAGTGGTGATATTTTTATAGATATATACAAACGCCCTCAATTATCAAATTATGAATTATGAAGTGAAATAATCAGTAATTTGAGATAGAAATTTATATATGCCTAAACAGATGTTATATATTTTTAAAGTTTTATTAAAATACCTAAAATTCTAATATATGCTATCAAAGTTAGGGGAAAAATCTAAAGTAACATTAAACTCTTAATGATACTTTTCTAAAGCATGAGAGTAAGTTTTGAAGATTAAAAAGATTAATAGAAAAAAAGACAGTAATCTTTGATAACTCATGACTAAAAATCAGCCTAAATATTACATACTGAACACTTTTAGAAATATTTAGCATTTTGGGTGGGCTTCTTTCCTTATCCTTTGATGATCAGAACACTTGGAGAAGATAAAAATGAAAACAGAAATATCATCTTTGAAAATAGTTGATTGTGTCTGATTCAGTCAAGCAGTTACAGAGGAGAAACAATTTCTACCTTTGAACAAAGAGTACTGAACTGTACAGAATGATTGAATATTTTTTATTCAAATATAGAACTGCCACTTTCCAAATGAAAAAAAAAAGCACAATATAAAATGAAGTACTTTTCATAATCGAGTACACTTCAAATATTCTGAAGTTCAAATACTCTAAGTTCTACATTACCCATCTTGTAAGAGAACTATCTACATAACTAAAAAAAAATGAAGAATATCCCTAAGGCTACAGACGATGAATAATGTAAAATACTAAAAAATCACTTGATAATCATTATATTACTAACAATGTCCTCATATGTGACATGATGAAACAGAATAGTGAGAATAGATTGCTAAAACTCAAAAAAGGTGAAACTAAAAGAACAGTTAAAGCAGCTATTAATATTAACATAAAATATAGCCATACACAGGAGTGTATAAAAACACACAAATATGGACTGTCAGAACAAAGTTACTATCTCACTTTCTGTAAAATGCTTCACTCTGAAACTAACATGATAAAAAGTGGTATTATAAAGCCATTATAAGTGCAATTGCCATGCTTATTCTGCAGTAATTTGCAGCTTAAGCAACTACATCCTTACTTTAGTCTACAAAGCAAGGCTTACAAATTTAAAGTCTTTTAGAGACATTTTTCTTTCACATAATTTCCAAAACAATTAGTATTAAAAAATGGGATCAAAAGTATGGCAAGTGGGCCCTCTCTGGTGACGCAGCGTGTTAAAGCATAGCACCAAGAAGCTAAAGCCACTTCTGCATGAGTTTGATTCCCGCCTGCCCCGGAGGTGACCACATGGCTGACAGACCTCTCCTGACCCGCCCGCTGCTCCTCTCAGCAGTGTACTTCATTGATCTGCCTGTTCTACTCCCCACTCTGTCTCTGGCGAAGCCTCTCGCCCCCCCTGAGCCTCTGGCCTGTACCCCAGTACTGTATAAACAAATAAAAAAATCTTTAAAAAAAAAAAAAGTATGGCAAGTAATATTAGCCTTTAAAATTTGTTTAGATCCTATATTCAAAGAGCAAAATACCTTTTCATCTCAGGTGTAGTCCCCATGAATTTCCCACCACCAGTGCACCCCTATGCTATCACCATAGTTCCTTGCGCTTTTCCCACCCTTTTTTTGATCTTACTCCCCTCTCCCCAGCTGCAGAATATCTCTGGTTTTTAGTTGTCAATTGATTTTTATTTTGATTTTATTATAATTATGTTTTTTTTCTAATCCCTTACATTCCTTCTAAAAGTAAAACCATCCAATATTTTTTATAGTTTCATATTTATTTAGATTAGTGCTTATATATATATATATATTATAATTTATTTTTACACATTTTTGTTCATTTTTTCCATCTCAGTTGCAATCCCCTTGGTTTCCCATCACCAAATCACCCATGTGCCCTCACCATAGTCCAGTGCATTTCCCTCCCGCCATTGTTTTTTATCACATTCCCCACTCCACCTTTAAAAAAAAAAAAGATCTTTCTGTTCTTTCTATCCATGGAGGAAACAATTACAATTGATCTTGAAAGAATTTCTAACTATTTCAATGTGGGGAGCAGAACAGTCAGATAGACGAAGTACACTGCTGAGGGGAGCAGCGGGCAGGTCAGGAGAGGTCTGTCTCTGGTATATAGCTGTTCATCATTATCATTATTTTCTTGCCTGTTCTGTTATATTTCTGCTATGAAAGAAACCATCGGTATTTTTCCTTTTCTTTCTGGCTTATTTCACTAAGCATGACCATCCAGTATTTTTCTGTTTCTTTCTGGCTTATTTCACTGAGTATGATCCCTTCCAGCTCCAACCATGTTATCACATACAACCAGATGAAAAAAGCATACATTGTACAAAAATGAAGAATGATGTAAAAAATATTTAAAAAAATTAAAAAATAAACTGAATTCAGGAAAAAAGAGCAAAATAATCCTATTGAGGTGGAAAATATGTGATGAAAATTACTTTTTTTTCTCTAAAGATTTATTTATGCATACAGAACTGGGGTACAGGCCAGAGGTACAGGGCAAGTGAAAAGATTCACCAGAGGCAGAGTGGGGAGCAGAACAGGCCAACCAAGTACACTGCTGAGGGGACCTGCGGGCGGGTCAGGAGAGGTCTGCGGTGCCATGTGTGTCATCTCACTGGCAGGGATCCAACTCATGCTGAAGTGGCCTTAGCTTCCTAGTGCTGTGCTTTAACCTTCTTCACCACCAGGTGGGCCCAGAAAATTACTTTTTAGGTACAATTATATCCTCCCCCCAAATCACAATTTATGTAAACTAGCAACTTACTTCAAGAAGTAACAACTTTTTATTATAAAAATAGGCATTACACTCCTCTAAATGTTGAAGAATTCCTTTGAAGTACAAAGATACAAACATTGAAATAGTTAGAAATTCTTTCAAGATCAATTGTAATTGTTTCCTCCATGGATAGAAAGAACAGAAAGATCTTTTTTTTTTAAAGATTTATTTATTTGTACATACAGAACTGGGGTACAGGCCAGAGGCTCAGGGGCAGCGAGAGGCTTCACCAGTGACAGAGTGGGGAGCAGAACAGGCAGATCGACGAAATACACTGCTGAGGGGAGCAGCGGGCAGGTCAGGAGAGGTCTGTCAGCCATGTGGTCACCTCCGGGGCAGGCGGGAATCAAACTCATGCGGAAGTGGCTTTAGCTTCTCAGTGCAGGGCTTTAACCTGCTGCGCCACCAGGGAGGGCCCAGTAAGATCATATTTAATGCAAATAGGGAACCAATCATTGTCCCTGGTTACTGTAACTTCTCTGAAACACTGCCGGCTTCCAGGTTCAAGGTTATTCATTTAACAGTTAGATATTTTAGGAAATATGTCCTTAAATGTACTTATAATTATAAAAAACATGTTATTTGTAAATATTACCTTGTATATAAAATGAATTAAATAAGCTGAATATATTAAACATAAACATAGAACAGCAACACACCAATGACAAGATAGCAACAGCAATACAGTGACAACACACTGACAAGAGATTTGCTTCTATTTTTCTGTAGTGATCATCATCAAAGTGAGTTCTAGCCCCCAAATCACCAGGAAACAGGAAACTATACAAAATGCTGAATGAAGATCAGCTGTTTCTTAGGAAACTCAGGAGAACCAGGAAACCAAATTGCCCCTTTTGAGCTAGAGAAGACTGACTCTTGAAAGGTGTGTTTATAGGGGAGGCTGAGTGAAGGATATGTGGTAAAATTTTAAAAAGGTAAATAGAACTACACAAAAGGAGATACACTGTTTGCATTAGATCCATGTAGGTTAAATATATATACTTATTACTGTTGACCTCTGAAACTTCAAAAATATAGCCAGAAATGGTTAAAATGCTATATGAAGAATGAGAGGAAAAGATTATTTTCCTCAAAAACCATATTTTTTGTAAAAGTAAATAGTGAAATATAATAACTAACCTTGGAGAAATCTGGAAGGAAACAAACTCAGGTACTTTTAAAGGGTGATTAGTGAAAGAAAATCCCCACAAAACCTCAGAGAGGCTTAAAACTTAGAGTGCTGTATCTGTCTTCACACTCAGAACAGGAGGGTAAGAATCTTTTTAGAGCTTTCAATCCTTTTACCTTGTCTCAGGTAGTAGGTAACTATTCTTACCAATAGCCAGAGCAAATCCAGAAACAAGGTAGGAGTAACTACCAGATTGAAGACAGGGGATTCAATGAAAGTCAGCATACTGAGTGATGATGCCCCAGGTCACATTTTCCTAATAACTTACACAATGGAAAATGTGGGATTCACTTCAGGAGAGACTAAATTGCCTTAGAGAAATTAAATTTTGGAAACAAACTCTTCAATGTCTGCTCACCTCTCAGTGAAGCCCAGCAGGTGACAGCACTATCTTTGCACATCGATTTTAATCACTTTATAGAGGCTCATTCTTTAATATTAATGGCTTGTCAGTGGTAAGCAGGCTTTGAAGGGAAATCTCCAACATGAAACAGAGGAATATAAACAACATGAAGAATCTTGAAGGAAACAGATATAACTAGAGAGACCAAAGACAAATTTTTTAAAAATACTTTGAGAAAAGTCTGAGAAGATTCTTCTAGGAAACAAGAACACAATGCTACTACTTAAGGGAAAAAAGTAGAATGAATGGTGATAAAATAGATCTTCGAATTTAATATTAATAATTTACATGAAAAAGCAACAGAAGATTTGTTATCTTAAAATTCTTAATAAATTTTGAATAAGAGATTTCATAATTCATTTTTCAGTGGGCACTGCATATGTGGCTGGTCCTGGGGCTGACTTACAATTCTATACTTAGTCAAACTATTGATCGACTTGGAAAAAAGAACAAAGAAAGTTTCAAATACTGGATTTTAAATAATTTGACTAACCATACAGGGGATCCATTTCACCAAAACAAAAATATAACAGGAAATCTAATACTGGTAAGTAGAAAATGGAAATCTAAGAATAAGCAATATTTGCCCATTGAAGGAATTGGCCAGTATAGATGACAGCAGGAGTGCAGTGGAAAGTAAGTAGGAGAGACATCTCTAGGGGAAAAAAAGGAACTGGTGAACAATGGAACTGACAGAATGTTACTTCATTTTGATAGATCAATTGAGCATTCATAAATTAATATGTATGTATGTATGTATGTTGATGAATTCAAGAAGTACGAAAGTAAGGTAAAAAATACAAGATAGGAAACAATTATTTTATAGAGACTGTTCTATTGACAAGTATTTCCAAACCAGATTGCATTAAACACTACTGATTTTAAACAAAATAAAATACAATTTAACCCTTTTGAGAAAAATGAGGCAAGGAAGCTGATGAAATTAATAGATGAAAACTACTTCCTTTATTAATTATTATGGTAAAGTCTAAAATTGGTAAATTAAGAAATACTAAAAGCACATTATTTGGAAATTTTCTAAAGAAGGAAGAGCAAAAATGTAATAAGGAAAGAAGACTATTTCCTTCTTGGAAAATAGCTGATTTTTTGGTTAGAAGAATGTTAATGACATGATTCACTATGAAAGTAGAATGTTCAATTTATTGTTCATAAGACAAGTGACTTAACTTAGAAGTCAGATACTTTACTTGGCAATTTTAGAATAACTGACCATGACAAATTTAAATGACTAAAAAATAACAAGACGTCAAAATGCATCTTGATTTGGAAGCAAAGAGACTTTGAAAGGTACAAAGCATTTCAAACATGAACTGATGATAATGTTGAAGTCTAGTTGTTTCAGGCTATTTTAGAAGCATAATACTGCTAGGGTGAAAAGATTCTACAGCACAATACATATACACCTGCTCATCTCATGTTCCTTGTTCATGTACTATACTGAAAGAAGCCACATATATTTCTCATATGAAACAGACACACAAAGGAAAATATATTTTATGTGAAAAAGGAAGACATGAGCAAGTAGTGTAAAATATGAGTATTGTGAACTACAATAAATGAAATTTAATACACATTTCGCAAAATCAGAAAGGGGAAAAGTGTATCAAGGAAAGTTGCAAAAGTCAAATTGAAGGTTGGTTTAGACAGAATGAAAGTGAATAGACAATAGGCTGTGTGAACAAGGAACACCACGAACCTGGGATACTCCTGAAACAATAAGGGTCTAAAAAGCAACCGTCCATTATTATATTTTCTAAGTAAAGCAATCTCAGTGCTAGTTCCACCAAGAATAACAAAGGAATGTTTGAAAGTGGGCTTGGGACATTTACTCTTAATTAATGTAGTACCATGTACCAACAGGCTTTAAAAATACACTAGCAGTGAAGGAAAATCATTTAAAAATAGATTTTAAAAAATATGCATACAAATAATAAAACTATGGAAAGAAAAGCTAACATGGAATTTTTCCAATTATAATAGATTACACAACATAAGTAAACCTATTAAGCAGAAATATTTCCAAGATAGATATATCCAAATCCTATCAGAGAACCACAAAATAAAGCGGTCCTTCTGTTGCTCTTGATACTCAGACAGGAAAACGGAATCATTAGAGGTTTTATAGGTTGGTCCTTCTGTGCAGATACAATTTTATGGCATAATAAGCACTGAATTAAGCCAAGTTAATTACTGTAATTGTGAAGGTTGTTTTATGTATCACAAATAATATTTCAGTCCCCCAATTTTAATGATAACCTCCCACACCCTGTTCTCTCATGCTCTCCCTCTTTCCCTCTTTTGCTCTCCTCTCCTCTCCCCTCCCCCCATGCATAAGTGAATACTCTGGATTGAAATAAAGCTGGATGCCAAAAAATTCACTTTTTTTACTTCCTCTGCAGAAGTGTCCCTTTTAGTTATGATTTTTCATGATTAGAAATCTTTCTTTATGAGAGCTTAAGAATATTATATTGACATAAGTAATTTTGAGACTTCATCATCATCAAGTACCAAATTTAGTATAATTTGGCAATAGGAATAAAAATAAATAAACACTCACAAATGAAGTAAATCTGGTCTAACTAGAAAAACAAAATTCTGAAAATTTAAAAATGAACTCCTTTAAATAAAAAACAAGGAAGTTTTTGTGGGGTCAAAGGAAAGAGACAGGGCCATAGTTCCCAGGAGATTTGGGGGTTTCCAAAGAAGAGAGAAGCACCAATGGGTCCGTTCAAAGACATCTTGAGTCACATAAAAAACAATTGATGCAAGAAAAGGCAGAGGGTGAGAAAGAAATACCCTGTTGTTTTTTTCTTCTTCAACACTTATCCTGAAGTATCATGAAAATATCTTCCATTGGCTAAATCCAACCAGATGCCAGTTAGCCAGCTATAGAGATATAGGACATGCATAGGACATAGAACTAAAGGCTAGTAGTCTCTGAACAATAATTCACAGCAGCCAGAAAATGTCAAAAAATAGAGATTTGGAAAGAAAGCAGAAATATGAGTGTCATGTTCTCTTTGTCTCATTGGAGTAAAGCACAACCAAGGATTATCTAGAGCAGTGTATTTATTTCACCTTACTGTTTGCTATTGCTAAAAGGACCCAAATTTAATGAAGCCACTTGTTCATTTTACTTGTAGATTTTTATCTGGTAGAAATGAAAGTGTTTTTATATGGTGGGACAAAAAGCCTAACAAGTTTATGAACTTCATAGACATTAGCAAGTTATGCATTTAATCTTTATCTTAACAGATAAAGATTATAGTTAATTTCTTAAATGCTTTTTTGAACTGGTACTAACTTCTTAATGATTTTTCATTATTAATGAAATAGAAACTTAGCCTGTGTTCAATTTGTATTTACACGAGTCATGATTTACATTTTTTGAAGAGTATATTTTAGTAGGATTATAAAATTTTGTGCAATTTCCCCAACACCCTGAGCATACGTACTAACAACTAATGTGGCTAATTTCAGAGAAGGAGGAGAATAAGATATATAAAAATAATGACCATAAATATATTTTCTTCCATCCTACTTTCTACATCTTTGTTTCTTTTAGAAGATTTAATAAAGCTATGATTCTTAAGAATTTCTAGAATGAAGATGAAAAATCAATAAAAATTAACCCTAGGAAGGATGTTCCAAAAAGCAACTCATTTGGGAAAGCACATTCTCCTAGCAGATCCATACAGCAGTGCTATACTCATCTATGTGAATTTTTGACAATTAAAACTATAGAACAAATATTGAACTGGTCCCAGGAGCACACAATAATCTTACTGCACATGCACACAGACTGTTTATGTATTTTTGCGTTCACAGTCAGTATTTCTTGATGATGACTCAACCTGGTAAAGTCAACACTATTCTCTATAGTAGGTAAGCAATGGTTAATTTGAGGGAGGGAATGAACAAACTGGTAGAATTTACCAACTCAAGAAGGCTTGAAGTTTGTTTTTTTTTTTAATTTTTTAGGTAGACCTAACAGTTTATATACATGGACAGAGTGATAAAATTAATAATTAATATAAAAACAAAGTTGAAATCCTAAGGTTCACCTTAGTCTTTATTTTTTCTCCTAACTCAAAGCACCTATTTTGGCAAATAATAGAGACTGATAGTTTCTTAGAGGCTCTTAATAATTTTTTTCTATTAAACAATAACCACATATAACAAAAATAGGGTATATAGGTAGTATTTGTTTAAAAAAAAGTATGTTGTATGTTTCTATTTTTAGCTGTTTTTACTAAATTTTATCTTTTTATTACATATAATAAATAAAATATATAGAATAGTATTGTTCAGTAATTAGATCAATAATAAGTATATTTTAAACAACAGTGTGTACGTAGTAGGAAAATATAAAAAAAATCATTTTGGAATTCTTAGCAGCTCAACCCAAATCATTGCAATATAAAGTAAATAATACAAATCATAGCATCACCACAGAATCAAAGTAGTTTCTAAAATGTATAATAAGATAAACAGGCTATTTTATCTTTGCTTTCACATTTATTTAATGTACATGACCCTTTAGACTGAATTGTTATTCCTGGTTTTCAGTTCCCAAAATAAGCTACAAAAATTGTACCCACTGTCTATGTTCTGAGCTAAAAAAATTCACTTGCTATCAAAATCATTAGGGTAGGTTCGCAGAGGAGCCGGTTAGTTGCTGGGAAAAGAAAACTTCCTTGTACACAGTACATTCATGAATACAAATTTCAAAAACCCTGTTTTCTTCTTCCCATTATGAGTTCACTTGGAAGAAGATAAATCCTGATTTCCCAACCTGTATTCTATGGGGTTTCAAATGCATAACATCCATTTATTTTAATGAGGTAGATGAAGAGGTCTGTATTTTACATGTCTGACTAATGATCTAAACTTACTGAAAATTCCCAGTACTGTTTTATCTACTCTTAAATAAATCATTGTTTACACTGCTCATTACGTGGTCAAGGTGTATAAAAAATACATTTTCATTTGTGGATTTAAAAAAATCCTGAGGATTTTAAGTTCAACATTTTTACTACCATTATTTTTTCCATGTCTAGCCTAAGATTTCCCCCAAATCCCACTTATATCTGCCATTTCCTCTTTTATTCTGGGGACAGTCTTGAAGTTCTTTATCTTCTGGCTCCAATCTAGATTAAGTCCCTCTATAAACCTGAAGCACACTACTAGCCTAGGCATCCCCTGACTACCCTCCCTTATGGTCTAGATCCACTCTTTCTGGATTCTACAGCTTCCTCTCCCTGAAAAGAGGATATTTTTCTAATTTTCCTAATTCTAACTCTAATTCTCTGACTACTACAATTGTTTATTCTTCCTTCCCATTTGATAGAGAACTTGGGTGAGTAATCTAGATTAAGAACCATTTTCTTGGCCCTCCCTGGTGGCACAGTGGGTTAAAACACAGCACTAAGAAGCTAAAGCCACTTCAGCTTGAGTTCGATCCCCGCCCCATAGGTGACTCACATGGCACACCAGACCTCTCCTGACCCGCCCGCAGGTCCCCTCAGCAGT
The DNA here is from genome assembly GCF_000260355.1 of Condylura cristata. Classification (NCBI taxonomy): domain Eukaryota; kingdom Metazoa; phylum Chordata; class Mammalia; order Eulipotyphla; family Talpidae; genus Condylura; species Condylura cristata. The sequence goes on along the minus strand of NW_004567103.1, from coordinate 37,686,219 downwards.
GTACTTAGTCAGTTGGCCTGTTCTGCTCCCTGCTCTGTCTCTGGTGAATCCTCTCACCACCCCTACACCTTTGGCCTGTACCCCAGTTCTGTATGCCTAAATAAATAAATCTCTACAAAAATAATAAGAACCATTTTCTCTCAAACTTTGAAAGCTTTACTTATTTTCTTCTGAACTCTGCTTTACTATTCTTCTCTGTTTGTCACCAATATTCCTCTTGCTTCAAAAGTTCATGAAAATATCCTATTCTTGATGCCCTCTACTGCTCTTTGATTGTGTGGGTTACCAAGTTTATTCTTTGGTTATAATTTTAGGAGCATCACAGCCTGGAAACAAAACAGGTGCATGTCACAATTTGCCATCATCATTCAGAATAAGAATTTTTCTTTTTTTTTTTTTTTTGGCCATGTACTATATCAGCAAAGAGATGATAATACAGTGCAGCTAAGGGAAAAGTGTTTGATGAAGCACCTAATATTTGAACAGACCTATAATAACAAAGCAGGAAAATTACATGGATAATGTAGATGAGCATCACCTATTTGTTATTGGAAAAATTAGAGTATTTTTCACAAGTAGGAATAAGCTTTTGGGGGCATAAAGGATGACTGAAGAAACAGAGAATAAAGAATTATAGGTGAAAATCCATACGGACAAGGGGGGAGAATTAATTTTGATTTAGAAACTAGAAACTCAATCTTTGACTTTGGAATTCTATAGTTTTTCCACTTCATTACTCCCATCCACCCCCACGACACTAAATTATAAAGGCACAGAGACATATTCTAAGAGAGTGTGTGTACTCTAATATGTATGAGTCACATTCAGTTATTAATTTTAGCATTAAGTTCTTGCCTTCATCAACTACTTTAGCTCGTCTTTTGAAGGCATGATACTTTCTAAAGCTCTATAATACAAATGTTGGTTTTCTACTACTAGGTTTTGAAATGTCCCATTTAAAAAAAAACCCTGAGGAATGTATAATGAGCTTAATGGTATTTAAAAGAACAATGCCTTAAAAAAAAAAAAAAGCCTGTGAAAAAAGTAGTCAAGCAATTTTTTAAAATGATACAAATAAAATAGCTACACAATATCAAGAAACCTATCTGAATGCTCTCACATGGACTTGAAGACTCAATCTGGAGTCCAATATGCCACTGCCATGAAAGAGCCAGATGTTGAACAGCTGCTACTGATAATACTGCTACTATGAAATGAAAAATAATACATTCAGTATACATTATATTTGTTTTTACATTCAGGGAAAAAAAACTGAAGAAATCAATGGAGTATGACAGATGTCAGTATATCCCAATGAGGTGGTAAAAATATTATTAAATTTTAAAGAGACCTCTGTTAATGAGTGCTTAGGTAGCTGAGCACTCAACCTGATTTAGCATGTCAATGTTGTCTAGAAGGGGGAGATACATTTTAATGGTGTGACTAAATAAATAATCATTTCAACTCCTAAAATGACAGCCAATGTTCTATATTATATATACAATGCTATTATATTTAGAAATATTCTAATTCAATAGTAATTAATATTAAAAATAATTGATAAATTTCACAGAAATAAAGCTTAAACTAAAATTGTGATAAAAATGAACAATGCATTACTGATATTGATAATTGTGTATGTTTTTTTTTTTTTTTTTAAGATTTTTATTTATTTATTCATACAGAACTGGGGTACAGGCCAGAGGCTCAGGGACGGTGAGAGGCTTCACCAGAGACAGAGTGGGGAGCAGAACAGGCAGATTGACGAAGTACACTGCTGAGGGGAGCAGCGGGCGGGTCAGGAGAGGTCTGGCTCGCCATGTGGTCTCCTCCGGGGCAGGCTGCAGGCGGGAATCGAACTCATGCGGAAGTGGCTTCAGATTCTCAGTGCTGTGCTTTAACCCGCTGCGCCACCAGGGAGGGCCGATAATTCTGTATGTTTATTTTTGACCACGTAGATTATTTCTGCCCACTTCATGAGTGGTGAGAACCCATTTACCATTGTTAGGGTGTCTTTATGGGATATAGGAGGCTTTAGGAAAGAGCAATGGAAAAATGGCAGAAACAATCTTGGTAATTTCATGCTATTTAAGCAACTAAGTTTTACCATTTTAGAGCCCTCATTTCCTGACTTCACTCCCACCCACCTGCCCCAAAGTACTGAAGTCTGCAGGTGAGCCTTGCTGAGTTTCTGTTATCTGGAACAATATCACTTTCAATGCAAGGATGTTGTTGTTGCAAACAGAATGTTAATAACAGTTTTATCTTGAAATCATAATATACCCATCCAGTTAATTCTGATGATTTCTTCTACAGCAAACTGAAAATTACACTACAATGATGCTTAGCAAATACCTTCAATATTTGTCAATACCAACAGGCAATAAGGAAAAAATATTTTCTCCTTAAAACCTTAACATTTTACTGTCAACTTTTGATGTAATCATTCATAAGTGTGATAGTAAAGTTAAAAATACTGGACATTTGGGCCCTCCCTGGTGGCGCAGCGGGTTAAAGCACAGCACTGAGCATCTGAAGCCGCTTCCGCATGAGTTCGATTCCCGCCTGCCACCTGCCCCGGAGGTGACCACATGGCGCGGCAGACCTCTCCTGACCCGCCCGCTGCTCCCCTCAGCAGTGTACTTCTTCGATCTGCCTGTTCTGCTCCCCACTCTGTCTCTGGTGAAGCCTCTCGCTGCCCCTGAGCCTCTGGTCTGTACCCCTGTTCTGTACGAATAAAAAAAAAAATACTGGACATTTGCTGCATTTCAATATGAAATTTTACACACACACACACTTTTTTGTTGTTCTTCCTCTGAACTTTTTTTATTTCACACACACACTTTTTAGCTGAATGGTAGTCTTCACAAAATGATATATAATACAAACTCTTAGATCTGAGAAAATGATAAAGATAACATAGGACCTCTTATAAACTACTGAGTTTTCATATTGCCTATTTTTTGTTTCTTTTGTAATCTTTTCAACTGGGAACAAGTGATGAGAGACTATTAGTTGAATGAAGAAACACACAGATCTGAAGTTTTTCTAGAAGGGAAGAAATGTTCCATCCATTCAAAATAAAATAGATCATCTCTTAAGAGTCTTGAGCCACCTCCCACCCCCAAATACAAAGCGGCATATCAACATAACTTAGCTTTTTTGACAAGTATCTAAAGATTATAAAGTCAAAGTCAGATAAGGGAAAATGCTTTTGATTAAATTAGTGGTTAGCTAAGACTCCATGGCAACACACCCACACTTGTGAAAAGCATCATGTCTCTTAAAAGATTGTATATTATCAAACTCTATTTTAACACCTCATTTTAAGGATGGTACAATTCATTAATGATACCTGAGAAATAATATTGAGACATGGAAGGGTACAGGGATAGGCATAGAAGAGGAATCAAGAACAAAAGTTATGCAAGAATTTTGTAATTCCCATGGGCTTTATGGTAAGCAAAGGGTTAAAAACCTGATAACTTTAGGCTGCTGTAAATTCCCTTAGTTCATTGTTTTTTGTCTTCTTAACATTTATGAACTATCTTTCCATGTTTTATCATGTTGCCTGCTCTGGAGAAAAGGGGAATTAAAGATCCAGAAGAAGAAGAGAGTCACAGACCTTGAAACCAGACTGGTTCAGCCTGGAGCCAATGTAAACTCCTAGCCTCAGTACTTCTAGAGTCTCTCTCATGTCCAGAGATGTCTCCCCAAAACACTCTCATATTGCTTTTCCTAATCAATAAAATCCCCAGTCCTTGTCTGTCTTCATGAGTCTGTGGAATCCTCTTTTAAGTAAAGTTTCCAAGAGTCCACTTCTCAACCTGGGAGTGGGACCCTTGGTTCTTCCCTTTAACTCCTGATGGGTGGAGCAGTGGGTGGCATCTTTATTTTGGGGGGGAGGATGGATCAGGCTGAAGGCTCATGGCCCACTAGTCTAGTGACAATATCACTTAGGATTACTGGAGCATTTGAAGCACAAGGAATGACTATAATAAGTTATTAGGATCAAAAACAAGGACTTTTTTTGTCCCGGATTCAAATGAATTAGGCCCCGACAGTCCTACTAGATTGGCTTACTGGAAAGGTACATGAGTTTGAGAGTTCAACAGGCAGTAAGAGAAGGCAATGGCTTAAATGGAAGAACACAGGCACATGCCAAAGTCAAGAAGGTTTTAGACCTGTTGAAGCCCATTATCTGTGATTTCAGATTTTAGTTTGAGACTTTAGAGACTTACACTACATGAAGGATTTTAGGAAATAGTCAAGATGAAAATAGCTTTGGTAGGTTTGTTTGACTTAATTCATAGCGAGATTCTTAAACCCCAAATAACACTGACATTTCTAAGCACAGAGCTGCACAAGAGGACTTTACTGACTGACAAATCACCAAGAATTTAATTATATGACTAAGAATTAAAATACAAAATTAGCACATAAAGTCAAAATGTGTAAATGCACAAATTTTAAGAATCATTGGTTAATTTGCTATTTTCAGTATCTGTTACAGGAACATAAAATATAATTAGGAGGATAAACATATGAATGGAGTTTCATCATATTGTTATTAATTAGCAAAAATACATATTACAAATTAAAGTAACTTAAAGGGACACAGAAGCTATTCAGAAGCAAATTTAAAATCATATATAAATGAGTGGTGCTTGTTTTTAAATAAAGACAATATAAAATCTTCTTTACTTGACTTTAATCTTTCCTTCATGTAAGATAGAGTCCTAACTGTCACAATTTTTCCATGTTTAAAGATGAAACTGCAGTTATTAACTCTATCCTTGTTTCTTTCATTTTATTCCTAGGTGGTATCACTGGTAAATAGTCTTAAGACTCAAGGAAACTAGTAAGCAAACAGTTGAATACATAAGTGTGTGACTGCAAATTAAACTAATCTTCCAACTTAGATATTTGGAAATTATTAAACATTGTATTTTATTTTGAATGTTGAACATACTAGCTACTTGCTTTATTAAAAGAAAAAAACTTATCCACAGGATGCACACAAACATAGCAGTATATGCATATTCTATGTATTTTTTGCCCACAAATTTTGGCATTATGTAGAACAAACATAATAATATAATCAGAAGCAAAGATGAAATTTTAGAATTTTTTAGAGAAAAAGCAGTAATAAATTTCAAGCCTGGAAGTCCAATAAGGAAATAAAATAAACATTTTTGGAAATACACTGAGAAATAATTGTAGAAAATATTCTTAGTGTTAAATTTAAAATACCCCCTCTTGAATTCTGCTTTCTCTTGAAACTAGAAAATTAAACAAAGGATAGTTTTTGATTAGACAAGAGATATAAATATTAAAACACAGGAAGTGATGTCTATCCTTAGTTTCAATATTTATACACATTTATTTAGCTTTTTCTGGCTCCTCCATTACTACTGCTTCTTTGTCTCTGTGTCTTGCTATATGAAGCTGACTTTATGCTCCAAGTGTTTTAAGGGATTCTGAGAAATAATTCCCAAAATATCATTAATTTCGCTATATTTCCAGAAATCCCAATCATTGGGGAATTCAGAAAGTATGTTTTTAGACAAATGCATTTCTTGCTAAGGAGAAAAACATTTCCAGATTTAGCCTCCATTATTCATATATCCCTATGACAATCTTATCCAACTTTCTATTACCTAAGCAAACAAAAAGAAAACACCAAGAATAAGGTAATAGGACAGGTAAATATTAATTTTATAATTGGATGGAAGGAAGATGAAGTAGAATTCCTAGGAATTATCTAAGGGAAATAACATCTCCAGGAATTATCTAGGCCCAAGGAATCCTAAGAAGTAAAGATAGTCAGAAACACCAGGAAGAGGAAGTGCAGTATGAAAGAAAGATCATAAACGCAGAATCAGATGCCAGAGTTCTAGCTCTCACTTCTCTACATGGCAAAATCTCTGAATGGATCTGATTCACTGGTAAATGAAAAATCTTAAGTAAAATAAATTGTTGTTTAAAAATTCTTTTAAAATCTGAAATTCTGAAACTTGATTTTTTAATGTCTAATGTTATCTGCAATTCTAATATTCTATTCTACTGAAACATAAATGGGATTGAAAAGTCCTAAGTAGCAAAATAAGTGAAGCAAGCATAGAAGCAAGAGTCAGAAACTCCTTACAGATGACAGACCTGCACTGACACTACATTGGTGCTATCTATGAGCTCAAATTTCACAAAAAATAAGATGTACTGACCTTTTCCGTGCCTCACCCATGTAAAAACGAATGCCACAGGACTACACTGGAGAAATAAGGGTTTCTTGGTGGTGGGTGTGGTGTGGTAGCATACAAATGAATGGGGTGGTCATATACCTCTACATGACACACAAAATTGTAAGTCAGTGTTACCTCAATGAAAAGAAGTTTTAAAAAGAAAAATGTGGCCCTCCCTGGTGGCGCAGCGGGTTAAAGCACAGCACTGAGAAGCTAAAGCCACTTCTGCATGAGTTCGATCCTGGGAGCTGGATGAGCACACATGGCGTGGCAGACCTCTCCTGACCTGCTGCTCCCCTCAGCAGTGTACTTCGTCCATCTGCCTGTTCTGCTCACTCTGTCTCTGGTGAAGCCTCTCGCCACCCCTGAGCCTCTGGCCTGTACCCTAGTTCTGTATGCATAAATGAATAAATCTTTAAAAAAAGAAAGAAAGAAAGAAAGAAAAATGTCAGTAACATATTGGCAGCTCTTTGGAGATGGATCGGTTCACTGGACATTACCTCATAAAAAGTAATTTTAGACAGATTTGTCAGAATCCATAATGTCATATTCAGGCAAGATGTGCTGCATCACAGTGATAGAGCAAATATAAAAGGATGCCTTAGTAAAAGTTATTATTCAATATTAGTCTAGCATACTGCTAAGATACAAAGCATTTTTTCTGGTGGTCATTTTTCAGTAGTCTGGTCTGCAACAGAACCACTGCATTGTGATGTACAAATCATATTGGTACTGTGCATAGTGGTTATGCTTGGTAGCTTTCTGATTTCAGCAAAATAACTTAACCTTCTCTAATGTATTCATATACTTTATAGACTGACACATTAGCAATTCTCAGCAACTATAAACTACTATGATTAAAGTATTATAAACATTTTATTGAAGAAACAGCAAAATAAGTCAAATTAAAATTATACTATAGGCCTCCCTGATGGCGCAGCGGGTTAAAGCACTGCACTAAGAGACTAAGGCCACTTCTGTGTGAGTTCGATTCCTGCCTGCCCCGGAGGTGACCACATTGGCATGGCAGACCTCTCCTGACCCGCTCCCTGCTCCCCTCAGCAGTGTACTTCGTCCATCTGCCTGTTCTGCTCACTCTGTCTCTGGTGAAGCCTCTCACTGCCCCTGAGCCTCTGGCCTGTGCCCCAGTTCTGTATGTACAAATAAATAAATCTTTAAAAAAATTATACTATAAATTTTACAATGTTTTTAATTTTTAATGACTTTGTACAACTATAGTTGTTTTCTGACTTTTAGCTAGCATGTTATGAATTTGTTTAACCTTTGCAGTAAGGTTTCCTGATATAGGAAGAATAATTCAATTTGTTCAATTGAAGCATTTAGAAATAAAAGTTAAATATTTTAGTTGTATGTAAAAATAAAAATTGTTTGAAAAAAATGTCTTCATTAAGTGGAGAAAAGCATATTGTTTGTACCCCCTAAACATTCCATTTGGAATTTTTGGTTTAGTGGAAAGAGAGATAATAGGCAAGAAGTTCCTTAAACCTGATTTGACCAATTTGCTCCCTAGTAAATCTAGCTTTCAGTCACAGCTATCTTTTGTAACATTAATGCAAGATATAAAGTTGCTCTATATTTTTCAGCTCAGAGTTATTAGAGGTTTGACTGTGCTTAGCTTAGTGCACAGAAAATTCTAGTACTCTGCCAATGTGTCAGTCTTTACTGAACACTAGCCATGTGCCTAACAGCACCCAGGGAGTAGAGAAGTCAGTGGTCATTAAAACATGTAAGGATCTCTTTCTGATCATATTATACTGTGGGGGGAAACAGGAGAATAGATGATGGATGGATGGATAGATGGATGGATGGATGGATAACAGAACATTAAAATAAAGTGATGTGCTAGAAAGTGATTCAGTGACTTTTCCAGTGGATTGTTAAAGAGGCCTCCCTGAAGAGATACAACTTAATCTCAAGTGTTAGTAGATGAAGATATCAACCATGTAATGATTATGGAAGGGTGTTCTGAGAGAAGAGCTGAAACAAAGTCTAAATTCGCTACAAAGAAAACTACTTCAAACCCTTCCTCAGAGTTTTAGATATTTGAAACAAAACCTGCAGCTCTTACATCATTAATGCATGCTATCAAAAAATGTTTCAGAATTTGTTTTTGACTGAAAAATAAAAGACATATAGGAGTATAATTTACAATTTTAAACTATCATCAGAAGATAGTGATTCAGTGATTCTACTATTACATTCAACATTTTAGTTCAATATTAATGGCTTGTATTTACCTCCTTTCAGCTAGTGCCAAAATTATCTAATAATATTTTTAAAGTAAAAAATAATTTTAATTAATAACTATAATCAATATAATTATTGTACACAACTTCCAAATACATTGAGAGTATGAATAATGGGTAGTCAGATGTAAACTAATCAGCGAGTAATTCATCTGGACTAATTAATGTCAATTTTTTCAAAATAACTTCACTTTAAAAAGTCATTTTCTCATTTAATGTCAGAGTTTTTTATTATTAGAATAGAACCATAATGCTTCCATGCCATGCCACATAATGCATGCATTAATACTTTTAATAATAATGTCATTAATAACTCATAAGTAGACTTTAATAATTTATCATTTCTTTCAGATATTTGAACTCATTAAAACATGAAAGCACCCTTGTGAAGTGTGTGTGATAGGTAGATATTAACAATGTTGCTTACACATTCTATTTTAAAGGAAAATTCTAAGTCTCTTTATCGGGTACTTAGGCAGTCATATTTAATATCATATGATTAGTGCCTTTTAGCATCAATTGACTGGACAAAAGTAAGCAGAAGCATCCAGAGAAATTTCAAAATGGAGATTTTTAGACCTTGCCTGGGAACACTGAATCACAATCTTCAAGGATATGACTGTTGCTTAGTTTCAGAATTTTTAGTGAATTTCCCAATATCATTATGATAATCATCCAGACTGAGGAACAAAATATCTGCTTTTAAAGGAACATGAAAATTTTCAGATGTTCTCCTTAAAAAATCCTATTTCTAAACCACACTCACATATCTATATATAAAGAGAGAAGAAAAATGTGATCTAACATTATTGAAAAAAGTACTATAAAAATGCAGAATCCTGCATGCTAACTAATGATTCCTTATAAGGAAAAGAAATTGGAATTCTCTGGTCACATTTTATGTAGTGTGCTAAACATTTGCAGAAAGTCACTATAGTCTAGTTATTCAGACATGTCTTATGGCTTAATTAGCTTCAAGTTAGGAAATCAGACAAGACACAAAAATCTGAGTTTACAACTGGTTGAATATTTTAAGCAAGATAATGCTTTCAAGGTTTCAACTTCGATACCAGTCAGTATATGGGAACTAAAAATACACCATGGTGAGCCAAAATAAAAGTGTATCTGACGCATTAGAGTCCATGGAAAGAGGCCAAAATCAACTAACTAAAAGTATCCTGTCTTGACTTGAGTTTTGGGATGACTTTGAGCACACACATATACACTCTGGACTGCTGTGTTTCAATTCCACAAAGTAGATCTTCGCCACCATTTCTTAGCCTTGAAACTATTAAACTTGCAGAGAGAGAAAGGTGAGATCAAGATACAATATGCATACTTGTAATGAAGGGTTCCCTGAAGAAAGAAAGCACTTTTGAATTTTACAAATGTGGGCATGTGTTAGTGTGGGAGTGGTTGACCCTGGGAATCCCTTCCCATGTCTATCTGCCATTATTTATGGTGAGTGACCCTAAATCTCTTGCTCCAGAGAAATGAGAGCAAGTAATGAAGGGGACACTCATCCTCAAGAAAGGAAGAGCTGTGTAATACTGTGACTTATGAAAAATATGTATTTGGTCTTTGCCTGGATTCCTGGCTCACTGTTCCCCAAATCCATGGAATTTCTTGACTAATAGGGAAGCATCTTTTGTAACAGTTGCTCTTATATTCTCAATTCTAAAATCACTTCAAAGGCGTAAAGGTGAAATGTATGTCTACTATAACAAGCCCCTTTCAACCACAACTGAGTTTATTTTAAAACCTACTTTATTTTAACGAGTTGACTTTTGGAAGTGCCCGAAAGGTGGTAGCCAATTGCCCAAAACAGCCTGTGAAGAATTGAACTTTAATTTCCATCCTCTAATTTCAAAGGTGGTGTAATCACCAATGATGAGTGGTGAAATCAATCATGCCTACGTAATGAAGCCACTATAAAAACCCCAAAGGATAGATTTTAGAGAGCTTTCAAGTTGGTTAAATATAACACGTCCACATGCCACGCTACAGCACAGGACCCCAAATGAGGCAGAAGCTTTTTGTTCACAACTTGTCCCTCTATATCCCCTCTTCAGGCTTACGTCACATCCTTTGCAGTAAACTAATCATCTAGTAATTAAGCTGATTCTGAGATCTGTGAGCCACCTTAGCAAATTAATCTAATGTAAAGAGGGAGAATGGAAACCTCTTGATTTATGGTCAGCTGATGCAAAGGATAGCTAACAACCTGGACTTGAACTAGGCATCTGAAATAAAAGGTAATCCAAAGACAATGGGTCCTCAACATGTGGGATCTGATGCTATCTCGGGGTCAATATTGTTAAAATTGTATTGAATTGTAGAACACTGACCTAGTCTTAGAGAATTGCTTGGTGGTAGGAGAGAAAATCTACATGTATTGTCATAAGAGACAAAATTGCTTTTGGAGGCTCTAAAATCTATTGTAATCATCCATACTGGAACAAAATATCTACTTTTAAAGGAACATTTAAGTTTTCAGATTTGCTCCTTCTCAAATTATATTTCCAAATCACACTTACGTGCACACACACGTGCACACACACACATAAAAAGAAAAAATTCTATTCTTCCACAGTCATGGTTAAAGTAACTTTTGACTGTCCCTGGGGATAAGAAACTATTACCTCTTGCATAAAGCTTCCACTGTCCTTTATTATTTTTTTTGATCACTTCTACTAATGAAAAAAAGGATCCTACTTATTTCCTTTCCTCTGTCCTCCTTCAACTCACATAAGAACATTGTCCTTGCTTGGTAAACTCTATTTCCTGCGCTCAAAACATAAAAGACAATTTTTTAAATCCTTAGGATGCTAACAAAGAGAAGTTTTATGCATTATACTGGATTGGGAATCAGATTTTCATATGTCACTCACAAGTGTAAAACAGAAAACATTCCCTGAGGACAAATCTGAAAAAAAAAAAAAAAAAAACAGCTGAGTGTGGGATCATCAGAAGTGGAGTCAGGGAATCTATGCCCTTGTTTCCATCACACCATGTGTAGATCCTGAGATATTACTTACAGCAGATCTCAGTGTTAGTCCATATTTATAAGGGTCTTTTCATTTTAAGGCTGGCCTCTCCCACTTCTAATTATTAGCACCTAAATATCTTTACCAGAGACTTTCTATGGATGCCAGTCAGTGCCTACTCTGCTCTTCCTGTCTCCAGAGCCACATCAACCAGTAACTGACAAAAATGGCTCATACAATGATATTCCATCTCCCTCACCATCTGCATGGGATCTCTCCAAGAAGAATGTTTTACATTTTGAGTTCCTGAGTTCCTCAGGAATGTTACTGAGTTCCTCAGTAAGCTGCAGTTGTCCACAGTGGTAACCTGCTATTACTTTCCCACTTTCTCACAGGTAATTTCTAAGGATCAGCTGGCCCCACTTATGGGGGAGCATAAAAAAGGACAGTATTGTGCTATATTATAAAGCATTTATTGAGGATAATTTTGTGGAATTTGATCCTTCTTGCCACCTAGGTGACAAGAATCTCACTGCTGACTGCAACTGGTGTGGTGATAATCTTTGGTGTGCTATGATGCTGAAATTTTTAGTTCACTTGTGAAGAATTGGTATAAATGTAAATAGAAGGAGATATTTGCACATAGCTTTTGAGAACTTTGGGAGCAGGAGTAATTTAGGAATTATGGAGCTGGATGATTATTAAGTACTACTGCAGTGCTTAAAGAAAGAAAATGGCAATGTTAGCTTAATGCAGTCTCAACTTAGGGGAACAGGTGGAGAGGTAGGTTGTGAAGGTAAAAAAAAAAAATCTTCATGGCAGCACTTAAATAGACATTTGTCCCTTACAACCAGTGGAATATGTTGTAAATAAATCTCAGGATCTTGTTGTGGATAAATATAAAACACAGAATTGGAGAGTCTTTATGCTAAAGTTAAGAACCTCTTAAGAAAGGAATGTAACATGGGATGAGATGTGTGGGAGGATGCATTTAGTAATACCAAATCTCCAGATTCCCTTGAACCCTAACAGAGGTGTCTCTCTTCCCCTGTTAAAAGATTGCAGACTTCCCTTCTCTGGGAACTATGCAAAGGTCTCATTTGAAGCAGATGAGACATGAATTGATATGGCTAAAGAAATACAATTTCTTTTATAAGAAGAAATGGATTATTCACTAGAGGATTTGTATAGGATCTTGATATTATGTACCAGTAAAAATTGGGAACATCTGTCCAAGAATTGGTCTGGAGGATAATGGAACATGAAGACTAAACTATAAGCAGAATAAAAGGCTGGACACATGCACGTGTGTGTGCATGAATGCACACACTCAAAAAGGGATCGTGATTAGGTGAACAGAAGGCTAACAGTTGTTGCTATAATAGAAATTTAAAATATCTCATCCAGTTTCCAGACAGACTCAGTTTTAGACCAGAAACTCTAAGTTGGAAAATTTGGAAAGTTGGATCTCTTTGTAGAAGATCCCATAAAAGCACAGTAAAAAAATGAGTAGTAGTTCCCCAGTACTTCCCCCAGGACAGGGTTCCTATGCTTGGGAGAAACGGCATCATTTATGTCAGGCTGGCTATCAAGGGACCTTACATGCCATCATGGATTGGCAGTTTTAAAGTCCATAGGTACCAGATAATAAATGCAGTTCTGGCTATAAGCCTGTCTCACACTGGATCCACAGTGCCTATGAACACATGCTGCAATTATCTCCCCAGCCCCTGAAAGCAGAATTTGATATACATAATTACCAGTGGCACAACTCTTGAATTAATTTCCTAATTTTTGCAGTAAGAATCATTATGGTAGAAAAGACCAAGTACAAATCTTTAAAACTGGTCCCTTTCTTATATTCATATGACATTGTAGAGGAACAGCAAAAATTAGGGACACATTGAAGGCTTAAAGGTGCAGAGATAATCATCTCTACTCTATCACAATTCATCTTTCTGATCCTGCACAAACGGGCTAGAAGATGGCAGATAACAATCAATCAACTGCAATCATAATTAAATAATAGCTCTAGTGTAGCTGCTGTACTAAATGTGTTATTGTGTTTAGAGCAGATTAATAAAGCCTTTGATATATGGTATGCAGCTATTAAATTGGTAGGTATTTTCTTTTCAGTGTCTATTAAAAGGGTAAATTAGAAGCAGCTCAGGTTCATATGGCTGGACAGCACTGTGAGTTCATGATCAAGCCCTATGACTGTTAGTTCTTCTGTTTTCCAACACAATATAATATGAACGATGCATTTTCTCCCAAATACAAGAACCCTGGAGTGTGTTGTGGTGTTGCAGAGTCTTCCACAAAGGGACCCAAATATTTATCATCATGGAAACATATAATATAAATTATAGGGTCCACATTATAGCAAAGGAATGTGATAAGTAGTACATGAAAATGATGTATCATTCATTTTACAATATGTTACATTACTCCAAATCTGTTGGTCTGAAAGAGTGTTAGATTTGTCTATTAAAGGCAAAAATAAGCCACTAATTTGCAGATGACACTGTTACTCTGTGGGACTGTAGCATTCATCTTTAAATGCCAGTGACTACTGTATAATGCCGCATCTCTTACAGTGGAATACATGGTTCTGAGAATAAGCTCAAACTAGAAGTGGTATCCTCTACTACTGTTGCCTATCACTACTGATTACTTTATACTTTCCATATTCAGTGTTTAATGCATTGTAAAATATGGAATTGAGGGTGTGGAGTGGAGTGATACTTTTAAAAGAGGATAGTGAATTCTAAAAATGCTTATTTGCATAAAGAGATCGCTGATCAGACTGACCAGGGTCTACAGAATTAGAAACCTTGAACTCTGCTCTAAATGATTTCTTTTTTTTCAGGATCTAAACTACTGCATTGTGTTCATCTATATTTAGAAAGTTTTCCAGGTCACAAGAGTCACATTTCTATGAAGAGATTTAAAAGTTTATAAAAACCATACATAATCCAAAATTATTGCTCAATATTTATATTTACATCTAATAAAAATGTATTTTTAATAATTTGGGCCATCTTTGAAAGTGTTTAATTTTGAACATTTAGCATGGAGGAATTTACAGTTACATTGAAAATAGAACTTGAAAAATAATGTCCACAGAGTTGTTTATTTCTTTCCCCCCTAGAATCAGGCCTTGCTGACAACACTATTTTGCATAAGTTTAATACTTACAGCCTAAATCAGAACAAAATTGCTTCCAGTTTAGAGTACTCAGGAAGAAATGGCACATGTAACATATTTAACAACTTAAAAGTATGAAAGGATTGTTACTTACAGTCCAATTCTATAACTATGAGTATAAGAGATACTGCTTGACTCTAGTAAGGATGTTGTTTATTCAAATCATCCCTTTCTAGTGGCTAAAACTAAATTATTGTACCAAATAAAATATATTGTTATAAATCATTAATAAAGAATCTGAATGTAAATTCAAATTATTGAAAACTCTAAGAAATTGTAAATCTCATTTTAGTAAACAATTATAAATCAATTAAATGTTGATGTCTAATTATCTTTCCTCCTCTTTACTTTTTAACAACTATTTAAAAGGATGAAATTAAATACAATTATCTGTAGAACAAATGAATAATTAAAGTAAAGGGTGAAATTTGAGCTCTCCTTTAGAAAAAATTGAAATAATTTTGGTCATACACCAAAAAGGGTTTTAAAACTTTAAACATTACCAATAATATAAATATGTTTACTGATGTGGAGGAACACATGAGAATTAGAATTACTGTTTCCTCCTTCCAAACACCCAATATGCAGTTTTTCCAGCAAAATTTTAATGTTCATCCAATTACATGTCTACATCCTTTTTCACATACAAAGTGCTATATTACAAAAAATTAAAATTTATGAAACAACCCAAATAACTTCTATTCAGTTAGAGGCAAAATGTGTTTTTTTTTTTTCTCTGAAAGCCATAAAGTACTACTTGAACTTATAAAGCTCGATTAGAATTTATTGAAATTGAGCTTGGTGCTATCACTTATCCACAAACCATAAGCACATGTGGAGAAATCTGCCATGTTTGCTTTTCCTTTTTTGACTGGGTGTTTTCTTTGTAATTATTTGTATAATTTATCATAAATATCAGATAAACTTGTTAGTAAGTTTTGATGTAGATATTAATCTTGTGAGACAAAAAAAAATAAGGGACAAAGACACTCAAATGAGGGGAAGAGCAGGTAATTTGCAAATGAGTCATAAATCCTAGGTTTTTTTTTTCAGGCAAAAAGTTGGATATGTTTCCATGTTTAAGTAAGAGATCCATTTTGCTAATAGTTCTGAAGGCAACAAGAACACTGAACTATCCCTTTATTAATTTGTATGATCATGTTTTTCACTTCAAATGTTATAAAATTAGGAATAGAAAAAAATCAGTATTTTGTTTTTATTCTGAATTTGCTATATAGCATAAATAAGACTGACCATAGCAACATTATTATATTTCTATTATTATGGGTAGTCACAATGAAAGATAACTTATTGATCTTGTAGCTAACCAAAATGTTAATTATTTCCACTTCCTGCAACAAAATGTGGTCTAGTCTAGAGAGTGACCAAACATGTACCCAATACAATTGGAGAAAAGTTGCAGATCAGCTTTTCTACAATTATCCTCAACTATTATAAAACATTTACTGTATTATGTTTGATGAACTCTGCTCAGAAGACATCAAATATGAGAAAGGAGTTTATTCAATTTGAATATCAAATTAGTCATTTCAGTTAAAAAAACTTATTGGAAGAATGAGCAATTGTTTGAAAGTTGAGGAGAGTGGATTGAAGAAAGACGTATTTTGCACATATGCAGTCAAGCAAAAAAATATGTATGAAAATACATTTAGAGAAATTATCCAAAGGATAATTTTAAGAATGTTTCTCACATAAATATGGCGAGCTGAAATAACTACAGGTGATGGATGTGAACAGATCAAGAATGGTGGCAAAATTGGTCCTGTAAAACTCAATAACAGAGTTAAAATTGGATTTAAAGGCACTGAGGATGCAATTTAAAAAGAAAGAAAAGGGAAAAATGCCAATGTAATGAAGAAAATTGGCTTCAGAATTGATAAGTTGGCCAGCAGCCCTAAGGAGAGAACCAGAGTTACAGTAGTGGAGGCAGGACCCCGTAAGCCCACTGATGATAAAAGGAAAACATGGCTAAGGCAAAAATGAAATCTGCAGAAAGAAACAAAATAGGGCTGGACTCATTTTGCAATAGCATTCTATCATTCTACATGTCAATATTATTTGTACACATTATTGTTATTTTTATTAGCATATATGGTAATCCTATATTCTTAGCCACAACACAGCAGAATTGCAAAGAGGAGTTTTCTAAGGAATCCCATAGTTTTCTTTTCCTTTAACATTGATATCTTCTCAAAGATGAAAAAGACAAAGGGTATAGCTACTTCTTCGGGGAATATAGAAGGAATAATAAATTCAAAGGTAAGAAAAATTTTGAACTTTGCAAGGACATTGAGCAAGAAAAATAATTTGTCAATTACAAAAACTTTTTTCCAGAGTGATAAAAAATATGTGATATACTCATTTACATCTTTATAAGCCTTGATAGACTCACTTTTATAGTTAGCTGTAGAAAAGTATAATCAGCATTTCGTTGCTTATGTCCCCATCAATATAAACTTCCCAATTACAGCTTGCCCTAGTCGAATTTTTCCTATACTCCTTAACAAATGTTACCAGCTTCCTATATCCAAACAGACTCCTTGACAATTGATGACTTTGCATCTCATCTTTGCTTGTCTATACTGTGGTAGATACACTACTCTGTACTCACCAAACACATTTTCCTTCCTCCTGATGGAAAAAAGTTTAAACTACACATTCCTGGATTTTTTTGCAGATAATTGAGGCCATGTTACCATGTATTGGCCAACAAAGTACAGGAAATGATATACACAACTTCAATGCCTGTTTTCTGAAATTTCCCACTCAAACTTCATGTAAGTGTTCTCCTTCCGTGACTTCCTTGAGATATAGTGGGGGATTCCAAGCACACAGACCTGGGTACCTCCAAGACATGGGTACCTCTTGGAAAATTGCCTCCTGAATTTTGGGCTGCCAAGTGAGCAAGAAAGATACTATTTTTATGTTACATCACTAAGGTATATGATTACTGTTAGAACAGTATTTCTGCTGTAATATTATTTCATCCTTTTTACTTCTTCAGGTAGGGACTCTATTTTTCAATCAAGTTCAAATTTACTTGCTCATGGAAAACTTTTCTCATCACTAAGCTTTTCTATAATTTCTTCTAGATATTTTATAGCTTCAGATTTTACACTTAGTTGTGATCCACTTTCAGATATTTTTACATATTATGTAAAGTTTTAAGTAATTTATTTTATTTTGTATACATTGATATCCACTTTTGGGGAACATCACTTATTGGAAAGGCTATTATTCTGTCACTGAAGTTACTTCAGTAATTGTATATTTAATCAATTATTAAAGATTAACTCATATTTAAAAAACTGTGGATACATAGTGCTGGCAACAAGGTGAGGAAACTTGAAATATAGCATAGAAATACAAAGTAGAACAGCCATTTTATCACTTTCTTTTTTAAAAAAATTTATTTATTTATTCATACAGAACTGGGGTACAGGCCAGAGATGCGGAGGGTAAGAGGATTCACCAGGAACAGAGTGGGGAGCAGAACAGGCAGATCTACGAAGTATACTGCTGAGGGGAGCAGCGGGTGTGTCAGGAGAGGTATGCCATGCCATGTGGTCACCTATGGGGCAGGCGGAATCAAACTCATGCAGAAGTGGCTTTTAGCTTCTTAGTGTGGTTCTTTAACCAGCTGTGCCACCAGGGAGGGCCTCATTTTATCACTTTCTTATGAAAGACATTTTATCACTTTCTTATGAAGTAAGTTATACAAAGCCCAATTTCAAGGACTTATTCCATTAGAGAGAAAGATCACAGACTCTGGATCACTATTTTAATCAGAATTTTTTAGGACACACTCTGGAACACAAGCAAGATATTTTAGTGCCCACGTTATTATGTATGGGACAGAGTAGAGAAGAATGTTTTCACAGTTTCAAGGACTTCCATATGGTTTCAGCATGAGAATTTTAGAAATTTCTTTTTTTGACCCAAGAAAGACCCCCTCCAAATAAACACACCACCATTTCCCATGGGGAAATTTGCATATAGGAGACTGGCAAAATTATCCTTGCGAGTGACTTCACAGGAGTATAAACTGACCATTCAATCTGGAAAGTGTTTCTGAGCTCAGAGGAGACATACTAGTGTTTAAAAGCAGTGAGGACTATACTAGACAGTTACATCTGAGAGTCATGGTATTATACACAACTTATCAAGAAACAGAAAGACAATGTTTTATCTTCCTAAATCATCCTCGTAAACAATGGGGTAACATGATTCTCATAGAAAAGTAAGCTAATGTACATGGTCAAACTGAAAAATAAAATGTTTTATAAACTTGAAATGCATTACTTACACTGATATATTAGTTTATATACACTAAAAAGTTCTGCAAAGTGCATTCAAATGTCTATTATTTCATTAAACATATAACTATTAGGCAAGCTCACAACTATTATTATTTCTATTTTACAAAGGAGATGAATGTTTTGTTCAAGACTATATTTGGTAAGTGACCAAGATATGACTGGTCAAATAAAGTTCTTCCCATCTACTAAGTCTATTGCTTTTTAAAAAATGGGTTCACAATCCCAATTTTCTTAGTAGCTAAAATAAAAAGGTTATGGGAATCTTCACTTTAGGTCAGGGATTAAAAAGAGGATATTAACTGAATCAGGAGTGCTGGATTTATTTTTATGTTTATAATCTTTCAAATCTATATTTCCAATAAATTACTATACACTGTACTTCTGCTTTCAATAGGCCATATATAAACTGCACACTGAATATAACATTTCAAACTTACCTGAATTTTGTAGTGTTGTTTAAAATCTTAGGTAAAACATGGACACTTCTTTCATTTCTGATGTGTTGGCTTAGTATTAAGTAAAGAAAAACTACCATTTCTTTTGAATTACAGTATTCACTAAAAAAAGTGGAAAATTACATACATCCTTTCAAAAGACGTAAGGATGGACATGTTTTCATTTTTCTTCCTCTGACCAGCCTGTGTTTAAGTTTAAAAGGCTTATGTTTTGGTTTCATCTTATGTCCAAATAATAAATTTCTGGTTTGGAATTTAGACAAGTTTAGTTGTGCAATGAATCTAAATACTCACACTTAAACACATTTCCACAGCAACCAGATGTTAACACTCTCATGGATTTAAGCTTTACGACACTTAACAATGATATGTGGTCCCAGAGTTAACTTTTAAAAACTTATGATTAATTCTGAAGGAAGCATGCTCTCTGAATATTTCTCACATTTTTTTTAAAGAAGAGTGTTATTTGATAAAACGATGAGTCACTGAATTAAGATATTTTAAAGTGCATCATTCTCTCCACTCACAATGCTAACATCCTCCACCTGAAAGAACCATTCTCACCACATTAACAGACACATTGAAAACTAAGTCTGTGCTAGTTACCATGCATGGTGTGGCAGATGCTGAAATGCAGCTTTTGTTCTCACAGTCTCGAAATGTAGACAGGTAAGTGATTTGATGGGCAATCATATAAGATGATTAGCACTGTGTTAAAGAAAAGCACAGATTGCTATGGAAAACAACATGTGCATCTTTCAGTCCAGGTGAGGTAGAGAATTTCCTGAGGGAATATGTAGGTGGTGTCCTTGAAATAAACATTGAAGGTGTCATAGGAATTAGGCAGGTGAAGAACAAGTCTCAGGTGTAAATAACAGTATGCCCCAAGGCTTGGAGGCAGGTAAGAGCAAGAAACCTGGCATAAACCACAAATCATTAGAGATAAGGAACTTGAGGGACCCGGACAGAGATGTGGCAGCCAATTATCCTGGGGGTCAGCAAGGGCAAATGCACCTTTTGCAAGTTTGGAATTTACTCTGAGGCTTGTGCACTGAGCTAGTGACCAATTTAAAGAAAGGCAAACCACTCCCATGGTACCGCGATATGGTGGAGGATAACCTAAGAGAGGTGACACTGGAACAGAGAAATAGGCTGATGTGTTACCCAGCAGAGGAAGACAGGAGGTTGTGAGGGGGAGGAGGGGCTTGCCAACAGCAGACACCGTGGTGAGGGAGAGAGACATGTGCAGGTTTGGGAAAGCGAGGAAGATGAGGATGCAGCACTGTGTTAACAGCCATGGTGAGGGGAAAAGCAGGATGGGCTGAAAGAAATGACAGGCTTGCTGTAGGACCCCAAACATGTGGTGCACATGGCACATCAAAGCGAAAACACCCAGCAGGAAACAGGCACTTCATGAAGCTCATGGTCAGGGGAGAGATCTGTGATGACACATGCTTGAAATTCATCAGATGGAAAGTCAGAGGAAGGACTGGCGTTGAGCCCCAAATCTGCACTTCTGCCGAGTGTTAATAAGTGATTTCAAAACAGGTTTCTTATGCAGATAAGTATCTCCAGAAGATTTTATAAGGAGAGACAGGAAGAGTATCAATGATGAAAATCATCAAATTGACAATACTTAAAGGCCTGGTAAAAAGAAGATGAACATTTGTGAAAGTAAAGAAAACTACAAATGAGGACACTGAGGGAGAAAAACAAGGAACTATCTATCAGAATGTTTACACTGTCAGTGTCCCTAAAATATAGGTCCAGAGAGAGAATTCTGAAAACTTCTGATTAATTTTGTCAACTGGAACAACTGAGAATCTTATTAAGAACAGTTGTAGTGGATCAATGAAGATCAAAACCAGTTGCAAAGCATGGATACTGGACCTTACAGAGGGAACGTGGAGAGAGTCACCATGGACTAAGAAGTTTTATTGTGAAGGTAAGGAAGAGTCATGTGGGTATCTAAGACCAACAGAGGCAGCCTTTATATTTTTTAATCAATTCATATTAATCATTATAATCAATATATTCTCACTAGCCAAGAATTTAACACCTTATAATTTATAATATAAATCCCAATAGCTTGTAATATAATTTATTTCCAAGTAAAAAATTACAATGTCAACTGTGTTGTTTTCAACCTACACACACACTCCACCCCACCCCCTACTGAAAATCACTGCACATCAGCTATCCCCAGGTCCAACTTGTCTTAATACTGCTTCTTGTAAAGAAATGATTCCCGTGGACCATATAAGCCACATTTAATATCCTCCATTTTGAAAGACTGACAATACTATAAACATACATCTATTGAATCCATACAGGTTTTCACAGAAAGCAATATTGATAAATGTGAGAAAGCCTCTTTCCCCAAAAATCAAAAGCTGCTGGTTTCACACTTTCCCTGGAGTGATCACCTAAGCCCACTCATGTGAATGAAAAGGGCTTTCCCCACAGGACCTAGGCTGCTGCCGAATGCTCACTGCAATGCCACAGAGACTCCAGGGGAAAAACACTGTCTTTGAACTGATATGATGATTCTCCATGGCTTTTAACATTTTATAGCATACTCATGGTCCTAATTTTCTTTGGAGGCACTCCCAATTCCATTCTATATGAAATGGGATCTTCTGTAGTCCCTTCATCTTGAAAACATTTTAAAAGACTGTTCAGCCCACATTTATTCCAATATGAGTTAGCATTATCAGTATGAATTACTCATTATCCTATTTTTTAGTCACTCTTCCCATGAACATACAAATGCAAACTGCCTGTGAGAGTGAATATTTTCTTTTCAATCATCACCCCCCTCTCACTTTACTATTCATGTCTTTATGTTCTGAAAGTACAAGGTTATTTTTCATCATGTACTGATTTTACCATTTTAGTAATACTGGGTTTTGCCAAAAATATAATCATGCAGTATGTCTTTCACCCCAAGGCAAACTAATTCTTATTTTGTTTCTGTAAGGGGATCTGCTGGTTCAAGATCCCAATAGAATTCTATGAAGTTAGAAGAAAAATTTACAACAGCTAGTCTTTTCCTAGTTTATCCTTTTCTTTTCTGGGATTAATTGATCAACAAAGTTGAAAATGCTCACCATGGCCCCAGCCTTAAATCTATTTCTATTGAACAGTAATTATATCTACTCCTAAGCCTCTCTGTCAAAGAAATTTTGCTTATATGATTAGCGTAAAATGTATTAAAATGTTGATGGCATTACCCAGACTTTGTTTATGCAAGTGGCAACCAACCTCAGGGATAATTTTCCCAAGCAAATTTTCTTATGGTTCAAAGGAAATGAAAATGAGAATATGCTTTAGCCCTCTTCCTTCTCTTATCTGAGTCATCCCTCGCTGTACAGCTGTTCTTTGGCATCTGCAGAATGACTTCAGCTCCTGCTGACAAGCACAGCAACCCACCAAGGAACACACACACACACACACACACACACACACACAATGTAGTTCTAGTGAAAATTGCCATAACAAAGTGAATAAATACAGTACACATGGGATTATTTTCTTTATTGTCAGACCCTAAGTTTGTGAACATTTTTTAGTCTCTACTGGTTGGGGGCTATGTTAAATCAAGAAGCAACTCTGTACTTTCAAATGTCTTTCTTCTCATAAGAATATTTATGCTATGCTGTTGGCTTGAATTTTCTTTGTATACTTAACTGGTAAGGACACTCAATGATTTGCACCAACCAAGATGTATAAAATTAAGCAAGACGTTAAGATATATGAATTGTCATGGCTCAGAGTGAAGACTGGCCAAATACAGTAATTATTCAGTTAATAAACACTCAAAGTCAGGCATAAGATCTGAAATTATATTGCTTAGTGACAAAATAAGCTGCATAAGAAAAACCTAGTCTGTTTTTCATCTATGTCTCTTTCTTCTGGGTGTCTCCTTTAGTTTTACACTACCACTCACACAGAACACTTCTGGTCACCAAATGAATGTCTTTTCTTTTTTTCCCCAGGGTCAAAGTAATTCTCCTTGATACCAGCTCAATGCCACATTAGTAAAGTCAATTCTAACATTATCTGCTAGTGGTAGTGTCAGGTCCCACAGGTCCTACAAGATTGCTTCAATCCTACTTCAGACACCAATTGTAAGGAGTGTTTTCTAAGATTCTTCACAATTTGTACCAAACTGGGCCAATCCCTACTTTGAATTTCCGTAATTTGTGTGACACCTCAGAGGATACAGGGCACAAATTACTTATGTTTACCAGTTTTATTAAAGGATATGTAAAGAATACAGATAAACAGTCAGATGAAGAGATACATGCATGGGGTGAAGTCGTGAGGGCTGTGATACAAAAGATTATTGTCCCACTAGAGTTGTGGTTTATCACCTGCAAGTGTGGCTATGCTGTCAACCCAGAGGCCCTCTGAAATTCCTTCTATCAGGCTTTTATGGGGACTTCTTTTCATAGCCATGATCAATTATTGCCTCCATATCTAACCTCTCTGCCCTCTCTGAAGAAGAGGGAGAAAGAAAATTTTTAAGTCATGGCTTGTACTTTCTGGTTACTTGCAGCCAGCTAGGATCCCACTAAGATTCTCTCAGTAAAACAACAAAGGCTCCTAGTATTCTCATCACTTAGGAAATTACAAGGATTTTAGGAGATTTTGCTGGAACCACAGGTGAAGTCCAAAACATAGATGTTCATAACTCAATATGGGAGACTCCTGTCTATTTCATGTTATTATTTACCAAAAGTCAAGAATAGGCTGGGTTAATTTCATTGGGTGTCTCTGTAGACACAGGCGTGCTGACCACAGCAAGTATCAACTCATGCAGCAGATACCTTTGTACTATGTCAGATCCTCTGTGAGGCCCTGAGATAGAAAGTTTCTGTCTTCCACATTGAACAGGAAAAAAATGGCAAAGAAAGTTTGAGAGTAAAATACAACTTTACACAGGCTTAAAAATATTTAAAGTAACAACTTGTTTTTAAAAAAAAATGTTGAAAATCCAAATACTATTTTCTGGAATCAAAGAAAAAATTTTAAATTTGTATTTATTTTTGTTACCTCAGTAAATAGATACTATAAACTATAAGCAGGAATTAATCCTTCTACAGACTCAATAAAACTAGCTAGTAAAAAACCCTCCCTGGTGGCGCAGCAGGGTTAAAGCACAGCACTGAAAAGCTAAAGCCACTTCTGCATGAGTTCGATTCCCGCCTGCTCTGGAGGAGACCACATGGCGTGGCAGACCTCTCCTGGCCCACCCACTGCTCCCCTCAGCAGGGTACTTCATCAATCTGCCTGTTCTGCTCCCCACTCTGTCTCTGGTGAATCCTCTCACCCTCCGCATCTCTGGCCTGTTCTGTACGAATAAATAAATAAATCTTAAAAAAAAACTATTATTACTAGTATTAAATCACATTTCCTATGTTCCTAACTTCAATTGAACAACTGAAAAATAAGCTACTTGCAGCTACTTGTTAAATATAAAGCTATACATATTGTTTGACACTGTCATGGCAGTGTCTAATAGCAGACTTGCCATACTGATTTG
Source organism: Condylura cristata (assembly GCF_000260355.1). Taxonomy (NCBI): domain Eukaryota; kingdom Metazoa; phylum Chordata; class Mammalia; order Eulipotyphla; family Talpidae; genus Condylura; species Condylura cristata. Next base: position 37,661,173 of record NW_004567103.1, on the reverse strand, counting down.
ATGACTCCTTTGTCTCTATGGGATCTAATCTGTAATTCAGAACCCAAAATATCTTACATATAAATTAATGATATATTCATAAAATATTTTATTCAATATCACTAGCAGGCATATAATCTATAATCATTATTTTAAATAATGAACTTATTATTTTTTAAAACATCTTGCTTTTTTTTCACAATATAGTATTTCTCCACTCAGTTGTGGTCACCTTAGTTTTCCACCACCTCCCACCATGCTGTCTCTCTACCCTCACCCACTACCCCTCTCCTGAGTGTCTCATATCTATGATCTGTTTTCAAGAGTCAATCTTAGTTTGTCTTCATTTACCTATCCAATATCTTGCAATAGGTTCTAATAAAGTGCCTAGAGGAAAATAAATCTGCTTTCAACGAGAAGTAAAAACAACAACAACAAAACCCTGAGGTAAATAAGTACTAGTAACTTCTGTACAACTATTAATTTAAAACAGATAGATGTTTTATATACTGCATGATATATAACACTGAATGGTTATTAAATACAACAATAAAGGCATTTTCTAGTAAGAACATTTACTGATGCCCTCTGACTGGATTCCAATTCATGAGATCACAGCTAGAATTCCTGAGCTCTCCTGTAGTTCCAACTGGCACATTTCTCGACTTCTTGCTTATTTCTCTGTGAAAGGACATGGTGTCCCATTCTTAATTATTCACATATTCTCCCCGAGGCAATATGTTGGTGCAAGCCTGAAGATTTTAGTTACAACATGTGGCTGTAAAATTTACTCTCCTGCCTACATCTTAGTATACACACACAGAAAATTATTTTGGGGAGTGTTAACTTGTATTTTAATTCATTCATGCAAAAATTACTGAGTTTCTATTAGATGTCAGATATTGTATTAATAATGGGTTATTAATAATTATCTTTATTATAATTAATAAAGATAAAGTGAATAAAGGAAGTTTAATATTTAAGTAGTTTTCTCTTTATCTTAACTACATTACTTAAAATATGTTGTTATTGTTTTTTTTCCCAATCTGAAATGAGTATGTTGGACTTTACTAAATCCTCCCCTGGGATTTGATTCTGGGAAGATTTCTTGGAATTCTCTCAGAAAGAACCTTGAGCTTAAAATTGGAGAGGGCTATTCTTTGCCTCTATACTAATAGAGCCTTCTGATTTTCATGGTTTGTGTATTTGAACTTAAATTTTCATTTGAAGGAAAATTTGAGAAGCCAAGAACCAATTTACAAGCCACTAAGCTAGAAAACCATTTAGGTTCTCTTTCTGCTTCAAAATTCAAAGGCTCCAGGAAATACTACCTTACTCTTACTTTATAATTTCAAAACAAAACTTGCAGGAGAAAAGTTTGCTGGTGTGTCACTAGCCATTGGAAGGAAAGCAATCGAGTCACTCTGCACTTTAAATCCCTCCTGGCCAGTTGTAGCCTATGAATTCTTGGGCAAGTTAGGTTCTCTTTCTAAACCATAGTCTTCTCTTTCATAAAGGGAGATGAGAGTAAATTCTACATCACTAGAATTAAATTCAATATTATTTGGAAATTTCTTGGTCTGGGCACATAGTAAACCACAGAATCGGTTCCAGACCTCACAGTTTCTTGGATATTAGAAATTGAATTCATTTCTTATGATGCAGATTCTCTGCTACACAAATGAAAACTAAGTGACTTACCAATAGTTTTCCTTTTCATCTTGATGGAATTTTCATCTGAGACACTGAGAATAGTATTTAGTGAAAACATATGTAAAATACTCCAGGAGAATAGGTGAAAACATATTCCTTTTAAAAAAGTCTACTTTAGGAAGGAAATAGTAAAGTGGATAAGTTAAATGGCTTCTCAGAAATCAATAAATAACTTTTAAGCCAGAAGTCAAATCAAACACTGCTGGTCATGAAAATATCATGAGTTTGTAAATTTTTTAACTACATTTACTTCTAACAAATGAATTCTATTTGAATAGTACTCAAAAGTACTTAAAACTCTGGGTGTTATGTAGAATACAGCTATTGTTACATTTTCTCAAACCCACAAAAAGCTGTAAGTTTTTTCTGAGTGATTAGAAAATTAAGCAAATATTATTTTAACCCAATGAGCTTTACCAAACAAATCTAAAATTAATAGCTTGTGAAAGCTCTCTGATTTGTTACAAGTTAAAACACTGAGAAAATGTACATTCCAAGAAGGTATACATAAGTAAAGAGCAGAAAGCCCACCCAGTTTCCCTCCTCTCTGTGACCACTTTAAAACGGTCATTCATTGCCTATGCTGGTTAATATATCTTATGATTTAATGGGGGAGATAGGAAAACAACTCCTACCCTTCCACTGCCCCCCCAAGAGGAAATTAGCTATTTCTCTTTGGTACTGATCTGGTCGCAAGAAATAACAAAAGTAATGAATATTTTTCTAAAAAGAAAGATAGGGACAATTAGAAAGTTGAACATAGATTGGGGCTAAGCCAAGAAAAATACATAAAAAGAATTTTTAAAAATATCTCTATTGCTGCCCTAATGTCTAGCACTTGGAGCTAAAAATTTCTTATGACTTTATGGAGGGAAAGGGGAATTCTTAAGTGGGTGTCAGAGGAGCCCTAGAAAAAAAGTCCATCTCCAGGAGAGCACTGCTGCTGGGTCCCCTGACTGACTGGGGAGCTAGTTTTGACTGTCAGGAGTGAAAAGGGCCAAGAAGCCCCCATGGAAAACAAGGAGGATTATGTCGTGGCCAGAGCAGTCAGGAGCTCTGAGAGTGGCCCTGTGAGTGGCTCTACTCTTCCAGAAGTGAGCAGCTACATCAGCTCCAGAGATTCTGCCAGAGTCTTTCATGCTGGCCAGACAGGCCAGTGAGTATACCCCAGCCCTCAATAATGCCTTGGTTTCTTGACAGATTTTTGGAGAAGCAAGCAAAAATTTTTAAATAGAGCATAAGATTTTCCTCTTTGGGGCAGAGTCCACCAGAGACTCACCACAATCAGGAGAGATCTCTCTGTTGAGACACTTGTAGGAGAGTAGAAGTCAGAGCTATAAATATTGGTGGTGCTATTCATTTTTACTATGCATTTTACTCTTAGAGACTGATGTCTCAAAAAAAATATTCTTTACAGATACGTATGCTTCGTTTTATTTGAACCTCTCAGTATTACTTTGAAGGAGATAGGATAAGGAATATTATTTCAATTTTATTGAGAAAGAACTTAAGCTTAATTTTTCAGAGGCTACAAACTAGGGAGCAGAATCTATCCAACTATAATTCCCTCACCAGAACCTTGACTGCTTCACATTAATGCAGTAAATTCCCATTTTGGGATGTGCATATGAGACACTCAATGTGTATAATTTTAAATTATAATATGAATATTATATGCATGAAATAATTTAAATGTTTAAATATAGGGGATTTCAAAATATAGCAACTTAGTTTTCATAATTACCTGTATTTGAAAATTAAAAAAAAAAGGAAACCAGAGGGTTCCTCTATAATCTTAGTATTTTTAAGACATTCTATCAAAACTCTAAGCAATTCCTCTTTCCACTTAATGTCAAGCATATTTTAGAGGTCAAATTTAATGGCATTACATTTTTGGTTAAAGCTTCCAAATCTACAATGGAACAAAACCCCTGCTTATGTGGGTAACTGCCAACGCATGTCTACTCACACCACCTCCACACACCCCCGTGATATCTCTGACACCTGTCCTTTTCCCAGCTTGAGTGGTTTGCCCTCTCCACCCTCTGTCTGCTGAATGGTTGACTGCCCTCGATGTCGACGCAAGACCAAGTCAGCTGAGTTTAGTCATTCAGAAGTCAGCTGTTCAGCATGGGCAGTAGATTCATCAAACATAGACATGTTTATTTTGTGTCTGTTGCTTTCACAGAGGTTATCACAACAAACTCTGAGTTAGGAAAGTAAAGCTCAGAAAGCATTAGTGACTTCCTTCAGGTCATGGAAATAGTTATTGCTGAGATTCAGGTCAAGCTTTGGATACAGAATTCAAACACAATATGTCTGGCTAAACTCTCAAAGAATGAAGGTTCGTTTGATAAGTTAACAGGAGCAAAGTGTAGTAAATGAAGATCATGAGCAGCAACTATAAATAAGAATGTGTGTGTCTCAAGTATGATAGTAACTGGCAAAATAAGGCACTGCAATTAGTAATGAATTTAGTGATCCAGATGCTGAACCAACCCAAACACCAAGTGTGACTGAAAAGTATACAGTACACCGTATTATATACCATATACAAAACTGCTACAAAGCGGATCACAGAGTACACAAGTGCTAAAATTACAAAAATTAGAAGAAAGCACAATGGAAGATTTTTATGACCTTGGCATGAATTTGGCAATGACTTCATGGATATGACACCAAAAGCAGAAGCAACAGCAAAAAAGTGTTAAAATTTGACTTTCTCCAAATTAAAAACCTTTTTTTAATATTGACAGAGTGAAAAGACAATTCACAGAATGGGGAAAATATTTGTAAATCACACACCTGAAATGGGTTAATATCCAGAATATATAAAGAACTTCTACAACTCATAATAACCACCACTAATATCAGACAAACTAATTGAAAAATGGGCAAAGTTCTTAAATAGGCAATTCTACAAAGACATACACACTACCAAAAAGCACATAAAAAGACACTCACATAACTAACCACTAGAAAAATGTAAATCAAAACCACAATGAGGCATCATCTCATACCAATTAGAGTAGTTAATATTAAAAAAAAATAATGTTGGCAAGAATGTGGAGAAATTGGAAACCCTGCACTACTGGAAGGAATATAAAACTGAGCAGCTGTTATGCAATTACTCAAAACAACAACAACAAAAAAACTGAAACCATAGAATTACCATATGATCCAGCAATTTTACTTCTAAGTATATACTTAAGAGAATTGAAAACAGGAACTTGAAGGGATATTTGTACACCAAAGTTCATAGAATCATTATTCACAACAAAAAAATGGAAGCAATTCAAATGCATATTAATGAATAAAAGGATAAATAAGCACTAACATATGCATAAATTGACTATTACTCATTTATTCTTACAAAGAATGAAATTCTTGTGTGACAGCATATATTTGCAGAAGTATAAAATTATGCCTCTATATTATACAGTTCTGTAAACCAAAGGTATGTCACTAAACATCATTAAACATTTTGTAAAGGAAAGAAATTCTTGTGCATGCTACAAGGGTGAACCCTCAAAGGGTTATGTGATGTAAACCATATGCAAAAAGATAAATGCTGTATGATTTCATTTATATGAAGTACCTAGAATAGTCATATTCATAGAAACAGAAAGTAGATGGCAGGTTACCAGGGAAATAGAAGTTGCTTAATGGATACAGGGGTCCTTCTGGGATCATGAAAACATTCCTGGAGTAGAAAGCAGTGATGGTTGAACAACAATGTCAGTGCCACTCTTCACTTAAAAATAGCTAAAATGCTGAAAATGATAAAAAAAAAAAGAATGGGGAGAAGTTTGGCAAGAAATGTGAATTACAGAAGGTTTTATCTTAAAAGAAACTACATGCTTTCATACTGAAATCATATACAACAAATTGATATAGTGGAAAGAGAGAGAACAACAGCTACAGCAAAGTCTTTTGTTAAAGGTAAAAGGGAATATAATTTAGTATGTGAGTAGAAGTGATAGCTTAATAGGTGGGCTCATCTATATTTACTGTAGTGCAGGTGAAACATGTAAGTATGAGTGCAATTAAGTGAATAGATGTGCTAGAAATGGTAAAAGTTATCTTCTGATATATTTTATCAGTGAAACAGGAAATAAAGTCACAAAGACTCCATCTGAGAGTGAGGGGGCAGGTATATGGGAGGAGAGATCAAAGGTGTGAAATCATTTCTAGGAGTGTGCTGGACCCTGAAGCTGTAGGAAAACAGCTTCAGAATGACTGCCAGGCAGCATTCGGGGATTTGAGGTATGTGGTCTTGAATTTAAACACAGATTAATAAGTAAAGTTTTGTTTTTATTGAGCTACACAACAAAGTTGCTGGTGAGAAGACACTGAAGATGGAATTAAACAAAATTGAATTTTTGCCAGAACAAAATACAAAGTAATGAAACAAAGGCATTGAGGTTGGAAGGTCATGGAGGCAAAAGATGGATCATTGAATATTAGCTGTGTGGGAAGAGATATAAGGACACATCCAAGAATGGGTATTATCAAAGGTGGTAGGATTAATAGACAGATACCCACAATGGAGGGTAAAAGTGGATCAAGAATTTTGGAGTTGAGATACTAAAGGTAGTAACCTGGGAAGAAGAAATATACATATATAGATGCTTATGTGAGAAATGTATACAATGTTGTAAACTAGTTTTATGTTAAAAAAAAAGGGGGGGGGGAGTGAGGAAGGAAGAAAGGGAGGAAGGGAGGAAGGAGGGAGAGGGGAAAGAGCGAAAAAAAAAGGAAAGGAAAAAGAAAAGAAAAGTCATTTCATCCTCTATAGCAAGAACTATTGACCTGAAGTCTCTGGAAGGAATTATATAGTTCCAGATTCCTATGAAATTATAACTTCTTTGCTCTGACTAAATATGAGCTTTTTTTTTCTCAGAACAGAATCTGTAACTTTCACCAGATTCTCAATACAATCCAATATCCCGGGATATAAAAATTACTATTAAAGCATAAAAGACTACACCTCATAATAATAATAATTAAACGTAATCCACTGTGAAGCCTGTCTTTTCCCAGAGGATTAGCAGATTACTGTCATAATTTCAGTTGCTAAACTTTCATAATCCATCTTCACTCATTTCACCCCAGTCTTAGTGACCTCTAAGCTCTCCCTTGAATCTACTAAATATTTGTGCTTGTAGAGTATTACAATCATTGTTCATCCATCTGAAAGTTCTTCTCACTGAATATTACAAAATTCAGCTTATCATTGCATTTTTTATTATTTATTTTATACAGACAGTGCAATGAGAGTGTTTTAAAAGCAGAGATTATGCCTGTTTTGTTTTTGCTACTGTCACTGTATTCCTAGCACTTAAAATAGTGTCTGAGATTTATATATATATATAAATTATCATCAATTATTTCTTGGGAAACACACTGAGGAAAACACTAAAATGCAAAGTTTTCAGAAGGGCTTTAGGCCTATTTTGTTCTCCTGTATCTAATTTTGCCAACCCCTCACCCCCAATCTCTCCCTATTCTTCCTCTGACTCTTAACTGCTGTCCACTAGCCATAAACCCTTCCCCAAGTACTGTTTATCTCTGGGTAGAGTCCTCTCTTCATGCCAAACTACTAGGATAGCCCCTTCTACCACAGAGCTTGCTGTAACCCTACTCCGCACTCTGGGAAAGCATTGCTCAAAAGGACTTATGACCTCATCACTATATTCATGACTTGACCCTTAAAATATTAAAAGTTGTGTTTGACCTTGCTGGTCAGTCTCTTAACTTCTCTTTCATCAACATCTATGATCTCTTTCTCACACTCCCTTTTTCATTCCTCAGTACCTATGTCAAACTGTCCCTTCTCCCTACACCAAGGACCCTGCTGTCCCTGGTATTCTTCTCACTCAATTCATTTTCCCTGACAGTCTGGTTTACAGCCAGGGCTTCTCTGGGGGTTACCTTTGGCTGGTTTCAAGACCTTGGGCTTTATCTTCCTTTAGTTCATGACAAATTTTTTTTTATAACAGTTTATTTTTACATCATTTTGTACATTTTTTTTCCATCTCAACTGTAATCCCCACGGGTTTCCCATCACCAAGTCACCCGTGTGCCACCACCATAATCCCGTGCACTTCCCTCCCCACCCCTCCACCCCCGTTTTTGATCCCATTCCCCACTCCACCCCCACAAAATGTCTCTGGTATATGATTGTTCATTATTTTTGTTATTTTCTCGCCTGGTCCATTACACTCCTGCTATGAGTGAAACCATCCGGTATTTTTCTTTCTCTTTCTGGCTTATCTCACTAAGCATGATCTTTTCCAGCTCCATCCAAGTTGCTGCAAAAGACATGTGTTTCTCTTTTTTGGTTGCTGAGTAATATTCCATTGTATATATGCACCACATCTTTTTTATCCAGTCATCTACTTTTGGGCATTTGGGCTGCTTCCATGTTTTTCCAATTGTAAATAAAGCAGCAATAAACATGGGTATCTTTTTTATCTACAGGTATCTTTTTCAATCATTGTTTTTGTGTCTTTTGGGTAGATACCTAGGAGTGGGATTGCTGGGTCATAGGGAAGCTCCATGTTTAGCAGTTAATTCATGACACATTTTTAGTCACACTCTGAAATCTCTAACAATAAGATCATAAAAAAATTCTAAGCTTATCTATTTATTTACATTCCTATATATTCTTTTACAGATTAGTAGATGGAATCACAAAGGAGTTTAGTTATTTATTTTTAGAGACTTACTTATTTATGTATACAGAGCTGGGGTACAGGCCAGAGGTGCAGAGGCAGGGAGAGGCTTCACCAGAGACAGAGTGGGGAGCAGAACAGGCTGACTGACGAAGTACACTGCTGAGGGGAGCAGCAGGTGGGTCAGGAGAGGTCTGCTGTGCCATGTATGTCACCTATGGGGTGGGGATTGAACTCATGCTGAAGTTGCTTTAGCTTCTTAGTGCTGTGCTTTAACCCACTGTATCACCAGGGAGGGCCCGGAAGTTTAATAATTTAACTGAGATTACATAATAATGGGCCAGCTGATCAGAAGCATAACAGTTCAGGATTTAAATCTTGGCACTGGTAAATTACTTAAATTTTCTATGGTTAAATTCCCTCATGAAAAAAGGGGACTTACAAATAGCCCTTATGTCATTATTGATTGTAAGAATTTAAAGGAAATGAAAACTATAAAGTACCTCATGCAGAGTAACAATAGTATAGTTGTTATTTTCCTCACTAGGAGCCTGTACTTTTTGCATTATACATTATACTATAAAGTACAAGCCCTCCAATGCAAGGAAAGGTTTTGAACAGGGGGAGATTGTGTGAACTTTTGTGTGAAAAAAATGCAAAAGGAAAAAGAAGAATACATTAATTTGCAAGAAAGAAAAATCCTAGGTATTACAAGTTCCATGGTTAATTTCACTGAAACAGTATTTAAAATATATTTAGTTCCCCACATCATAGTACTTATACTAAATTTGCCATCTAAATGGAAGAATGTGTGTGGAATCACTGAGAGAATAATGAATAATTCTGTCATTTTCAAAGTCATAAAATTATTAATTACCTAAAGCTTTTGGTAAATAACATGTCATTTTAGCTCCTGCACTGTTAAAATTAGCCCATGGAGTTTTGCAATCAACTCTTAAGCAGTTTCCCAATTTACTGGGAGATGGCATTGTCTTGTTCCAGATGTCTCGGTACTTAGGAGCAAACAGAAGCTCTTCAAAAAGAACTCTTGGTTTCCTTTCTAATGTATGATTAAAAGGCTTTAATTCCGTATCTAAAAAGGTTACACTCTCTAATGTCAGAAGAAAGAGTTTTGTCACACTGAACAAAAGCAAAATGATTCATTTCAGTGTATTAAGTAAACGAGCAGGCTTTACCTCAAAGAAAAGAAAGTCTGATAAACCATGTAGTAAAATATCAGATACAAGCCACTCTTCCTTGTCAATTTTTATCCTGAAGGAGCTGTTCTTTGAAGTTCTAAACACGGTTCATAGCATATTTGACTTTCAGTTATATTCCTACTCAATCTTCCATTATTTTATGTCTTTCAGCAATTCCTACATACTTCCAGTACAATGTGAACTGATTGAAGGAGTCTAATATCATTTTTATAATGTTAGGCTCTTCATAAGATGTGGTAGTTTTTTTTTTAAGATTTATTTATTTATGCATACAAAACTGGGATACAGGCCAGAGGTGCAGGAGTGGTGAGGGACAGAGTGGGGAGCAGAACAGGCTGACTGAGGAAGTACACTGCTGAGGGGAGCAGTGGGTTGGTCAGGAGAGGTTTGTCGCACCACGTGGATCACCTCCAGGGAGGATGCTGAAGTGGCTTTAGCTTTGTAGTGCTGTGCTTTAACCCACTGAGCCACCAGGGACAGCCCTCTAATATCATTTTTAAAGGCAAGCTATAGAGAAGAGACATTCACAGACCTAGGACATTTTAATCCACCAAGTTCATTATCCTACTATCTTTAATGGGGCAAGGAGAAAAGTGTGATTGCTGGTGCCAACACCTGCACTTGAATCCTGACTTATCACCCACTATTTCATATGTGATAACTTGGCCTCTTTAGCTGTCCGTTTCTTCATATTTAACATGGGGATAATATTAATATCACTTACATCACAAGGAATTAATGAAATGAACATGTTTTTTTTTAAAGTGTTAGTTCACTTACTTGAACACAAGACCCCTTTGCTTGGTGATTTAGCACTTAGAGTGTTAACTATTTAAGCACCTTTGCAGTCAAACAACTTATCAAAAGTCCCCATCACCAATCTCACCCTTCAACTAAGCACATGGTTTTACTTGGTCCAAGGAGGCAAGTCTCAGGTGACAGACATGTAAATCTGTTTTGCAAGACAACAGCAATGTCAGTTTTGGGAAACAAGTATTAGTTTTTCCTGGAAGAGGGATATTTTTGACTTAGCAGATTTACTTCATAAGAATTTCATAATATGATTCACCATATAATTATACATATGTTTTGTAAAAGCAAAATAATTTTTATTTTACACAGTCTTACATCTAATTTACTTAGGCAAAGAGTGAGTAAAATCATATATTCGTTAAATACTTCATTGTAGAAACATAAACCCGTTAAAGCAAGATCATAGAATTTACACTATGGAATGCAACATTTATTGAAGCACAACTTAAAGGGATTGCTGAATTATTGAAGGTGAAGGAAAATAGCCTAGGGTTTACGGAAATGACAAAAGAAATTTCAAAATAAGCAAAAGGATGCTTTTAAGGCCATCTGTAAAATATACTATCCGTGTTTCCTTTTTCTTTCAGGAAAATTATGTCAAATTTAAAATTTATTATTCAGAATGTTGGTTTAAAAAAATGGAACACAAAAACTACTTTCCAAGACAAATATCTGCTCTCAGAAGACCACCTTGTTTTCAAAACTTTTAGACAACATCCAAACAGAATGATTTCTACAGGACAAACTCAAAAGTCTATTTTGACCCTTTAATTCATTTTGTGGCCATCAGCAGTTTATTTTTGTTGATCCCCCTGTTCTACTCCCAACTCTCTCTCTGGTGAATCCTCTTATCCCCCACACCTCTGTCCTACATCCCAGTTCTTCCATGCATGAATAAAAATATAAATCTTTAAAAAAAAAAAACAGGATAAAGCTTTAAAAAAAAACAGGAAGATTGATATATTAAAAAAAGTTTTGTGCACTGACTTTTACTATTCTTAGCAAAGACAGCAAATTGACTTTAATCTTCCTACCTATTATAATTTAATTATATGTAATTTAATTGTCTCCAGATTTCACCACCCTGAACTTATGAATGAAATCACAGTCACACATATGCCAATACTCTACTGACTTTGGCCTCCACCTAAGGATATGCTGTATCTCAAGCTTCCTTTAAACATTTCCTCCATCCTTAAGTGTGCTTGGAACTTGAAGCATTTCTTGTGAGCATTGCTTTACTGCTCACCTCAGTTCGCTCAATGAAGTGTACAGGCTGTTTGTAGGCACTTGACTCTCATCTGGTACCTACTCCCCCTTACAGTAGCCTATCGGAGACAACCAAAATAGGGAAAGTATACTTTTCCAAACAAATAAAATACCACTAAATTCTAACTTTAATATTAAATCTCCAGGTCAATGGCCAAAAAGTAACAGAAACAAAATAATAATTTCCAACAAGCTACTTTATGAAGGAAACATAGTTTACAGTATCATCAACATCCCCAAATCCACACATTTTAGACACAATCACTCATACATTCAATTCTTTCCTACTTTTAAACATCACACATATAGTTGTGACTTCTGCTTTACAATGTTATCATTTCTGTGATTATCTCTGAACAAAGCAGTATTTTGAAACAAAGCATTATTTATATCTTCACCTTTGCAAGACTAAAAATCCTGTTTTCATCTTTAAAGGAATAGAATTTGTGTGTGTTGGGTATTCTTTGTTTTTCTCATTCATATTATCCCTCTCCCCTCTCTCTTTTCTTCTCTCTTTTGCAAATATTTTAAAGATGTCAAAAGATCAGAGCTTAAATTCAAAGTACTCACCATTTGCCTTCCTGACAGAAGACTCTACAGAGAAAGATCTTGCCCCAAATACAGGATATAGAAGATGGTACTTCATTCTGAAGTGATGAAAGAAACTCTGTATGCTTACTCTCCCCAGTCAATGACCACTGCTTTCCTTGCCTTCTATCTGGTCTGCACTCAGCTTTTTGGATTACCCAGGATATCTTTTACCTGTCCACTGCTTACCTTAGTGTTTGAGAGGAAGTGACCAGCTTCAAAGAACCTTTATTAAGACTGAAGATAGCCCTAGTGATATCTTCAGCCTCTACCTCTCCTTTATCAACATCTCTGCTTAGCCATTTAATAGACACCTCATATTTTGTATGTTCAAAAGTGACATGTCAATATTGGCCCCTCTATTTTTGATCCTCTCAGTTGCTCCCATCTAGTTAAAGGAGCTGCCATCCTTATAGGTGGTCAGCCCACATGGCTTCAGGTTATCTTTGCTTTCTTTCTCACTTCAATCTGATATCAAAATGAATGTTATCACTCTGGGCACAACTTCTTGCCTATATTACTGTAGGACATGTAATCTCTTCTTTTGTTTTTGCCTTCCTATAACAGAAGCTAGAGTTATTCTTATTTAAAAAGAAGACAGATCTTGCCACAACTGTCTGTCTCTCAGATTTAAAAGCCGTCATCTTTAATAATGATTGTAAGGACTCTACATAATTTTAACCTATTTCCCCCAAACACCTCTCGTACCACACCTCCTACTACATCACCTTAAGACACTGTTGCTATTGTTTGAACACATATGGACTTTTCTGCTCAGAGTTTTGCAGTGGCTCTTCCTCTCCTTGGAATTCTCTCTCTCCAGATGCCTGTGTGATTTTATTTCTGATCCACTTCAAATTTTTGCTCAGGTCACTCTTCTTAAGACTGATCATCACAGTAAAGATACCACATTGAGATAGTCTTCATTTATTTCTATTTCTACCTTCTTGTTCTTATTTCCATTGCATATTCAACCTTCTAAAATTCTAAGTTATTTACTCACCAAGTTTAATAATTATTGCCTGTCTCTTATAACGTAGTCTTTGCAAGGAGAAGGGTATTTGTCTACTTTGTTCAAGAATCTAGAATAATGCCTGCCATATGCATAAAAAAGACAGTATAAGTATTAGTTAGAGGAATAAATGTGCTCTCAACAGACATTTAGATATACATGTCTTACACAAAAAGATGGCAAGATAGCAAAGACTGAATTTTCTAAAAACATCATCTTTACTATCCATCCATCTTAGCTGTTAAAAAGTTACAGCTTTGACTCTAACATAGATTTGACTTATCCACAGAAGTAAAAAGCAATAATTTAATAATTATTACTCAGTAATAATTTACTGAGTTATATATATTTTACATCATTGTTCATTTTTGTACAATGTTTGCTTTCTTTTCTCAGGTGTAGTCTCCACAGAATTTCTACCACCAATTCACCCACACACCATCACCATAGTCCCATGTGCTCTTCCTGCCCTCGTTATGATTCCTCTTCCTCTTCCTCCCTGTCCCCTACAAAATGTCTCTGATTTATAGTTGTCTATTTATTGTTGTCTTGTTGCACTACATATCTTATTGTTACTATTTTTTCCCTGATGCCTTTTTTGGTCCCCCTATATTCTTCCTATAAGTGAAACCACCTACATTTGTCTTTTTCCTTCTGACTTATTTCACTAAGCATAATCCTTTCTAGCTCTATCCATGTTGCTATGAATGGCATTAGTTTATTTTTGAATGCTGTATTGTGATTTACTTTTTAACAAGAAATTTACTGATGAATGGGTCACACGTGAAATGGTACAATGTTCTAAGGTGTAAGTAAAAGTAAGTCTCTCTCCCACACATCACACCTGTGAAGTATGTAGTTCCTTTATCTGGAGAGAAAAGTTTTATCTCCCATAACCTTACAGTGATTTACAACAAACAAATATATGAACATATGCAATATGCTATTTATGTAAACAAATATTTACAAACAAATATATGAACATGTGCATAATGGACATACTTTACATAAATGCTAAGCTCTGGCCTGCTGTAAGAACGAGAAAACCAACTCTGAGAGTTTCAATGGCATCCTCATGATCACTCAGAAAATAAATGACAGACAGCATTTGAGCTCCTACTTGTCTGGCTATAAAACTCACACTAATAAAAGTCTCAATTAGTTCACTCAAGATCTCAGAAAATGGACTTATTCGCCATAGAAGCACTCATCCTTTAATTGACATCTCATTAAGAAGAAAACCTTAAGACCTTCTCTTCTTTCCCAGGAGATTATTTGAAACAAAATTAGAGATAGGTTTGTAAAGAAAAACCTGCCAAAACTCAATTTAACAAGTGGTTAACTTCTCATTTGTAAGCAAGAGAAAAGAAGGCCTGCAAGAAATGAAGTTGTGTTTTGCCCATCTAAATATAAGGGCCATTTGGTCAGAAAATGGTTGATTTAAATCCTGATAAGAAATTTTCTAATTTTAATTTTACTTAAAGCTCCAGATAGCCTTTGGTAATAACTGGCCATATCTCATGTTAATTACCCAAGGGGATGCAAGTATGCACAGGCTTGCCTACAAAGAAAGCAATCTGTTAAACTTTGACTATTATTCCAATTTAAAGTTTTAAACTCAGAACTTAATACTAAAGCTTTTGAAGTCTGCAGTCCAATAACTAATTTGTGCTATATTTCTTATAACTGCTTCTTTATAACTCATATATCTAATTTCAATATAATGTACCTGGATATCCATTTCATGTTAAATTTGTTTTCCTCATATTATCAACTAATTACTTAATTCTTACTTTGCTTCTGAAACAAATACATTTTGGAAACTGTTAACTGTGGAATGCATTCAGATCTAGGAAAAGCTTTTTACCTATAATGTAGTGAAACTCATCCTTCAATACCTATTCAGCACCTAACTTAAGTTAGGTACTGTGTTAGATACTATGCAGTATGAATGAACAGAGCATGTTCTCGATTCTCAAAGAGGTTATCCTTTATGGAAAAGACAGTGATGTACATAAATAATTATGATGCACAGCTACAGGAGAGATAAGCAAAGTGAATTAAGAATAAACACAAAAGAGTGTTGCTTTTTAACAGAAAAGTTAGAAATAACTACTTGAATGTCTATGCCGGATAAGGGAAAAAGCACAAGAAAGGCTCAGAGTTCTTTAAAGGAAGCAATAATTACTTTTATGGGGAAAAAATTAATACCAGCCCCAAGTGAAATAATACATTTAAGTTGATTGCCACTCCTGTAATAAGAAGACATTATTAAACTTAAACTACCTTACAGCATGCTGATGTAAAATCAACCAGTATGTTTGTCATTTAGCTGTGATCTACGCAGCTGAAATACTGAAATCTTTAATAAAGTTAAAGTACCTGTTATAGGCTGACTTTGTATTAGCAGTCTTGGTGAAGCTAGTCTAGGCAAATAAAAGCATAGAAAAGGCAGAGAAAAAAACATTTTACACCTGTGTATGATATATAAATAGTAATCTTTAGGAACACAGGCAGGTTGTTAGAATCTTCTAGTAAGAAGGGAAAAGATCAGAGTCAAGAGAAAAGGAGTACACAAGAAAGGTGAATAAAGCCAGTGAACTCGTATATGGCTTCAGAATTCCATGGTCTTAGGTGTTGAGGGTCACACATGACCTATATAACACCTAAGACCATCTAACAAGACTACAGATTCCCTTAGGAAAGTCTCCTCCTGTGCTCTCCTCTGGCTCAGGGGATTTCTGTTGATCTCTAGTACTCCATCTAGTTTTCCTCTCTTTGGTACATTTTGCTGGGGGTATAAATTCATCAGACCCTCTGGACTCCATGCTAAATATGTCCATTCCATATATTTTATTCCCAAAGACAGTTTTTAATTTACTTTAGCTCTATGTATAACTATACTTTGGTTCTACCCCTAGTTCCCAAAATCTTACCTTGAGCCAGGACTCTGGGCCACTATGTGCCTGGGAGGATCATTGAACCTTGCTCTACATTTTTAAATTCACATCGTTCTATAATTTTTTCTGTTAAAACAGATTGAGCTTAATGATTTTGTCCACAAATTGAGGAAAAGAATTCAAGAGAGAAAAGGCTGCACAAAGGAGATGGGACAGTTTACATTTCTGTAAAAACGTGTTGTTATAATACCAAAATAAACTAATCTGTTCTGATAAATGGTATATTAATAGACATCTACAATAAGGAGCTAGGTAATGTAAAATGTCATTGCTATGGTAATTTCAGTCTCAAGAGAATTGAAAATAATCTAAGTAAGTATACAGACTAGACCTCTGACTGCTGTTTATTCAGTCAGAAAGCTCTCTGCTGTGCATGCCAGGAGCCATACTTCAATAAACTACAGTCCAGGTCACAAAATGGAGCACACAGAAGAAAGGAAACCTCTGCGGGTGAACAATTTAATATGTTTTAAATATTATAAGTAAACAGTATAAACATAGAATCTGTCTGAAAAAGATACACTTTCCATTTCTCTTTGCCAAAATCACATACTGACCTCCAAATGAGCCCATACAAGTCAGTAAAGTAATATGGCCATTGAGTCCTTGGGATCTTAACCATAACAACAAACTGAATGGAAAGCTTTTCAGTGACAGGCATTTGTGTCTAGATTT
Organism: Condylura cristata; assembly: GCF_000260355.1. NCBI lineage: Eukaryota > Metazoa > Chordata > Mammalia > Eulipotyphla > Talpidae > Condylura > Condylura cristata. The sequence goes on along the minus strand of NW_004567103.1, from coordinate 37,644,267 downwards.
TCTGTTATGTTTTTTGTTGTTCTTGGTCAGAGACCAGTTTGATTTTTAGTAGTGTTTATAACATTGAAAGGCACTTGAAATTTCTGTGAACTATCAATCTTCTGATTAGGAAGATTAATATTTGTCAAACTGCATTCCTTTCCAAAGCCATAGACGTCTAGACATGGTGCTCAATATGAAAATTACATACATACATACATACACACATTTCAAAGGAAAGGTATTTTAAAATCTCTGGAGAGTACAAGGAGAGGAATATTTTGTCATATTATAGTTACATAATGAAAGCAGACTGGAATTTCAAACAATTATCTCATCCCAGTACTGCCTCAAAATGTTAAGAGAAAGATTAATATCTAGAACACAAAATATTTTAACCATTTTATAGATGTATGATTGGCATGCAAAAAGTTGTACATATTAACTGTACACAATTTGATGCCATAATATATCCTTGACCTCCAAAGGTGTCTCCTGCTCTAATTACTGATGGTGATAATGATGATGACAAGAACATTAACATAAGGTTCTCCCTTCTAGCACGAATAGGCACCATGCTTTACAGTAGGTCTCTAGAACTCATTATTCTTACATAACTAAAAATTTTAGGATAAGAAACTTTTCCTAGAGCAAGGTTTAATAGAAATTCTTTTTGATAGTTTTAATTCAATGGTTCTAGTTGGTGACAGGCTTTTATAGTAATCATTCACTTAAGCTAGATAAGTGAGCAACTATGAAGCAGTCACTGGGCATCAGCCCTCAGGATACAGAGATGAATTTATTTTGCTCCCTTATAGTTCAGTGATATGCCATCAGAAATATAAACTTAAATTTATTATAGAAGCTTGAATCAAATTCCACAAAATGATCAAAATGGGATTATTAATTCTGAATGGCATAAAAACAAAAACAAGTAAAGGCCTATAGGCAAAGTACAAGAACAAGAAAATAAAAAATCATGACAACCCTGAAATTATACTAGGTCTAAGGCGATACAGCAATGGAAAGATGGAGGGAGATGGCAGAAGATAAAGTGAGAGAAAGGTCCTGAACCCAAGTTAGGGGCATATTATGAAAGGTATTGTAGACTACATTAAATAAAGTGAATCTCATTCAATAAATAGGTAGTAATGAGTCATCTGAAGTTTTTTAGTGGAGAATTAATTTTAGATTTTAGTTTTGAAGAAACTGACTCTTACAATAGAGGCTGAACTAATGCAAAGAACCTATAGGCAGAGAAACCATAAAGGAATTTGCTAATATATAAGGAAAAGATGATAATTAGCTAAATGATCTATCCTTGGGCGTTTATTTTTCCAGTTTTTTCCATCCTTCATAGATAGGAAATTATTTGGCAAATGATGGGAATGTAGAGTTTATCAGTCATTTTAAATATTCTTTAAATATTACATTTATAGGAAATTATATTTTTCTGGTCCTTTCAAATCTACTAATGTTTATAAAAAAAAGTTTTCACTGTTCCTCTAAGAAAACTAGAATATTTGCCCCCATTGAGTGCTAACAGACAAACATTGACAAATGAGAAAATAAAACTAGAAAAATAAGGATCTAGACTAAATTAATAGGAGCACATCTTCCTACACACCCAATGTACGTTTAATTACTAAAACACATTGCTTTAAATTTATTAAGGCTAGTCATAACCCTGACCTAACTTCTAGACATCTCTGAAAATTTCACCCCTACTACATCATTGTCAATCAATGTCTAGGGGGCCATTTCTAATAGTAATATGACATTTCTAATAGTAATACACTTTGAATTCTGCTACTCTTTCTAGTTTGTATGCTGTCAAAAACACTTTTTTTTATCATCTTTATCTACATAATATATAACTTTATCATAAAACAAAAATAAATTATTTTTGCTATCTAACTTTCCACTGAACTTTTTATTAACAGAATCAAGCCTTGCAGCAAAAAGAATAGAGAATTTTTCACACAGGTTTGGTTTTTAAATTTATTAAAGTATAATGCGGCCCTCCCTGGTGGCGCAGCGGGTTAAAGCACACAGCTGAGAATCTAAAGCCGCTTCCGTATGAGTTCGATCCCCGCCTGCCCCGGAAGTGACCACATGGCGTGGCAGACCTCTCCTGACCCGCCCGCTGCTTCCCTCAGCAGTGTGCCTCGTTGATCTGCCTGTTCTGCTCCCCACTCTGTCTCTGGTGAAGCCTCTTGCCGCCCCTGGGCCTCTGGACTGCACCCTAGTTCTGTATGCACAAATAAATATTTAAAAAAAAAAAGTATAATGCAATCAGAAAAGTAAACACACACTAAGTTACAACTTGATGAATTTTCCCAAGTGACACATCATTCATTACCTCCTGCACCAAGATAAAAAAGTTCAATATTACCCGGATCTCAAACGTTCCATTTAGAATCTTTTGCTATATTAACCCAAACCTCCAAAATCAATCATTATCCTGATTTCTAATACCAGAAATTAGTCTTGCCTGCTATTTTTTCTGTGTATACTCTTTTGAGTTTGATTTATTTCATTTAACAAGATCTTTTAAAATAAAATTATATTGTTGCTTGTAGATATAATGTTTCCAGTTCTTACTGGACATTTGCATATAGTTTTAAGCTTAAGGTTATAAGTTTCTATGAATATTTTTGGGCATGTCCTTAGAGAAACATACATATACATTTCTATTAGGTATTTCCCTAGGAGTTGAACTGTTAGCTTATAAAGGATGCAAATTACAGCTTTAGTGTGCTGGTTGTTGTATTTTTATTTGAGTATAAGCAGAAGTGATTTTCACAGAGTGGCTACATATCAGGGCACCAATAAAATTTGCAGGACATAGTGCAATATAAAAATGTAGGGTTCCTTTTCTAAAAAGTAGTAAAAAAAAATAGTTTGAAGTAGAAGTTATTTTTCTTTTTCTCCATAATCTTTCTCTTGATTTATATTTTCCATATAATATTATAATAATTGTATGAAATGAATTTTAGTTTTTCTGTTTAGTTATTATGCAATGCCAATTTTAAATGGAAATGTAAGAGAATCAATTCAGAGACAGAATCACCAAATTGCATAATTCTTATTTCAGAGGGCACACTGAGCTAGGAAAAACCAACAAAAGACAGAATCAGGAAGGATAAAAGAAAAGAGAGCATCCCCAAGAAATTGGCTGAAGAAATGCTTATTAGTGAATGATATTCTCATAGTTGTGTGCAGACCCTCACCAACAACTGAGCATCCACCCTGCATGATCAGGTCAGATTACTTCCACACATATACAGCAGGTTCTGGCTAGAGTTAAGCTCTGGAAAAATTGAAAATTGAGGCAAGCACCCACCCCCCTTTTTCATGAGCCAAATTATCCCAACATATACAGAACAGGTGATTCTCTAGGACCTTTTAAAAAGTGAATTATTGCTGCCAATACTTGGTAGGAACAGTTGCTAATACACCCTGCTCTGAGATTTCCCTGGTACTGAACCCCAATTCTCTCACCCCTCTATGACAATTCTCTCACCCCTCTATGACATCTGGTAGATCTTTGCCAGCTACAGAGGCAGTCAGCTGAACTTGCACCGCCCTTTTTCCGCATGCACACTCTGTGGAAACTATGGGTTTGTTTTTCTCCATCCTCCAAAAGACAACATGCCATGGGGCAAACCAGAGAGTGAGAGGGAAGACCATACAGGCTCCAGGTTACAGGGAACAGAAGAGTAGAGACCAGGAGACCGTGTGAGACAGCACCACAAATGACCTCATCTCAAGTTCCTGGCACATAGTCTGTTGAGTATTACATACAAAGTAGGAGTTGAAGGATACACTTGGTAAGGCCATTATAATGGAAACGGCATGGCTGTAAATTAAGCAGGAGGCCTCTCTTAGCTTACAGCCCTGTGTGACTATACATGCACCCAGGCAGTCACCTGTAGTTATACACAAAAATGGTCACTGACTACAATGGGACTACTATAATAGAAAATACTTGTGGTAGACCCCTTATATGTTCTTATCCCTTTCACCAAAATATGCAATTATATTCAAAATACTAAAATCAGAAATAAAAACAAATTATGTCAAAAGAGGATGAATTTTAGGAAAAAAAAAAAATACTGTGGCTTGACCAAAGAAATGCAATGACACGACCCTCTCTGAGAAGTAAAAAAGCTAAAAAGTAGTAAAAGCATGCAAACCAGATTCAAGGAAGTCAGCTAAAGTAACAGTAAAGTTCTAGAGCTCTTGGAAACCAAGTATATTTTTAGAGAGAAACTACATAATAAATGATTGTGAATTAATGTTCCACCAGTTGGGAGATTTAGCCAAGAGAAATGCCAGAAAGCAAGAGTGGTAAGTTCTCAAGTCACTATCAATGTGATTATAGAGCTTGAAAAGAAGTAGTAGGTGAAGTTAGTAGTAGGTGAAGTTAGAACACTATTAACTACAGCGATAGAATGTGAAGACATGTAAGTGAAATCTGCCTACACCTGAGGGACTTTTTAAACCACTTGAGTATCACTAAAGGAAAATGCATGTGGAGTCAAGCACAATGTGGCAGAGGAAGCATTTACCAACAGGTTGGGCAGCCCTCAGGAACATAGACCAGGCTAAGAAGTATAGTCAGGACCTAGAAGCAGATACTAATCCTTGGGCATAGAATTCTAGGGTTTCAGGTTTCTCAAATATGCTCAAAAATAGAAGCACATACAGATTCTAGAAGTTTTCTATCTGTGTTTGACTTTTCAATTTGTGAAGTAGGCATGGCCAGGGGTAGGTTAGAATAGGGACCAAGCTATAGAGCTAGTGTTTCCAGATGTAAGAAGAGTCCTGACCCCCAGGACCACTACCATCAACATCACCCAACCACTGACACACTCATTTGTCTTCATTCCTTGCCCCATAATAGTCTGAATCTTAATTTTCCTTAATCTAAAGAACATTTCTGGTGTTACCACTTGGTAGCTGTATAGGTTTTTTTAATTTTTCTGACATACAAAATATTCAGGGTTAACGTGGAGTGAAGGATCTTATTTTGCTTTATCTTGTTTTAGTAATATTAGCAAAAAAGGGCGCTGATCAATAGAACATGTTCTTTTGGGAAATATTAAAGGCAAAGAATGAATTTGGAATAGGTAGATCTTGTCTCTAAGCACTCCAGTGATGATTTCATTAAACTGACATCTGCTAGCACCACTTGAGCCTTGCAGACATTTTTTTGTAACTTTAAATCTGGATAAGTGTTTCAGTCTTCTAATACATTCACAATGACCACAACTGTGTTTTGTTTCTAGATGGTGTTTTTTTCGCTAAGTACCTAAAAATGATGAAATTCAATATTTAGACAGCAACTTTAAAACTTTAAAAGGAGACATTTTTAAAGCTTCCAAATGACGACATTTGGAAGATATCTTTTGAGACATGATTATCATATGGAGGGAAAAACCATTATCAGTTCAGAGTATAAAAATTAAAGAAAACAGTGAATAAGAGATGAAGCTATCTTGACAGGGTGATATTCAGAGTCTATATTTTTCCCCACAAATTTAAAATGCTTTTTCTTGCATGTCACAAATGAATCATTGCATTTGAGGTGTTTTAAGTGTCAGCTTTGACACCTTACATTGACATTTTCTGATCGGTCACAGCACTTTAACTTCTAAATGTAAAATCACAGACAAGACCCTACAATTTCTGTTCTTTTGTGCTCAGATAAAATTTACTGAACCATAGAAATTTATTTTGTAGGAGAATGAAACTGAACCATAGTTAGATAATGTTAATTCTTCATTTGATTAATATTCTAGGAAATAATACAAATTAAGAAGATGCCCTGGGCCCTCCTTGTGGCACAGTGGGTTAAGGCATAGCACTGCAAGCTACCATAGCTGCTTCAGTGCAAGTTCAATCTGTGGCCCAGGAGGTGACCCACATGGTTCAGCAGACCTCTCCTGTCTCACCAACTGCTCTCCTCAGCAGCGTACTTTGTTAGTTGGCCTGTTTTGTTCCCAATTTGTCTCTGGTAAATCTTCTCACTGCCCCTGCACCTCTGGCCTATACCCCAGTTCTGTATACATAAATAAATAAATCTTTAAAAAAAATTTAAAAGATGGCTATGAAGCCATCTTATTAAAAAAGGTGTTCTGATAAATGCAGTTTGTCATACATCTTCAGTTAGTCATGTGCCAACAAACATACAAGAAATACGCACACATATTTGTCAATTCTTCCACAGTTTGCATATGTAAGGGTTTTACATGATAAAGTCCTCTGAGGGTCTCTATTAATCCTACAGGTCCTACTGGGGCTGTATGATTGTTTTTCATCCAGGGCATTTCCTAGGTTGTGTTTGCATCAAGCAACCTTGACAAATGAGGTAATGTCTTTCTTTAAGACAAAGAACAGGCATACATCCTGCTTGCTATAAAAAGGTGGGCTCCCCAAAGTCATTGTTCCTTGAGTATGACACTCAAAGAACTCATGGGCAATATTCACCAAAGTCTGTACTGCATTATTCCTTTGGAACTTGGGGGCAAGAGAAGCAGATGCACAGACATACTTAAGTGACTTGCAGTGCCCTAAGTAATAAAACTTGTTTTTGTAACAAAGCTTTTACTTCTGACCCAGGAGTCTCATGCCTTCTCCATGACCTATGAAGCAGTAACAGTCTAATTTATTAGCTTCTAAATAGGGTTAAATCTATTCCAAGAAAATGGATCTCAAATAAAAATAAATAAAAATTGCATATCAAAGTTGTTAAATACATGTGTTTCCAAGCGAAATGGAAAGAAGAAATACACTAAGGAAGAAAGGAAAGAAACTTTTTTTTTTAGCATCAAGACAAGGATATTCAGTTTACTTTAATATCACTGTTTTTGTTTTTGTTTTTAAAGTTAATTTTACTTTTAATTGGGTGAGTGTTCTGTCCAATTGCCAGCTGGACGAAAGGAGTTTTCTACAAGAGTTGACTTGATATATGGGAGAAAGCTTTTTCTTAGACAAAATTTTGTAAACAAAACACAGCTGCTGCATTCAGTTAAACAGTGAATCTGTTTCTTCTTGATTCAAGGAAACTGGTAGGCAAGTCTGTTTCTAAAGTGAGTATTTTAAAATCATTAAAAATAATCCTCAATTTAAACAAGTGTATCTCAAATATATGAGAATAACTAAATCAAAATTCAATACTTATAAAACACCTTTCCTTTGGACTGGGCCTAAGATCTCTACCTAGGTAGTAGGTGAGCAACATCTGGATAAGCAAAATGGACCTTGATTACTACTGTCACAATTACATATGGACATGTCACGTAAATTTTACAATTTGAAAGTCAAAAACCAGAGACTTCTCTGGTGGTGCAACCACAGCACTATGGAGCTGTCTGCAGGCACTGCAGGACAAGATTAATCCCCGACCAGGTAGGTGACCCACATGGCACAGCAGACCTCGCCTGACCCACCCGCTGCTTCCCTCAAGCAGTGTATTTCAGTACACATTTGCCTGTTCTGTTCTCCATTTTCTCTCTGGTGAATCCTCTTACCGCCACAACACCCCTCCCCCCCACACACACACATACACACACACATACCTCTGGCTATACCCCATTTCTTGTATACATAAATAAATAAATCTTTAAAAAAAAGTCAAAAAACAAACACACCCTACTATTTCATTGTAGATAGTCATGAGTGCATGTATACTTTTTCACCTGGTTTCTAAGAATTAATCAGCCAAATAATTATTTAGACAGTTAGCATATATGAAAACAGAAGACTGATCAATCACATTTAGTAAATCCAGAAATCTTTGGTGTGAAATGCCAAAGATTTTACCAAAGTCAAATGTACTTATAGAATGCAAATGTAGGTTCAATTACTAATTGCTCTATATCTAAATATGTATGTCCTAACACTTGCCTTCCTAAGCATAAGTATGAATTAATTAAAAATACTGTTCAGTAGCTTGCTAATGTACTTGGTAAAATAAAAACACAAACCAGATTTTAAGGAATAAACAGGGTAAGTAGAAACTTTGTGCTTAGCTCACATTAATTTTTTTTTTAAGATTTATTTATTTATTCATACAGAACTGGGGTACAAGCCAGAGATGCAGAGGGTGAGAGACTTCACCAGAGACAGAGTGGGGAGCAGAACAGGCAGATCGATGAAGTACACTACTGAGGAGAGCAGTGGGTAGGTCAGGAGAGGTCTGGCGAGGCATGTGGATCTCCTCCAGGGCCAGCGGGAATCGAACTCATGTGGAAGTGGCTTAAGCTTCTTAGCGCTGTGCTTTAACTTGCTGCGCCACCAGGTAGGGCCAGCTCACATTAATTTTTACTATAAGATGATCTTTCTCATACACAGTAGAGGCATAATTAAATACAAATAAAATGCATAGATAAATACTCTGTTGCCATTTAAAATTAATAACTGGATTACACAAAAATAAATATGAATATTCCTATATATCAACATATTACAATCAATAGTCAAAATAAATTTGTGTGTTTTCTTGGTACTCACAGTAAAATGAAGATGCATGCTTACAGAAATATTTTCAAATGACAAATATTCATAAAACTCGAGGCCAAAATGATTACTATTTTTAAAATTAAATTTTCTTCTCATTTTTCCAGCTCCATAAAATAACTCTAGCTTTGAAAATAAAAGTATACAACTAAGAAACATTCAAAAGTATTTCATCAATCATTTCTGAAAGACTGGAATTCATGTTTTATTGGCTTTTATTATAAGCATATATCATAACACATCTGAATTTTATAGCTATGCATTAATACTGAAGCAATTGCAATTGAATATAAATTTCCTAAGGTATTGTTTCTTAAAAATAATGTTATGGTAATATTTCTTAAAAAGATTGCCAATTAGGTCCTCCCTGGTGGTGCAGCGGGTTAAAGCACAGCACAAAGAAGCTTAAGCCACTTCCGCATGAGCTCCATCCCCGCCTGCCCTGGAGGAGACCACATGGACCTGCAGATCTCTCCTGACCCCCGGCTGCTCTCCTCAGCAGTGTACTTTGTCGATCTGTCTGTTCTACACCCCACTCTGTCTCTGGTAAATCCTCTCACCCTCCGCATCTCTGACCTATACCCCAGTTCTGTATGAATAAATAAATAAATCTTTAATAATAATCAAAAAAAAAGATTACCAATTAAGCTATGTAAAGTATTTTTTATTTTTTATTTTTGCTTTTTATGCCAAAATCTGTCTATCCATCTGGTTACAACATTCTATATGAGTCAGAGGTATAGGATCACACCTTCAGGTATATTTTACCACAGTAATATACTTTTTTAAAGGTATTCAAGGTAGGCTTTTGGCAACAACGCTGTTCTTAGGACGACTCATTCAGTGTAGTTCCTTCATCATAATTATCAAAGTTAACAATTTAACTGAGAAACCATTAGCATTTGATTTCAAATGATTCTCCCGCTTAAAATGATTTGTAATATTTTCAAGTTGTATTCACTTACAAAAACTTGAAGAGAAGCTAAGTTTGTTCATATATCAGCAAAGGAAAGTCTTCATTTGATACTATCTGACATGTAAAAATTTCACAATCTGATAACATCTAAAGATCAGTTTTATTGTAAAAAGAGCTTTTAAAGTGCCCTGCTGGTTGTTGATATTAAGAAAATCTGAACACTGAATCATACAAAAATGCAAATGTAGCTTACCAACTTGTTGAAATTTCAGAAGCAGAAGACTTTAATAGTAGCTAGTGAATGCTTTGATAACACTATAGACTACAGGGTGGGGGAAAAAATTAAGAGACTTTGCTCTTAGGGATATACACTGCAAAAAATATCTTTGAAAATAAAAAATACACACATATATTTAGAGGACTTGTATTGATATAAAGAATATCACTAACATATTAATTCTAAGAAATTTTGCATTGACTACTTTTAATCTAATTATTTCTTTAATAAGTAATTTTATAAAACAATACTTTAGTGAGCTACTAGAGAAGACAGAGAGAGCAAGGAGGAAATGACAGGGAAAAAAAGGGAGGGAGAGGGAGGGAAGAGAGGAAGAGAAAAAGAAAGAGAAAGAAGAAGAAAACTAGCAATCGAAAAATTTTGACATCGGTGCTTTCTATCATCCCTGAACTCAGTTAGTTGCTTTAAATCATATTAACAGGTTTAGGGAGACAAATTCACAGACCTCACTTTAGAATAAGATGTCAACCAAAATAGTAAAAGACTAAACTATACTGAATTGTACTGATGGAAAGCTTTTGAGACTGTCTGAAAGTTTATTTCTTTGGTTAGTAGGATCACTGTGATTTAAATAAGAATGTCACTATTTCATATATATCAAATCATAGCTCCAATTATTAAATTATTTGTACCCTGGTGAAACAACATAGGAAAAATTTGAATGTTTATACAAAATGCCCTTTGGTATTTTCTGACATTGAAGTACCCAAATTAAAAAAAAAAAAAAGTACAATGTAGCATTACTTTCAAATAAAATTAAATGTCCAATAACCACACAAGATACTTTTTTGCAAAAAAAGGCTGTAAGAGTCTTTAACATATTCTACACTATGAGCTTTTCAAAAACATTTAGCATTTGAATATGTAATCAGCACTTAAGTAGACCATGAAGATTACCCTTTTCCAGAGAGCCTCACAATAAAAATGTTTTATTCAAAGTCTAAATAATGTAATCCCTAAGAAGAAGACATCATTACAATGTCCATGTTGTATTTTAGTTACTAAACTGATGTGGATAGAATATGGAAGAAACTAGCTTTTTAATTCTTTTAAATCTAAGTCATGTTAGATACCTGAGTTAACTTTAATAAAGTGGGCTTTATACATTTTAAAGACAGATCCACTGAATTAAGCACATACCTCAAAGAAATAAATTAGGGGCCTCCCTGGTGAACCAAAACGTTTAAGTCACAGCACTATGAAGCTATCTGCAGTCACAGTAGTACGAGATCAACCCCAGGCCTGGCTGGTGACTCACATGGTGCAACATTACTCTCCTGCCTCACCCACTGCTCCCCTCAGCTGTGTATTTCTGTCAATCTGCTTGTTATGCTCCCTACTCTGTCTCTGGAATCCTCTCCCCCCCTGCACCTCTGGCCTGTACCCCAGGTCTTGTATGCACAAATAAGTACATCTTTTAAAATAAATTAACCCTTATCAGTTGATAAGGGTTTCAAGCAGTATGGTCCAAGATAGCATTCAGTCCCACTGATGCCTGGGTTCCAGGCCTGTTTATCAAGGGAGAGAGGGTGTGACAGACAGAGGCACTGCTTGCACTGCTAAGCAGTCCTGCAGTTCTAGCCTCTCCTGCAGACATGTATGACTTGCCTCTCAGCCATCTCTTAGCTTCCTTCCCTTTCCTTCAACTGCTTAAATTTTGTGTTAGGTGTATACGACTCCACTCTTCCATTACTTTTGCAAGGGCAGAGCAATTGTTGTCACTTAGGCAAATTCTTTCCTTCTTCCTGGTGGCTTATGTTCAGGGAAGCTATGTGCTGCTTGACCCTGATATTCCTTTCAGACTCATTTCCCTCACCTCCCTTCAAGGAACACCTTACCAATCACCATTTCTTACATCTACATTGTAGACCATACCCCAATCCTTTGCATTTGCCCTTTCATCTATATGCATTCTAGAGTCTTAATGTGCTTCCAAGTAACATTTTTGAAGTTTGCTTTGACACATTAAATCAAGATTAATCTCTCCCCTTTTATGCTATTCTACAGCAATGTTTTCATTCCTTGTAACATTTCTTTCCTTTTTTAAAGTTTTTTTTTTTTTTTAATTAAAGCATACAAGAACTGGGGTATAGGCTAGAGGTACCAGAGGTTCAAAGACAAAATGCAGAGCATGAGTAGGTGGATCTACTGAAATACAGGCTGCAGAGGGGCGCATTGGGGGAGACAGGAGAGGTCTGCTGTGCTATGTGGGTCAGCTCCTTCGCTAGGGGATTCAACTCAGGCTTTAATGGCTGGTGATAACTTACTAGTGGAAAACTAACTCCTGTGCCTCCAGAGCGGCCTCATCTTCATTTCTTAATCACCATGTTTTTTCATGGAAGATTCTCTCTGTGCTTTCTGTAGCACTTTGTTTAGATTTATGTCATACTACTTATTACACCATATTATAGTGTCTCCACATCTGTATTTTGTTGTTTTCCTATTACACTATGAGCTTCTTGGCAGCAGGAATACACAATTAGTAGAGAGCTTTTATTGTGGGTGTACCAAGTGCCAGGCATGATTCTAAGCATTTGGCACGCATAAATCCATTTGATTCTCCTAACATGTCCAAGAGGCTGGACGATTAGCTCCCCAAGGTAAAAAAAAAAAAAAAAAGGAAATTGAGACAGAGTGAAATTAAGTAATTTCTTCAAGGCATTGTTTCTTGCTATTGAAGAAAAAGTTTTCAAACTCAGGTCATCTGACCTCATTACCCATTCAAGACACTGCCTTTGTTCTTTGTTCTCTTCTCTTTTTCTCTCTCTCAACTTTTCAGTGCCTACTAGTTTCTAAACTTTAGCTCTGCAAGCTTTTAAGCAAATTAATTATCTGTTTGTACATGGATGAGTAGGTTTTGGGGAAAGGTAGGCACAGCATCTTCCCAAACAAACTCTTTAAACATTTCATAAATCTAAGTTAAATTATACATAAACAGTTCTGTTTCCTTAGTTTGATGATAACCAGAATCCACTTGAAGTAAAATTTAAGTATTTTTTTCAGAGCACACAAACTCATTTAATTGATATTTTTAAGACAAACCAAAATGAGCTCGTTAAAACTTGTAATAAATAATGTAATAAACCCCTCCATCCTATACTTGAGAGGTTTTATTGAGTTTCTTTATAGCATGAGACAGCTTTTAGAGATGACAAATTTACAAGCTTTCAACTGACTTGTCCATGATGAATGTAAATGACATTTTCAGTTTCAAAATGGTTTCTGGGTATAAGGATTCCGCTGCCTAAGTTTAATATCTGTTTTAATACATTTCTTCAGTGTGAAACATCATTTTCATGCATCAGAAAAAATATTGATGTCATTTTAATGAAACCTTTTTTTTTTTTGGATTTGACATCCATGTCCGTATAGTAATTAAGTAGCACATATCTGAATGGGATCGTTATGTCATAGATAGCATTATGCTACTGAGAGTAAAGCTCCCAGCTGTCAAGAAAAGTAACAGGGAAAAGGTTACAGAAGGCATTTTCCCATGAGCTTTGATTCCTGCATTCATAAACCTTCCTGTCTAAGGAAACTTGATGGTCATGACACACCAAAAATTCCCCAGGAAAGGAGCACAGGCCTAACCTGACATGGTCGAGCAATAGCATATTTATTTCGGTTTGTTTTGTGAAGATGGCCTCAGGATTTTTGCAAAGCTCAAGTCCTGAATTCCTACATTCTATGCTATTTTCAAAATAGAATCCAAATACCACAAAGGAAATGGTACAGAAGTTTCAATGCAGCATCCTTTCTTGCAGAAATTACCATGTGAAGTTTCCAGGTTCAAAATGCATGACTTGGGCTCCCTGTCCTTCCTGATTATATTGACTCCAGACACCAACTTTGACACTGTTTGGGAACACTTAACATAGACACCACTTCTGGAGAAGACATGATGAATTACTGTAACATTTCCTAGTACACATTTGTTTGGGATTAATCTGAGATTCATTATCTGATGTGGAAGAATTGTTGTTTTTTATATGTTTGAAAATATTAACTTCTTTATCATGAACTTTTGAATTTGTATAATCCCCATCCATCATTCACAGAGAATGAGGCAACAGGATTTGGCAGATGTCCCAGTTTTATCTAACTTGCTTAGAAGCTAACTATAGAAAACTTTGTAAAGCACTGTGGGGGAAGCTGAAAAACTGCACTAGAATCCTCCAAGTTGTAATACCAAACATAGGGATAGAATGACCAATTACTTGTATTGTTTGCCTCAGTGGTTGATTTAACCATTAGGTAGGTGTATATGGTAGGCACAATACTTAGGGCCTATGATATGTTCAGAGATTCATTCAAGGAAGTACATTAATATCAATTTACTTTAAAAATGAAGAAAAATGAATTAAAAGCAATATCATAATGAATCCTACCCACATATATTCTTTTTTTTTTTTTCCTATAGTGAAAGGAAACTGTCAAGCTAATTGCCTATGGCCAAGAAAATCATAAAGTTGCTCTAAACTTCATTGATCTTTTTGCTGGAAGAGTGGATTCTTTGACAAACTTCAAAATATTATTGTGGTTCTCAGTGCAGGAAACACAGGCTAGTCAACAAGCCCTAAATCCACAAATTATGAGTTTTGTCAAACAGTTTCTTTATAAACTATTTCTGTAAACAATAATAATAATAATAATTTATGTTTTGGTACTCTTTTAGATATGTCTCGAGCATTTCTTCAGTTAGATGTAGGGTTCAATAGGAACAGGCAATGAATTAGACATTAAAGGCATTTAAAGCAATGACAACAGCATTAACCATAGTATGGTTTTATAAGGAGGGATTAGAAAGAAGTGTCTCTTAGAGATGAACAATGGCCTCACTAAAGGATGTTTATCACACCAAACTAGAGACATAAGATTTTAGAGGCTTAGAGCTCTAATAAATATATGCAATGGGACCTTTGAATTAAAATTATATAATACACACATCTCATGCGTTTTAAGTTTTGAGGAGAGAGAGGTTAAGAGTACCTATTCTATATAAAAATAAACACAGATAATTACTTTGGCAAATGATCATGTGAGGTTTTATATTTGCTAACAACTTGATTTCTATCTTAATAAACAACATATTAATCACACTAATATTAATAAACTACAGTAGTTGTACTTCAATATGTGTGAATTTCATCAGTCTTAAATTTTATAACAAGGAGGCAAGCTTGGAGAAAATATTTCTGATGCAACAAGTGAAATGACTAAGAAGTCAACATACTTCTAGAATCAAGGGGTGCATTTTATAGACTTGTATGGTATTAGCCAATATTGAATCTATGACAGTGTTTGTGAAAAGCTAGAAATACTACTTGGTTATTCAGAAGTCAGGAGTTGTGTTCTGATATTCATTAACTCTCTAAACAACTTGAGAATCTTTTCCTCCATTACTTACAGCACCTCCCCCTCTTCCTATTTGGACTATTGTCACAGACCATTAATCTTGTCTTGTTCCTCTCTTCCAAAGTTATCTCTTCAATTGCAAACATGATCTTGCTATCTTCTTTAAGCACTCTTCATCAATTTCAGAATAAGCTCTAATTTTCATTTCATAGCATGAAATCATTTATAACTAGATTTGTCTGTCCTATTTCCTGATAATTCTCTATGCAGATTTCACATCTGCTTTCCCTTTTATGCCTTCATTGATGGTATTTCTTCTATCTACAACTATGTTTCTCTTAACCTTATCCTACCCTTCTCTCACCTCCATTAATTTTTGTTTAATCTTCATCTTTTTATAAAATTTTCCTGTACAGAGTCACTCCTCCACTATCTCCAAAGCATTCCCTTTTAAAAGAGTTTTCATGGCCCTTCCTGGTGGTGCAGTAGGTTAAAGCACAGCACTAAGAAGCTAAAGCCACTTGCACATGAGTTCCATCCCCGGCCCCAGAGGTGATCCACATGGACCAGCAGATCTCTCCTGACCCACCTGCTACTCCCCTCAGCAGTGTATTTCATCAATCTGCCTGTTCTGCTCCCCACTCTGTCTCTGGTGAGTCCTCTCACTGCCCCTGCACCTCTGGCCTGTACCCCAGTTCTGTATGCATAAATAAGTAAATATTTAAAAAAAAATTTTCACATTGTATTTTAACTCAAGTTTTACTTTTCTATCTACTCTGCCAGGTTGAATTATCTCAGCAAAATAGTTTATAACACTAGCTGTTAGAACCACTAAGTAATAATTGATATAGTCACTATGATCTTGGACAACTTAATCTATTTTCATCTACCAAGATACCATGAGACCTGATACTCTGCAAATTCTTATGTCTAGTATTTTTATAGGGTCAGATCTCTATACTGTAGGGTTGAGAACAACAGTCCATATATTTTCTTCAATTATTATAGAAGTTTTCTTTTCAATCCCCAACAATGTTATAACAACTGTGGAATTATTCATCAAATCCAAATACTGAACAGCAGAAATAACCTTAGCATTAATGTTTTTCAGATTCTCTTATTTTGTCAAATAAGTATTTACAAAATAGTAAAAGTGGAAATCATAACTACTCAAAATGGATCTAAAATGAAGCTTTCTGGTTTTTCACCCTTGTTTTTTTCTCCTAACCATCTACTTCTGGGCCAGCAATATGTGAACATTAAGAACATTCAGTTCTGCTACATAGAAGAAAAGAAAAAATGGGATGGATGAAACTCACCAGACTTATTAAATACAGATAGTAAGCAAGAGGTTTATAAAAATAAGTAAAGTTCCTACGATGTTTAAATGTAGGTAGAAAGTAAATTGGTAACTTTATGTATCTTCCTTCAGTAAATCACCTTGTTTAGTGCAACTAGTAATCACATCAGTGATTCACATACAGTGATTACATTCAGTAAGAGGGATGTGGGGTAGAAAGGAGAAGGAAAGAGATGGCCAGAAGGAGAGAGAGGGTATAAAAACCTTACGTAATACAACAGTTGAGTAGGAAGGGCCTTTCCAATCTACTTATATACTCAATCCCAAACATGTTACTCTAGCTTATCTCTTTCCCCTTGTGTCTTACTGAATGCTTCCCTTGGTTCTATAAACTATGCAATTTAAGCACCTTAGGTGTATACCTATAAATCTTTATACCCTTGAATTCTGGGAATGTCTGCTAATTAACACATTTTGACATTACTACTACTTCAATGTTATTTCCCTCATGAGATGGAGAGCCAAGATGGTTAACTGTTTGGAAAACAGTTTCAGTGCAAAATTGCCAATTAATAAACATCAGTCTACTTATGTAAGTCTTTCATTAATCTCAACCACTATCAATCATTGGCTGATCTAACATGGCTTTTATAGCATTCCCAGACTGTATCAGAACACTGTTTTTAAAAAAGGAAACTCTGGATTCTTTTCTAGGAATCTTATCCCTTACAGGAAGTGCTAGTATAAAGCTCTGACATTTAGTGACAGCTTGGCATCAAAATACAGCCAACTTTTCTCTCAGCTCTCCACACCGGCCCTCTGAATTATATACCTTGGCATTCCTTTAAGGTAGTATTAAATAAATAAATATTTTAATTCTTCCTAATTAGTAACAATAAAAAAATTTTAAGTGAAACAATTGCAGTTATGTATTTGTGTTTCTATATGTATATATGTTGCTTTAAATACTCTAAAACACTTTTCATCAATAGGTTTTCAGTAGCTGGTTCAGGATTTACAATGTTGCTATTGGTTCTTTAAACAATCCCTTGCACTCTCAGACTTGTGACTTACAGAAAGTTCTTCCTAATTTTGTGTAACAATCTGTATTACTACAATTTATAAATAGGATGTTTATACGCTTTGCTATGCAAACCAGAATACTTTTAAAAGTGAAATAGGATGTTCTTATGAGAATATAATTGTGAGAAAACAGCAGATATAAGGATCACCCTAAGAATATATATGATTCTTCCTTTGTAAGTCATCTTTTACAATAAATGACAATTTTTACTATAGCTCATTTTTCCTGCCTTCACAAAATTAAGCAGAACACCACTTCCTTAGATCATTCCACTGCTGGCATGACATTAAACCCTATTTTCATAACTTAGTTTAGAATAACATATATTATTACAGAGCAAAATTAATCAAATTAAACTGGATAGTCTTCTCAGTCACAAAATGGACAAATTATAAAACTCATTGCAATGCATGTCCAGAATTTTTGGTTGTAAACAACTGACTCCTAATGCACTCTGTCTTTCCTCTCCTTCCCCCTAAATTCTTGTCCTTAACTCACCTCTCTTACTAGTGTTTGGACCTACAAGGACATAATAATGTTCAGGTTTACCTTTGATTCTCATCATTGAAAATGTGGTGATCTGTACTTGGTGCCGTATGATTAAATATAGATACATATATCTAACTTGCTAACAGCCCAGTATAGAAATCTATTCCTCATTTTATATTCTCTATGTAATAGAGTTTCCCTTTCAAACCAGGAGTTGAAAGAGTACATGGAACTTAGAGTTCTGTGCTCAGTAGATACTGCATAAACCAGTGGTTGTCACTTCTTCTATTTACTATACTAGTCTTAGGTATGCTGCCAACTGTTGAGAGATGCTAAAGTGGCTGCAATGTGCTGGAATTTACCTCCTAAGTCCTAAGAGATGGCAATAAACAGTTACATTCAGTGGTGCACTTTTGAAGGGTGATGACATGAATTCTGTGAAATTGTGATTACTTTTATAAAAATAGATACTGTGAGAAATTCCTTTACCAAAGGATTTCAAAAGTTAATCATTCCTTAGGTTTTTAAATGCTATTTTTGACTTTATTTAATCCCTTCAAGGGTGATTCAACTGTTACAATGCTAAAGAGCTTACCTCAAGCATGAAAAGTTTAAAATCCTCTGTGTAAATGTTTATTTGCTGATTGACCAATAGAAGTCAAAAATGGAAAAAGGAGAGAATGAGTGGTGTACTTTCTATGTGCTTTTATGGTAACACATTTCTGTTAGCACTGGATCTAAAATCATCTTGATCCATTAAGCATGATATGTCTGTTTCTTCTCTTAAATTTATCATAAAACCATATAAACTCTAAAAAATGTGTCTATAACTTCAGTACCTCATTATAATTTTCTCACCCATTAACTTAACAATCAATTGTTCTTAAATTTTTTGAATAAATTAGGCATTAATGGGATTTTTAAAGTATGATTACAGTGAAGAATATGGACAATACAAAATTAGAAGTTCATTTCACATGAAGTCAATCTGTTTACATGAAGCTTTATTTTGGGACATTATCTTTCCCTTTAATAGAACATCATTTCCTCTGAGTCCATGGGTTACTATGGTATCCTGCTTATATTTGCCTCTGCTAACGTTGCATTAGTGTTCGGTTGTGAAACTGTTTTGACTAGTAGACTTGGCAGTAGTGGCGAGTGTGAGACAAAAGAGCAGTTCCTTGAGCAATCAAACCAGCACAGAAATAAACTGAGTAAGGCATCATTGTCACTAGCTCATGTTAAGTCATTTCAGACTTTACTACTGTGATAAGATATAAAACAACAAAGCACTAGAAGCAGTGAAAGCAAATTACAGGTACTTACTGACCATCTTTATACCAAATTATCATTGGTTACTATGACAAAAAGTAACCTGCTCTTTTGGTCAAAAATACTTCATGTCTTTCAAAATTGGCAAGTGAAAAATAGACAATCTTTTTTATTGTTCCTCTGGTAAGCAAATCACATAGACAAAAATAAAAAAAAAAATATGTATACCAGCTAAGTTTAAGTAATAAGGCTCTTTAAGGTAAAGACCATCTACTTACTAATTTATTGCTAAACCTTCTGCATATCTTGCCTCGTGTGAGTAGAAATAAAAGTAAATAATTTGCGTTTTTGTTTACAAGGACATGATAGACATGACATGAGGCAAGTGAAAATTTTGCTCAACGTGGTTCCTCCAAGCCTATTAACTCCCTGTATTTCTGATTCAAATCTGTTAATATTTTAGAAACTGCATAAACATTGGGAACAATGCTCTAATAAATTTTCTTTGCAATAGTAAGATTTTATGTATATTTTGATTGAGGCGATAAAATGGTGAATGGTACCACACCACACCAATCAGTTAAAAATAAAAAGATCAGGGCCCTCCCTCAGGGCCCAGCAGGTTAAAGCACAGCACTATGAAGCTAAAGCCACTTCAGCATGAGTTCAAATCCCGCAGCCCTGAAGGTGATCCCACATGGTGTGGCAGACCTCTCCTGACTCGCCCTCTGCTCCCCTCAGCAGTGTGTTTCATCAATCTGCCTGTTTTGCTCCCCACTCTGTCTCTGGTGAATCCTCTCACCACCCCTGCACCTCTGGCCTGTACTCCCGTTCTGTATGCATAAATAAATAAATCTTTAAAAATAAATAAATAAAAAGATAATTTTACCATTTGAGACAGCACAGCTAGAACTAGACGGGATTATGCTAAGTGAAATAAGTTAAAAGGAAAAAGATAAATATCAGATAGTGTCATTTTTATGTAAATATAGAAAAATAAAACAAAGGGTCAGATGAAACCGAACATTACTAAATTTAATAAATTTTAAATTCTAGTGGTAAGAAACTGTTTTCCCAGTGAAGCATGTGAAGTGGAACAAAAGAACTTCCTTGCATCCTGGGTACCTAGTTGCTTGATAAGAGTCCTGAGATTTATTTAGCAAAGTCAGTTTCAAGACTGAAACTAAATGTGGTAGAGGTAATAACATTTCTGGATTAGGGTGGGTTTTTTAAATTCACTTATTCTTTAATCCCTTAGAAGTCAATTTAAAAATAAAATCATACTTTGCCATGTATAAATAAGGAAGGTATCATCATATACAATAAGGAAGGTAAACTTAGAAATATCTGTCTCTGGGCCCTCCCTGGTGGCACAGCGGGTTAAAGCACAGCACTAAGAAGCTAAAGCCACTTCCCTGCCTGCCCCGGAGGTGACCACATGGCCGGCAGACCCCTCCTGACCCACCTCAGCCGTGTACTTCGTCAATCTGCCTGTTCTGCTCCCCACTCTGTCTCTGGTGAATCCTCTCACCCTCCGCATCTCTGGCTTGTACCCCAGTTCTATATAAATAAATAAATAAATCTTTTAAAAAATCTGTCTCATCTTTTTTTCTTTTTATTATGGAAAATTTGAAAAACATACAAATACAAGCAATCAATATAACAGTCACCTGTGTACCTACCACTCATCTATAATAATTTAATAACATATCATTGGCTAGACTTTTTTTTATTCTAGGTCCACCTCAGCTTTATCTACAAATCTACTCAAAAGCAAATCTCATACCTAATATCTATCTGTTTATTCTTCAGTATGTATCATTAACAGGTAGGTAGCACTTCTTTTCAAACCATCAGTATTTTGTTCAAATTTTATTATTTTCTCATATTTTTTCCAGTTTGTTGATTAAATCAATAATACTCCCACCCCTCAACTTCTAAAAGCACCCAGACATAGTTCCTATGTCAACTAAGTCATTTGTAATCTGCAGTAGCCTCCTCTCACCACTCCTCTTTATCCATGTCATTTCCATGTTAAAAAAAAAATGTCATTTATCAGAAAAGTTCCCACATTTCAGATCTGACTGATTTTCTCCTTCTTATCCCCATTATCACCTCTTTTGCACAGAAGACCATACCGGAGCTGAGAAATATGAAATGGTTCATCAGTCAGGGTATAGTTAAACCATGGAGGCCTAAGACAACTCAGATTCTCTGCCCTTGGACCTATGGCCCCAATGGCAGCATGGGCAAGGGAAATGAGAAGTTTTCGACTCAGATATCACACTTTGGCCCTCACATACTAACTCATGACATTAGAGCAATTCCATGGTGTGATAAAGACTAAGGCTACCCTGCAGTAATAAAAAGTAAAAATGATGAGTTTAAATTAAGTGCAATGGTAAATGAAAGATTAGGGAAGAATTCATTAACTGAAATGAAGTTAACAGGCAGGAATCTTTAGAGAGAAGTTCCTGCCTTTCCTTTCAGCTAAAAGGAAAATACTATTTGATTAACAAGGTAAACTTTGAGATAGAGATGGCTGAAGTTAATACATTCCTCTTCTGATAGAGTCTTGTTTCTTGAAAGTATGATAATGGACAGGTTGCTGAATGCCAGGTTGAAATTTTGAGGAAAATTATGAAGATTTACATGAGCAGATAAGATAATGTGAAAGAAACTATCAGGAATCAAAAAAGCATGACTATGATTGTCAAGTGTCGTTAAGGATGACTGGCAAACAATGTCAGGCAATCTTTCTGGAACACTTTGATTCTCTCTTCCTATCCCATATTTGATACACTTGTGGCAGGAGCAGACACAGAGAAAGCTGATGATTGAGCTGAGATCAGACAAGACAGGACTCAATAAGTGTAACAAGATTATTGTTACTGGTGAGGGATTAAAACAAATTCCAACAAAGGGTAAGAAGAGAATGAAAGTCAAGAGAGGATGATACACTGGAAAGAACTGTGATCAGTTCTGTAACATTAGGGTATTACAGAAGGAGAGGAAGAAATTGTGATCAGTAAGGGGGTTTTCAAAACCCAAGTCCTCAGAGATAGGTCCACAGAAGTATGCAGCTGAAATAGAAGTCACTGGAATAGAGAAGATTAAGAAACTGTTGAAAAGATTGCCATTGAGATTTCTGAAATTAAGATTTTTTTAGGAGCCTTTAGCTCCCTTCCAACAAAGGCCAAGTAAAGAAGAGAAAAAAAAAGCTGCAGAAATGTCCTTTAAGATGTAACAAGAGGTGGAAAAGAGAAGAAAATGATTCACAGGGGATGAATTAACATTTCTGAGAAAAACAAAAGAACTTCCAGAGGTACAAGCCAGGCAAAAAGTCTGTCTATCCAAAGTAACAGCTGCATAGAATCACAATTCAATGTCACTTGATTCTAAATTCATTGAATAGTACTAGACCAACAGTTCCAAAAAGAGACTATGGAAAAAGTGTAGTTATAAAATATGCATTATAAACATTTCTTAAATATAGATTTCTTCCATATTAAATTATACTTTTAATACCTACAGGCATCAGTGCCTATTTAAGATCAAGATCCAGTCAAATTTGTTTTGTTAAGAGAAGAAACCCAGAAGAAACTTAAATCAGTATTTTATTTGCAATGTTATTTTTAAATACGGTCATCAGGTCTCTTATGAAGAAAATTTGTGTGATAAAAGGTTTATTATTAACAGGACTAAGCCAGCTGAGCAGAATGAAAGGATTGCACAGAGACACGATGCCAATAACTGCAAATGAAAACAACTCCCACTCCCCACAGTGTCTCTACAGACACTAATATAGTGATGATGTGAAAACAGAGATGACAACCATTTAAATAGGTAATACTGTCATGTGCCAGCATCACAGCAGCTTCTCAAGGGCAAAGGAGGGAGTAAACCAGGGCCAGGCAGTAAGGGACAGCAGAAACATGCTTTACTCCAGGGTCTGGTTGTGGAGAGTGAGATGGAATAATGTTTCAGATCATAGGGTACAATACCAAAGTCCCAGAGCCAAATTCAGAAGCTGTTGATACTGGAGACCCAATCTGAGTTCAGACTGACCATAGAGAAATTCAGGAAGCTGCTCCCTGCTCAGAACTAAGGCAAATCAATGGTTATACCTAGGAGCACCCCAAAAGGGAGAAAACGTGCAAACCTGGAAGCACCCCCAAAGGGAGAAAATACACAAATACCAAATGGAGACATCAAACAAGATTCCATTTCCTGGACAGAGAAATTGGGCAAAGCACCCAGAAGAAGAAATATAAGGATAGGGATTGAGGGTGAAACAGTATACAGGAGTCTACTTATTACTAATGGAAGGGGACTAAACGAAAGTCCAGTTCTTTAGACAAGAGCATCATGTAGTGACAAGGAAGATTCTTTGAGACCTGGCAGTTGAATAACATCATCAAATGCCAGTTCTCTCCTGTGGATGTCAGGGAAAAAGGAAAAAGGTCTCACAGGAGCCTAGGTGATTTATTTGACTCATGTATTGTGAATTTTAGAACTGAGTACTAAACACTGCATTGTAGCAGTAACAAATAACCAATTTCTACCTGCTTTGAGGGGGTGGGCTTAGCATGGCCTCATCTACATATGGGTTTTGTTCAGAGAGCAATTTCCAATTTTAATTTACTTTTTTAAGATTTGTTTATCTATGCATACAAGAACTGGGCTACAGGCCAGAGATGCGGGAAGTGAGAGGATTTGCCAGAGACATAATGGGGAGCAGAATAGGCAGAACCACTGAAATACACTACTGAGGGAAGCAAAGGGTGAAACAGGAGAGGTCTGCTGCTCCATGTGGGTCTCCTCCCTGACTGGGTATCGAACCTGTGCCATAGTGGTCATGGGTAGGTTCACAGTGCTTCAGTCTAACCTTCTGTGCTACCAGTGAGGCCCCCAATTTCCTATTTTAATAAAATGGTGGAAAGAAAAACCAAATGACAAGAAATTGATAAAGGAGGGAAGAGGAGAAGAGATGCACCAACAGTTAAATTACCTTTTTCACAATCTATTAGTAGTCATGCTCTTCATCTGAGAAACCTAACAAATTTAACCACTGGGTTATCATTTGGTTATGGTCAGATTATAAACATGAATTATAAGGAAAATTCTAAAACTGTGAGTAGAACATGGTTTTAAAATGATCACCTAGATGACCCATAATATTAAGGCTTTGTGCAGATTTTCCTAAAGGGAAAACTCCAATTTTCTCAAAGAACTAGTGAAACCAATAGCAATAATGATAGTATTTATTTCAAAAAAATAAACATTTCATAAAAGGGAATATTGAAATCATCAATAAGTGTATATAAAAAAGAGCTGAATGTATTGTAACTATTAGAGAAATACAAATTAAATCTGATGAGTTACCACTTTGAACTCACTATAATAGGATAAAATTTTCTTGTCAAGAGTTGACAAGAAGCAAGAGAATTCTCCTGGTGAGAATTACTCTCTTGGTAAGAGTAAAAAAAATATTATCATTTTGAAATTCATGTTGTCAATTTCTCATGAAGTTAAATATACAACCTCTTTATGTCCAGTAATTCCACTCATTGACATTTATCCAAAAGAAATGAAAAATGTTTCCACAAAAAGACTTGTATAAGAATGTTCATAATAGCTTTATTCGCAGTCATCCTCAAGTGGAAATAACTAACACATCAATGACTGGAATACTACTATAAATTGTAGTATTTTTTATACAATAAAATACTGTTCAAAATTTTTAAAAACCAAGTACTAATATATAGACAATGTGGATGAATCTCAAAAGTGATATGTTGAACTAAAATACAGATAGAAAAGAGTGCATAGGAGGGTGGCAATACTGAGGGGGATCCTAACTTCCAAAGTACCATCAATAATGTAAGCCAATGTTACCCCAATTAAAAAAGGAAAAAAAAACCAAAACCAAAGAATGTATAATTAAGAGGTCATTTATATAGAGTTCAAGGACAGGCAGAACTAAAGCACAATCACAGTGAATTAGAATAAAACTTGCCTTGTGTAATACGAGGTGTCAATACTATCTAGGCCATTAGAATACTTTTTAAAGAGATGGAAATATTCAATATTTTAATGGAAGTTATATTTCATTGGATAATTAATATTTATTATATAGTTTACTCCATATAAATTATATCTTAGTAAAAAATGAAGTTGGATAAACTCATTTCTAGAAGTTCCTTCCTCTACCAATATTTTTGTGAAGATTGTAATAATTTTCCAATGAAAATAATTGTGGAAGTTACTCAATATACTATACACAGTCATTTACATGTTACTATTACAAGATCATTACCCTATTTAAAAAAAATTTATTTGTTTATGCTTATAGAACTGGGGTACAGGCCAGAGGTGTGGTGGGTGAGAGGACTCACCAGAGACAGAGTGGGGAGCAGAGTAGGCAGACTGACAAAGTACACTGCTGAGGGGAGCAGAGGGAGGGTCTGAAGAGGTCTGCCATGCCATATGGGTCAGCTCCCTGGCCAGGGATCGAACTCATGCTGCAGTGGCTTCGGAGACCTTCATAATGCGGTACTTCAACCCACTGCGCCATCAGGGAGAGCACAGTCATTACCATTTTACAGAGCTTTATCTATCAAAACTGAGTAGTTTCTACTCTGAATATAGTATTTGATGAGACTTTAACATGTCCCATAAATGCAAAAGTTGAATTTTACTTTTGGCATAATTTCTAGCTTGTTTTCTATAACTATTAAGTCATTAGTAACTAGAAAAATCATTTTGTTTAAATCCCATTGATCACTAAATTAATAATTTAAATAAAATCTGTTCTTTTGTAATAGTGTGAAGATCACTTTTTGAAACCTACTTAGTCTTAAAGATAAATCTCACATGCTACATTAACATCAATTTGTCTTAATTATCTTTCACTTAGTGATATAAGTCAAACATGGTGAATCACAACCCTCTCAAAAGAAAAACTCCATCCAACCATTACTTAAATAGATGCTTCCTACCAAATGATTTAAGCAGACAGACTAAAGGCATAATTACAATTTTCTAAAATGAATTTAATAAAGCAGTTATAAATATCCTGAAAGGTTAAAAATCAGATATAAGACCAATTCCTTCTTGCTCCATTCTATCCTGGTGCAAATTACAGATAAGAGTCTTTCCCAAGTGAAACTGTGTGAATACAAAGCTACTGAGAGAGATCATGAGAGCTCATAGCCCTTGCTGACATGCCCGCTAAGATCCTTTCCTTCAATCTCAGAAACTACACAATCCCAGCTGTTCAAATGTCTGACAGAAATAAGGGCTTGGAAGGGTTCCATCTGGCTGAACTTTAACGGCAAAAACAGGAACAAAGCAATGCTCACAGGCAAGGATTTTGCAAGACTAAATAAATCTGCAAATGGAGGAAATAAAATGCAGCATTCAGTAAAGGTTATGTGGAAAGAAATGTACAGTAACATAATATAAGGGTTTAAGCATAAAGTATCAACAAGACTATTCTCACTTAAAGACAAAGATGGATATCTATTATGTGTAATGTATCTTTTTTCCCAAAAAAACAGGTATTTTTCAGGATCATCTTACTTAGTCTGAAGGGGTACATGTGGAATCTGTCAGAACCATTCACGATGATCCAGAGACTTTAATGTGAACCTAAATTTGAAACAACTTATAGGAAAGCTGGAGATTCAGAATCACCATCATTAAGACACACTAAATATTACAGACAAAATCCACCAAAACCTAATCCATTTTCCTTCAATCTATTTTTTCTCTTCCTTCACCCTTTCCTTTCTCTTCTCCTTCTTGCACCTTGCTATATTATGCCCTTCTGGCTTTAGACATATTCTCTCTGATTTCCTTCTCAACATAAATTCATCTTCAAAGACTTGGCTTCTCTTAAAATTTCTGGGGTTTGGTTCTCTCTAGTGGTGCAGGGGTTAATGTCTCAGTGCTATCAAGTTAATCACCAGCCACTGTGGATATCTCTGTCACAGAGTTGGATATCTCCATCAGGGAGCTAACCTACATACTGTGGCAGGCCTTGTCTGTCTTGCCCACTGCTCCCCTCAGCAGTGTATTTCAATGGAGCTGCTCCCCACTCTGACTTTGGTGAATATCTCATCCTTCTGTACCTCTGGCCTACACCCCAGGTCTTCTATGCAAAAAATAAGTAAATTTTTTTTTTTTAAATAAAAGCCAGATTCACTGAGTAGTTAACACTGTATGTTTCAAAAGGTAGTTGGTAGAAACATCCTCATCCTACCCCTATTGCAACAAAGTGCCAATGTCTTTTTTTCCCCTTTTTATATCACTCAGGATCACACATAGTCTTATATTAGAGTAACATATATAGCAAGTCTTGTCTCTCCTAGTGGATAGATAGCAAATTCTTTACAGATCATGGATGAATTTTAGCTCATCTTTGTATTTCCCCCCACAGCTAGTATAGTGCCTTCAACAAAAAGGATATTCAGGGCCTACTTGATTGAATGGGTGCTAGGCAAATGTCAAAGAAGCACTTAAATCACTTACAACTTGTTTAATTTAATATGCATGGAACAAAAAAAAATAGTATATTAGTAAGATTTCAGAAAAGTATGCTTTCCAAAGACGTTTACGTGAAAATATAAACTTCTGGGCTCTGCTGAACTCAGAATGATTGGGTGGTTTAGACTGATGAGGCAAGAAGGACATTATTTGACATTGAAAAAGTAACAAAAATGAAAAAAAAGCTAGAGTTGGATGAAGTCTATGAGGAAATTCCTCAGCTACTCTTGAAAAACAGTTTATATTTAAAATGTGCTGTCTTGAATTATGATCATTCAAAAGGAAGACTTTTAATATTCATTATTGTTCATGGAAATGACCATATCCATGAATTGCAATGCAGACTGTCAACCTTAACTGTGCAACCCTGATCTCTTGTGCCACTTAACTCCTATTGACATGAAAACAGAGTTCAATATGGTCATAAGACGCAGCTATAACACCACCAAAGAGATTTAAAGCTTATTCTACATTTTTTATGACAATGACCCATGTTAAATCATTTACTACTGACTGTTTACTTCCACTTTGATTAAAAACTCCTTCACAACCTGACCTTCAATGTGTGTAGGTCAAGTTATTTGGAAAACCCGTATTAAAATATTTTAATTAACTATTATTCTATTTTCACTTAGATTAAACTACATACTTAAATGATTATGACAATTTGTGATTACCGCTCCAAGAGTGACTAGATTGATGATGTAGGTTACAAGTAGCTACTTATCTGTAGAGTCTGTTTTGTTACTCTTGCTGTAAAGGAGGACAATGATAGCTTAAATATTGATAGTATTTTTATTATTGCTTTATTATAGTTCATTCATACAGTTGGTTACATATATTTGACTCAGAAATACTGACCTCTTCCTTTTCAATGGCTGAATTTCAGCCAGAAGTCATATTAACCATTAGTTTTGAGTAAAGTATCAGTCTGAGGTAGCTGTTTCTAAAGCAAAGGAACACCTCTTGACTTATACACTTTATTTCTTGGTTTATTCTACAGGTGATCAATGACTAAATGGACTCAAACTGGAAAATAATTCTAAAGTTTTCATTAGCATGACAAAGTTTTCTCTTGAAAAAGAGTTCTTTTAGTCTACTCTATAGTTAGTAGATTTGGGATATTTAACTGAATATTCATTAGTAGAACACAGTGTTCTCTTTACTGATATGCATAGTTTCTCACAAATTAACAAAGTAAAAGTAAAATGTGCCTTTTTATATGAAATTCTACGAATTTGTCACATGCATATACTCGTGTATCATCATTCAGTATCACACCCACAATACAGAACAGTCCATAAGCCAAAAAATTCCGGTATTGCCCCTTGAATCAAACTCTTCACTACTCCTAATCCCCAAAAACTACTGATATGCTTATAAGTTTATTTTTAATAATTAAATTAATAAATTTATTCTAAAAAGTCAAATATCATTATATACATCTATTTTTATAAATTTATCAGTTAGTATGTTCCCATTCCCCTAACAACTTCATTCCTCTAATCAACATTAATATTTTGGTATATATTCTTTTATAACTTTCTCAATGCTCAATTTATAAAATCACTTATAAGTATACATAAACTTACAAAGTCCCATACTTTTTTTAGTGTAACCTTTCTCATGTAGATGTCATGGTTTCAATTCTAGCAAGCAATTCGTCTTTTATCCATGATTAAATAAAGTGTCCTTGACAAATAGCAGACTGAGCAAATTAAATTTGATTTTTTCTTTTTCTTTCCCAAGTATTGCCTCAAGTTAGTAATCTCCCTGACATGCTGGCAATAGAGCTTCACAGTTTAAAATATACTTCTATAAAGTATGAAGTATTTGTTCCATCCATATTATAATAATTTCTAGACAAATCCTTTAAGAAAATTGCTCCACAGGGTAAGCCTTTGTTCATGGCAGCAGGAAGAGTTTTCAATACATATGTATGCTTGTTGCCTCCCTCCTTTTACATGTTTATTCGCAGGAGACTCCCAATGTCTCTTCAGATGCTGTCACCCTAATTAACCTTCCAGATGACTTTCAAAGGCAACACTCAACAGAGTTTTCCAATTAAGCTACTGAAGGACTAAGTACAGCAGTGTTTTTATTCAAAGGATCTATTGTCCATACAATGGTAGAAGGACAAATCAGGGGGGAAAGCAAGAAAATTGAGGCCAAAACAGCCGGCTAAAGAAGGACCCTCACTGGGATGAACAAAGGTAGGCACTGTCTTGGTTGACCTGCTCTAAACCTGTCACAGAGGATTTTTTCCACAAAACTTAGCAGAGAATTCCACCTTTGCCAAAATGTCAGAACATTTCTAACCTTCAATTTCAGTGGAAAACATTAATGACTCCTACTAGCTTTTATTATTCTATTAATGTTCACATTTTGCTATAAATCCTTACTTATGAATCATAGAAGTACATAAAAAGGCTTTTCCTCTAAGAAAGAATACAAAAATTTAGTTTAAATTTGAGTTATCACTTAGGTTAATAAGAACAAATTCTTTTAAAAATCCATATTATTCAAAGTTTTGAAATGACCTCCGTAAATATAAAATAAGCCACTATCCATGCTACAGGTAAACGGAAACGTCATCCAAGTTGAAAAATGGTACTTAACTTTTTCTCTCATGGATATTTTTTATTCCTAACCCAGGGAGAAGGAAAATCATTATGGAAACATAAAAATTTTTATAATACATAGATAAGTCCCAACATAGAAGACTGACTCATTCTTTGGCTCACAAAATTACACCCCAGAAAGACCTTTCTGTATCAGAAAAAAGAACAGAAGAGCAACCTTCTCTCCCAGCTGCCAACTGTAATCTAACTTGTTCCTAATGGTTCATTTTATAGCCAATTTTTCAAATATTCCATATTCAAATGATAAGTTTAAATATTAACTGGAACACATCATTTTTATTATTCTTGTTATTCAACTTCATATACTAGAACTCACTAGGCCATTTGAGAATGCTTAGTAAATTAACTTATATGTAAGACAAACAACAGTCTCTTTATTTATAAAATTCAAATTCTTTAATTTGAACTTCTAATTCTTCTATCATTTCATCACAGCCTACTTTTTTGACCTCTCATTTGACAGCTTTAGACCAGGAAGGAAAATGGGAATGGTGAATAAAGGAAACCAGAGGTAGACCACAGAGAGGAATTAAATTAAGAGTTAAACATTCTTGGATGGTATCAGGGATTATAGAACTAGAGCTTGATTAGATGATTAGCACTGTTGCAAAAACCAGGCTAGTAGAAGTTATCCCAAAAATCAAAAAAGAAGAAAGAAGGAGTGAGATGATAAAAATCAAGCTTAACAGATGTCAGAAACTTCATGAGAAGGTAGGCCAACTAAAACTAGAACCAGCGTATCTTAAATCTATGGTAGTACTGTTTTCAGGGTATGAATTGCTTCAAAGTCACCTCAGTTCAGTAATTACAAGTGAGAAAAGGTTGGCTGTCTCACAGAACATAATTTCTAGTTAACTTTTATAACTTTGAGCTAAAATGAAATGTGAAGGGTTCGAAATAAAGGGAAAATTCAACATTGCATGATGTAAGTATGGCCCAGGTGGAGTAGCACGATCAGTTTCACCTAAGAGCTCTTTGGCAATGCAGTAACTCATACCCTACCCTGGTCTTACTCATTTTGGATCTGCACTTTATAGGATCTCCATTTGAAATGAATACACATGAAAATCTGAGAAACACTGTACATAGTCTGATTAAACCAATCTTTACTTCACTCACAATAGTCCACTCACCCTCCCTAAAACATCATAGGTGCGTAGTCTACTAGCTGATCATATGCCCATGCATTTCTCCCCACAAAAAAAGCTTAACCCTCCCCCCCTTTCTCTAACTGACCCCTAGACTCCTTCAGGGTGCAAATAACTTCTAACTCTTTCACAAATATTGCCTGAACTCATTCACTAATCAGTGATCCCTCCTCTCAGAAGTCCTTCAGTATCATTTATTGACAGAGACACCTACAAATTTGACATTTCCTGACTTGATATATTATTAATTGAGGATTTAGATATTTTATACTGACTTTAGGAGACAGCATAATTTTGCTGCTTGCAAATGGTTTCTTCATGTAGTATCTGGACTCTATGCAAATTATCCATTAGACTAAAAAACTATTTCTAAAGCTGTACATCTATGTCTTTGACACAGTGTAAATTACAAAATTTGAAGTTCATAGTCAGACAGCTTAGTGAACACTTGAAGAGCAATCAATTAAAAAAAATCTGTCTTGATTTATAAAATCTATTGATTTTTATAATTTGGATTTGTAGTTAGAAATACAAAAATTGAAACAGTTGGTGTCCATCCACTCTGATCTCAAAACTTTTCTAATCTACCTTAATATAAAGCAGTTACCCTATTTTTTAAGAAATATTAAAGATTCAAGTTTATTGTTGAGTCTGGCAACATAGTCCTTTACTACAGTTAACCATCACTTACCTACATAAGGACTTGAAGCTGGCTGAAGGTGTTAGAATACAATACAAAACAGGCTACTTACTATTAGCCTTTTCAATTCTTCACATAGATTCTTAGTGCCCCCCCCACCAAAAGTGTTAAATTAAAAGTAGCATAATTAAAAGATTTATTAGTATTAAATATCTAATGTACTTTTTCAGTCTAAAATATCTTAAGTCAGATTACATACTACAATTTGAGATAACATTGAACTACTCATTCTTATTTTTAGACAGAATATTATAATAACCTTGTACTTTTTATTTCGTGACAGTTTCTTCTCAGGCAGGAACTTAACATTGGCTTTGTATAATATTAACCTGGTTAATTTAGGGAATTTAAATTTAGAGCATAAAACTGATGATTGATGTTCAATTCAAATCAGAAAATGTAGCTACTACAATTAACTGAGTGTGTGTGTGTGTGTGTGTGTATGTGTGTATATATATATATGTGTCTGTAAATATATATATTACATGCTTAACTTTGAATATAAAGTAAAAAAACACAGAGAAAGAAAATCTGACTATTAAATTATTCTTTGCTGGCTACTTCTGAAAAACATGCCCTCTTATATAAGACAAGAAGTGTCCCTTCTCTAGACAGGTGAATGTCAGAACCATAAACTGCTGGAGCAACATCTAAGTAAACTACTAGAAATTCACTCTTAAGTTGTCATTTACTGATATAGGAAAACAAATGTTTGAGCTGAAAGAGTGTTTGAATCTGTATATATCACCCTAGTTCAGTGTTCAATGGTTTATTTTATATAGGTTTTTGATAAAAGGTGATTTAAATCTGTTTGGGTTTCATAGTAATGTCTGTAGGTAGGAAAAGCATTCTCTGGTCATTTATCTGTTTTGGCTTCTGGCAATTACCACCTGTAGCTTTATCTTATCTCCCAGATAAGATATTTAGGAACACTTCTGCTCTCTGTCCACTCTACCTTCTTTTTTTGATAAAATGTTCCATCCCCATGCCTCAGGTAGTTTATAGTGAATTACTAGACTACTAATAGCTGGGGAAGGAAAAATAATGGTAGAAAAAATAACTACTCACTTTTGCTCTGACCCAAGTTTCTTTCTCTGTGACCTGAAGGGTAAGAGTATGATGAATTCACCATCCCTGCCCCCAGGGTTGTTCTGGAACCAGCTCTTGCCAATTCTTGAAAGTTCACTATATTCATGTCTTCTTGACTCTCAGTCCATGATGGAAATATTTACACCAAAGAAAATAACTAATGCCACAAATCAGGGCTTTTAAAATTTCTTTTCATAGAGGCAGTTTGTCAGTATAACCCTTCTTCTAGTGCCATTTAGAAAATAAACTATGCTCTATCAGTGTTAAGAAATTGGGAAGTTCAAATTTCAGCTCACTGCATAACAAAGAAACAGGAAGTTTAGGTTGCTGGGCAGGGACAAATAGAAGTAAAACTAATTGCTTAGTTTTATAATGTTTATAAGTGGAAATAACAGAAAACTGGTTGTTGAGATCTAGATTTGGGTCTAAGTCTCATTTGATGGCTGTTTTCTGGTGGGCAATACTTACCTCTCTAAAATTCACAGAAAGTCCAATGGTGGGAAATATTTACAAATTTTCAGTTGTTTTTTTCAGAATAATTTACTAAGTTCTTTTTGCCATTATAATAAAACTACTCTGTATGATCTAGCCAACAGAAAATTTGAAAATAGCAAAATAGTAGACAAAGGTTAATTTCAAATTGTCATCTAAAATTTTATCAACTGCATATAGCAATTTCTCAATCCAGTGCTTTTTAGCTGTAGACAGCATTTTCACAACAAACATTCATCATAAGTTACCAATGGGAAAGTAGGCTTCACTACTTATCCATCCATCAAGTAGCCTAAGACTGCACTGATTCTTCAATTCTTAGTTACCTGATTTGTAAGAGCGGAAGGCACAACAATGAATGCTACTCCTCTCCCAGGATGTAAGTCAGAC
Source organism: Condylura cristata (assembly GCF_000260355.1). Classification (NCBI taxonomy): domain Eukaryota; kingdom Metazoa; phylum Chordata; class Mammalia; order Eulipotyphla; family Talpidae; genus Condylura; species Condylura cristata. The sequence continues at coordinate 37,610,037 of NW_004567103.1, read as the reverse complement.
TTAGAATTAAAACAATACAAGACAAATGACTACTAACTACAGAAATACCCTCAGTAATTAGGTTTATTATTTATGCAGTGGTTCAGAGGTAAAATATGAGAGGGGACTATTGTTTTCAACAAAACAAGCATGAAGAGAGTCTAACATGGGTCATTAAGATTCAAATGACAATGGCTGAATCATACAAAACTGGTATATACTCAGTGACAATCACCATACATCAGTATTGTTGGGTGATAGTATTGTCAAGACTGAGAAGAAAGTTTTAAAACTATATACTTATATACATATGTAAGTAATTCATTCAGTTGTGCATTCCTTCCAGAGGACAAAATAAGGAACACACAGGAAAGTAAGTTGCAGATGAATTATTCTACTTTTCTATTACCATTTATGTAAGAGTGACAAAAAGACATACAAGTTTTAAAAGGGAACTTATTACAGCCTAACCATGCACAATGCCACGGGGGTCACTGAAACACTGAATTTCATGAGCCTAAATTCTTAAGCACAGTTTTGTCAAATAGTCCTGACACAACATAGTTTGCAGGAAACCATGATCCATTTTTTCTATGGTGGTTTTCAGTTTTTTCCATTTTTCATCATTTTCTAGCTTTCACTGATTCATTTTTTCACTGATCCATTTTTTCTATGGTGGTTTTCAGTTTTTTCCATTTTTCATCTTTTTCTAGCTTTCACTGATTCTGTCAAAAGCTACAGTCACCAGATCCTAGTATCTTAAAGTGGTTTGAAGAATAAAATGATAGTATTTAAATATTTTCCTTTCAAATGGAAAGATTTTTGGACCTATTTTAGATCAAAATAATTTTGCCAATAAAATCCAGTTTCATTTGTGATCATTACAGTTGTCATGTATCAAATGCTTAGAATATTTTTGAGCAGTATGCTAAGTATTCTATATGTTATCTCATTTTATTATCTCTTCAACCTTAAAAGGCACTACTATAGTTATCCCTACTTTCCACATGAAAAATAAAACTATGCTGGCCTCAAATTCCAAGCAATGTTATGCAGTAATGCTAGCAGACCAAACATAACTTATTTTAAGCATTTGTTTATTATCTATTCATCATCTGTCTTTTCATTCAATAAGTATATATTACCAACTGCTATGTAGAATTCTGGTGAAACAAAAAATAAAAATAAAAACTTACCATAATCACTCAGAAGTTTTTGGATAAAAATAACCCTTAGTTTTAAATATGGAGCTTCCTTACGACCCAGCAATCCCACTCCTAGGTATCTACCCAAAAGACACAAAAACAATGATTGAAAAAGATACTTGTACCCCCATGTTTATTGCTGCTTTATTTACAATTGGAAAAACATGGAAGCAGCCCAAATGCCAAAAGTAGATGACTGGATAAAAAAGATGTGATACATATATACAATGGAATATTACTCAGCAACCAAAAAAGAGAAACACATGTTTTTTGCAGCAACTTGGGTGGAACTGGAAAAGATCATGCTTAGTGAGATAAGACAGAAAGAGAAAGAAAAATACCGGATGGTTTCACTCATAGCAGGAGTATAATGGACAAGGTGGAAAATAACAAAAATAATGAACAACCATAAACCAGAGACATTTTGTGGGGGTGGAGTGGGGAATGGGATCAAAAACGGGGTTGGGGGAGGGAAATGCACGGGATTATGGTGATGGCACATGGGTGACTTGGTGATGGGAAACCCGCGGGGATTACAATTGAGATGTACAAAATGATATAAAAATAAACTTTTGTAATAAAAATAAATAAATAAATAAATAACCCTTAGTTTTATTTTAATTGGTGGATCATCTAACATGTTGGATACCCAGAATGGATCACTTTTAATATACTACCTCAAATGTATACGAAAATTACTTTCAGAAGTGAAATAATAATAATGATTGATAAAAAGGAAATGTAGGCAATAAATATTTTCTCTAGTTGAACTTGTACTGCTGTAATAGTATAATATAAATAAAACATTAGATATTATAGAAAACTAAAAAGCAAAGGATTGGTTTTTAAAACATTTGTTATAAAAAGGTAACAAAAAATATATGATGCACTGTTCAAGAAAATAATACATGATCTGTTTTTAAATTTTAACTTCTGTATATTTTTCAAAAATGTTCACAAAATTGATCTTTACATATTCATCTTCTATACAGTATATACCCAAATCTGTTAATGTATCTTCTTTTAGAGTAATACAGAAGGTATATTATAATAATTTTACTTTCAAGTGTTTATTTCACTTAAATAACATATATAATTAATAAAGAGAAACTATTAGTGAGAGGTATGGTGGCAGGGATTTTTAAAATCCCATTTTCAGAAACAATTTTAACACACTTCAAGCATCTCTGTAATCAAGAAATTTACACTAAAATATCTTCACCAAAGAAGAGAGTATAAATTTGCTTTATACTTCCTAAACTTTTCCAAAGTTTATACTTGTTGAGAATTATTTGTATCTCATTTCAGTACAGGTTTTGCTTTCCTTAACACATTTTAAACAGTGCACTTGAAATAAATGATATCACAGTAACCAAAACACAGAACCTAGCCAACTGCTTGCTTGTGAAGCAAACATGTAGCTGAGTCTGCCATTTCTGGGAACATGGAAATGACTGGAAATTCTCACCAACTATCTCAATGTATAACATAATATTTATTAAAGAATAAGTAATATGCACAGCTATATAAAATATATATACAGACAATATACATACATGCATAAATACATATGTAAAATAATGTATATGTATGTGTATAATTAAAACTGCAACACTACAGCAAATTGTAAACAAGTCAAAGATAGGACTCTTCAGGAGTATTTTATCACTAATATCATTTAGAATTGCTAGCACATGTTGATAATTAAAAGCAGATTGACTTTAAGCTGCTTATTACTGATTTAAAATTCTCTATTAAAAACGTCAGCCCAAGTAGAGGTGTATACACCTATAACATATGCAGGGCTGTGAATTAACATCATTAAATGAAAATAATGTTTTGAAATGTCAACCCCTTAAAAATAAGTAAATAAAATAAAGACATATCTTAAAAAAGAAAAGACAATATCAGCCCATAGGGACTGCACTTCGGGAAAATTGCATCATTAGTTTGAGTCAATGGAATTTAATGAGCTTATTTAAAAATAAAATAATAATAATAACTGTCAAAGTACCTGCCAATGAAATGCAATTGCTACCCAAGCCCTCACCTCCTGTTTTATGCTCCTCCCCCCAACCCTGCTCCTCACAGCTATTTGAGACAATACAGTGTACTAGGATTATATATGGGTTGTGCAGTTTAGCAGATAGGAACTTGAATCCTGGCTTTGCTACTGAGTTACTGTGTGGTCTTAAGTTAGCTAAACCTTTCCAGCTTCAATTTTGTTTTCTCAACCCTGAAAAATACTCCCTAGCATTTGACATACCTCAGGTAAACAATAAAAATGTCACATTCACATATTAGGTATTCATTAAATGTAACTATGAAAATTAATCCTAGCCATTACCCTGGACCTGCTGTAGACCTCTAAATACTTTGGATTCCGTGGGCAGTGGGGGGTGAGAAGAGGAAACAGTTTTTCTTTTTTTTCCCCATGACACACTTAAAATTACCATGCCTTTCCTGCTACTAACCTACTTTCTTATAAACTGTTTACATAAATGAGCTACACTCAGCTGGCCCCTTTTCATTACTACATGGCTTCCTGCCTTATGCCATTCTTCTAAAAGTCTCCCTTAAATGTTTTAAACAAAGATCAACTCTAGCTATTGTGCAATCTGACAAAAAAAAAAAATTCAGGTGCCGCAAATTCCATTAGAGGACAATTCACTCAACTCAAAGAGAGAAAAGTGAAGTTTAGAATGGAGAAGTGACCTGACTAGTCACTAGGCAGAGGCTGAACAGAGACACAGATCGTCTGCCACCTGGTAAACCCTTTCACTCTATCTTCATTATTAGACAGCTACTGCTCTGAAACTCTCTTTTGACTTCCTCCATCCTTCTCTACTTCTCCTCCTACTATGCTAACATCTTTTTCTTTCGCCTTTCACCTTCTCTTGTCATGCTCTTCTAGAAATCTGATAATTTTTCTTTCAATATTTCCTTAATTTGATCCCTCCTTTACTCTTACCAAATAACCTGTTAGAAATTTCCATCTGAATGGAATAATAAAAAATTAGTGATAAATCTCAAATGTTGCCTTCAAACTTAAATAACTAGTAAACTAAACCCCAGTCCTCTAAAATACTGAGTCGATTAATGCATTTTTAAAATGCTTTTGTAGCATCTATTATATAGAAGACACTGCTGCAAAATACAACTCAATGCCAAAAGATGTACATTCCAGTGGAAATGACAGTTCATCTAACTTACACTGCAAACTTCTACAAAACTTCACATGAAAGTTCTAAGGTGCTATATATACATTATAGATCATAGCTATGTTCTTATTTCCTGGTAATTCTATGGATATCTTATCACTTATATTCCATTCGTAACAACAGAAATAGTGAGAAGGATCATAGAGCAAACCGTAAATCTCTTTAGTGAAATTCTAATGCCCTTGTTTTCCTTCAGTTGCTGTGGCTGGAATCATAACTTACCATATATGTATCACTGATACCTCATATGTTCATACATGTGATCTAAAGATATTAATATAAATTAATGTTTTTTCTTCATAATAGTGACTTTCAAATTAAATAGGAAATCATGATCAATAGTAAAATAATAATATTCATTATAAAGAATTCAAAATAACAAATTCATTTTCTGCTTTCTTCTATCTTCAGAGTAGATATTTCATAAGATGTCTATCAATGAATGATTTCTAAATTTAAGATTAATAAGAATAAATTTCTAAAAAAGTGATTGACTAGTTATACTAACTTACATTTTAACTTACCATTTACCTACAGATCAAAACTATGAGCTATAAATTGTTCCCTACAACAATTAATGATCTAAATATGAATGATCTAAATATGGAATATCTCTCTGAAGAACATTAAAGAACTGCTATACAATCAATGCATGGCTATATAATAAAATGCTATAGCTGGGCTCACACTGTATGATTCTATAGAAAACATTTCCATTTCTCAAAGTCTTTTTCACAAGGATAACAGAATCACTTTCACCAGACATGTGGAATAATACAATTTGCAAGGTAAGTGGGTAAACATAGAGAATCTAAAAATTAAACATCTATGTACCAACACCTAATTGTCCTCCATGTTTACTTACTGTTTTGTTTGACAGATTTCCATTGACAGGGCATAAAAGAAAACTACTGTTAATTCTTTCATGCCAACCCATTTGCAAACTGTATCCCTCTTGAATTCACCAAACACCACTATGAATTTTTTTCCTGAAGCTTCATCTGTAGAAATTAATATAAAATGTTTGTCTCCCTACAAACAGAATATGTTCTAATATTTTGCTAACTTTTTACTGAAAAAGTAAAAAGTAACAGAAAATTACACAAATCTTAAGGGTTAGCTTAACAAGTTTTCAAATTAAGTGAACCCATACAATTAGACAACAGATTTAAAAAAAAAAAAATGTTGTTGATACTCAGAACCCACCACACACATTTCCATGCTCCCTTCAAGAGGTTTTTAAGGTAATCACTCCCCTGACTTCTAGAATTTGTATTAGTTTTGCCTGTTCCTAAACCTTAAATAAATGGAGCTCTATAGAATGTATTCCTTTCATTCACTATTACCTTTGTGACATTAACCTATAGTGTTACATGCCTATGTTCATTTTTTCTCATTGCTTTATAATATCTCATACAATGTATTTGTCCCTTACACTACTGATGATCATATGGGCTTTTTTAATTTTCTTGGTTTGGTTTGGTTTTTTATAATTATGAATAGTGTTTCTAAGAATATGCTTGTAGAAAGAAGTCTTTGATGAGTATCATATATTTACATATGCCCTTCTTTTGGGCATATACTTAGGATTGAAATTTCTGGATCTATGTTGAATTTAAATAGATACTACAAAGTTTCCCAAAGAAATGCTTATTTTCAATCCCACAGTGATATATAAAATTTTTATCGCTCTAAACAAATGGATGTTCGAGTGGATATGATTTTTTTGAGATTTTATTTAAGCATACAGAATTGGGGTATAGGCCAGAGGTGTAGGGGCACTGAGCAGATTCACCAGAGACAGGAGTGGGGAGTAGAACAGGCAGGCTGACAAAGAACACTGCTGAGGGGAGCAGCTAGCAAGACAGGAGAGGTGTGTTGTGCCACGTGGATTACTTCTGGGATCAGGGATCCAACTCACACTGAGGCGGCTGCTGCTAGTTTTCAGTGCTGTGATTTACCATGGTGGGCCATCAGGGAGGGCCCTCAAGTGGACATGATTTTATATCCAAGGGAATTTTCAGTAAAACCTAGAAATATTTTTGGTCATTACAATTGGAGAGATATTACTAGCATGTAAAGCCCATGATGCTGTTCAATATCCTACAAATCATAATACATTCCCTTGAATAAAAAAGAAGAAGAAGAAAAAGAATTATTGGGTGCAAAACATCAGTGGTGGAAGGCTGAGAAGATCAACTGCAAATTCTCATTAGCCATGCCTCAGTAAATTTGGGGTTTGCAGCAACCTATGTTAGAGGCCAATAATTGCACTGCATTGTGATTTTAGTTTGCACTGTCTGACAACCAAATATAGTCATTTTAAAATAACAGAATCAGGCCCTCCCTGGTGGCACAGTGGGTTAAAGCGCAGCACTGGGAGGGAGCCACAGTAGCTTCAGTGCAAGTTCGATCCCTGGCCACATGGTGCAGCAGACTTCTCCTGTATCGCCCACTGCTCCCCTCAGCAGTGTACTTTATCCATCTGCCTGTTCTGCTCTCTACTCTGTCTCTGGGGAAGCCTCTCACCATCCCTGAACCTCTGGACTGTACCCCAGTTCTGCATGAATAAGTAAAAAATTTAAAAAATAACAGTCAGCCATAGCTAATGATGGATGTTTCTTCAGGTGCTAAAAATGCGTACTCCAAATTCACAACTAAACCAAAGAACTCTCTTTATGCACTCAATCTTGGCCATAGGCTACAGGTTCTGGAGTCAAGTGGACCTAACTTTGCTTCTGAACTATTCTACAAACAAGCTATTTAATCACTTAAACTTCAGTTTCTTTATCTGTAATATGAATGCACTAATGCTCATAGGCTAGTATTACTCTTATGATTGGGTATAAAGAAGGTAAGGACCCTGATATACAGTGAATGTTCAATAGAAATTACCATGGGCTAGAAGAACAGTGCAAAGAGCACTGATTTGAGAATTAAGACTTAGTACTGACTTTGCCCCTAATTAGTTATGAGAACTTAACCACAACATTTAATATCTTAGTGTTTCATTTATTTACTTATGAGATAAGCTACACTAGCTATGTTTTTCCCATTTGATTATTCTTTAATTATATAAATGTAACAAAACATCAGTCATTAATAAGTGTATACAAAAGGAAAGATAGGCTATGTACTCTAATAATAAATGATTGTGCCAATGTGTGGCGAACATGCTCAGAAATACAGAACTACAGAAAAAAATTGCCTTTGCCATTAAGCTCAAAGGAAGAGAAGCTTAATTTTGCATGGAAAATTAGGGAACAGGCCATCAAAACAGAAGCAATTAAATTAAGACTCAAAACAGAGACAAGATGAGAGCAAGCTCAGATGGAAATGGAGGGAAGCAATGAAGCAGAGGAGCAGAGTGGACATAAGTAGGTCCTGAGAGACAGCGAGTCATCCAGATGACTGTACCATAGGGTTTAGACAGAGGATTGAGATGTGGTAAATGGTAAGTAAATATAAGGTATTTGGAAAGCCAAAGAAATCAGTAATTCACTTAGTTGAAAATGAAGGGTCACTGCAAATTATGCAAGCAGGGAGTAGCATACCATGTCAAAAATAATAGTATTCTGCTATCTGTAGAGAAAAGGAACTAGGAAAAGGGAGCCAGAGATTAAAGTAATTTGAAAATATTATTAAATTTTAAATGAGAAGGGAAAGAATTTTAAAGTGAAAAGGCATAAAAAAACAGAAAAGTAACTCATTTTGAAATACATATTTGAAAGGATTTGGTATTTGTTTTGTTATTTAAAAACATGAAATAGAGAGGCACCAAAACTTAGATATCAAGTCTAAATGACACGAGGAGGAGAATAGTGAAAACTTTCATGCTTTCCAACAAAGAGACTCAAAACATCTTAGCTAGCAGTTCATCTAAAAAATATTTCTCAAAAAAGTTTACACTAGTGAGTTTGGTATGTCAGCACAAAAAGGGTTTCATTATCAATTTAGGAAATACTATCATCTCTACCTCAAATATTTACATTTAGCAGAAACATAATAAATTTCTGGGAAACTGTATGTGTGTGTGGGTAAACTATTAAAATCATGGGACACTAATGCTACAAGAGAAATCTGGAAAGACATGCACATACATGCTTCTGAATTTACTCTTATAGAGTAAGTATGTTACAAAAAGCTATAGGTAGGTAATTAGTTGTGAGGAAGGTATCCAGGTGAACACATCTAAGGTACAAGAAAAAAATTTAAATGGTCACTTGGGTATACAGAGAGGTAAATTTCAGTATCATCTAACAGAGAAGAAAGTTGAGAAAATATGAAATGGTCTTGGAACAGGGCAGGAGAAGTTAATGAAAGGATGTAAAGTAACAGTTTATATCTTAAAGACTAGTAAGCAGAAAGAAGAAAAACTGAATTATAATCAGATGGGGGAAAAAAAGAAACTTAAGGGAAAATTATTTTAGAATGACTATTTCCAAGTAACTAATTTACAGAGATACCACACAAATATTCTTAAGAAAAATCTTAAATGTGGGATCACAGATACTTCTTCCCTTGGCATTATATTCTTAAAGAGAAAATCAGAGATCAATATGCCAGCTGAAAGTCTTAAGGCCATTGTTTACTCAGATTTAAACTCATATTTCCAAGGTGACCATAAACTTCTAGTGCTTATAGCTGGAGATGGATGTCCTCAGAATAACTAATGAATTAAGTTTTTGGAGTATATAGTGAATTGTACTCACACAGGAAATGCTGGGCATGGTGGAATCTGGTTAGAAGAAAGGGGATGAAAGTGAGAAGAGAAGTGGGAGGGAGCAACAATCATATTTTTACTTAAACACTGAAATAGATGCAAATTAGGAAATGAGATGCAACCTGGGGTCATTTACCGTGCAGTGTTAACACAGCCTCCTTTAAATGAGTGAGGCTGAATTGCTAACTGGGCTAAAAGAGAGAAGAGTGCATAAAGCTAAGAAAAAGGTTAAGGTGAAGAAAATTATCTTGATTAGATTAGACACTGATGAAAATCTTTCAACTTTAGCAGTCTGATATCCACATGAGTTTGTCTACAAGTAGGTATATACATAATTAGTGTTAATTTTTATATGTTTCCCATGGTCATATGGAGTAGTTACCTAAGTTCCTCAGGTAATAACCAAAAGTGTTGTTTTTTTTAATAATAATAATAAATAAGTAAATAAACATCACAAAGTAATGGGTATACTCTAGAAATGGAATGTATTTTAAACAAATTATGTCTTATGATCTTTTATTATTAAAGATTTTTTAAAATATTGATTCTTAGGAAAGAGAAATATCCCTGTAAGTATACTGTTTAACAGTGTGTACATTTTACTTTTGCTTTAGAAAATAAATTTGTTGCATAATATTTAAGAAAAAATTACAATGAGCTATTTGAAAACAACAAAGGATGGAAATTTTGTGGTACTCAATGGTCTAAAGTACATTAAAATAAAATATCAAAACAGTGAAGTTCAAGCATTTGGGTACTAAGAAATTTACAGAAAGCAAAATCTATAAAATAGGATTTCTAGTACCAAAATATATTTTAATCAGTTCTATTAATAACATCATAATGAAAACTAGTTCTAGTCTTGCAAAACCTATTGCTACATCCCTCAGTACCTAGATGATCTTTCTGCTGCCTATGAAAATGCTGTTTATACTATGGAAGTAACAAATCTCTTCTGTTTAGAAACACTTTCAAAGCAGTCTCAACTTTGTATTTTTTTTCTTTCTTTCTGTCTTCATTTCTTCTAGGGGTAGTACTTTTTGTTCTAAAATTACTAGGACTGCTCAGATGTGATGACATGCTAAATCTATGTTTGCATAGTTATCATAGTAAATCAAGAACAGATGATCATTTACTTTTGCTCACTTTCTTTTCACCTTTAGAAGAGAAAATTTCATGGACACAATGAGTATAAAATAATTCTGAATAGCTAAAAAATTTAAGTGATTCAAATTACTTCATTGGCTAGTGATAATAGGTTAACACCTAAAGGGTGTTAACTGGTCTGGCACACACATTAATGTGTCCTAACTTTATGTGTCATATAAATGTAATCTATCATGGCTAGCCCTCTTATTCAGCTTATTTTTAAATCCAGAACTTTCCTGTCCTTTTCAGCTTCAATTTCTTCACCTATGAACTGGTAATCTATCTATTTTCTTTGCTATTTCACAAGCATATTGTGTCAACAAATAGTATCACGAATAAGAATCTTGCTATGAGATTACATGCAGTGTAAACTGTTATCTTCAAAATGGTATTACTTGCAGATTTTCAGCATAGTACTTTTCACTAAGTGTGAATTTAAGGGCATGCTTGAAAAAAAATCTCTGCAAGATGAAATAAGAAGACACAAGAGCTAGGTAAATGCTGCCAAATTCATGTGTACCTGGGTGTGATATTCCTCACATAACTCCCATCTGTTATTTCTTAATTTACCCTCAACTGTTTGAGTAATGTGACATTGTTCATAGTTTCTCATTCTTTTCAAAATATTTCCCTTTCTGTTTTTAAACTTGTACCATCTCGGTTATATAACAGAACATTAACTATTTTCTCAACTTGAACAACTTTGCAGAATTTCTCTTAAATAAAAAAAAAAGTTAACTATGGAGAAATTTCTTGGGGTGAAATGATATGTTATATAATGTAAATTTTAAAAATAAATAGCTAAAGAAAAAGATCAGCTGAAGCAAAATGAATTTGAGAAAAATAAGAAGGCATATTTTGTGAAATTTAAGGTACTAAAAATGTACAAATTGGAATAGTAATAATAAGCATTACATAGAAGTAGAGTGTTTTAAGAAATGTTGGAGTAAGCAAAATTAAGTTTTATACAAATCTCTAAGTGTGAAGTGAATTTAATAGGCAGGACTTCCCAAATATTTGTGATCTTTTATTCAGAATATCTTAGGGGAATGGGATTCTATGATGAAAATCCTTTTGGGACTATTGAATTCAGTTCAGCTCATCAGATTTGTGAGTTTTAAAAACAGAACAGCATGTATGCACTAAACAAGTATAGTGTCATCCACAAGTATAGTGTCATCCTTGACATGCTCGGTCTCACCAACTTCAGCCACTTGTCCCCCCATTAACAGGAATTCAGATCTGTGCGGGTCAGTCATGAATACTCCCCATGCCACAAAATCTTCCAAACATGTCATCTACTTTCATATTCCAATGACTTTGTTCATTCTATACCACCCTCTGATGTCCTTCCTTGTTTAAAAGAAAAAAAAAAGATTTATTTATTCATGTATGCATATAAGAACTAGGGTATAATAAGGTACAGGGACCAGAGCTGCAGGTGTATGAGAGGATTCACCAGAGATAGAGTAGGGAGCAGAACAGGCAAATCGACTGAAATACACTGCTGAGGGGAGCAGCTGGCAAGACGAGAGGTCTGCTGTGACATATTGGTTACATGCCCTGGAATCGGGCTGCAGGGACTGCTGATAGCTTTATAATGCTGAGACTTTTAACTCATGTGCCACCAGGGAGACCCTTCCTTCCTTTCCTTCTTCATCCACTTGCCAGTCAAAATCCTACACCTTCACCTTAGTCCTCAAATCACTTTACTTCACATGAAATTCTCTTTTGGGTAGTAATTCTCATACTTGACTGTACATTAGAAATATCTAGACAGTCTTAAAAAACTGCAGTTCCTTGATCACTCAGTGACTTTGATAAAGTGGGTCTAAGATGCAACATAGGCATTGAAGATTCTCAAATTCCGCAGTGATTATAAGACACATCCAAAGTTGTGAACCACTACTATAGAGTTCACTGTTGTTTATTTCTCGCTCTACAGGCCTACATTCTTTAAAAAGGATTTAAGATAGTTTCAAGGTGAAATTTAAACTTTATTTTCACAGATCCTAGGTACACAGATATTTGTGAATTAAAAAAAAATGGAAAATATTTTATTTCTGTGATGATAACAATCCTATTAAAAGATTTCTCAGGGCCCTCCCTGGTGGCGCAACAGGTTAAAACACAGCACTAAGAAGCTAAAGCCACTTCCACATGAGTTCGATTCCCGCCTGCCCGGTGACTCAAATGGTGCGACAGACCTCTCCTGACCCACCCGCTGCTCCCCGCAGCAGTGTGTGTAGTCTATCTACCTGTTTTGCTCCCCACTCTGTCTCTGGTGAAGCCTCTCACTGCCCCTGAGCCTCTGGCCTGTACCCCAGTTCTGTATGCACAAATAAATAAATCTTTAAAAAAAAAAAGATTTCCCTAATTACTCTATTTTTCCATTTCTATTGTATTGTATGTCATATGCCATTAAGATAAGTGACTCACAAATCTAGCCAAGAATAAGCCTAAACTGAGAAGCAAGTAGAAATATATCAAATTTTTTATCCCAAGACCCACTAAAGCAGAATCTCTGAGATTTAGGGTTTCAGAATGTTTTGTTTTTATTTTGTTTAGTTTTGTTTTGTAAGCTGCTATTCTAATGTCAATAGCAAACAGATTCATTTTGTGAATCACTGATTTAAAAGAGAAATTATGTAACATGTAACTTTTATGAAAACATTTACTCATTATAGTGGCATTTGGGAGGGATCAGCAATAGAAAACAACGTCATAAATCTATCTCATAAAGAATCATGTTTTTCAAACAATAATCATAAACAACTAGGGAATACACATTATGGCTGAAGTTCAATATGATTCAAATGCATAAGGAAGCATTATTTAATTTTACTATTTACAAGACCTCCTTTCTAAGTTTCAACTTCAGTGGAACTAGAAGTGAATTGCCCAAAAATATATAATTATAGTCAGTTTTTATTAAAATAACTAATGTTTTCAAATCTAGTAGCATGATAGTTGGTACAAAAAGTAAATTCTCCAAAAGGAAGGTAGGCTTCAAAAATGTGGGCTGCCACTATGGGTGTAATAGCTCATACCTTAGTTTAACTAAGTAAAACTTATTAAACTTCTAACTTATTTTAGCTTTTTAAACTAGGAATCTCAAACATACTATCTCTGGATTCAGGTGAACTACATTTCAGCCAGATCACATTAGAGTCATCTGGACTTCACTGTTATGCTAATATATAATTTTTCCAATCCTCAGTGTCTACGCTTAGACAACTTCAAGAACATGAAATAAAAATTCAAATTATGAGCTAGCTCTCTAAATACTGAATAAACTATGAATACACTAAAGGATAGAAATATCAGAAAAAGTCTAGAGCTTTTGGAAAGCATTAATTGCATCTATGGAGCCAACTGTACTTACTTCATCTTGGTAATTTCCTCCCACACCACCTTGGAGCATGGTTATGTGACTGTTTTATTTTTCCAAGGGGGAAGTAGCAACTAGAAACTATCAGATTCAGTCAGCTACTTGGAAAGGTACTTGTGAGTTTTCTCATGGATTCCTACTATTACTTTGAGTGAATGTCCAGGGTAGCTTGCTGAAAGGTTAGGAAACACATATGGTAGAGCCCTAAGTCATTTATCCATAGTCCCCAAACACCCGCCAGCTCACAGTAAATCCAACATGTTGTCACAGATGCAGGAGAAAATCCCAATGAGATCAGCCAAGTTTGGCAAGGATTATAGCTGACCTGCAGACGCTCATTTTAAGCCATTATATTTTGGGGAAGATTTATAAATAGCAATAGCTGATACAATTGTCATCAGTGTCTGAAAGACTATCAGTGAGAAATGAGTTTGGATACTTGTCATTGCAGTTCTACTAAAAGAGAGAGGGAAAAGTTTGTATGGCTAAATTTCCACTTAAGAAAGTACCTTTTTCCAGCCCTCCTTGGTGGTGCAATGGGTTAAAGCACAGTACTGTGAAGGTGGCAGGGCCACTTTGTGTGAGTTCAATCCCCCAAGTGATTTTGAGATTTCGATCCCGCCCAGAAGTGATCCACACCACACAGCAGATCTCCTTTGTCTCACCCACTGCTCCCCTAGGCAGTGTACTTAACTGACCTGCCAGTTCTGTTCCCACTCTTACTCTGGTGAATCCTCTCACCACCTCTGCACCTCTGGCCTGTACCCCAGTTCTGTATGCATAAATAAAATAAACCATTAAAAAAAAAACCCTTATCATTAAAAAAGAAAGTACTTTCTTCAAAAGTATAGTGGGCTATGGTTACTAATTTCCCTTATTCTGAAATAATTCCAAAGTTAGGGCTAACACAAATGCATTTTATTCACTGCAATTGCAACTGCATATTTTTTCATCTATTCCTTTAATGCTACAAAATTACATAGAAGTTATCATTGTAAGTATATTATAGAGGTTTTATTTGTATTTTCCTTATTTTTTAATTAGAATTCAAAATAAGAACCAAATACCCATCCCTCTAGTAATATTCAAGATATTACTAGAATTTTCAGCCAAGATTTATTGATCATCACCCTAAAAATGAAGAGATGACTACAATGTAGACCTAAGGGAACAAATCAGTCATTTAGTTATTTTTTAGTTTCAAGAGTCACCAGCTTGCACTCTACAGCTGCATTTTTTTTAGTCTTTGTGTTTCTAAAAAATGTAAAGCAAAATGTTTTTGTTTAACTATTTGACGTAGTCCCAACACCTTCAATTTTATATATTTTCAGTGTTGACCTGGCCCCTTTAGGTCTTTAAATTTGAAAACTGGACCACTGCTTGTTTATGACATATATTTTACTGAAAGCTATGAGAAATACAAAGTTGAACTCAATATTGATCCTAGCCTCAGGATTCTTAGAGTTTTGTAGGAGATCTGATCCTCTTATTACAGTAACTATAAAAGAATGACCTTATACATGCAGTAAAATAGATACAGATAAAATGAAATTGGGTAAGACTTAGAAATAATTGAAAGCAGCTAAACTAAGCAGTAAATCAGTTGACACATAAATTGAGTCTTTTAATTTTATCTTGTTTACTAAAGACATTGCTACTGGAATCATTATAAACATTTGAAATCATAGTAAAGATCTCTAACAAACAGGTGATCCCAAATTGTCATATGTCCCTATTGACATCTAAATTATAATGTAAATTTTTAAATTTACATTTAATTTTTAAATTTTAATTTAAAAGTGACTAACCTAGTGAGATTCTCCTTTTCTTTCTCAAAAATTTCCATTTATATGTTAAAGACACAGCCCCAGTGTTTTTCATTACTATTGATTTCCAAACAACTTATTCCAAACTCTTTAATCCTTAAAAATGTTCAATTAAATATTAAAGTCTTTAAAACTGAAGTCATGATTTTCATAGTAAAATCTCATTATTTTCAAAGCTAACAATCAGCTAACAAATATATAATTTAATATTTAAAATACCTGTCTTGATTTAACAAATAACTCCACTAAAAATAATATCATAACAATTAACAAAATCCTAACAATGGACATCAATATGACATAAAATTTACACTTCTCTTTAACAAAAAATATAACTTCAATGGAGCAGCCTTGGACTATTACCAAGATAACAAATCTGGAAGTTGTATCATCTGTTCCTTGAAATACACTACGACTTGCCCCATAAACTTCTAGAAGCTCCAATTCAGGAAATGCTAGATTATGTTTAATTGAAGCACATGTTCAAAAGGTTTTAATCAAAAGTATAAATAAACTGAAGCTTTCCCATGAGAACTATCAAAATTATGTCATGTCCAGACACGGAAGTGAAGAGACTTGATGCAGACTTCTTTAACTTTATTCTACGTCTAAGGACCCATGAGTTACCATTCAAACAAGTATCTACCAACACGATTTGATTTCATAGCTTTTGATCAAAAACTATATGTAACTGGCTAATTATTTCAAACAGAAAATTTGTGGATGATGTAATCCCCATTAAATTATCTCCAGTAAATTATTTTATCAGGGCCCTCCCTGGTGGCGCAATGGGTTAGAACACTGTGCTGCAGGCGAGCCATAGTCGCTTCAGTACGGATTCTATCCCCAGCCACGGAGGTGACCCACATGGAGTGGCAGACCTCTCCTGACCTGCCTGCTCTTCCACTCAGCAGTGTACTTCGTCGATTTGCCTGTCCTGCTGCCCACTGTCTATGGTGAAGCCTCTCACCGCCCCTTCACCTCTGGCTTGTATCCCAGCTCTGTATGCATAAATAAATCAATCTTTAAAAAAAATTATTTTATCAGTGTAATTTTTATTTTTCTCCTTTAAACATTACAAATCTTTGAAAAAACATTTCTGAAGCATACTAATGTCCAAGATAAATGCAAGTAACATCAACTTTTAGGAAACAAGATTCGCACTGCTCCTGTGTGATAGTTACTTACCATGTTTTAATATTTTAACTGTTTTAGATCCACACCCCAAATTATTGTGAAATTACTATGTCCTCATGGAACTTCTCTGAAGATTACATGTATAGAGCTTGTCTAAACAAACTGTTAACACTGTGGTGCACCATAGCCCTTGGTATGAATATTAATAACTGCTGTTGCTAAATTTACTGGAGATAATTTCAGCTATGACTGTGGAAGAAATAACACCAGAGGGGTAAACTGCTTACTGTTTGACTTTGAAATCTGTAAAAATCTATAATTTATCTATTGCTATGACCACTTAAAAATGTGAGTAACTTTTATCACAACTAAAGAGAAAAAGGAACAAAAATATCTGATGATTCTTTTCATGATAATCAAAACCTGCCTTACATTCAAATGTGTATATTGTTGGGTTTTGATCTTCATACTATCTTTTAAATATCAATTTGTTTCTATTTTTATTCTAAAATTCATACAATGGCTGCAAAAACATCCTGATCTAGATAACAAAAAAACAATTTTTAATAAATGTCTGTTATACAATATGTGTTCTATTAACTAGCAATTTAGTAATGCCAAAAACTTTAAATTTATTTCACCGTATTTATTTACAAGTATATTCCACTTTCATTGCAAAAGGGAACAAGTGAAATATAATTGTTTGGTATCACCAATTAGCTGTCATTTACATAAAAATTATCATCGTTTAGGTCCTCCTTGTGGTGCAGCGGATTAAAGCACAGCACTAAAAAGCTAAAGCCACTTCAGCATGAGTGTGATCCCTGCCCTGGAGGTGACCTGAATGATGCTGCAGACCTCCCCTGACCCCCACCCCCCACCCAGCTTCTCCCCTCAGCAGTATACTTCCCTTGATCTGCCTGTTCTGCTCCCCACTCTGTTTCTGGTGAATCCTCTCACCTCCCCTACATCTCTGGCCTCTAACCCAGTTCTATATGCATAAATAAATAAAATCTTTTTAAAAATTATCATATTTTAAATCTAAAATTTAATTTCCGATGTGTAACTGTCACTATTTCTTTCTCTTCTTAGTTAATAAATCACCATCAATTTAGTCTTAGACCGAAACCAAATATTTTACTTGAGAGTAAAATACAGAATCACATTATATTTCAAATATGACTTACATAGAATGTGAAAATTCATTTTACAAAAAGAAAGGATACTTAATATATTAGTCTCATTAGTTCATACTTAACTATCTTTTCCAAGTAATTAGTTTTCATTCTGAAGACTTTCTGCTAAACATATTTCTGTATTAATATACGCATGCCTTGTGAAAGTGAGGTGTTAAATGGATGCTTAACTCAAAGAATATTGTAAATACTTGGGCATTAACCCAATAATGTCTTAAAATTTCTTCAAATTTTGAAGTAACTTTTCATGTTATATTATTTGTGTGGGGTTTTTTGTCATGCTCAAGTAATAACAAAGGAAATAGACCTGAAACACCTGAATAATTGAATACTACCTAGACACCTTGCCTAGAATATTACTGTAAAGTGGTAAAGTCAGTTCTCCACCTGAAATGTGTGTGTTGTCTGCATTCTAGACTTCTGGATTTTAACACTGAGTTTAAAATACAAAATGTTTATACTAAAAAGACCTATGATTTTAAATAAGTAATGAATATTTTATGAAATCCCTATAAAAAGGATCTATCACTACCTTGACATTAGAATTTAGACAAGTCCTAGTACTAATCATCTTCATCGGGTCCACAACAAAATTAGGATCCTCTTTATTTTCATAGACTTTCCTATTTCACCCTATCACTTTCTACATTTCTATGTAAAGAGAATATGCCTGCCAAAAACACACTCAGAATTCCTCTGCTAACAAACACTTGTAAAAATAAAACTTTTGAAAAGGCATAAAGGGAAGAAACAGCATGTTCTAAATGCTGTGAAGATCCCAACATGATTTTCATTAGTCTTAGGCCCATGCTGGCAGCCATTTGGCTCACACTTTAATGTCTCAAATTCTGGATGTGTGCACCAGCTCTCAGTTCTAGAGCTAATGAAGAAATATTTGCATGACCTTGTTTGTAGCTTTTTTGTGCTATGTCTAATGACAAGTCACTACAAAAAAGAATTTAGCCACTTTTGAACCTAGAAAGATGTTTCAAATGTTGTCAGTTACTAAGATTACTAAATAAGACAACACATAATAGTTCCCGTGTGTTTTTTAAGTTCATGTTTTCTACCTATTTCTAGAAATAATTTTAAGTAACCAGAAAAAAAACATACACATGTAATAGAACTTGATAAATATCAAATCAAGTAGAAAGGAGATAATTACAACAAAATTCCAGCCTTAAACTCTTCATGGCAGTATAATTCAGACAAGAAATAATTTCACTGATGTAATATTATTAGAGAAAGACATTTTTCTTAGTATCAAAACCTAAGCTTAATCTATCTCATAGGAATATAGAAATTTTCAGTAAGCAATATCAATATACAATAAGATACAAGTGGTCTCAGCAATCATTTAACTGAACTACATAAAGCACTTTATTTGAAATGTTATAAATTGATGCCTCTATTTACATGAAGAGGTAAATCCTGATTACCAGAGACAAAATTCTGTGATAATACAAAAAAGGAGATTTTGAAAGTGTAAAGAATAGGTCTGTCGGAACTTCTAATATCAAACGTTAATTTACATCCTTACATTTCAAGTATCTATGTAATTTTATTTTGTTAAAGGCTGAAAACAAATCCTGAATATTAATAGATATTTTTGATAGTATTACATTCCTGGAAATTTATAAAACTTAGATTGTAACTCTTGAGTTAAAGAAGAATCATCTTTCTAAAAGCCAGAACAGCAAAAGTTTTGATGGCAGAGCCACAAAGTGTGTATGAAATATACCATTCAACTCAGGGTGAGATGGTCTTATTAATCATAAAGTTCCACAAGATACATATATATATATATATATATATATATATATATATGAGAAAGATCATATAAACTCTTGCCTTGACCATAAATTATACATTGCCTTTATTTCCTGCCTCAGACAACTGGTGTAAAAAACTGTATCCAAAATTTCCATGAAAGATTTTTTAAAACATAGGTTTGATAGCCCAACTATGTGATATGATTTGGGAATCACTGTAAATGACATAGACATTCTTAAAGACAGAATTTAAATAATATACAAAATTCTTCTCTCTTCCAAGTATCAGACTAGTAGTGGGATGGCAATTGCTACCATCACCTCTAAAACATCTCAACTAATTTTTGCAGGTCCAAAATGACTTTTGCTATCCAAAATTTAGGAAGGTTGTGCCAATAAGAAGTCTCAAAAATTAAGTTAAGACAAATACTGCTCTTATCACTCTCAGATCACGTATCAAAATTAATCCTCACTGAAATCTGTCTCTTCCACTTCAATTTCCCCGGATGTTGCCACCTCCTTTTTTGACACCCAAAGTCAGCCTGTACAAGGTTGTAGATGTATATACTAGATAACATATCATGTGGGAACAAATAAAGTTTGATTTTCTTCTCCATTCTGAGTAGTGGAGACAAATCAGAGATCAGGTGAACTGAATTAAAGTGTGGATTCAACTGGAGGAAGAGGTAGCCTATACATAGGAATTAAAATGGTATAAAGATATTAGGTCATTCCCCACACACACACACCCAAATGCTGCATTGATCTCTCTTGGTGACTGAAACTTTAAATGAATCATTTATGAAAAAGCAATATAGTTACCAAATTTCTGCTAAACTTAAATCTCACACAGATGAAGCCATCTAGCACAAATGTTTACAAGTGGATTGTTTACTGTGACTGTCCTTAGGAAAAAAGGGTGCAAACAAGTGCATATTGAGAAGAAAAGGGCAGGTAGTTGGCCTCTGACTAGAAGAGACAGGACTGAGAGAGATGTCTCAGCGTGAGAGACAGGGCAGTCCAGGTAGCCCAAGGGATAAGGGACCAGGGTAAGGGGGTTGATAAAGACTGTAAGTTTAAACCACCTTCCAGCTTGCCCCAAAGTGCAAACAGCTATCAAAAACTCCATGCGGTTTTTTACTGAGAGAGAAAACTTTCTGAAGAGTGACGCTTAATCAGACAACTCCTTTAGGATACTTTCAACCTCCCTTTATTCTTCGTCATAAACATACAGAGTCTCAACTAATCAATGTATCCTACCTACCCCACATCTGGTTTCGACCTATTTTCAATCAGGGAGCTACTTGCGGACTAGCTTGAAGTAATCACCTAGGTCAAAGTATGCCTTCTTTGGCAGCTGAGTCACAAAGATGATGAAGCAACCACTTGAATTTACCCAGTTGTATTCAAATTTTATTCTAATTACCTTTGCAAAGAATCTTGACTTGCACAAAGGATCTGTTCTGCACATCAAACAAACAAAAAAACCAGAAACTGTTGAGTTGCATGTCTCAAGCGAGTGGCACCTGAGCATATAACTCATCAGCAAAGGATAAGGACTTGCCATACAAAAGAACCACCTGCCTCAATTTCAACTCCCCAGTAGAGGATCGACTAAAGATGCCAGCTAAGTAGGTATGATTTTATCTCACACACCTTGATACCCTGAACTTTTGCAGGTGCTTCTAGGCTTGAGCTTGGGGTCATTTGTTCAATTGTTATGCCTTAGATTTGGGGGATTCATTGTGGAATTTTAGTTATTTAGTAAAACTGCATAAAATATATAAATACAAATTCAGATAGAAACAGATTATGATATTAAATTTATATGTACTTTATAGATTTATATAAATTTATATTTTAAAAAATTTTAAAAGATCTGAGCTATTATTTTGTTTTAAGAATTACAAAAGTATGTTGTTAGTATTAATAATACTGTAATAATGCATAATCAATACACAAAAATATTGCATTTTATATAATTATATTCCTTGAAGTCTACTCATTCAATAACCACCATAGAATGTCAGAAACTCCATCCTTAGATTTCTACTTTCTTGTAGTTAAGTCTTAGTCAACAACCAGTGACTGTAACTGCTTTTAGTATTTAGCACTATTAACATTTATCTCTGCTATATTTAGCAGAAATATATTGTGAAGGAAGCACAAAACTGATAATTACTTTTTAAATTTTTCTGTTTTAAGAGAAAAAAAATTTGGTTTTATTCTATAACAACTTTAAATTCTTAACCCCCAATTTTAAATTCTAAAGTATATAATTGGTAAGTAGAGAAGCAAGAATTAAAGAGTCAATGAGGAAAGTTCGGCTGTATTAGAGAAAGAGTGTCTCTTCTACCAAAACTGAACCTTAACTCAATCCATTAAACTGTATCTACATTTTGCCTGGCCAAAGATTCCACTACAGTGAACAATTTCTCCCATAATCCTATCATTTCCTTTACTGCTATTCAGATATTCCTAAACTTGCTGTAAAATGTACATTCTAGTACAGTAGATATCAAGTTCAAATTTGTCTCTCCACATCTTACTAACAAAAAGTGCAGCATTCACAGAATTCAAACACTGCCTCTGAATGTATTCTGTTGAAAGAATCAAACACAATATTTCCCTTTTAGAGGGCTGTGCAACCATTGTAAACAGCAAGGGATTGCATAATGTTTCAAAAGTTTTTCCAGTGCTATGTCATCCATGTACTTTAATAGTTAATGTGTTTTTAAAATATATTTTGAGGAGTTGATAAGAACTTGTGTAGTTTCAGAAAACAGAAAATAAAAGGATTCCCTCAGTATGCATGGACTTAAACTTTAAGCATGCTCTTTATTGCTTTCTCAACTTAGTGCCAGAATTACCAAGTTAAGATGAAAGAGAGGCATTTCCTTTCCTGATAGTCCTGGAGGTACCTTAAGGGGTTTAGCATTACTTACCTGAAGATGGGTCTTTGGAGATGTTTCTTCCTGATTGTGACATGGTCATCCATTTAAAGGTGAAGGTTTAACTTCTTCCTGGAAAAGACTCCAGAAAATCCAGGGAGAGAAAGTGCAAGTTTATCCTAAACTATTGTGCTGCAAGGAGCCAAGAAGGAAAAAGTAATTTCCTCTTTCTCTTTTTGGGTGCTGGGAGAAAGCTTCCCTGCTCTCTGCCAGCTGAGCAGTGTGTCCATAGAGGCCACATAAGACAAGCACATTGGGGCACTCCCCCACAGAGCAGGGTGTGCAAAACCACCAAGAGTCACGTTGATATGAGAAAGAGAAGAGTGCAGGACCCTCGGAAACAGAACAAAACAAACAGAAAACTTCCTAGTGCAGTGTCACCCAGGTAGACGCTCCCTAAGTTATTGCAGCCATGAGAGCAGCCCTTCCACATGCTGGTCAAGCCCGGAAAGCCAAGTCCCTCCCTGTCTTTAAAACAGCCTGTTCTGAGGCTCCACTTTTTTTCTTCAAAATAAAAGTTGTACAGCTGGTTCAGCCGTCCCATGTGAGTACCCTCTGTAAGTATGTTCTGTTAAAATAAGAACTGTATACAAGCTAATGAAGAAAGATAGACTCGGGCTGTGTGGCTGGCTGTACTTCAAGAGATTATAATTATTTTACAATCTTGCTTTTATTCACGCTGGTTAACGTGTGGAGACAACTCATCATTTTTGGCACTCATAACCTAATAACCTACACTTGGCTGAAGTTGAAGATGCCATTTCAACTGATAGAAACTCATGTGAAGTCAGCCAGAGCTACATAACTTAGATGAACAAGAACTGCTCAGTTCCTGTCAGTGACACTGTCCCCAAATGTCTGGTCCCAAATGTGGCTTTCCAATGCAGAAGGGACACGGCAAAAATGACATGGAAATGCTCACACTTAAAAAAAAAAATCCCCCCCCAAATTTCCTGGAAACCTATGATTTGTATATTATATGATAAAATTTGACTTTATGACTATAAGAGGAAAGAAAAGTAAGTATATGAAGGTAGTCATGAATAGCTGAAGATAAATGACACTACAATTATTTTATTTGGAAACAGATTCACACTGTAATTCCTCTGCTAGTTACAGATAAGGTGAATCCTTGTATTTCACTATAGCTTCATTGGAAATGTCCCTGTACCTTAACAAAATTTCTACCAAACCAATAATAATGTCATGAGATTCTAGGTCAGAGGTTTAATGTGTAACAAAATAAACTGTCAAAGCAGTCTTAAATATTTACATTTAAAATGTTTTATAAAAAAATGTAAATGTCGGCCCTTCCTGGTGGGAGCACGTTAAAGCACAGCACTAAGAAGGTAAGGCCACTTCCACATGAGTTCCATCCCAGCCTGTTCCGGAAGTGACCACATGGTGAGGCAGACCTCTTCTGACCCGCCCGCTGCTCTCCTCAGCAGTGTACTTTGTCAGTCAGCCTGTTCTGCTCCCCACTCTCTCTGGTGAAAGCTCTCACCACCCCTACACCTCTGGCCTGTACCCCAGTTCTGTATGAATAAATAAATAAATCTTTAAAAAAAAATGTAAATGTTTTTAAAATTTACATGTAATATAAAAATGGGAAAAACAGCATCCTCCCGGGTGGGCATAGTGGTTTAAAGCACAGTAGGAAGAAGCTCAAGTCACTTCAGCACGAGCTCGTCCCTGTCCTGGAGGTGACCCACATGGTGAGGCAGACCTCTTCTGACCCGCCCGCTGCTCTCCTCAGCAGTGTACTTTGTCAGTCAGCCTGTTCTGCTCCCCACTCTCTCTGGTGAAAGCTCTCACCACCCCTACACCTCTGGCCTGTACCCCAGTTCTGTATGCATAAATAATTTTTTTAATGGGAAAAACAAAACATACATTCCTGTAGTTAAAGATCCATAGCAAAAATGTTCAAATGTCATGAAGGAGGATATGACCATTTAGGTTGTCATCTGTAGTCCTTTGCCACTTTCTATATACTTCCACAGGGACATAAATACTTCTGTTTGTTACATCCAGAGGAAAGACAAAGGACAGAGAATTACAAAGAAATATCTGATTTTACTGAATAATTCTATTCCACATAGGGAATGGAATCAGTATGAGAGAACAATGAATGAAAAAAAATAAATTTGTTCTAGTCCTAGGTTTACAAACATACAGGGCCTTTGTGGGGAAATTTCTCACTTATCTATGTCCCAGTTTCCTCATTTGTAAAATGAAGTTATCAATTGCTTCTAGGTTCTAGGTTCCTTTCCAGCTTTAATGGTACCATTACGCCATTTCAATCCCATCCATATTCCCAAAAACAGATGACTAGATCAAGAAGATGTGGTGCATCTATACCGTGGAATATTATTTAGCAATCAAAAACTATAAACTCATGCCACTCACAGCAACATGAATAGAGCTGGAAGGGATTATGCTAAGTGAAATAAATCAAGAAGGAAAAAGAAAAATATTGGATGGCTTCACTTATAGGAGGAATATAAGGGAAACACATAAGGAGAAGGGAAAAATAATAAATAAATAAATTAGCAGACAAATATAAACCAGAAACATTCTGCAGAGGAGGGGAGAAGAAGAGGGAGAGGTATTAAACAGAGGAGAAGAGAACACAAGGAATTCCAGTGATGGTTCACAGGTCACTGGGTGGTGGGAATGTTACAGGGACAACATCTAAGAGACCACAAACACTGTACAAAAATGAACAATCATGTCAAATGTATGTGTCTGTAAGTATATAGATATTATATTACTGTATTGTTCATTGTGTTCTCAATCCATCAGCCCTAGAAAGGGCTCCCTGATATTAAGAATAATCAATGAATATGTTCTAAGATCTAAAGGAAAGTTGTTCTGTTTTATATATATATATATATATATATATATATATATATATATAAACCTTGCCTAAAATCAAGGAACACACATTTAAATCTTAACTTTAGCAGCGATTTTCGCTTCAATTCCCTGCACATCCGTTTCCTTACGTCAAACTGAGACACTGGACTGCATGACCTCTAATATCCTATCCAGCTCTAAATTTTTGTGGTTCTGTGACTGACCTTAAGATAAAATGTCAAGTTATTTAAATTTAGTGTCCAAGCAAGAATAAACTCTCTAGTCATTTTTAGCTCTTAACCATTACAAGGTCATGCAATCTACAGAGTACTTTTCATCCCTATTGTTTGAGGACTGAAACTATAATGCATACACTACTATTTGAATGTGGATATAAATTACAGTAATGTTATATTTTCTGATTAAAAACATTTTTTCACTATAGCTTAACATTCAACTTGGAACAATTCTCACTAGAACATAAACTCCAGGAGGACATGGATTAGTGTTTGTCTTATCCCTTGTCCATGGAATATAAGACACTCAGTGGGTAATTTATAGAATGAAGAAGTACATGAACTAAATCCTGATTGATGTTATTTCATCATCTTCTGACTTAATATCTTTCTAAAAACTCAGTCATATCTGGCAGATATTCAATCCATGTATATTCTAACCCATTATATTTATTCTAGAAGGCACATGAAATTAGAGGAAAATGGACTTCTTTGACCATGAAAAGCAGGAAAGGAGTGACTTCAAACCCAAACCTGTTCCTTTCAGTGCTCTCTATTACTTCTAACAATATCTCTTATCTGGTCACCTGGCTTCCCGCAGTCATCTACTGAAATATGTTCCTGCTCGTTCATTTGGCCCATTCAGAGTTGTACAGTCACTCCCTTCTAATTGATTCCAAACTCAGTCTTCTGTGGTGCTGCAGGACCCTCAGTCACAGTCTTCATCTAGATCCCTGCCCACACTGTCACCCTTTTGGCTTCTGTGTAGGATCTCATAGAAGTATGCCCAGTTCATGCAAATACATTGGCTCCATCTCATCAGATTTCCCTACAAGGCAAACACAACTTACTGAGCACTCCATTTCAAATAAGCACTGAGAAATAATTTGGGATTAACCTTATCACACAGCATTATATTTGTTTTCTAACTCTGTTGTAACTCACTAAGGCACTGAATACATTCTCTGCTTTAAACTTTCACTTTCAACCAAACATGCTTCCCACCTGGGATTTCAACTCTGAGCTAAGGAGTAAAAATATTTTGATTGTTTGTACAAAATAGCTTTAACCTGGGTCACTTCTCTCCTGGGAAGAAGATACTTTACCCATCTCATATGGCAGAAAATCTCTTACTTTGTCATTCATGCTTTATAATAACTTCAAACCTGGATCATGTATAGTCAGGTAGATCTTCCAGAATTTTGGAAAGCCTTTTATGGTGTGAATACAACCTGATTTTCAAATATTATTTTACAGGAGATTCAAAAGTTCCATTTAGGTATTCAAAGCCAGGCTTCTCACTGGTCTTTAACTTCATCTGTGAGAACCCTAATCTCACCCCCATCCTTGCATGAAGCAAATTAATGTCTCTGGTTGACTGGGAGAAGGTAAGATTATACTCATAAAAACAAAGAGAAGAATACATTATTCTCATTATTTTATCAAGTTTTCTAACTCATTCAATGCTGTTGGAGCATGGTGAATAAACACTGTATTAACATTCTGTCTGGTTGGAAACTCACCTCCTATACCCTATCTCAAAACTCTGGTCTTTCAATTTGTTCTTCACTATCATGCCAGGACTCTGCTGATTTCTGCCTCTTTTGCACACACTGTTCTTTATAAAATGGCCTCCTCTGCTCACTGTTCTGATTTCAGTTGCAGTGCCACCTCCTCAGAGGGTGGACTCCTGTGACGACCCCGTCTGAATTTCATACCTGCAGCACGGCCCTTTTTCCATCATGGTAAATATCATACATAATTTGTGGTATAACTATTTGTTTCCAATCTACTTATTTTATGAATGGATAAATTCATTTTATAGGATACAGTATCTCAGGAGAGAAAAAAGGCAGAAAATATAAATGCTACTGATTACTATAAAAATAAAGCTAGTCTTATACCGAAAATATATTCTCTTCATATGTATGACTGTAAGAACCTAAAAATAGACCCTTGCTGATCTTTGCATTCGAATGATTTTCTAATTCTTCCATATATGTTTTTTCTTAGAATTTGTCATTATACTTCAAATTGGGAGCTTTATATGTGTAAGGATAAATTTAATATCAAAATTTAAAATCCCTTTGAAGTGGTTCTCAATGACCAAAATGGTTTCTACCTTATAACACAACCTGAAAGTTATATGTTATAATGCAATGTTATTTCCATTTTAAAAATGATAAAAATGAAGTAGTACAGATTAAGTGTTCCCCTGATTGGTGAGCTCTTCAGCCAGGTATCAGTATTGAGTCTTTCTACTTCACAAAATAGAAGAAATTCCTCTTTGTCATTGAAGTGTAGAAACAGGTTAGTTAAAATTTGATTGGCTCCAATTAGCACTCCCACAAGTTCTGACACCCTTTGGAGCTGGCAGTCAAACAACTTCCTTTGAAAGAGTGTGACAATTTGTGAAAATATCATCAACAACAACAGCAACAAAGGAAATCATTTAAAACAACCTCTCATAGCCAAACACTCCCCACCCCCGTTCAATGTGTAATCAAGCAACATATAAAACTACTATAAAAGGAAGTAAATTTGGCATGGGGGTAGTTAAATAAATGTTACAAAAAGCAATGTCAATATAAAATACTTTTGAGTTAAAGAACTAAGAAGAAGATGGGTGAACTGAAGCTTGAAGGCTGACAGGCTAAGAGAAAGAGCATCAGCCATAAGCACCAGGGAATAAGAGATCTGCATGGCACATTGTGGCTTCTGCAATGATGGAGGCTCATACCATAACAAAACAGGAGGAATTGTAATCAGGGAAATAATTGATGTGATATCACCATTTAAAAGCATGTGATTCAGATGTTTTTACGACTCTCAAACATGCCAAAAATATTCTTAACTGCCAATTCTTCAGTCAGTGGAAAGTTGTCTAAAAGTAGTTACATGCTGAGACTCGTTCAGTTTCTCTGAAGCTCTGAAACTCATCACTAAATCATTAACTTAGCATCAGTATTGAGTCATCATTACCAGCTACCCTCCATATTTTAAGCTTGATTTCAGCATGATTCTAAATTCAATTAGATTTATTTTAAGTCTGTTTTAAGCTTCCAGTAATGGTTATGAATAAATGTGCAGAACTACCACCAAGAAATGAATTGAATCAATGTCAGTAAATGGAAAATTCCTAAATGCTAACCTATTGACTTTCCAAGCTTTCAGAATTAGACAGTGATAGAGATAATCTTGACTCACACTGACTTTGAATAGAAGCAACCACTCAGTTTGTTAAGCTTTTAATAGTATGTGTGGTAGGTTCTGTATAAATAACACAAATATACAGAAAAAGATTGCTAACCCTGATTACCTTTCTAAAACAAAAATGAGTAATTAGCAAAGAAAATAAAGAGACCACAAATACATGTGCCATCATATTAATTCACTTCTCAAAAACTCATTCCAGCTTCAGCTGTTCTGTTTCAGCTTATTTTCCCCCAACTACATATCCCCTTAAATGACCTATCTTTGCCAATCTCATCTCTGGAATTACTATTTTATTTTTCATATCAGGAGAGCATTCCTGTCAACTATTCTATGGCATGCTACAGTTACCATAATTCATTTGCATGTTCATCTAATTAACCTTAACTCCCTATACAGAAT
Source organism: Condylura cristata (assembly GCF_000260355.1). Classification (NCBI taxonomy): domain Eukaryota; kingdom Metazoa; phylum Chordata; class Mammalia; order Eulipotyphla; family Talpidae; genus Condylura; species Condylura cristata. The sequence goes on along the minus strand of NW_004567103.1, from coordinate 37,580,780 downwards.
TTAAACTAATCCAAAGAACATTTCCCCAAACACAACATTGGACACATCTCATACAAAGGGTCTTTTACTGACCAAGTACTAAGAATCAGGTCCACATTAGAAGTTCTGCTTCTTTCGTTAACATGATGAACCTTCATCCTGATCTAAGGCCCTAGATAACGTCAGTCTTCCTGCATCTGCTCTTTTCTCCACCTGGCCCAATGGAAGCAACAGAGATTATTGGTCATTTCCTGTGATATCAGTACTTTCTGTTAAACCTATCATTTAGTTCTACACAGCACACTTAGAAGGTATCTTCAAGTCACACACAAGGAAACTGAAGTTGAAAAAAGTTATATAATTTGCCAAAATTCCACCTCTCATATATTAGAGTAACTGAGTTTGGACTTATATCCCATGCTGATCTCCTGTTTCTTATTAATAAGGCCTCTCTGTGATCATGTTCTTATTTTTAATAGTAGTCTTGAGGGGGGAATAAAAGGCATCTTAGATGACCATATCTTTGTTTTGTGAGTGACAGAGTGAAATTTTTATTTACATATTTTTTTACAACATTGTACATGACTCAGAGGTAGACGATCACAACTCTTCTGGTTCCCTCACCACACTATCACCAGGATACCTTTAGTCCTCTACCACAGTCCACTGCTCTAGCTCCATACTACCCTCTCTCCCCCTCTGCTCAGTGTAACTCTCTGACCATCTGAATTAGGTTTAACTCTAAAAATTCAGACTTAACTTCAGAAGCACATTCTTTTGATTTGTATCATTCTCACAATATAAACCTCAACTTGCATGGATCAGTGAACCAGATAAAAAAATAAGAGGAGGCCCTCCCTGGTGGCGCAGCGGGTTAAAGCACAGCACTAAGAAGTTAAAGCCACTTCCGCATGAGTTCGATCCCCGCCTGCCCCGGAGGTGACCACATGGCATGACAGACCTCTCCTGACCCGCCCACTGCTCCCCTCAGCAGTGTACTTCACCGATCTGCCTGTTCTGCTCCCCACTCTGTCGCTGGTGAATCCTCTCACCCTCCGCATCTCTGGCCTGTACCCCAGTTCTGTATGAATAAATAAATAAATCTTTAAAAAAAAAAAAGAGGAATAAGAATGGTTTAAAATTTAAATTTTACCATGAATTAGTCCTATAGTCTTCATTGAACAAAAGTGGAGAAACTAAACTTCTGGTCAAAACACCACTGAGAAACTCCAAGAAGATAACAATTAAGGCAGAGAGAGAGTAAACAAATAATTGAACTTGCAGTTTTATCCCCAACATACAGAGTGATTCTACAATGCAAAAGTGGGTATCTATTTGCAATTTGCTTTGAAATCATGCCCACAACAACCTGTCTTATTAAAAAAAATTAATTCATTAATTAAAATTCTCTATCTTCTTTCAAAAACACACAAGATATTTCAACTTTGCAAAAAAAAAAAAAAAAGAGTAGACGGACTCTATTCATAGACCTATACAGCTCAGAGTTGCCTGGGAGATACTTGGCCCTTTACTGTACTACAAGGATAATAATGGTACCTGCTGCCATTTATTGAACACCTACTATGAACCAGGTGTTGCTGAGTGCTCTGCAAACACTGTCACATTCCATCCTCTCAAACCAGCCTGGGTTAGGAATTAATATCCTATAGAGAGAGAGCTAACATTTCAAATTAGGACTGGCAAAGCAAGGGTTTGAGCCTAGGACTGCTTTCCTCCTCCGCCCATGCATTAACCGCTTGTGCCCTCCATGACTAGGACTATATATCTTTCCGTTTGGTTGCCTTTTTCTATTCCTCCCATTCACTTTGTATTTTTATCCTCACTCCCTTGTTTGTTCCTGTGTCTTGAATAATTTTCTTTTCCTATGAGCTACAAGTGTTATTGACAAACTTTGTGACCATTCTAACTCACTTTCCTCAGTTGTCCTACATCTGTATTAGATCACTGCTGTTTTGAATGTACACATTGTTTTAGTATAGGAAGCATGGGCATCTATTTTTTGACCTTGAGGTAATGAGGTATTTGTTATAAATAGAATCATAGACTCCTGGAATCTGAAGGGGCCTTCAAGGTCATGTCATTTACTCTCCTAACCACTACAGAAGTCCTCTGGCTTTTTTATTCAGAGAACACTTACTACCAAGTGCCTTTTACTCTGATCTCTGACCCTAAGAACCTATCATGACATGAAAACATCATCTTAGCCAATTAGACTTATAGTTAAGGAGAGGTGTTTTCCTTCTACCAACTTCCTCACCTGATATACAATCAAAACAACAGCAATGTGCTCCAGCAATGAAGGGAAAACTGACTGACTTGGGGCTTACCAAGAGGTAGTACAATTGGTAACGAGCAGTGAAAGATAAATTATGATTTTAGGTACATTTTTGCCTTAAATGCAACCATTAAAAAATAACATGTAATAGTGAAATAAGCCAGAAAAAAAAGGAAAAATACCGGATGATTTCTCTCACAGCAGGAATATAACAGAACAGGTGAGAAAATAATGATAATGATGAAGAGCTATATACCAGAGACATTTTTGGGGGGTGGAGTGGGGCATGGGATCAAAAACAGTCAGGGGAGGGAAATACACTGGACTATGGTGATGGTACATGGATGATCTGGTGATGAGAAACCCTAGGGGATTGCAACTGAGATGGAAAAATGCACAAAAATGTCTAAAAATAAACTCTTATAAAATTTAAAATAAATAAATTTTAGTAATGTTATCAATTGTAAAAAAAAAGTCAATTTCACTGTCCAATGTGACAAAGGAAGTAACAGTTTTTAAAATAACAATGATTATAAAGTTTAAGGCCATCTCCTCAAGGAGATCAAGTTTAAAAGGAAAAAAAATCTATACTTAAAAGTTAATTTCAATACACTTCAGTAAGTATATTCATAAAATGAATAAAAAAGGACAAAAGAACTCATTAAAAAAAACTGAACAAAGACTCACAGAGGAAATTATTCTGTTTTAGTAAGGTTTAGCCAATCAGAAATTTACCAGTGAAAATTATTACTATTTTACTAGGAAGTCCAATCAATGGAAAATAGAAAACAATACAATAATATGAAATGCCATAGTATGTAGGAAATCTCAGGTATCTTAGTGCAAATGAGGCTAAAATATTGAGGAGGGATGGCAGGGGATCAAGCTGGAAAATGATATAGATGCTAAGTCACATGAAATGCATGGGAGGAACGTAGACTCTATAAATGGGCAATGGAGAGAAACGGGTCAGCCACTGTCAGGGAAATGGCACCTTCAACATTGCTGATGAAAATAAGGAGGATTTTTTTTTTTAAGTATAAGTCTGAGTGCAGAAATATCATTAAAAAAGTAATTTTGGTATATGTAATAATTTGAAATAAGTCAAAGGTATTAATTGGAAGAGACTGAGCCTACTCAAGATATTAGCAAATGTACAGCATAGGGTTTAATGAGTAATAGTGTAAATTGAATGAGAAAGCATAATATAGGAAGACATAATGGCAATAAAAAAAGAAAGAAGTGTGATTAAATGTTCATTGTTGGCACAGTCTGTCTGCAATACCGAAGAATGGCATAAGACAAGATGATTTATGAAAAATTAGATATTAAACTTAAGTATAGAGTAAAAAAGTCAGTTATAGAGATAAATGGTGGGGGTAGATATTTCAACATATATATAAAACCACAATGTGGATGGCACTGCTCACAAAAAACATGCAGAAGAGAAAAAGCCCATGAAAGAACACTGGCAAGTGAAGGATGGTGAGGGAAGAGTACCCAGTGTAGATGCACAAGGACAAAAAATTCAGGAGGAAACACTTAACACTTAACAAAGATAAAAGGAATGACATGTTGGAGAAAGCTGTCTCTACTATGAAATGTGGAGAGCAATAAATAAAGAAAAAGAAAGAAGAGAAACTTTTTCATTAAAGTTGACAACATGAAAGCCACTAGTGACCTTAGTGAAAGCAATTTCTGTACCATAACAATCACATGTCCAATGAAAGTTTTAAACCAAGAAAACACAGGAGTCTGGGGAATTTTCTGATTAGGTATATACTAAAATTCATTAATTTTGCATGTGGAAATCAATATGAAAGCTATGGACTAACTATACAAATATTTGGAGTCACAGAACAAAGAAATATGACCACTGTTTACATGACAATATTTTGACTCAAGGAAATGTTTTTGGCTGTATTTTTTTTTTCACTTTGTTTTCTTCTGGGGAAAGAGAGGACACATGTAAGAGCTCAAAAGAGGTCTAAGTCCAGAAAATATCAGGACAAGATTGCCCTATATGTCCTCTTCAGCCTGGCACTCACCTGGACAACCTGATAACCTTTACTGGGGAATAGGATAATAATTTTTTGGGTTATTTTATATGCAAGAGTGACATGCTACGAATCCTGGATATATTAAGTATAGCCACAATCTGTCTCATGTCTCTTCATCATTTTTTCAGAGTTCATTTCCAGGCTCCTAGTTCATTTCCAGGCTCCATTTTGATGTTCAAGTCCCAGGCTACAGCAAACACCTAGAGTTAATGTTCTATGTAATTTTTTTTTGAAACTGACTTCTACAAAAATGTAACAGCTGTATGTTTCATTACCTCAAAATGACACTGAAAGCCAGATGTCATGACAAAGAAATAAAATTTATGAATGTATTAGCATATGATAAATACTTGCTATTGGATTCCAGGGCATGATTATCAAGAAATATAAAAGTAATCATGTTAAGTTGATTGATGTTATTTAGTTACAGGTACCTTTTAAATCACACCACACATAATCAGATATGTATTCTTCTGAGCTATTCACAGACTTTATATATTTCACTTCCATTCTAATAAATGCCTATTTGTGTATTATTCATTCAAAATAAATAATAAATACTTGACATATTTTCTGTACCACTGGGGAAAAAAAGGTATTTTTCAAATAAAAACAGTGCTCTCTGGGGAAAAGAATGAAAACTATAAGGCACTCTCAACATGACATAATTTGATTTTTCCAGATTAGCCAAATACCCAATGCTATTATCCCAATAAATACAGTATATTGCACAATTATTATCACAATGCTGTTTCTTCGATGCACCCTTTATTTTTTTCCTTCACTTAAAATGTTGCTTTTGTTTGTTGAACTGCTCTCTCATCTGTTTCACTGCTATTTCTGAGTCAATTCTATATCAATTAATGTAACTTCTAGTTAATTAATGTAGCTTTTAATTGACATAAACAGTAGATAATATCAATCTTCCATCATTTTTCCCTTCCTATAAACTTTTCTTTGACAATAATATGTTTATTCTTTAAAAAAAAAATGTACTCATCAACACAATCACTTTATCCTACTGACTTAAGGAAAAGATTATTAAGGATAGTAGGAGCCAGATTTCTCATGATTGGAGAAATTAATTCTAGACCTGGAAAGAGGAAACAGTCCATTGTCATAGATTTGTCTACAAAAAAAAAAATTTACAGTTTTATGTAGTCTGTAAAGGTAAAATTTTTACTTGTTTAAAATCTTTCAACTTGAAATATCCTCAAGATGGTTAAGCTCTTTAATGTAATATGTAAAATTATATATTTAGGTTTCATTTACAATATATATTACATATTCTAGCTTTAGCTCTCAAAAATCTCACAACTCATTTAGCCACTACACTGACATTGGACCACTTTCAGTTCATCTAGATCATTATTTACTTCAGAGCTTGTTCACTTTTTAGTAAGAATGGCACATATTAAAAAAAAAAAAAAACTAGCACAACAAATGTTGGTAAGGACATGGAAAAAAAGGAACTCTCCTACACTGCTGGTGAGAATTCAAATTGGTCCAACCATTATGGAAAGGTATTTGGATGTTTCTCAAACTGCTAAAAATGGAGCTTCCATATGATCCAGCAATTCTACTCCTAGGTATCTACCTAAAGAACACAAAATCATTAATTCAAAAGGGCACATGCACCCCTCTGTTTACTGCAGCACTATTTACAATGGGCAACATGTGGAATCAACCCAAATGCCCAAAAATAGATGACTGGATCAAGAAGATGTGATACATATACACAATGGAGTATTACTCAGCAATCAAAAAAAGAAACACATGCCATTTGTAGCAACATGGATGGAGCTAGAAGGGATAATGGTTAGTGAAATAAACCTGAAATAAAAAGGAAAAATACTAGATGGTTTCACTCACAGCAGGAGCATAATGGGTCAGGAGAAAAAAAGCATTTGTAATAAAGTAAAGCTAAAATCAACAAACAACTATAAACCAGAAACATTCTGGGGGGTGGAGTAGGAATAGCATCAAAACACAGGTTGGGAAGAGCACAAGGGAACTATGGTGATGGCACATAGGTGAACTGGTGGAAATTCCACAGGATTACAAATGATATGAAAAAGCATACATTGTACAAAAATGAAGAATGATGTAAAAAATATTAAAAGCAAAAATGAAAGAAGTTGTTCATTTTTAAGGGTATATTCCTTTAATCTTCCCCCAGCCAATCCCTGCTTAACATTCAACCTTTACTGTATCTCTTACTTCCAGAAGCCCTCACAATGAACTGACATAAATATCCCTTTTCTGGCTGTTGAGCACCCTTTCTTTATTTTCAAGGTATCTATAATATGCTTACAATAACTTATTTTAGCCAACCATCAACTATAACTTTTCTATCTTATTTTGTGTTGATGAACTAACTCCTATTTGTAACCTATTCACTGTTAACACTATCTTCCATAAACTAGATTGACAATAATTAAATGCAAAGCTATATTGTTTTTTTTGTAAATTCAGATTTTGAGTTTGGGAAGAAATCTATGCACCATTTCCTTGTTGTGTTACCTGAGAAAGCCTACAAGCAATGACAATTCTGTAGAAATGATTATACCTAGCACCAAGATCTTGACATCTGCATGCCATTTTCTGCTAAAAGAAATTTGTCTACCTACCTACCTATCCATACAGATATGCACACATACCTGTTTTTCTCCTAGAGAATATCTTCAGCACATAATATGGCTATTATTAGCTTTTTTGAATAGGATGAAGAAAAAGGAATGGAAAAGATAGCTTAACCCCTTTGGGGTTTAGTATACTAAAAGGGTCCTGAGACTCACAAGTTAAACTTTGACATACTTTGGATCGGGGTCAAAAAATTGTTTATATTGGCTGTGGAAAATAGAATGCTAGACTATGTTGGACCATACTATAATTGTATTTGAAAATCTATAATGTGCGGCAGATAGTACGTTTAAATAAGTTTCTGTCAAACCATTTACTTAAGAAACAGAAATAAACTTTTGCAAAAAGAAAATAAGGAAGGGATCTTTCATCTAAACTATAAATATTATATTGAGATGTAACAGCAAAGACAGGATGGCCAAAACTCATTTTTTTATTCACATAAAAACAACAGTTAAACAAATTACTTAGAGTAAATAGTTTGTCTTGAGCTCTCTCCTCAAAATAAACATTCCTTCTCCCATCTGACATAGCATCAAATGACACTGTTTTGCTTCTAAACAGAATTGTTTTTTCTAAGGTTCATGAATGCTGATGATTCCCTTCAGGAGAATTGAAACCTATAAATATTATTCTAGGGACATGATCTGGGAGTTTAAAGGAAAATATTTCATGTCAATAAGAATGAAATTAGCTTCAACATGGAAACATACAAAAGAATATCCATAATGGCACAAGAATATATTTGAACCATTTATGTGGTGTTAAAGGGGAAATACTGTATAGCTTTGAATACCATTACTTAGATCAGTTTCTGCCTCTGGCGATGACAATTTAAACATTTCCTGTTTCTTGCAAGTATTTATTTCTGTCTTGCACCTGCCTAATAATTGTTTTTCTTTTTTTAATTTGTTTTTTGTTTTTCATTTTTGCAGCTCAAAAATACTAGGGCTGTTTTAATGATCCATGTGCTGGCATATAACTGCTCATGCCTCCTGAGTATTTTTTTAATAATAATATCATAGCTTATTTTTACATCATTTTGTGCCTTTTTCCATCTCAGTTGTAATTTCCGTGGGCTTCCCATGACCATATCACCAGTGTGCCATCACCATAGTCCAACAGTTCCTTCCTCCCACTGTTTTTGATCCCATTTCCCAGGCTACTCCCATAAAATGTCCCTGGTATATAGAGACATTTTATGTATATATATATATATATGTGTGTGTGTATATATATATATATATATATATATATGCTGAGTGAGCTCATGTAAACATGATGCTATGACTAATTAATATATATATAATGTGTGTATGTATATATATATAATATGTATATAATATATATAATGTATTTATATATAGCATGATTTTCTCCCGAGTACTTTTTTAAACCCTCAATCATGACTTGATATTTTTTTAAACCCTCAATCATGACTTGATATTTTAAAATGTTCAATATAGTCAAGGACTTTTAGCATCAAAACAAATTTCATCAAACTTATTAGACAATCAGTTATAATAGAAATGATAACATGCTGGGTCATGAATATTCACTACCATCAATATTTAAAATGCAAATGTACAAGATAAAAGTATGAGCATGATCCTACTTAAAATGCTAATAAGCAAGATAAAAGTACAGGTATGTTTTAAATTCACTTCTGTTTAAATGGTAGTCATAGCATCATGTTTATATGATCTCAGCTTTTATTCTTATATGAATATTTTAAATATCATAGTCAGAATATATTAATTTTAAAAAGTAAACCACTTAATGATGGTTTCTTAAGAACATTTAGTGGTATTCTAAATTACTTATTAAGTGAAAGGAATGTGTATTTATCAACCTCCTGTATGGAAGAGATGTGGACTGCTCAATCTGTTATAACTGCTTACCAGTGAAGTAATGCAAGATTCAGCCGACGTAGGTAAAAGATTAATTTATCTTAGCTATTGACTACAAAAAATCATGTTGTTTAGCACAAGGAAACCCATGTGAGAAAGTGGAGAAAAGTGTTATTGTCAAATATTTGTTAAAAAGTACTATCTGCTGTTTTGGTCAGGTGTGGTATCTACAATATTGTTCAATTAAGACTAATAATTCCCTTAATGACATGTCAGATTTAAGAACTGACAGAGATGTTCATTGACTGTGAAGTAAAGAGTGTGATGATTCAGCTTACATTTCACCTTGTAGAGGGAAATATAAGGAGGTGAATAATTAACAGATTCATTAATTTTGTTGTTAACTGACCTACATCAAACACTGGAATTGTTAAATTCAAAGGATTAAGTGTTACTTTGTGGTATTATTAACTGACATATTCTCTGGTATAAACATAGGAAATCTCTGAAATTATCAATTTTCATTAAAATATCAACTCCTCCTGTAACAAAGTGTGTGATCTTTGGAATGTTACCCAAAATATTTAAATTTCAATTTCCTCACAAAGAAAGTAGTTGAGATCACCTGATGGTATTTTTATTTTTTTTTTTTTGCACTTTAAATAATATATCTAGAACTACAGAACACTAAGACCAACATAGGATACATGGTAAATCTGTACAAAATATTTGGTTTTGATTTTTATCTATGCTAATTTATACAATTTATATCTTTTTTAGGTATTAGCTTTTTTCCCTGTAACGCCTTCATGTAGGTAACATTAAAAATTAATAGATTGGCCCTCCCTGGTGGCGCAGCGGGTTAAAGCACTGCACTAAGAAGCTTAAGCCACTTCCGCATGAGTTCGATCCCCGCCTGCCC
>NW_004567103.1:37529087-37570665 GCF_000260355.1 Condylura cristata | reverse complement strand
TGGTGAATCCTCTCACCCTCCGCATCTCTGGCCTGTACCCCAGTTCTGTACGAATAAATAAATAAATCTTTAAAAAAAATTAATAGATTTATGTATTTTCCACTGTTAATCTTCCTATTGTCATTTCTATAGACCCACTTACCAAACCTAGGAGGGTCTAAGGAAAATCTTTTCTACTTTTTCCTACCCTATATTATATAACCATGTACACTCTCTTCATATCTTATAGATCACTTTTTATTACGTAGTATCTCCCCCTCATAAATTTCAGGGTTGTACATATACCCCTGAACAGTGATGCACTTAATTTTCATGTCCAAATATCTCATATAACCTGTCTGTAATAATTTCCAAGTGGTTCAAAGAGGAGGAAGGCTATGTAAGGAGACAATATCAGAATTAACTAGGAGTTTCACAGACTGAAGACATATACTGAGCTCCCACTGCTTCCTATTCCTACCAAATTCTAACATGTCTCAACAATCCTCACTACCACCAGTTCAGCTCATACTCTTTTTGCTGATTTGAATATATACAATTAGAAGGGAAGAGTAGAAGAAACAAGCTAGACACTATCACCAAGTAAGGTTCTCACACTTTCCAGGAAGATAAAAAGTTGTGCAGACATGGAGACTTAAAAGATGTGTTTTACCAGCTACCCAAACCTACTCTGTAAGGTCCAGCTTGAAGCCCATTTGCTCAGTGATATTTTTCCTGGTGCTCCCTATTCTCCCTCTTTCTAAAAATTCTTAGGGCACAATTTGTTTCCTACTATGTATCTTAGACTCTAATAAACATGACATCTTTCCCTCCTAGATTCTGGTGCATTACACACAGTAAGTGATTAATAAATGAGAAGAGAAAAGAAAAAATACCAAATACCATCCTTTGGATCATGTCTAAGCCACTGAGAAAACCTCGAGCTTCAGAGCTCTACCCGTATTCTGTCATGTGGCTATCTGCATTGATGTTGGACAACTTCTTGACATTTAGACAGGCTACCAGTTTCTACTGGTACTTTATCTCCTTGACCATAAAGCTACTGATCATGACGTGGGTGTCACTGCTATTTTCCAGGATCCCAGGCATGCCATATGACCAGAAACTAGTTTTTAGCACTGTAACATCATCTTATTAGCTCTGAGAATCTTCTATTTACGTTTATCCTTAGTTTTCCCAACAATTTAAGTTCCTAACACTCACACTTCAGGTATACTCAGTAACTGTAAACTTTCTTCCTTATTTTAAACCAATTCATCCATATTTGAAGCATACCTTTCAAATAAAAAATTTAAATCACATGATTTGCCTAATTTTATCTTTCAGCATGTTTTTTATTTCTCATATTAGGAGCAGAATTTAAAAACAGGGAATTTAGAATTATCTTAAAATTATTCTTTCAACTTACAAGTTTCCCTTATTGAAGTCTAATTTGCATGTACCCTGAAACTCCATAATTATAAAACATATGTGTCTTTTTCAGGGCCCAGCAAAACTTATGAACCATTCTTCTGTGAAAATTGTAAAGAATCTCAGATATTTAGAACTAAAAGAGAAAAAAAACTTCAAAGGCATTCCAAAGCAGCACTGTTCTTTCCACATGACATCCAAAAAAACTATCACCCACTGCTAACGACTGTGTATGCCAGCCAACTTCATCTACCAATGAATGTATTCACTCACAGCTCCTTTCAACAGAGTTTTAAGTGAGTTTAATTTAGTCAGGTTTAATGGCTGACGTCTAAATAATTTTTGTATTTAAAGTATATCTGTACAACAGAGATGTCATAACTATCCTGAGTCATTCTGATGGCAAATATAAACATGAATTACAGCGTTGGTGTGAAAAGATACTCTAGAGATCATTTTGTTTGCCCCTGTATTTTCCTCTGGGGAAAATGATGCCCTTATCAGAGTAAAGTGCCGTTATTTTCCTCTATTCCGTAAATTTGAAGTTCAATCTTCCCTGAATTCTCAATTATAATTTTCAATTTAAAATAAAAATCTATTGAGAGTTGAGAGAGGTGTGCTATCTAGAGATACACAACACACAAAGAGAGGCACACACATGATAGGAACTCCTCCAGATCTTCAGTCTTACCCTGCTGTTAGTCTTACCGTGTTATGTGATGAGACTATGAATGAAAAGTATCACACAATGGCAACATACCTAAATATAGAAGTGTCACTGTTAAATTTGTAGACAGAGCCAGGTGAGGAAGAAAATACCCCAAAAAAAACTAATAAAAAAATAAATTAAAAAAATATAAAGCCATAATAGTGAAAGGAGGGAAAACAAACTTCTTCCTTCCATTATCGCTCTCCAACTCATTATGGAAAGGAGGATCTTTGCTTTATGTTTTGTTTATTTATTTAATCTTTTAATTGAGGTAACATTAGTAACCCCCAATAGGGTATTGCCACCATAGTACACCCACCACCAAGTCATAGTACACCCACCACCAAGATATTTGTTCACCATATATCTGACAAAGGTCTGATATTAAAGATCTACAAAGAACTCATACAAATCAATAAAACCAAGACAAGAAGATACTTTGAAGTTTAAATATTGTTAATAACAGTTCAAGTTGAAAGGGGAAAGTATATCTGTCCAATTTTTCTTCCATACAGGTTTATTTCTAACATTCACTGAGAGTCAGCCAACACTCCGGCATTTTTACCTTTATTTCGGTTACTGAATAGAATCATAAGGCATTAATATTCATAAAATCTGATGTGAAAAAGATGGATTTGAATACTGGTTTGCCACTTACTAGCTATTTGACATTGGAAAATTCTTCTACCTCTATGCCTCAGCATCCATATTATAAAATACACCTGAGAATAATAACTACTTCATAGGATGGCCCTCATAATTAAATATAATCATGGTAGATTTTGACAATTCTATTGTATAAGTAGTATTTTAATTAAAAAATGTTTAGATTTCAACCATTATACTACACTAAAATAAACCTAGCTAATCTATGTAAAACACTTGTAACACTGACATAAAACAGGCTAGTTAACATTATTTTTAATTCAGTTGTTTAGTTAGAGAATGTTAGTATATAACTTACTAGTATAGTGGCTGACAACAATTAAGAGCTCAAAAATCTCAATAAGATTTTTTCTTCATTATCACCATCATTAATATCATAGGCACTGTCTTGAATTACTTCCATTTAATTGCCTTCTGTCTTTTTCCCATCAAAGGAAATAAAAGCCTTCCCCAGCAAATGCCGAATCTTTAAAACTGTGGCACCCACAAAAATTTATGCACTTGAGAGAAGGAGGAAATGGACAAAGGAAAAAATAAAAGAAATGAGGACATAAAGTGCCAAATTAAATCAGAAAGTTTCCAGTTGGCCTAAGAAGTTATAAAATCCTCCTTGAGCGGAACTCAGGACTGGCCAATTTTATGACTCCACCTCAGTTCATGTGCCTCTGTTACCCCAAGGGCCCAAAACTAAGCATTTACCCATGAAAGTAAATTTATTGTCTCATGGCAGGAAACAATATACCAATGACATCAAGCAAGCTCTCAAAAATATTTCTTAAATAAAATAAAGAAGATCAGTAGGGAAATGAAAATCTCCTGCAGTTTGATTAAATCAAGAACTGGTTAAGATCAAATCAAGCTCATTCCTTTTAATGCTATGTTTTGTTTTTTAAATTTCCAAGGAGGATTGCTTTGGAAATTATAATTTATTCATCAGAGAGATGTTACATTAACATTATAGTGTGTGAACTGCTAGCTTTTCACTATGCATAAAAAAAGATGCAAAACACAAAAGACACAAGAATTGCTTACATTATATTGTTATATATTTTAACTTCAAAATGGGGAAACATATCTACAGCTGGCACTGTTTGGTGTAGCAGTTTCTGAAAACAATAGAGAATGGTTTTACTTTGACAAATATAATTTACGAATAACTTAAACCTGTGCTCTGTAAATCCCATTGAAGTTAATGAAGGTTGAGTTCCTCCTCACATTCAAATGACTACTCTATAGAAATACGCATTTGAAAGATGTTTTTCTCCTTAAAAAATATTTCAACTATGTATTAATTTATTAGCATTTAGGTGGAAAGGTAAAAAGGCATAGATATATATACACTCTCCAAATATCTTTCCATTATTATCTGGCGTCATCAGAGCAAACTATACCTAACCTAATTGTGTAGGTAACTAGGACCCAAAGAGTAATCAATTTTTATAAAAGTCATCCTGAAATGTATTATACACTCCTAACTATACCTAATTACCAATTACCCGAGCTTCTGTTCTTCTTTCAAATTATGACCAGGAGCTCAGGGTTCCATATCATGTGAACTTGCAATTACTTAAGTTCTTTTTTTTAGTACTTAAAAAACAGAGAAAGGGAACTAGGGTAACCTGCGGCTCTGCAGAGCTGGGCAGTTCTGTTGTCTCCACTATTGGTCCAGAGCACCCTCTCTTTTCAAACAGATGCTGGATATTCACTCTCTCCTGCCCTCTTTGTTGTTTTGTCTTCCTTTCTATTGCTGCTGTGTACTGTTTTCACCCAACAAGCCCTCCTTTCTCTATTTCAACACTCAGTGCCAACTGTGAGTAGAACCTCTGCTGGTCACTGGATCTAACAGTAAATAATACTGACAAATTCTTCTGCCCTTGCAAAGTTTAAATTCCTGCCTCGTTTGCATATGTCCTTGAAGCTTATTTTTAATTCTCATGATTCTCCCATTTAACTTTGGCAACTTTGGTTCTATGGTTACCATCAATCAACAACAGAAACTGTTTTTTTCCTCCTGGGTGAGCCAAATCATTATGTTTTTCTGAAATAGAATGTCCAAATGAGACTTTTCAACCTTGGTTTCTACTCCAGCAAAAAAAAAAAAAAAAAAGACATGTTTCATCTTTGGAAGTCAACAGCAAACTTGCAATGGGAGAACCTGAAAGCCAGTTTGTGACCCAAAGTTCATAGTCCACTTCTATGTAACTGCATTTGAGAGGCTGGAGGGATAGTAAGTGAGCAGAACACACTTTAGTGAGTTTTAAGTCCTCCATGCCTACCAAAAGGAACAAGAATTAGTGGTGCTTTCCCCTCTCCTTTAACCTTGGGAGAAGGGGTTTTAATTAGGGGCACCACTTTGAAAGAATGATAGGTATCTATTGGAATGCAGGAAGCACTTATTCACCCATGAGAGAACTAATGGGCAAAAGATTTCCAGACACCTGAGCAATGAGAGGCTGCTCCTAGGCAACCTACAATAGTCAGGTTGTTTGTGGAGAAGGAATTATGAGGGTACTCCTCAGATTAAAACTGAGGCTTGACAGAGAATGGACTACTTTGGGGTTGTCTTAGATTAATTCAAAGAGAATTTCCTAGCAGCATGTGAAAACGTCAGCAGCTAGAAAGAACCTTGTGAAGCCTCAAGGGGCAGTCACTGGCCAGAGAAGACTCATTCAGTTTCTCACACTGAAGCAGGGTATGTATAACCTGCTTCAATGTACTGTCAGAATTTGCCATCGTCCCCAGTTGCAGGGCTTGGTCACAAGGGCAGAACTAGGATAAATAAGTAATGTCTCTCCTGCCCTCTCTTCTCCCACCCACCTTCTGTCTGATAGGATATCAAGAAGCTCTGTGGACAGGAGTTAGTAGTCCAGTCAAGGGGAAGTTACAGAAGGTGACTGCACACCCAGCTCTTCCTGCCACAGAAACACCCACAATGAGAGTGGGAAAAGATTTCACTTCAGGTGAAGATGAACACTGATTAATACTCTGAGGTAGGCACATCACTATAAAGACTATTTTTTTTGTGTGACAAAAAGTGACATAGCTTTTGAATATATTTTAAGAATGACTCTAGTTTCTGACATGGAGCTCCTGAAACTCAAAATTTCCCAAGAGAGATAAAAGCACTTAGAATTTATTTTGTTCTACTGAGGTGACTGGGTGAACCCTTGTTGGCTCCTGGATGTGGGTTGGTCACCAGAAAAATTGTTGTAATTCAAAGCTTAGGCTACTCAGCCCATCTTCTAGTCTTCAAAAGGGGGAAGAATGTTAGGAATCAACTTCATGAGGAAGGCTACATGAAATCCTGATAGTACTGGATTTACAGAGCTTCTAGGTTCACCAACTAGAAGGGGGATGCATGTCAACTCCAGAGGGACAGATGCTCCCATGCTCAGGCATCCCCTCAGATCTTGCCCTTGTACCTCTTCAGCTGACTGTTCATCGAATAAAGAAGGTTCATTTGAGGATAATATTAAAAGGAAAAAAACTAAAGCTCAAAGAGATTAACAGAAAGTAGTAAATGTAGGAATAAATCTTGGAATCCCCAATTCAGTCTTGTACTAATTTCATTAAATCATTCAATTCTGATCAGGAGAAATTATGCTTCTTTAAAGAGTTTGTCTTAACAAAGCAATATGTGGGGAAAGCCTGATGTGTAGGCAATCGCTTTTTTAAAGCACTAGAGAACAAAAACAACTGAGTCATTATAAATTCACACTAATTAAAATGATGTTAAGTGCTCTTAGAAGTGCACAGATAACTGTGCCAATCCACTTTTCCATTCATTAGTCGTCCAAAATCTGAGCTACCATATCAAGATCACTTTTTTAATACCCTCTCTATTTTTCCATTATTATTGTTATTTTTATACCATACAGTAAAAAATACCTTATGTAAACATCAAAATACATTTTAATCTATTGACTGAATTTACTTAATACATTTGTTTTTCCATTTTTTATTCATCCCAAAATGAATACTATTAATATTAATAATGTTGATAATGAATATTAACACTAACTCTTCTATTATATTGACTATTTATAATAGCTATTTTGCTACTGAATTTTTCCAGCAGTAATGATGTATAATTGGAGAATAAAATTATAAAATGTTAAAAATGTTCAAAATGATGACTTGATTATACATGCACAGTGAAAGGAATCTCCTCACCATGTGAACTGGTACATCCATCACTTACTGGTTTTTTTGTTTTTCTTTTGGTGAGAACATTTAAATTCTACTCTCGTATACATAACATGTTATTCACCATAATCACCATGTTATGCATTATATTCCCAAATTCAATTCATATTATAACAGAAGATCTACACCCTTTTTCCAACCCTTACCTATTTCCTCACTCCCTAGCCTCAACAACTTTTATTTCTTATGTTTCTATGAATTTGACCTTTGTTTTTAAGATTCTACATGTAAGTAATACCATGCATTATTGGCCTTTTTATTTCACCTATCTTTGATATTAAAATAGCCCTTACAAACATATAGAGATCCCCATCCAATGTAAACTGCCAATGTGTAGATAACGCAGATTTAATACACCAGTGCCAAAGGCAGAGATACTTATACAAAGTACTAAATCCTTAGGATTTTAAGAACTCTTTAAATTTAAGAAAAGAGTTCATAGCTTCTCTGTACATTAAACTCTCAGAGAATGTTATCATCCTCTAAAGAAGGATGTATGTTGCAAGGAAGGTAAACCATTATAAATTTCTTCAGTATTGACAGCATCCTTTAAAGGTCTCCCTGTCCTATGCTACAAAATCAGTTTGTGTTCTGTCTTTATGTACTAACTCCTATGTTTATACTTGCAGATCAAACATGTCTAAAACAGGAATTTACTCGTGGTTGAATTCCCATCCTATAAATGATCTCCAGTTATCAATGCCTCTGCATCATTAACTCCAAACTCTGAGTTCCATGAAGGACAACCATTTGGTTTTTCTGTGGTTCCTATAGGAATGATAGCTGGCATGGAGGAGGAGGCCACATTTGGCTTTCATAAGAGATACAATTTCTCCCTTCTCTCCAACTTTCTACTAACCATTAGGTAAAGAGTCAAATTTCTGTTTATGAAATATGGGAAGTAAACATGGTGACCATAATTAATTCTGTACTGCTGATTTCAAAGTTGCTAGGAGAGTAAATCTGAAAAGGTTTCATTACAAGAAAAGAATTTTGACTATGTATTGAGACTGATGTAGTTAACATTGCAGACACTGTGGTGATACTTCAACAATATGCATAAATATAGAATCCTATCATACACATGAAACTGATAAACTATTACATTTCAATTATGCCTCAGTAAAAAATATAAAGTAAAAATAAAACACCAAGGTTTGTACCAAAATAATTTTAATCCTAGCAAATATACATTGTGGCATATATTTCTGTCAACACACTAAGCTTCTAAAGAATACAATCTTCCCCAGAATGCCTAGCACCACATCTGGCACCAAGAGGGGCTCATTAAATAGTAAATTTGTGTCAGTCCACTATTCAACTTTAAACTCCTTAAGGGCAAAGAATTTACTCCTTAGTCACTTCCCTTTCCATTTGCAAACTACTACCAAGCTATCTTTTGTTCCTCCTTCTTCTTCACCCTGGCTATGTATTGATAGTTGGTGACATCTATCTCTTGACACTACATACTTTAAACTTTCTGATTCATTCCATTTTATCTTCCAACCTACCACTAGAGGGATTTTCCTAAAATATAAATCTCCCTAAAATCCACCAATAATTAACTTACATATGAAAGTTACCTAGGTCCCTCAAAGATAGGAGAATATCGAAAACCTATGATGCTCTAACTCACATCTCTTCTTCCCACAATTCCAGTGGCTTTTCCCATGACCAGTAAACATTCATCTTCTGTGGTAGCTCCAGCTCACCTCCTCAGTGTCACTTCCCAACCCCCAGCCCCACTCTCTATACAAGAAGTAAAATCCCTGTGGTCACCTAGAATTTTGAAACTTGTAGCTATTAGTCAGAAAGTATTGGTTAAAGCACAAAAGAATTAATAAATGACAAATGACTTTTTAAGTTAATGTGAAATTTATGAAAGTGCAATACACAGCTCTAACTCTCATGTCCCACATTCAGTAGAAAGATCTCAGCTAGTTCATTCCCCAGAAGCTCCAAAACTATTCTTGAGTATTATACAGAGCCACTTGGATTACATAACCATCTATAAACCAACCCCATAACTTAACTGGTAGACTATATATACTAAATTAAGTCAGTAGGGGATCCCCCAAGTCCTTTCATCTGGTGATGATAATGGAGGAGAGATGGTTTTCAAAAAAATTGTGTTCTATTAAAAGAAAGTGATACTGAGTTCTAATCTCCAACCTAAGATACAAAATTGGAGCATATATTGGTAGAACTCTGTGAGGCTTAGAGGTCCCCACATTATAAAAAGCGACAGTTGGCAGAGATTGTCCTGTGTTAGACAACCTGCCCAATCTATACATGAAGAAGGAGATGAGAGAACAAAGCATGGCTCCTGCTTCTTAGCATTAAGTATTTTTGTCCATTTTCCCAGGCAATGACTAGTCAGATTGCCATTATCTTTGCAACTGAAGAGTGGAGGAAGGAAAAGATCAAGGACTCAGTAGAGGCAGTAGTAGAGTGGGGTAAGCATTCCCCTTCCCCAACAATAAAATCTAGGATTACTTTTTACTGTTTTTTTATTATTAAAAATAAAAACTTCCACACTTTGTATTTAAATTTAAAGGAATAATATTTTTATTGATTGTGTATTTTCAATTGAGACTTTTCTTATATTTTTTCCTGTCCTAGAAATCCTCTGTGCTTTCCTTACTTGTCCCTTCCCCAACTTCACCAGGACCTCAACCTCAGATCTTCTTCAGCATCTGACAGTACATTTTCCATAATGTCATACTGTTTGAATTATATGGTAAAAAACCTTCCAGGTGAACTTCTGAAAGTAATATGTATTGGTTTCCTCTGTTTCTTTTCTCCCCTATGATTTTATAGCTCATTTCTTTCGAGCACTGAATAATACTCCATTGTGAAGATGAAGCACAGTTTACTATGCATTATCATGGGTTCAGCGATAATAATGTTTCATGATATATTTTATGTTTGTGAGTTTTAAATCAACTGTTATATATATTTTATGTTAAATTTTCTGCATCCTATTCATAAATAACAAAATATAAGACAAATATAAGAATATCAACATATATAAAATATTAGTTCATTAAAAACAAATATTAAAAAATTAACCACATCCTTGTGAATCCTACAGCATTCACAGCACAAATGAGATGCTGTGAATAATTTAATTCCTTGACCTTTAACCTTTAGGTATAAGAAGCAAATTTATACTAGTTTTAACAGCTTTATATGAAAAAGAAATGTTCATGCTGCATTATGCTTGGAAAAGAATCTACTAGTTAGCATTTTGATAGCCTTAAATATCATGGGTTAACAGAAGAAAAAGATCATGGAAGACATGCTTTTATTTTCTCTGGCAAGAACAATTCAAGACTCTTTCACTCACAGACTGCTCTATATATAGAAGTAAAAGTATATTTCAGAAAGCCAAAATTTTATGTTTTGTTAATACTGATTAAAAAATACATAAGAGATAGTGTCAACTCCCTTTAAAGCCCAAATGCTATGCAAATATGTACATTTTTTGCTAATTCTTAGATTTTTATAAAAATCACAAATATATGCTAAAGAAAAGCATAAAAACCAAAGACTAGAATCACTCAGGGCTGCCAAGGAACATATCTGGGAGCCCATGGTAACCAAGCTTCTTCTGGCAAGGAAACGAAGCCAGTAATGACAGGGAAAGAATTGCTTCTATGCCAGCTCAACCTCTCACTTGATACTTGATAAGTGAATAGGAGTTCAGAGCCAAGGTGCTGATTTTGCAGACTAGTAAAGCTCTCTGCCCCACCTTGACCTGGCTTTCTGTACCACACAAGCCTGATAATCCAGAACATATTACTTCATTTTCTTTTGACTAAATGGTATTATGGAGCCTGGAATATCTGGGCATCTCTTGAGACCCTGAACAGTCATTTCAAAACCACCATTTTTGTATGTGATCCTCTAGAGAAAGACTCTAATGCTCAAAACAGATGTCAGAGAATTTAACATATTTTAAGGTTTTGTTTGTTGTTGTTGTTGTGTGTGTGTGTTTATAGAATAGGATGAGCACTCTCTGAAACAGGTTCAGAACAATTCTACCTAAGATTGAAGATGGCATTTATTAGAAAACATATAGGAGCTTCTTTGAATAGAGGAAATATAAGAAATGAAATAGTGAAAGAATACATGTATGATTTGGAAGTAGAGGAAGAACTGTAACAAATCGCTTAGCTTTGTGAAACCACTTTATCTTTATGAATCTATTAAATGCTCTTTGAGTATGTTCAACTTCCCTTTTAATCAAACAGCTAAGATACTTATATAAGTGAGAACTCTATTTTGCATGGATAGAACTTCCTTCTAGTTATAACAAAAACAATAAATTTCCACTCAGTTCAAAAAATACAAAAGCCCATATCAACTAGGTAGGAATGATAGTAGGGGATTCAATAAGTTTTAAAACTAAATATCAAAAATGTTTAAAGATACATAAGTACTGTATTAAGAACTAGATTTCAGGTCTCTGTCTGGTGGTACAACATGTTAAAGCAACACATTATGAAGCTCTCCAAAGACACTGCAGCACAAGTTTGATCCACCACCAGGGAGGTGACCCACATAGCATGGCAGACCTTGCCCACTCCTGCTCTCAGCTGTGTATTTCAGTAGACCTGCCTGCTCTGCTCCTCACTCTATCTTTTGTGAATCTTCTCATCCACCACATCTCTGGCCTGTACCCCACTTCTGTAAGCATTAATAAAGTCTTTAAAAAAAAACAACTAGATTTTAAATCCATAGCATAACAAGTTTTGAACTGTAAAAATTATAAAAGAAAATTATGTAAAAAAAAAACAAGTTTTATCATTACCTCTAGAAATATCAGGCCCCTCTCCATTTCCTTAGTTTGTTAATGTCTTTTGAAAGTCTGTCATACAACAGGGGAAGTATCCAAATTGAAAGGCATCCCAGAGTAGAGGAAAAGTTATTTTCTTTCACACCCTCATTTTGTGTAAAGGATTAACTTATTTTTGTGAAAGTTATGAAACTAAGTCCATTCTTTTTCATCTAATTTTGTGAATTAGTCAAATGCTAATTCTTCAACAATTAATTTAAATAATCCCTCTCAGTGGGATCTTCTCTTTCCACTTTATATAAAAGATCTATCAACATACTATTTTATAGCTTATTTCTTTCTTTAAGTCACTTATCAATTTCTAGAATTGTCTGCTTATTCATTTACTAATTTTTAATACCTGTCTTCACCACGCTAGGCACCAACCTCCATGGAGCCTTCAACATTCTTCACCTGTGCAGTCCCTCTGTATTTACCACTGACACACAATGAAGGGTGAATCAATGTTGACTGAAGGATTAAAGTATAAACCTTAGAAGACTGTTAAATAAAATTATTAAAAGTGTGTAGGGTTTTACACCTCTTAATTTTGTATCATTTTCTTACAGGATAATTTTGGTTTGATTAACTTAATATTTCTTCAGTTTCTTTATTTGGTTTAATTCTAAGACAAAGTTAAATAATAAGTGGTGATACCTAGAGGAAGATACAACAACTGTGTTCCATAAAGATTGTACTGCTAATACTTTTTAAAAAAATCAGGTCATCAAATAGTTCAAATTAAACTTAAAAGTTTACTAGTCAAATCATGGCAGAGGGACTAACTTTGTATTTAATTAAAAATACTGTAAATGCCTCTGTCCAAGAACTGTTATGCTTTTCCTTTCCAAGTACACATGTAATAGAGTTAGAATTTGAGCAATAAAGTATATTTTGTTAAAAAATTTAAATCATTATCTGAAACCTTTTCATTGCTTTTAATATAAATAAAAGTGCTATGTAGCTCCTAACAAACCACAGAAATCCCAAGTGTTTAAAAAAAAATAGCTCTTCAGTTTAGAAAACACTCCATTTAGCCAAACCTTTGTTAAATATGATGCTTGGGAATAACATCACCTAAATAACTCAAGAAAATCAATTTTTTTCCAATTGCCTTAACAAATTTTTAACAAATGTATTTGATGAGACCATATTCGTTCATTAACTGGTTTACTTTTTTGTCCTCAGTGTCTAGAAAAATGGCAGGAAAGAGCTGCTTTTAAAAATGCACAAATAAGTAAACATGCATTAAAATCTAACATATCAATCACAATATAATAAGACTTACAGTTTAGAGAATTTTAAGGTGCTGCCCAAGCCTTGTTTCTTTTATACCCTTCCAGTTTTCCATCCCAAAGTCTTCTTTTGTTCTAATAATCATTGACCTAAACTGTATCCTCATCGATATTTCAGAAATATAGGCAACAAGTTTCCTTTTATTTAAGGAAATCAGAGTTGTCTTTCTCAGATCACATTTCTAAGAGTTATTTTCCTAGGTAACTAAAGGCTCCCTATTTCTTACCAGATGATTCTATGCTTCTAAGTAAAGCTACTTTCTAAGTAAAGAAAAAAATAATAATAATAACCCCACCTTGCTGAAATAGTCCCAAAGAACTGAAAGAAACTAAGGTGCAGGTCTGTTCTACAAGAGTGAAAACACAGAAGCATATCACAGTTCACAAGGATAAAAAGATTTAGAGGGAGAATTGTTTTACCAGACAAGAAGATTGAAGCATTTTTAAGGAAGGGGTAAATGTTATCCGTACTCATACAATTTTCAGAAGGCATCTTTGAGTAAAGTGTCCAAAATGTACACACAATTGGATGACTGTAGTAAAGGTAAACATCTGATTGGAGTTGGAAACAAATAACTCTCTAGATTCAATGTATCCCTAATTATAATCTTAACTAGTTTGTTTAGCCAAATAGACAAATGTTTGACATTTATATCAAAAGTCAAATAAGCTAGAATAACTAAAGAACCCTTAAAAAAAAAAAAAAAAACACAGGCCTTCCTGGTGGCGCAGTGGGTTAAAGCACAGCACTAAGAAGTTAAAGCCACTTCCTCATGAGTTCGACCCCCGCCTGCCCCGGAGGTGACCACATGGCGCGGCAGACCTCTCCTGACCCGCCCGCTGCTCCCCTCAGCAGTGTACTTCGTCGATCTGCCTGTTCTGCTCCCCACTCTGTCTCTGGTGAAGCCTCTCGCCACCCCTGAGCCTCTGGCCTGTACCCCAGTTCTGTATGCACAAATAAATAAATCTTTAAAAAAAATAAAATTTAGTACTTAGACTACCGAATTTCAAACTTTGATAGCTATAGTAATCAAGGTAGTGAGATAGTGGTATAATTATGGGCAAAAAGATCAGTGGAATAGAATAGAAACTTCAGAAAACAAATCACACTTATATGTTCAATTGATTTTTGGCAACATTTTCAAAGTAATTTAATAAGGAAATAACAATTCCTTGAAACAAAGGGTATTGGAAAACCTGACAAACTATATGGGTGGAAATTAATATCAACTATTACCTCACATCACACACAAGAAAATCAACTCAAAACTGTTCCTAGTTATAAAAGCTAAAGCTATTAAACTTTTATCTTAAAAATAGAAGAAAATGTCTGTACTACTGAGTAAGTCTCAAACACATACTGAAAGAAAATAATTGAAAAAATAGATTTCTTAAAATTAAAATTTTTGTTCTGTAAAGCACCAATTAGTAAAACCAAAAGCTGTCCATAAATGGAGAGAAATTTGACTTGCATTCCATATAATCAACTAAAGTTTGACTGTATGAAGGCAATATGAACAATTCCTGCAAATTAGTAGTGAGCAGGAAAATAATTCAAAATTTGAAAAGAAAAACACACAATTCACAAGATGCAGAAATACCTATTAAGCATCTGAAAAGATTCTCAAGCTACAGCCACAATGGGACAGTAATACACACTTATTGGAGTATTTTAAAAACCTGAAAACATCAAGTGTGGAAAGAATATGGAGAAAGTGAAACTATCATACATTAGTAGTAGAAATGCAATAAAATATAATCATTTTGAAAGTTATGTGGGGATACCTTATAAAGCTCAACAAATAATAAATACATGACATAGTAAATTCACTCCTATTTATTTATTAAAGAAAAATTAAGACATATGTTTAGTGAAATTTATATACATATGTCATAGAAGCATTATTCATAGTAGCTAAAAAGTGTAAACAATCAAAATATCCATCAACTTACCAATGGATGAATTTATTATGTGTATATCATGATATATTACTTTCCAACAAAAAAGAGACAAATATAGCACACAACAACATAGATGAATCTCAAAAACATCATGCTAAATAAAGAAGCCAAACTAGGAGATTATGCACTATGTAATCCCACCTATACAAAAAAAAGCACAAAATGTAAAACTGTAAGGTCACTGGCAGATATGATTTTGACTGTTGCCATGGGTAAAAAAGAAAAGAAAATTTGCCAAGATGAAGTGAGGAAACTATTGTGTATCCTGATATCATGGTGACTTCATGATTGAAAATTAACAAACTTCAAAAACTATACACTGGTAAATTTTAGGTAAAACTAATAAACTAAAGTAAGTAATGCATTATAAACAAGCAAACAAAAAAAAAGTGGGGGGGGGGCAATAATAAGAGACCAGAATCATAATACTGTATCATGGGTCCTAATCATGACCTCTTTTCTCCACAAAAAGTATCATTTGTAAATATCAGGTTTAAAAATGTCATTACCCCCTCCATTCCCTATATACTTCAATTGAGTCTACAAGAAACTTCCCTCCTAATCTCACCCACTTACACCTTTTTTGGAAGATTTTAAATCCGTGGCTAACACCATGGTACCAGAGTGTCCCAAATTCACACTAAAGAAAATTATCAGCTTTTATCCAATACCTCCAAAAACCCTAACTGACACTCAAAAGTAATTTAAAAATTAGATTCTGCCTAAATTGCTTAAGCATTATATTTCAGCCTGGGCATTTTAAATCACAGCAAATACTTATCTTTAAAAATAAGTATTGGTGAGTGAGATTGTTATCACATTTATCATCATATCTTATAAAATACTTAGCCCAATTCCTTGCAAATAATTGATTCCCAGCTAATGGTTGGGCAAATTTTCCTTAATATAATTGTTGTAGAACTCAAGTGTTAGTAAGAAAGAACTGTATTACATGTTTATTATTTCTAAATCTCAGAAAAGCAATAAATATGACCTACTTTTTTTCAGAGGTTGGTGTGGACTTAGAAAGATACTGACCACCACAAAGATACTAAGTGACAGCCCACTTGAAAGAGGATGGTGCTTAGAAACTTTCCATAGCCTGTGGTAATCTTACCAGTTTATGAACTGCAGTGCACAGCACTTTAATCTATCCCAACACAATTCTGCACTTCAGATAGTTTGATAACTTATGTTATTGCTTATAATTCCCATCAAGGACTATATTAAGCTAATAAACTTTTCAATATGAAATTCTAAATGCCCATTTTAATTCAATTCTCCAAAAATTAAGTCAGCAACTATTCTCTGTTAGGAGGTATTATAGGAATAGCTTTTTAACAATGAACAAGAATATTTTTCCTGTCCCTTAGAAGTTAAGTGAAAAAAATAATAAAAAATTTGAATAAATAAGTAATAAGCCCTGCTATACCAGTAAATTTGGGATGCTGGAATATTACAGTGGAGGTGCTCATAACCTCAGGAAGGTTTCAGTCTACGGTTTATGTAAAGTGAAACTTTAAGGAAGAGGAAATGGCCTGCTGATGTAAGTAGAGCTGAAAGAGAAAGTATGAACTGTTCATGGAACTTCAGGAAGGAAGTAGAAAAGGATATAGTCATGGAGTGAAGAAAGTCTCCATTGTGTTATAGAGCACTTAGAATAAAAGGTTCTGCACATGGTACATCAGGCTCAATCAGTGGGAGATGACATTTGGCTTCACATTTTTATAGAGATACTATGACTATTTTGATACAGTGATTTGTTTTTCATGAATTACCTTGTCTGTGTTCTAAGTGATTTTTGTACTTGAGGGCTGAATGTGGGTGGAATAACTTTTCAAACAGTTAAAATTATATACACTTACCTAAAACACAGAAGGTAGGCAAATGACAATCTTCACGATCTAGTGAACTAAATTTTCAAAGTGGTTTCATGAAAATCAAATTGCTTTACCTATCAATACCTTTAAATCCAGAGCAAAAAAAAAAATATATTCTCTAAAAACACCACAATATACTGCTGCCACATGGCTTTAGAACACTTACAATAATTATAAAGAGGTATATTTTAATAGTTATTCATTGAATAAAAGGGATAACATATCACAATGTAAAATGTGAGCAAGAATCTTTCTCTATGCGTAGCAGACTTTACCTCATCTATTCACACAACTCTTATAAGTTCTGATGACTCTTGTACACTATATGATTATTGATTATTCTCACAGGAAGTCCAGTGTAAAAAAGCAAAACAAAGGGCTCCCCTTCATCTGAACTGTGACTTTTAATCTTAAATCTGAAGAGATTACCCTTTATAAAGTAAAAGGTAAAGTCTCCAAGGCTATAATTTTCCCTCTAAACTATGTCAATCCAATTCTGTATACACTTTAATCTCTATCTTATTGTATACGGAGTTGGACTAGCGTATCTGCTACTACTAGATTATATCTATGCTCATAACTAACATATCTATATGCTCATTGATGCACATCTATATGCTTGCTAGCATATCTAATATCATTATTGAAATATCTACATGAAGTACTAGGTTGTATTATACTCTGGGAAGAGAATATTTTGGTTGACATTTGCTTTTTTTTTTTTTAAAAAAAACTACTTTTTGCTAAGTTTTTTTAACAGGAAAAATTATCACACTTTCAGTGGTCCAAATCTTTAGTGAATATCAGTAAGAAAGTGGCTCAGCAATGAGATAGCAGAAAGTTTCATGAGGCACATTTCCTCTCAAATTTTCTTATCCGAGAACTCATTTTGCTCTAAAAGGATAAAGAAGGAAATCTAATAAATAGAATCAGAAACAAAAGAGAAGAACTTACAGACATTTCGGAAATAGAGGCTAAATAGTAATTACTACAAATGTCTATATGCCAGCTAATTCAATAACTTGGAAAAATGGACAAATTCTTAGAAATCTATAACCCTACAAAAATGAATCTGGAAGAAATAGAGAATTTGAGGAATCTAAACACAAGCAAAAAATACTGAAAGAGTGATCAAAAGTTTCCAGAATGGCCCTCCCTGGTGGCGCAGTGGGTTAAAGCACAGCACAAAGAAGCTTAGACCACTTCCGCATGAGTTCGATCCCCACCTGTCCCGGAGGTGACCACATGGCGTGGCAGACCTCTCCTGACCCACCCGCTGCTCCCCTCAGCAGTCTACTTCGTAGACCTGCCTGTTCTGCTCCCCACTCTGTCTCTGGTGAATCCTCTCACCCTCCGCATCTCTGGCCTGTACCCCAGTTCTGTACGAATAAATAAAATGAAAAAAAAAAAGTTTCCAGAAAAACAAAAAGCCAACTTTGACAATTTCACTAGTGAGTTCTATAAAATGTGTCTTCCCAAAATGGGATAACACATTCTATGAGGTAAACAACACTCTGATACCAAAACCTGACAGATATCACAAAAATTAAAATTCCAGGCAAAAATCCCTGGTGACTATAGATGCAAAAATCATTAACAAAATCTTAGCAAAATGAATTTGATACATCAAAAGGATCATACAACATGACCAAATAGGATTTGTTCCAGGATACAAGTATGGCTCAACTCCTGAAAATCAAACAATGTAATTCAAAACATCAACAAATGAAAGATAAAAATCACAGCCATATCAATAGATGACAAGAAAGCATCTGATAAGATTCAATATCCATTTGTGATAAAAAAAAACCCTCAAAAACTGTAGCTGGAACATACCTCAATCTAATAAAGGCCTTTTTTGGTAAACCCACAGCCAACATCATACACAATGATAAAAGACAGAAAGTTTTCCCTGTAAGATCTGATATGAAACATTAGCATAAGTGATAACTTTGTAGACTCACTTCCAATGGGAGAAGAGACAAAAAGGTATAAACAAATAGAACTACCTCAACTAAAAATCTTCTGTACAGTGAAAGAAACTTGAAAGAAACTATCAGTAAAACAACCTACTGAATGAGAGAAAATAATTGTGTATCATATGTCTGACAGAGGGCTGATATCCAATACATAAACTCATACAACTCAACAAAATGAAAACAAAATCCAATCAAGAAATGGGCAGAAGAGCTATATAGATTCTTCTCTTATTACCAAGGAAATGCTAATCAAAACCATATGAGATACCATTTCACACCTGTGAGAATGGCCCCTTTCAAGAAGATCAAGAACAATCAGTGTTGGCCAGAATGTGAAGAAAATAAATTGCCTCCATACACTGTTGGTAAGAATATAGACTCATCCAGTCCCCTGGGGAAAATAGCACAGAGGTTCTTCAAAATGATAAAAATAGATCTACAACATAATCCAAAATTTCCACTGTTTGATAACTACCCAAATAATATGAAAAATATGCACACCCCCATGTTCACTGCTGCATTATTTACAATAGCCAAGTTTTGGGAGCAGTCTAGGTGCTCAAGGATGGAAGAATAAATTAGAAAAACATGGAATAGATACACAGTAGAATCATGCTCGGCTATTTAAAAAAAGATGGACTCCTGCCATTTGCCACAACATGGATTGAACTGGAGGGAATTAAGCAATACAGTCAAAGGAAGAAAAACAAATACCAAATTGTTCACTTACACATGTAATATAGAGAAACAAAGCAATGGTCAGATAAAACCATACCAATAGCAAACCCTAGAAATCTGACTGTGGAATTGAGACACAAAGGTGAAAAGAAATGGGGAACACAGTAAGGTGTGGACACAATGGTCTATGGTGGAAGGTTATGGGTGCCTTGATGGTAGGTGCAGAGCAGGCAGTGAAGGAATGCACTGGAGGAAGTGTGACCCTAAGCTCTGAATCACAGACAATGTTATAAATCAGTGTTATCATGATTTAGAAAATAATTTTAATCCATATAAGCTTGAGAAGGACTTCTATAATATAAAAACCTAACTTTAGTATCCAGATTTATAAGCTACCTTCAATCTAAGTAATTAACTAATGCATATATATTGTGTACTGTTTTGTGTAGTGATAAGTATATTGAGATATATCTATCACTGTTTACTTGAATATTATTATTTTTCTATCAATGAAAATTTTACTCATTCACTTCAATTAAGACAAGATCTTATCTAATTGGGGATAAAATATCTTTGAAAACATTTTTACCAAAGGAAAAATCCAATATGAATTGTTTAAGTGTTAGCTAAGGCAGCAAGGTAGGTTGTCAATTCTCTAAAGACTAAAGAGAAAATTTGCTAAAGGAGAACAAAAGCTTCCCTTTTGGGCAGAGCACAAAACTTGTGTTGCAACAAAATCCACTATGATTAAATTTTTAAGTCACACTATTTTTCACAATAAAATAGAAAAAGGAAGCTATCGCCAGTGAGAATAATTATACATGGATATACCCTAAGGGAACTCCTTGGTTTTACAAGGAGTTTAAAAAAAAAAAAAAACTGGGAGAGGAGGACAAGGAAATTTGAATTGTCTAAGTTGATGCTATAAAGTTTTACTACATGAAGACAACATGCAATCCCAAGAGAACATGCAATTCCAAGAGAAAAGCAAAAGATACTGTTATAAACTACTGGGCTTAGTTATACAGAAATTAAGACACTGACAAAGGAGATGAATACTTCCACTGTCCCATGTCCAGTGGGAAATGGACAGTTTCTAAGAGAGGATATTCAGTGAGGCTGGACATCACTCTTGGGGTTCCAAAGAACTATATATAAAAGTGCTCTGCAACTAGGAACCCCAAGAATGGGGGTTCCCTGGACAGTTTCTTCTCTAACCTCAAAGCTATGTCTGTAACTTATGAGAGGGGAATTGAAGGCTTAGAAACTTTGAAGACCCAAATAAGATAAAACTACCCCCACTTCAACAAGTATAAGACAATGGAGGTGACTTCTGCATTGGCAATGTCAAGGTGGGACACCTGAAAAAAGTTCTAGAACAGTGATAGTTGGAAAGCAGCTCTGGCTGCAGCTAAGGGCCATCATATGACAGAGCACTGACTAGTGTCTCTTAGTGAAGACAGAACAGAAGAGAACTAAAATAAGTAAGTCTCCCCACTTCCTCTGCTGCTCATCCCCAAACAGGCTTGATGTTCTACAGTCTAGCTCACTGAGAGTGAATGTGCAAACTGAGAAAGGATTTGTAGTTGAAGCAATTCTAAAGAGCTGGAACTTGAGGTCAGACTATATTTTTTTTTAAAGATTTATTTATTTATGCATACAGAACTGGGGTACAGGCCAGAGGTGCAGGGGCGGCGAGAGGCTTCACCAGAGACAGAGTGGGGAGCAGAACAGGCAGATCAACGAAGTACACTGCTGAGGGGAGCAGCGGGCGGGCCAGGAGAGGTCTGCCACGCCATGTGGTCTCCTCCGGGCCAGGCGGGAATCGAACTCATGCGGAAGTGGCTTTAGCTTCTCAGTACTGTGCTTTAACCCGCTGCGCCACCAGGGAGGGCCCCAGACTATATTTTTAAGCATTTCCACTATGACTTTAAAATTTTCTGTTGCTAATACATTCTAGGAAAGTTAGGGTTATACTTTTTTTACACTTAGAGAAATTTTTATTGCAATACTAAATGCAGTAACAGGAGATTGAAAGCAAAGTACATCCATTAATGGAGAATAGTTCAGCAAACAACAGAAAAGTTACATGATAAGAATCAAAACCCTTTTATCTTTTTTTCTCTTTAGGACAATCTGTGCATTTTGACACAAGTACTAAAACCATAACAATCTGGGTCCTGAACAATTGATTCTATAATGCCAAAACACTACCTCATCCTATTCTTTTATAGTCATAGGTTTACATTTTTTGTGACAAATTATTTTACATCCTTTAGGCTATATAATGTTGTTCTAATATTAAACAGCATTACAAAATGCTTTCAAATGCTTTTTCTCAATTCTCTTGCTCTTAATGAAATTAAGCAAACTCCATTTTATTCCATTTATTAAAAGTGATTTTTAGGGCCCTCCCTGATGGTGCAAGGGGTTAGGACACAGAACTGCCAGCTAGTAGCAGCCACTTCAGTGTGAGTTCCACCCCCAACCCCAGAGGTGACCCACATGGCACAGCAGACCTCTCCTGTCTCACCAGCTGCTCCCGTCAGCAGTGTACATCATGGATCTGCCTGTTCTGCCTCTGTCTCTGGTGAATCCTATCACCGCCCCTGAACCTCTGGCCTGTACCCCAGTTCTGTATGCATAAATAAATAAATGTTCAAAAAAAATAAAAGCACAAAATTGGGACAATAAATATTTAACTTCATTAGCATGAATTATATTTGTCTTTAACAGCATTACCAAGGCTAGAGATTGTTTTAATGATGCATATATTATTTTAACATATAGCACACTGCTTTTCTGACTGGACTATTTTCTTTTGTTGAATCTCAAAATTAATCCTGATTTAATAAGTTATTTCAGAATTTTGCAAATAGCAAAGGTAAAATCAGTATCTTCATTCCCACTACTTCAAAGGAGATTTGAAACATTTTTTAAAAACACAATAAGGAAGACATAGAACTGAATTATGTTAACATGATAATGAAACAATCAACACTAAAAATCATCAGGAAGCAATAATTATATAAAGAAATGTCAACTCTTAATATGACTAAAAACCTTGTGAACAAAACAGCTCTATGCTTCTTTTCAGCTCAGGCAAAATGTGGAAATTTATGTATTACATACAATCTATTTGATATCATGACAGGAGACAGATCAGTAAATAAAAGAGAAACTTTTTTCAATATTTAAATTTTGTTTGAAGTAAGGACACCAAAGAGGAAATTGAATAGCACATTAATACAAAGGTATTCACATATTTCTGTCACTAATTTAAAAAATCAATGAAGATTCAATTACTGAACATTGAGGTTCTATTGTAATAACTACAGCAGGGCAATATAACTCATATATGTAGCTCTCTGATGATCTGATGCATGCTGAGGATTTAAAATGTAGAGTGGTTAGCATTTTTCTGATTACATCCTTCATTAAGTCAATTATTATTTTATTATTAGAGTAGCTCTCATTAATTGACAATTTACCAGGCACCAGTGACTGTGCCATATGCTTTAAACATTTGATAATTTAATGAATGAACTTTTACCAGTAAAAGTATGTTGTCCTCCAGATTGATGAAGTAAATGAGACTTAAAAGATTTAAGGAACATCCCTTGAGTTACAATGTTAGTAAATGATAAAATTGAGATCCGGTGAACCCCATGCATTTGGTTACAAGGACATTACTTTCAAGTCCCCGTCATTCTTTCTGTCCTTTTGGTGTCATGTTCTACAAGATGCAATGCACCATTAACTTACATGTGCTTAAAACTATAAAAGCGTTTTTACATATCAAATTTCATTTCACAAAACCACTCCTAGCTGTAAAAGCACTATTATACTAATGTCTATTTTTACAGATCATTAAACTGAAGGCAAATAAAGCCCAAAAATGCATTTTTAGTGTAAACTGACTAAAGACTTACACAAGATGTGAAAATACAAAGTCCTTCCATGCTTCTGACAGAATCGGACCATATGACATAGCTCAAAATCCAATCACAAAAGTATCATCCAGGTGATGTATACATTCTCTAGGTACCAGGTGCATCAGATGAAAAGGTGAAGTCTTGTTGCTGATGCCATGGAGCCTCACTCATATTCTTATTATGACAAACAACTGCTCCCCTTCTACATGGAAGGAAACTAAAGCCCATCTGCAGACAGGGATGAAATATGTCTCATAAAGAAGCTTCTCAAACCAAAATAAATTGAAGCACAAAAGTGAACCATTGCTAAAATGCTCTTGTTTCTTTTGATGAATGTTTCTTTGACTAGATTTTTATAAATAAATAATTCAAAAAGAATATTCTTTGTGAATCTATACATGCTACAGTTCACCAGGGAATTTTATAAATCTTGTCTAATCTTCGTTTAGGAAACAAATATCCATTAAGTACTACTAGGAGTCAATAACCAAATTGGCTATTTCTTTTATACAATAAGTCAAATTCTTTCTTTTGAGAGAACAACAATGGGATTTATTTAACAAACAAGGAAAAACCAAAACCACGTGTCACTGAGGCCACAAATGGCCATTTACTTCACCTGATGCAGTGAGTGTTTCTTTTTAAAAGATTTTATTTATTTATGCATACAGAACTGAGGTAGAGGCCAGAGGGGCAGAGACAGTAAGAGGATTCACCAGAGACAGAGTACGGAACAAAACAGGCAGACTGACGAGATACACTGCTGAGGGGAACAGCAGGCAGGTCAGGAGAGGTTTGCCATGCCATAAATTTCCACATTTTTCCTGAGCTGAACAGAAGCATAGAAGTGTTTTGTTCACAAAGTTTTTAGTCATATTAAGAGTTGACATTTCTTTATATAATTATTGCTTCCTGATAATTTTTAGTATTGATTGTTTTATTATCATGTTAATATAATTCAATTCTATGTCTTCCTTATTATTGTGTTTTTAAAAAATGTTTCAAATCTCCTTTGAAGTAGTGGGAATGAAGATATTGATTTTACCTCCCTGACTGGGGATTGAACTGTTGAAGCAGCAGTGGCTAGCTTTGTAGTGCTGCGCTTTAACCTGTTGTGCAATCAAGTAGGGTCCCTACAGTGTTTTATAGCCCTAAACACAAAGGCTCCCAAGATGGTGTCTTCCTGCCACTTTGGGCCTGGAGCACATGGCAGCCAGATTGTAGGCTGAGTTCCAACTCATGAAGACAGCAGAAGACACAAGGGATGATCACCAGAGCTGCTGAAATGCCCCAGCACAGCGCCAGACATGTGGTGCGCCGAACAGCAGCTACAGCAGCCAAACAACCTGACCAATGGCCACACTCATGCAGCTCAGCAAGGCGCCCAGCTCTGCATCTTCACCGTCCATTCAAGGCCATAACAGGGAAGCTGGAGACATTTTCAGGCATATGGCTACCTACAAAGCTGCTGAACTTTGCTTCTCTGAGGCTGGCAGCTGAAAGCTCCTTTGCATCCTCCAGAGACCAGCAACAGCCTTCTGGGAGATCAGCATGGTTGGGGCAGATTCTTTCTAATTCTGACAGGTGTAGAGGATCACAGAGCAGAGTTGAGGATGATATCTAGTCTCAATGGAAAACTGTTCTATGATAGATTAACAATACCCAATGTGGGCAGAGAAGGAAACATGGATATGCACATGCCACATGTATACAACTTCCATTTCAGGGGCATTCCTATGTGTCCTGACTCAACCCCCACTCACACCCCATCTCCATACACACACACACACACACACACACACACACACCCTGTCAAATTTGTCAAATTTCTCTGGAAACACCTTTCAGTACAATCCAGAAATTCACAAAAGAGGTGTCAAATATGGTACCTGAATTCATTATGTCTGGAAATTATTACCATGCGTTTGTTCCACTGCTTGGAAGATTTTGTGAAATTCCTTCAATCAAAACAAACTCTTTTTTTAGTTTGGAAAATGTGTCCTTTTCTATTTACTTTTCATGCCCCAATTACTTTTTTTTTTGAAGCTAATACAATGAATACCTCGAATTGCTCATCATGCAAGAAACAAAAGGGTCATAAATTTAGCTTATAACTTTTAAAAGGCCATCGGTCCCTTTGATAAACTTTGAAAACTAGACTTCCATAACTTTCCTTTCTCTTAATTTAAAATTATTATAATGTCATAATCAAAAACACAGTAGATTTGACTGATATTCCTTTCTTTAACTTGAAGTCACTAAAGTTCACTAACGTCACATTTCAGTTTATCCTACTGATTTGGAAATTTTTTAAAAAAGGATGAGGCCCTCCTTGGTGGCACAGCAGGTTAAAGCACAGCACTAAGAAGCTAAGCTAAAGCCACTTCAGCATGAGTTGGATCCCCGCCCCAGAGGTGACCCACATGGCAAGGCAGACCTCTCCTGACCTGCCCACTGCTCCCCTCGGCAGTGTACTTCGTCGATCTGCCTGTTCTGCTCCCCACTCTGTCTCTGGTGAATTCTCTCACTGCCTCTTGTACCGGAGTTCTGTATGCATAAATAAATAAATCTTTTTTTTAAAAGGATGAAATTTTTGAATGCTTCAAACATAGAGACATTGCTGATTCTAATAAGGGATAATCCTGTCATATGTATAGGACAGTTTATACATAAAGTGTAAGAATTTTCTTAGACAAAATCAAAGCATAAAAAGTGATCTTCATATCTATAAAATCAGCAATTATAAGCAATCTAAAGATATATGAAAGCAATGTGCCTATCTTTACACTGAATGCTACTTGAATGCTCATCTAAAAGACAGTGATGTTGACAGCTTACTACACAGGCTATAATAATTCCTAGATAAATTTGGGCTTTACAGGTTACGCTGAAATGTGTAAAATCTAATTCAAAGCCTATTAGCAGAATCATTAGTATCAACTTTGCAATATAACTCTACCCTTTTCTTCATTAAAAAAATGTGGACGACGAAAGGAGGCAAGGAAAGAAAGGGTAGGAGGAAAGCAAGCAGGTTTAGAATATATGGCTGATTTGAATGATATTGTACTAACATGCAGATTGGCACAATAAAGTATGAAAAGAGTTCAAAGAAAAGATGACTATACATTGCATTAATTTTTATTATACTCATTTATTTTTAAATACCTATTAACACATATAAACCTTAAATAATTTTGCTAGGAATATTAATTCTTATATCTTATATCACAATTTTTGTTTGTGGTCATTTCATTATCAGAGGCCCTTGTTAAAAAAGACTATTATTGCAGAAGACATTTGATTTCTTTATATCTGAAAAGAAAAAAGGCAATGTAACATTTTGCAGAAAATTAGATATTATCTAAATATAAATTCTGAACTATAGTCATTGATAAACTGATAAAAATAATCCTATCATATCTGTATCATGCAGAAAAGAAATTCTTAAAAATCATAGTTTAGGGGCTCCCTGGTGGCAGAAAGGTTAAGTGTCAGCACTATCAAGCTATTGCCAGCCACTGTGGCCTGAGTTGATGCCCAGCCATGGCACAGTGGACCACTCCTGTTTCACCTACTGCTCATCAGTGCATTTCTGTCTCTAGTGAGTCTTCTTACTCCCTGCACCTCTGGCCTATACTCCAGTTGTATGCATAAAAAAATTAATCTTTTTAAAAATCATAGTGTATTTTCCCTCTTAATTACAAGGAACTTTGGCAATTATATATTCAACACCACTGTATTAAAGAGCAGTAACCACACAGAAAAAGACCATTCTAACTTCATCGTCAACCTTATTTACATGTATGACAGCTAAAGTAAAGAAAAGCTCCCTTTCCAAAAACAAATAATAATTTTCTTCCACCAAAGAGAATCCAATATCATATCCCCTTTCAACAGAAAAAACCTATAACCAACAATAACACTTATTGTATTGCACAAGATAAGACAGAATTGGTGTTAGGTGCTAGGAGCTGCACATGGTGATTAAAGTCCACAACTAAAATAAAGTATCAACTACAAAGAACATATTCAGAAGTGAGGGAGACTCATCTGTTAGAGGCAGTCATCTCTCTAATAGGATTTCTGGGAAAGGGCCAGTAAATAGAATCAGAAATACCAATGAGTATGTAGATGTGTGCATGTGCAGACATTATTAAATATTAAAGGGTGACAGGAAGGAAGTCATCTTGTAAGGAGGGCCACATTCATGGGGAAGACATTCCCCATCCTTTTTCCCTGTTAGTCATTACCTGTAATTTGGACACTTTGACAGTCCTGCCCTTTCCTAGAATCAAGACCAGATCATCTAGTGTCCAGTGGACAGGCAGTTAACCTAAGCAGAGAAAAACCACTCTTGCATTTAGGGTTCAGAAAGGAATGAGAAGAGTTTAAGATTGGATATAAAGTCATAAAATAAGTCTCAATGAATTTTTAAATCATTAGAATCATTCAAATATGGTCTCCCACCCAACACAGCCATAGAAATGAACAACAGACATAAATCTTTACAAAATAAGCAACACACTCTAACTTGTAGGTATACATTATTATGATGGGAATTAAGACATATTTTGAAATCACTAAAAAGGAAAACAATTAAAATGTGTATAAAATATACCTAATGTAGTGTTGAAAAGAAAGTATGTATCTTTTAATAACTACATTACAAAAAAGGAAGGATTTTAAGTAATACAAACTTATAAAATGTAACATTCTAGAAAAATTAAGGCCTTAGCAAATAAAAGGATATAAATATTAAAGATTCAGAAATCAATGATAACATAAGGCTAGAGAAAAATCAATTAAACCAAAAGTTGGGTCTTTTAAAAGATAATGAAATGGGTATACTTATAGACAGATTAACCAAGAGGGTCTGAGAAGATACAAATTGCCAAAATCAGAAATTAAAGCATATATAGATCTTCTACCTCCTTTCTTAAATATAACAGCTTTATTTATTTTGGTATGATAGTGAATGGGATTGCTTTCTTGGTTTCTTTCTCTGCTAGTCCACTTCTTGCATATAGGAATGCAATGGATTTTTATGTAATGATTTGGTGATCTTCCACTTTACTGAACTAATTGTTTTAGTAGTTTTTATTTTTCTAAAGTACCAATAATTTACAACTTTGGTAGTGTTTTGGAAATACAGGATTCCCCCCATTCAGGTAAGTAGTCAATGTGGTGCATCTACCACTAAAACACCCTAGTTCTCTACCACAGTCCATTATGCTTTCTTCCCACCCTGTCCTCACCCCTCCCCCTCAGGATGCCTCTGTTATAAAGTCTCTAGGTTTTCTATATATGTTATCATTCATCTACAAATAGATGTTCACTTTTTCTTTTTTTTACAAATTGGATTCCTTTGCTATCTTTCTCTTGCCTAATTGCTCTAGCTAGGACTTCCAGTACTACGTTAAGTAACAGTGGTGAAAATAGACAATAAAAACAATAAGATAGTTTTAAAGACATAAAAGACACAAAGAAATATAAAATATTCCTATTTCATGGATTGAAAGAATCAACACTGCTAAAATGTCATCTTTCCCAAAGCAATAAGTAGATTCAAAGCCATCCTCTTAAAGTTTCAATAGCATTCAACAGAGAAATTGAACAAATGTTGTTGAAATTTATAAGAAATAAATATAGCAATCCATATAGACAAAATAATCTAAATAAAAAGAAAGGAGGTATCACACTCCCACATATTAAATATACTGTAAAGCTAGAGTAATCAAGAGAATATGGTACTAAACTAAAAATATATACACAGATCAATAAGTTAGAGTTGGAAAACTGAACAAACATATGCAAAAGAATAAAATTCTCACTATCTCATACTGCTAACAAAATGAAAGATGGGCAATAGTGAGATAAATAATATGTATAGGTCATATAGCAGACAAAAGACTTGTAACCAGAATATATAAAGAACTCCTAAGATCCAACAGAACTTCTTAAACACTTAAATTTTTAAATGGCAAATTATTTGAACAGACATCTGTAAAGAAACATACAAATAACTTATAAAAACATGAAAAGATTTTTAGCAGCACAAGTGATTACAGAAATGCAAATTAAAACTTCAAAATATAATTACACTCCCGCTAGAATGAGTCTAATCAAACAGCCTATTAAATCCGATGCTGGAGAAGAGATGGAAAAACAGACCCTTTTATACCCCTAGTGGGAATGTACAATGAGACAGTCACTTGGAGAATTTATAAGTTTACTAAAGGGTTAAATAGAGAAACAGTGAAACAGTAAGGTAAATTCCATGTTTCTATTTAAAAACATAGCAGCAATGAAGATACAATAAAACAAACAGATAAATGCCAGACACTAAGATGTATACAAACCATGATTATGTGTAGATGTATGTATACACACATATATAAATATATGTATTTACATGTATAAATATGTGACATACATATATATTATTTACATGATTATTTGTGGTAATGTCAAAATCTAACTTTAAATGCATACTCCATGAGGTTTACATATGCTTATCTTTTTAGTCATTTAAAAAGGAAGCATCATGTCCACACAAGGTAAAAATTCAATACATTTTAGTGAATGAGTGAATGAAGGAATAAATTTGTGAATGAATTAACAGATAGGTGATGAATGGGTAAACAGATCAACATATAGTTATGGTATCCAAATTTAAACCTAACAAAAAATTCTAATAGAAAGTCTATCAAACCCTAGAATTCTGTTTTATTCTATGACATTTTGATGTAAATAGTTTTGTGTTCTAGAATCACCATATAATTTAGAACTTGGTCTATCAAAAACAGATCAAGAGCACAACAGTCACCTTGCAAATGGCTTCCTTAGAGGAGCATCACTTTTCCTGTCATGCTTTTGTGAATCATGAATGTTTTTGCAGAACAATACTAAATCATTTTATTTTTGAGCCAATGAAACAGTTTTTAAATAAAGTCTGCTCTCAAAGAGATTTTGTGAGAAGCAATATTCACAGGCCAAAAAGTCATTAGTGCTTCCTTTGTCACTCACATACTTAATTGTGTGGGGAATTACAAAAAACAATTTTGAGGCTCATGATGAGTGTCAACAGTAAAATGCCCATGTGTTCTATTATGGTGGTAGCAAATGGGCAGGGGACCAGCAGGCTTTCAACCACACTTTCTTCATTGTGTAAAATAGCTATGGCGTGCTAATCTCATGCTAATCATTGTAGCAGCTATGAGTCCCAAACGAGAAAACACTACCAGGAAATCAAACAAAACCAACCTCTTAAAATTAGCCAAAATGTTCTTTGCCGTAATAGCAAAAACTCCTCCTTAACTGACAGAAACTTTCAGTCAGCAAGAGTACATTCTGTACTGTGTTTTGTCATGTATTTTATACCATATTTAAACATATTCCATATGATAGCACTTTAGCAATTATATAATCAAGGGATGATAATGCTTCTTACTTTAATGATTTTGTTGAGACCTGTGAATGTATATTTTTAACAGATCAATTGCAGTAGTCACCAAAGGTACACACAAAATAATTTACTTAGTCTGCTATGATTCACATATTATCATTTGAAGACAGTTAAATGACCTTCTTTACAGGACTGTCACTGAAGCTAAGATAATCTTTTACCATTTAAGAATCTAAAAGCTTTAGAGTTGCCATTTCTTCCACTCATTTGCAAAACGCAGAATATTTAAGGAAGACTTATAGCCCACCTTCCTAATCATCTTTTCCTATCCCAGAGCTAGAAAATATAGAACATACCAGTTTGACTCACAGCCATGTGTGATTACTTAAGGAACATTCTGAAGTCAGTTAGGAGTCTTTTATTCTTATTCATTACCCTTTCACAGCCACCCTTTGGACTTCTTTGTTCCCACCATTGATGAAATTCAGATCCCAGTTCAATCACAGTGTGAATTTCATCGGAGTATGAAATGTAATCATCAGAAATCTGTATGCTTTCAAATTCAACATTCTCCATCCTAGTCCTTCCACCCTCAAGCTCAGGCCTGATTCAGGTTAGAGTTTTGTTCCCCCTCAACTCCCTAGCTTAAAATAGGTTTGAGCAGCAAAAGAAAATGTATGGCACCATTTTATACAGCAGATAATCCTGGTTTCTTGTGCTGGTTCTTCCAAATGCTGAATTTTTACTCTAGTGGGGCCTCCCATCCCCATCCATGCACAAGCACGTACACACGCAGACACACACATGCAGGGTTTTTGTTAATCAACTAAAATTAATTTCAGAGCTATGAAAATTGTCATTATATGTGTACCACAAGAATGAAGTGCTACAAATAAGAATGAAAATCAGCTCTTGTAAAGTATTGAAGAGGTTAAAATATAGGTATTATTATCTCATTTTTTAAGATGAAAATGGACAAGAATAAGAAAATCAAAGCAAATTGAAGATGTAGATTAAAAGAAACAACAAAATCTCAGAAAATTGGCAAAAATGGAAGGGAGAAAATCATCAAATTAAATAATTAAGAAATTTTCTCTAAACTAAAGGTAAGCATTTCTGTATTGAAAGGATCAACTGCTTTCCTAGGGCAAAATTCTCACATGAAGGTTATCATCATAAGATTTTAAGAGAAAAAGTGAAATAATGAAAAATTGGGGGCTAACAAGATCAGAGCTAAATGACATCAAACTTCTTGGTAGCAAAACTGAAAGCTAAAAAATAATAAAGTAATGCTTTCAAAATTCTCAGGAAACTTTAACTTATTATTTCAGAGTCTATTACACTAAAATAGAATGACTATATTTTCATATATAAAAGTACTTTGACAGAATGTATTTCTCAAGTGACCTGTTTCAGAAAGCTATTAGAAAAGCTCATCTACTAAACAAGAGAAAACCAAGGAAGAATGTGATTAGGAAACCACAGATCCAATTGTGAGGGTGTTGAAGGGATTTCCCAGAATGAGGCTGCTTCAAGGGATAGTTGTGCCTCAGGCTTAGAGAGCCCCAGATGGAACTGGGAGACTAAGGCTCAAAGAACAGCATCTCTAAGGAAAAGAGTGGAACAGAAAGCTGTACACAATGTGCTTGGAAATTTGGGAAGACTATTTTACAATTCTTTTTGTGAATTTGGAAAGAATTAGTGATAGGTATGCAGTAAAAGAGGCCAACAAGCTAACAATT
The DNA here is from genome assembly GCF_000260355.1 of Condylura cristata. Classification (NCBI taxonomy): domain Eukaryota; kingdom Metazoa; phylum Chordata; class Mammalia; order Eulipotyphla; family Talpidae; genus Condylura; species Condylura cristata. The sequence continues at coordinate 37,537,958 of NW_004567103.1, read as the reverse complement.
AAAATGAGATATTTATTAATTCCAGGAAAAGCAAAGGGTTGTACTCTATGGGAAACATTCATATTTCATTCCTTGGCTCATAAGTTAAGACAATTTAGTCATAATGCTATAAACAGTCATAATACTCTAAACACTAAATATTGATTCACTGGAATGACAATAGAACCAAATTGGAAGGAAGAGGGTAAGTCAAGTGCAAAGAGCTTAGAGGTGGTCTAAGAGTGTTAAATTTTTATCCACTACTATTTCAAGTCAGTAGAGAATGTTTAAATTCAAAAAATTAAGAAACAACCAAATAAAGTTATGATTTGAACATATGAGTAACTGACAAAGAATTAACATAAGAGAGTTGATGTTGTAGGAGGCAGACCTTGACAGACCAGGGATGAAGAAGAAAGTCCTATCATTTTTGTGTCGTTATTTTATTACTCGAATAAAAGAATTAATCTTTGAAAATAAAAATATTTTTAAAGTATTGATTCTAAATTCTTGAAATTCTTTGTGAGCTGTACTTCCTTGCATTTTGATTGCTAAATTGAATTTTCAGACTCATATTTCTTTTAAAAAGATCAAAGTACATAACTGTCCTTTTTTTTAAACATTTTAATACATCTATGATGGTATAATAATCACAAATCACATAGTCTTAGATCACATTCAAGCCAATTATTAAAGGGAGGGCTATCAGGGGAGAAAGTCTATAGAAACTGAGAAAAAAATTCAATTTCACAATCATAAAATTCACAGAAAGGCACAGCTCAGAAAGAATTGCAAGAATTACCTTGGGATAAGCAACTTGATCCAAATTTCAATTTAGATCAACCCTGTAATGCTAAATAAGATATTGAGGAAACATTTTCAACAATAATAATTTTATAAATCATATAACATATACAGTTATACCCAAATCAGCTTACTGCACAAAATAGAAACCCAATTTCCTGGAAAAAGGAGGTATAAAATCTATCCACAAGTGACTATTGCATGTAGATCTTACAGTTCTTTGATACCATGACCCGGCAAATTCTGCATTTAATAACACTGTGATCAAAGTTAAAAGTAACAATTACTTATACTCTTTATGCCAGATCAACAGATTACATATAGGTAAAGAATAACAGTTTCATTTATGCCAACATATATAATTAAGCCTTGTTATTTTGTGTAAGTGCTTATGTGTCTAGATGTGTGGCTATTTCATTATAAAGTTTCAACCAGGACAAATTTCACTCTTGGTATTAAAATCATTAGATAAGGGACAACCAATTGCTAACTTAAAATGTGCAGACTCACAAAGTGATTTGACTCTCAAAAGGTGACTTAAAGTCTACTGTTTAGGTCAACTAAAGTTCTCATTCATGTAAAGAGTGGGACAACAGATCAATGTAGTGAAATAAGCTCCATATACTCATAGTTAACCTTATTTCAGAGCTGTCTTTCACTCACGAATTCTTGGTTAGCTGCTACTGATCCAGACATGAAATTCACTCTCCACCACCATGATCACCACCAACTGCAAAACTTCAATCACTGAAGCAAGGGGGGTGGGAGGGTGGAAGCTCTTTCCCACATTCTCATGACACTGAGAAGTTCTATATGTAAGAGAACTGAATTTCTTTGAACAAACAAAGCCTCATTAATTTCTGCAGCCAATTTTTATTGTTGTATAGGCAATATTTAAAAGGCGTTGTCAAGGAAGAGCATCCTAAATTTAGATCTGACAGCTTTGTTTTCATTGTAGGAGTGGCCACACGCCTAGCAGCCTATTCTGTTTGAAAAAAAAAAAAAATGTGTGTTAACTAAATGTAAAGGAGCTCTCAGTGGATTTCTGCAGAGAAAAATAAAATTACCTACCATATATTCATCTCACAAATTGTAATTCTTATGTAAGCCTGCCCACACTTGAGAGTTGTTATTTTATCATTTGGGGATGAAAAGAGAAAAAGGGCACTGATCCTAGCACCCCACCCTAGAAATCCATTATCCCTTTCTCTGCCTCCAATCTGTTTACCATACCTATTTTTTCCACTGTCCATCATTTCCCCCCAGTGTTCTCATTTCTCACCTTCCCTTAAATTTTAAAAGTGGGCCTCAACCCGTTTCCCCATTAAATTTATATTTCCTAGCAATATACGAACTCTGTAATTCCATCTTCTTGGAGCCTTTGAGCCTGCATGAAAGCAACTAAACTGAATGTAATGGGAGGGGGGAGGAGGAGAACTACACAGATATGTGACTAGTCTCACCTTAAATACATGATTGCAAGTGGATGTGCAGCATGCACGAATTCTACCACCATTTACTTAGTCATGAGCCTTTGCTCTGAAGTGACAGTTTCACACCTTCTCCTCAAATCTCTCCTCCCGCTCTCCCCTCTTCACTAGCTGTAAATAGTCTCATTTGTTTCTCTGAGAAAATAAAGTTAACCAGTGAGGAACTATCACCAAGTTTTCACCTATCTACGTACAAAACACGTTCCTATTCTGTCTTGCTTCCAGTGTCCATGGAAGAGCCACCCCTGTTCCTAGATCAATCTATCTATCCATCTCTGCTTTTAAGTACTCCCTTAACTCCCACCTGGTCAAGGGACTGAAGACTGACACCCCCCCCCATCCTTCCTCCCCTCTCTCCCACCTTCCTCCAATTGTTTTATTACTCTCTACACAATCATTCCTAATAATTTCTCTAATAATATCACCCTCATTCAGTAATCTCCTTTACCCTTGATTTTCCATTATCTATAACCTTACTCTAATTCTTCAAAGAATTAGACGTACATGTGACCCATGCCTCTTCACCTCTAGTCCTGACACCTCATTGAGAATGTCTTTGCCAAGACTACCAAAGACCTCCACAACGAGAAAACTGGTGACTGACATTCAGTCCATATTAGAGGAGCTCTCATCGACATTTGACATTTGGTACTCTTAAAAAGTAGTCTTCCCTTAACTTCTAAAACAACTGGCTATTCCTCAATCTCCCATACTGTCTTCTCTTCCCAACCTCTGAGTGAGAGCTCAGCCTTTTATACTCTTGTCATTTATACTAACTTTCACTCTCTAGAAGATCCCACCTTGTCCTAGAATTTTAATATATATCCATATATTGATGACTCCCAAGTCATCAATATATCTCTTCAGCCCTAATGTCTCATCTATCCAACCAGGTCACTTGAATTTCTAATAGGCATATCATAATTCATGAATCTGAAAAGACCTTCTTATATTCGTGAACTTCTTCTCCATTTCAAAAAAAAAAATGGTACAGATTAACAATCCTCATGCACCAACACTAAAAACCAGACATTTTCATTTGGCAGTAAAGCCTGACATGCATTAAAAAGAAGCCATTTACTGTCCTTATTGAAGTGAATACTTACATGTTTTGTTGCATAAATATTCATGGGGGTGGGTGGGATTACCTCAGACCCTGCTGGGAATATTGAGTAATTTTTGGAATGGGCACCTCAGTCCTCGTTGTTTAGGATGACATGCACACAACAAAACAAATCGTTATGCCTCATTCTTGGTAATTATTATACTCCTACAGCCAATTAATTAGTGAGTCCTATCAGTTCTAACTTAAAATATATCTTAAATCTAAATATATCTTATCATTTCCCTAATTACCAATGCTGCCAAAGCTACCAAATCACCTGGACAACTGACACAACCTCCTACACATTCTCCTATTTTCAGTCTTGTATTTTCCTGCCTCTCCTGTTCAACCCTCACGGTGTTAGTTTCCACAAAATGACCAGAGAAGTCTTAAGTTTAAAGTATACAAAGTATTGGCTTGATATAATAATAAACTGCAAGGTCATATTACCAGCATATTAGCTATCATTTCTTCTATTATGGTAAGAACATGTTAGGCTCTTAATAATATTCAACTATATGAGACATAGTATTTGCTATAATCACCCCATACTTTACGTTAAATCCTCTACATGTTAATCTTATGACTGGAAGATTCCACCCTTTGACTTCCATCTCCCTATTTTTCTCAATCCCCATTCAGAGACATCGTAAAACAAGTTACCTCCACTCTGCTCCTTCAAAACTCCAAAGGCTTCATATCAGACTGGAAATAAAAACCTAATTTCTTGGGGTTTAGATGATATCACCTCTTCTGCCTTTCTCTCCACACTCTTTCCCTTCACCAGTGTGTTCCAGTCCTCCTGATCGTGTGGCTCTTGCTCAAACATGCCACATGCACCCTGCCTCAGAACTGCATCATTGCTTCCCTCCCTCTGGATGCCATTTCTTTAGGCCTTAGGGCAGCTCACATCTGACTTCATTTAAGTCATTCTTCGCAAGCTGTTGTCATGGAAAGCCCTTCTCTGACCACACTTTTCTAAAATATATATTGTTGAAACTCCCAGGCACATTGTCACTTTGCCCAGTTTGCTTTTACTGACATTACATTACATATTTATTTGCTAGATTCTTTATCATCAGTCTTATCGTCCTAGTGTAAATTTCTTGAAGGTAGGGTCATGACTGTGCTGTCAATCACTGTATCCCTGGGGCCTAGAACAACGCTTCGGCTCTGTATACATTCAATGAACAAGCAAATTGTGCTAATGAAATGAGTGAATAGATCAATGAAATATTAGCTCTACTTTCCAAAGTCCTCAATGTTTTAACAAATATCAGTAGAGACTGATAAACTTAAGCTACAACTCTTTTTTCTTCTGAATGACTATAATTCTAAAGATAGTATCATCAGTGACTGAAGTTGTCATAGGTTCACAAACACTGTAAATCAGTGCTTACTTTTATACCCATAAGACATCTACTTAAAACAATCTGATTTTATCAAGAAGATTACATTTTTAACTCCCAATTGCTGAACTCAAAGACATTCCCTTTCTAGGAAGCTTAAGATTACTTGGCAATATTATTTTAATTTAAATGTGTTCTAAAATAATTCTAAGTTATTTCTTATTTTCCAGTTGCTTAACTATGGCATTTCATTTGATTATTTTGTATGTAGGAAAATAAAACAAATTGTGGTAAGAAGTAAAATGCAGTTATAATACCTGCTATAAAATAAAGGGTGAATTCATATGATAAAATAATTTGTAAGTCCTTTAAATTGTATATTATTATTTTGGTTGTGAATTTCTTTTTGGAAGCATATATGATCTCTTTAATACACAACTCCACTTATGGGCTTTCCCTTTCAACGAGGTATTCTTTGATACACACTTTACAAATGTTTAGCACCAATTAAAAATTATTTACATGACAGGATGAAGAAAAAAAACATTGCATAAGAGTTTGAAAGTTAGACTTTTAGTTTAAGCATTGTCACATAACTTGGGCTTGAATTTCTGGTAAAAACAAAATTCAAGAATGTTAGACTTACTCATATTATGAAATTCAACACTGCCTTGTTCTATAAGCTTCTCTTCGAGGATCTATGCAAAAAGACTAGTTAACCCTCAGTTCAGAAGTGCACAATAAATAGTAGCCTGGGAGCTAATATTAAAATATTTAGCCTGATCACCTCCACATTCAGTCAGTTTATCTCCTGTTGAATTCACGAAAGTTTGGAAACATCAGCAGGCAGTTAACTGTCAAAGGATACACAGCAGTCTTCAACAACCCTGGGCTACAAGACACATCAGGCCAGGACATCCTTTAGTTACTGATAGATTTTCTCAATATAATCCTAATTTTCAGCTATGTCATAAAACAGAAAATTTGAGTTTTTCTAGGATAAGACCAGTTTAGAACTTAGGAAATTAAAATCTCAGAGCAGGAATTTCGGTTACCTAGTCAATGTTTGAATCTCCTCTGCCTCCTACCCACCATATAATTATGTAGAGCAGCCTTTACCTCAGTCTTACATATGGCAGAGGAATGGGCAAAAACAAACACAATGTCCTACACAGAGTTGTGGCTCCAAAATAACTTACACTAACAGCTACCATTTTAGATGCTTATTTTGTACCAATACAGGGCTTGAGCACTTTGTGTTATTTTTAGCCCTCACACCAATTCTTGAAGGTTCTTAATTGCATATTGCAAAGCTTTTCTTTTTTCTTTACTTCTTCTATTTATGTCTGTGATAAATCACATCCATATAATCTCTCCTGGTCAGGTTTTGATACCACATTCTCTTATTTTCTCCAGAAACAAATGTCTTCCATAAAGCTTTCTTGACCTTTGAGCCTACATTAATAATATTGCCGATAAACAAGAATAGCTTTACTAGCTAAGCCATTTAAATGTCAAATTGTTTCATATTACCTGATTACTGGTTTTTTGTCATATTGACATATTTTTTTAAGTTCTTCACAAAATGTGCTGTGCTAGGCACTCCAGACACAGTAAAAAGCAGATGAATTCTACTGTCTTCCTCTTGTTCAAGAGAAGGAAGGAAGAGAAGGAAGGATTGCATACAAAGAAGAATAACTAAATGGACAATAACAATTAAAAAAAAATGAAGTATGAGTTGAGAAACTACAAGGGTAGTCTGAGCCTAATCTAGTCTCAGATAATCAAGATTTTATTGTTGTTTTCCCTGACTCTTAGTGATATTCTGATTAGGCTCCCACTTCCCACCTGGTTATTAGAAATTCAGCTTTAACACAGTTATAGTCTCCCAAAGAGACTTGTTTGCCTCCAGTCTATACAACCTTTTCACTCAATTTATTGTTTTTAAAGATTTATTCATTTATGTATTTATGCATAATAGAACTGGGGTATAGGCCAGAGGTGTGAGGGATGTGAGGATTCACCAAGGACAACGTGGGGAGCAGAACAAGCGAATCGAATGTAATTTACTGCTAAGGGGAACAGTGGGTGAGACAGGAGAGGTCTATTGTGTCATGTGGGTCAGCTCCCTGGCCCTGGAGACCTGGAGACTCAGTCTCAGCTATGACATAGCTCCTGCACCACCAAGAAGGCCTCTCATTCAATTTAAATTCAGAATCTTTTCTCCACAAATTCTTTTTCCCCTTTTCTGAGAGAAGACTTTGCCAGATACTTCTTTCCTTTATCAAATAAGACTTTTGGTTTTTAAAGATAAAAGCCAGAGGTATCAATTAAGCTTTTATTTTAATTCACAGGAAAACTGATGGTGATTAGCAATGGTGAACTAGAATTAGTATTTATTATTTTTAATAGATTATATAAATCACAACTATGAAGACAAAGCAGTATGTAATAATTTAAAAATTACTTATAAAGTAATTACTTTCATAAGAACTCTCTACATGATAAGAAAAAAATGTGACAAAAGAAAATGAACCTGAGTAATAGAGAAGTTGGAAATTTGTGCAGAATTGAAAACTAAGTTGACAAAAAAATTATTACATCATTTTATGATGCTTCCTTATCCATTGTGCTGTCATTCTACAGGAAGCCAAATAAGTAACTACCTCACAGATAAGACTTTCTCAATGAGCTTTCTAAAAGTTAGGAAGCCTTCCTAGAAGCCTAACTAATGTAGCTAAGTAAAACTTACCGCAAATCAGTTCTTAACTGCTACACTATTCACATATGACTTACCTGGTTTCCACCATTTATTCCCCCTACGGCTTTGGTTCCCGCCCACTTCTTTTTCCTCTATCACTTACTCCTATGACTCAATCAAAAATCAACAAATGTTTCAGAGCTTATGGGTGTGAAAATTTAGGTCATTGTTTTCTTATCCTCTCCTACAACTGCAAAGATTATCTTATGATTGAGTGACTCATATAGTAGAATTATGTAGGTAGGGAGGAAATAAATACAAAATCACTTTCTCCTTTTTCACTGTGGTTACAAAGAAGAGACCTACAAGAGTGGGAACTGGGCCTTCCCATGCCCTACATGACCTGTTGTCAGGGCAACAGGATGTGTGGGGAGCCCTGGCCTTCCCAGTGCCTGTTGCCAGGGTAACAGGATATGAACCATCTTCTCTTATGCAACTAAGCAGTTCTCTGCTTTACTCTATATTTCTCTTCTACTTGGTGGGAAATTACATTTGCTCACAGAAATCTAAGAGCAACACAACTTCATTATACAGGCCATGAAGGGAGTTTGTATCGGAAGAAATACTGTAAGTAGGTGTGTGTATTTGATATTATTACTAGTGGAAATAATGCAGAGGAAAATTTTGTTGGGCTGACTTTCTGTAAAAAGGGACCCTGGGCCCTCCCTGGTGGTGCAGCAAGTTAAAGCACAGCACTAAGATGCTAAAGCCACTTCAGCATGAGTTCAATCCCTACCCAGGAGGTGACCCACATAGCTTGGCAGACCTCTCCGGACCCTCCTGCTATCCCCTCAGCAGTGTACTTTGTGGATCTGCCTGTTCTCTCCCCACTCTGTCTCTGGTAAATCCTCTCACCACCCCTGTACCTTTGGCTTGCACTGCAGTTCTGTATGCATAAATAAATAAATCTCTTAAAAAAAAAAAAAGGTACCTTAATTTTTACTTGCATAAGTTCTGAAAGATATGTCATTTTTTTATTGGTCCAAAGAAATAAGGGATAGTAGAGAGTAAAAGGGAGAGAAGGAGAGAGGCAGTAAGAAAAAAAACCTGTGATAGCCATGTAAGAATGAATGCTATTTTTGGTGATGGTACATGGGTGAAGTAGTAGTGGGAAGTCCACGGGGATTACAACTGAGATGAAAAAATGTACAAAATGAATAATGATGTGTGTGTGTGTGTATATACATACACACACACACACACACATATATATACACACACACATATATAATTTTTTGTCAAGAGATTCACACACACAGACATTTTTAAATTGGAACCAGTGGGAGATATTAGGGATTTTAAGTTCCAAAACATATTAAGGATCTTCTTAACCCATCTAATAGCCATCTCCAAAATGTAGTCTAAGATATATATATATATATA
>NW_004567103.1:37502690-37528987 GCF_000260355.1 Condylura cristata | reverse complement strand
TTAAAAGGGAATGAATGCTTATTTGAAGCAACTGGTGGTTTTTTTTGTATACACACACACACACATATATATATACAGATATATATATATACACACATACACATATATATACATATATACAACAAACCACCTATCTTATAGTCAAAAACAATAAACACCTATTCTTCATGTGTTTGAGGAAACTGGATAGTATGAGTTGAACCTTCATTCACATATCTGGTGGTTGATGGCCTGACAGATCTAGAGGAGCTTTAGCTGGTAGAGTTTATATCTGTTCCACTTGCTTATCCTCTATTAGGCTTGACTCGACTTCAACCCATGGTGTGAAGATTTCAAAGAGCAATAAATAGGTAAATTTCAATTCATAGGCTTTTCCAAGTTTTTCTTGGATCTCATTGACTAAGATCCTTATTAGTCAAAGCAAGTTGTACAGCCAAGTACAAACCCATATGGGATTATTTAGCCAGGGAATGCATGTAGGAAGTCATAAAGAAACTGGGCCATACAACTGAAAACAATAGCATGGAGGAATTTCTGGAAAATAGAAGGTTCTTTGGACATCTTAAATTATTAAAGCAGAAATTTTTTGTCAGGGGTTCACACACACAGACACTTATAAATTGGAACCAGTGGGAGGTATTAGGGATTTTAAGTTCCAAACATATAAAGGATCTTCTTAATCCATCTCCAAAATGCAGTCTAAGATGAGAAAAATACTGTGTGTCTATTCAGCAATTTATATTCTCTGTGGGGAATAATCTCCATTTAGATGATTTTTGTGAAACAAGCAAAAGGTGAAAAGTTTCTGTTCACCTTATTTCATAAAAGAAGCTTATTGTATGCTTAAAATCCTTTATGACAAGTGATGAGGCATCATGGCAAGAATAAAACACCTAGCTTTTTATCATGAGAATTCTTGGCTTTATTCTCACTGGTAAATAAAAATCTTCAGGGATATGCAACCCTATGTTTCCACTGTGCAGGGTTTTCTTTCTTTGTTGTTCTGGATATCAAAAGGCAAATAAATCAGAATAATTAAAGATCTAAGGGTCCAAGATCTGAAGAGGTAAGAAAGTTTAGGAAAAGTCAAATTTCCTTGTAAATATTAGCTAGGATCTTTGTTCAAATGGATTAATGAAAAGGGTTAATGGTAGTGCATGTACTAAAAGCAGGTGAGAAATAAAACTGAGGAATTTTTGACATCCAAAGCCCATGCTAAATGACAACTCCCCTTGGTTTTCAGCTTTGAGCATGCAGAACAAGCAAACAGATGGCAGGATTGTGGGAAAAAATCAAGTCAAGAGGAAATCTTTTAACTCATGAAATGTCAAGTTTTATGGTAAGACTTAAGTGTTAAATGGAAGTACCTAATTCAGGATTAAACTGACTTAGATATAGTATGGGCTTAGAAATCCTACCCTCCGCTTACTGACTGGAAAGAAACAATGAAGTCATGTAATGTCTTTGAGGCTCAGCTTTATCATCAGAAAAACTAGGCATAATTGTGCTAAAGCAACTAGAGAGGAAGAAAAATTAAAAAAAATATAAATTTTAACATGCAAAGAATTATAAATTATGATTGCTACTGATTCATTTATGAAGTGATTTTAAATAGTAAACTAGTTAAAAATGTGATTGAGGCAGGTTCTTAACTTGCTCCAAAGGCAGTTTATGCTGAACAGTTATAGAAAGTCCAGTTTTAAGTGAACCAGAGTCAGCATACCATTGCTTTTCCAGTAAGAAATCTGTTTCCATTCTTTTTCTAAGTTTTTAGAGGCCTGATTTATGAACATGTACAAGAACCCAAGAATCTTTTGATCATCCATGTTTGTACTTAAAGCCGACCTGTTTCTTGTCCTTCTGACACTGGTTCTTAGAGGTTTTACTTCTTTTTAATGACTCATTGTAAACTTATTTGACTAACTATAAATATCAAAAAATTCCTACCAAAATGATCTGAATTGAACACTTTCTGAACTTAGTAAAAATTTGTGGTTTTAACTATTTTAATTATATATGATTGTAACTAGAGGCATCATCATAAAAGAAGGAGGTGTCATGTTCCCCACCTCCATTAGTATACAGTTGCTGTGGATTACTTACTGGGAACAAGAGGCAGAACCAAGCAGCCAAGTTGAGGTATATTTCACAGTAGGCAGCTGAGCTCAGGGGGAGACATGTGGAACAGGTAGAGAGACAGAGAGAAGGCACTTGCTTCTTGGCTTTACACTTACATCATAGACAAGTGGGAGAGAGACATGTAGGGACACTTGGAAGAGATACATGGGTGAGTGACACTTGGGAAGGCTGACAATGGCATATTTTGTCTTAATTTGTAATTTGATCTTGCTCCTTTCATCTCTGGCTGGTTTTACTCCTTTTCTATTGTTCTCTGCAAGAAGGTGCCTTAGACTTGTGGGAAGTTTTGGTCCTCAGTACCAGACTTTGGGCCAAATCTGGTTGGATCTTTACTGATGAGGAGATGGCTAACACTGGGTGTTTTATTCTGAGTATTCTTTCTTTCTTCTCTCTATACGCACACTAATCCTGCTAAAGTTCTCTCACATTTTGGTATGCTTTGACGTGCTGTATATGGATGGCTAGCCCCCTTAAAAGCATGCAACGTTGGCAATTCTGGAGGACCCCTTAGTAGCATGCCAACATAATCCCTTTAAACAATTTCAAGAAACTGTAGCTTACAAGACAAACTAAAGTCTCAGAATGTTTCATAGACACTTTAGTAATCTATTGTCATGTGTATATCCTTTAACAATATGCATTTATGTCTAATACTTGGCTCAGCCCAGGCAGCAAAATTCTATGATCTCATGAGTCTTTAAAACTATCACCTATTTAATGATGTTAATGAGCAATTCTTTTCATATCAAAAGGTTTACAGCACAGTCCTTTTGGATGAGAATCAGATTTCCTCAAATATTTGCATTTGATTATCTCATTGAAATATGCTAGAATACAAACTAAGATCTAATAATGGTAATTTGGCATTTTCTAAAACAAATAGAGGAAACAAAGGACAATGGGACATGGCAATAATTACTTAGATTTCAATTCCACTGTGAATCAGATCTTCACTGGGATAAGGAAAGGCCTAAGGAAAGATTTCAAACTTGAATGACTCAGAAATCAACTAGCCCTATGTCATGCATGATTACAGAGAACTAAATTCTATTCTAAGGCCACTGCACGATGCTTAACTAAAGATGTTGAAACCATCAAGGCAATTTTTTCTATCCATGAAACTCTCAAGGTCAGTCTATTTCTTTCCCTCGGTGTTCTCTCCCTATATACATTTTCCTCCTCCCAGAGAAATGTAAAATCTTGAGTATAAATGTTCTGGTAAAAAGAAAAATGAGGATGCTGGTGACACCAATTCCACTGAGCAAAGAAACAGCCTTATTTTCTCATCTTTATAACAATTCTCTGCCCACTGATTCTGGTAAGAAAGTTACCTGCAAAAAAATAAAATTCTATTTCTGCCTATAATATCAGTAATTATGTGATAATAAGATTCCTTGAATTCTGGACAGTGTTCTAAACAGTTTGCAATTATTAATTCTTTTAATCTTCTTAATAGAAATTAGATAGAAATTGCATTCTTTCCATTTTACAGATTAAAAAAAAAAAACTATGACATAAAAAAAAAATCAATCAACCTGGAGATAGAATAGCATTTTACAGTAAAGTTGGAATACAAACAGAGAAGGTTATGGGAGGATTAATAATGATAATTATGATGTTTTGAGGGCTGACTTAGTGCTGAATATGGTAGGGATTAGCTATGTTATTCATAATAATCTCTTTCATTCCAAAGTTATAAGATAGATACCAATTTTTGTGTGTCTCAGGTGAAAACTCAAACCCTTAAAGAACTCATCCTTGATTATTTGAATTACCTTCCTCCGAAATCTTAATCATATCACCTGTTGTATTTTTTCCCCAGATTGCTTCCTACTTTATATAACTCACATTTTTGTTGTTTGTTTTCTCTACTAGAGCCTAAAATAATACTTGGCATATTACACAATTAGTGCTATGTACTAAATGAGTGAATGAATGATGATTTAAAATAATTGGATTTTACAAATAATGAGAGTAAAGTTCAGAAAAGGTAACTTTTCATAGTCCCTCAACTAATGGACAGCTAGTGTTTAAAACAATCTGGTATTTAAAAAAATCTGGCTGATTACAGAGTTTTATGCTCTAATCCCTAAGGTATTTTTCCTCCACTATCCTATTTTTTAAGCCATAATATAATTTATATAAGGACTGAGACTTACCTTAAAATTATATAAACTAGGCCCTCCCTGGTGGCACAGCAGGTGCCACAGCACTAAGAAGCTAAAGCCACTTAAGAAGAGTTCGATCCCCGCCCCAGAGGTGACCCACAGGGAGAGGCAGCCCTCTCCTGACCCGCCCACTGCTCCCCTCACCAGTGTACTTCGTGGATCTGCCTGTTTTGCTCCCCACTCTGTCTCTGGTGAATCTTCTCACTACCACTGCACCTCTGGCCTGTATCCTAGTTCTAAATGCATAAACAAATAAATCTTTTTTAAAAATTATGTAAACTAAAATAAGTTTTCTAAAGTAGTTTTCTTCAAATGAGTTTTATGACTTAAAAACAGATTTTTAAATGATATCCCTATTAATCCATAAAAAAATCACATACTCATTAATGTGAAAACTAACAATAAGGTTCATCATCAAGAGAGATAGCATATGCATTCTTCCTTGATGTTTGAAATGAATCTACTCTTGTACTCTCAATATCAGAGTTTGGTGAGAAAACTGGTGGTCTGGGCATGTCAACCAGGGTTAGATGGAAGGCGGTACATTAATTTAATGGCTAAAAATAATGAGTATCTGGGCCCTCCCTGGTGGCGCAGCAGGTTAAAGCGCAGCACTGAGAAGCTAAAGCCACTTCCGCATGAGTTCGATTCCCGCCTGCCCCGGAGGTGACCACATGGCATGGCAGACCTCTCCTGACCCCGCCCGCTGCTCCCCTCAGCAGTGTACTTCGTCGATCCGCCTGTTCTGCTCCCCCCTGTCTCTGGTGAAGCCTCTCACCCTCCGCATCTCTGGCCTGTACCCCAGTTCTGTATGAATAAATAAATAAATCTTTAAAAAAAATAATAATAATGAGTATCTGATTCCAATGTGCCAGAGAGTAATGCAGTCCCACAGTGAGGTATCATGTCTATGCTTATGTGAATGTGAGTGTGTGTTGAGAGACAGTAGAAATAGTCGCATTGATTGTTCTGTTACTGGTTTAGGAATTAGGTTTCTTATTGCTGCTATAACAGATTCACAACAAACTTTGTAGTTTGAAGTTACATTGGTCAAAATATTGATGCAAAATTCACAGAGCTAAAATCAAGAGTTGGTAAAACTGCATTCTTTTTAAAGGTTCTGTTTTCTTCTTATGTTTCTAGAAGTTGCCCAAATTCCTTGACTCATAGCCTGTTTCCTCTACCTTTAACACTGACAAAGGCAAAGTAAGTTCTTATCTCACTGCACTCTGACCTCTTCTTTTGCCTCCCTTCTTCAACTTTCAAGAAGCTTGTGATTATATTGACCTCACCTCTCTAATTCCAGGCTAATCTTCATATTTAAGATCATCTGAATTGCAACCTTAACTCCATCTGCTACCTAAATTTCCCTTTGACAAGTAAGGTAACATCTTCACAGGTTACAGAGATTGGAATATGGACATTATGACTCTATCTTAACAGGGTCTCTACTAGAATTTTGACTAGGACACTTCTTCCTGATGAGGCTATGTCCCCAGTGCTAGAAAACATTTATTATGCTTGAATCCTGTTGCCCACTGAATACAGAGATAGCTTCAAGCACTGAACCAGAATCATCAGACTCATCAGAAACATCCCTATAGAGCTCTAAAAGCCCCATAGGAAGCAAGAGTAACCCTGACCAAAAGGAGAAAGACAAGTGGTCTCCTCATGAAAAGAGTGCAAAATAAGCAAAAACAGATGTATGATAAGCAGAATTTCTTTGGAGTAACCCTGAGGGCCACAGAAAAAGAGGCCAAGTGGAGGCACCAAAAGTCAAGGAGATGTGGGGAGACACCATGAAAGATGCTGAACTTGGAAAGGAAGACCCCAGAAGACTTTAAACGACTTAAAGAAGGAAAGTAAAATGATCAGATTTGCTAACCAATAATGTTGCTTCATCCTAAAGTGGGTTCCAGTTTAGAACAGAGTGCTAGTAACTCCTGTCATTTATCCTTTTTTGACAGATTTTTTCCTAATATGTATTTTTATTGAATCTTGGTGATAAGGGCTGGGACTACTTCATCTGAGAACTGTACAACACACTTTTCAATATCAGCCAACTGAAGTTGTAGACCTAATATACTGATCTCCTGTGTCCTTCACTTTGTTTCTATATGTTTCATTCTTCCACTACTGATGCTCATATTTACTATAAATCAAAGAGGGGGAAAAAAGAAGCAAAGTCTTTCTACTGCTATTTTCATAATTCCAGGTCTTAATAGCTGCACATTTGCCTGGATTAAAACAGCTAAGAAGATATATGTCTATACAGTAAGATTAGGTTGTAATTGTGAAATTCTCAAGATAATAATTCTACATTTATAAAAACTAAAGGAATTGGAAGTAAGTACTATGGAGTGGTGAGTCTCATTTTTGTCAAAAGTTTATGGTTTCATACTTTCCTCTCATTTGCTGAACAAGTATGTAAGAGGACACCTGATTTAGTTTTTTGCTATAGTGCCATGTGATATTCACTAGAATTTCTACTTTATCACAGTTTTCTGGAAATACTGTTCCCCTTTAGATGGATTTCTCAGAACAGTGGCACTGATTGGAAAGAGCAGCATCACATTTTAAAATATTTTGGATTGTTTTCAAATTGACAATAATGGAGCTCTTTTTTACATTTAAAGAAAAAAAGAACAGAACCACGACACAAATAGAGACTATTTCTAAAATTTAAAAAAAAAATCTATGCATAAATGAAAATAAATATAAAAGTTTCAACTCAACTTACCTCATGGGAATCAATAAATTTAACAATCTGTAAAGACCTACAAAATGTTTCTCTGTGAGTAGAAAGTAATATAGGTCCCAAAGGCATAGGAAATTTCTGAGCCAGAAATTTCATCAGGTGTTGAGTGGTAAAAGAAATAGGAAGTTTATGCCAAATAGTTGATAACTATGGCAACAATATGATTCTTCTTAAACATAGCTTATGAAGGACCTGATGTCATAGTCATTTGTTAATATTTCTACTATCACAGATGATGAGTCATAGTGTAGAATTTAAATTGTCATATTGACTATCAAATTAATGGTAGACAATAGATTGAAGAAAGTAATAACTATAAATGAAACAGTAGAATAAACTAAGAATACCTCAGAAAATGGAAGAGATTCCAATTTTTTCCCATAAAGGAATAAGATTCTTGACACATAACATTACTTGTGTCTCAATTTAACATTTTATGAAAAAGATTTAAAAGGAAATCAATTACATAGTAGAGAAGAATTGATATTTTAATTTAGCTTACCAATATTTTTGCCTGTTGTAAAATTTTTAATTATTTCTACAGATGCAAAAAATGCATTATAAAATGTAATATGATAATGTCCACAAAATATTTTCTGTACATATCTGCCTCTAGTATGTCATGTTCACTATATTTCAGGTATATTTTTAATAAACCTCATTTTACTGTTAATTTTTGTCCCAGTTGTAAATTAACCTCATATTGTAAGCTCTCTTAAAAACAGACTATTCTGTTGAAATAAATCAATTTATTTGTAAAGCTACATACAGTAAAAGATCAAAAAAAATCACTTTCTGTGCATTAAATCTATTTCACCAAACTAAGAAAATTACTGCAAAATTACTTGATAGCCTTCATGAGAAGCATGACTCTGTCAATACTTAAAGGTGGAAATCTAATATTAGTAATTCTGATAAGCTTAAATTCTGTTGAGTCAATATTACAGTTTAAATAGGCAAGACAACTTCAGCAGTGGAATAGAGTCTCTCATATCACTGCTTTGAAAGCAGACTACACAAAAGACCATAATTAAACAATTTGGTTGTCATTAGTCATGCAGATTTGAAATTTAAAGCTTCTTATTTTGACTATGCTAAACATAGAATACTGGAAAAGTCTTAAGTAAAAGTATAAGTTAAAGTAATAACATCAAAATGCAAATTTCTTCTGTCTTTAAGGCAAAAGTAGTCATTTCAGTTTACTCATAATGACTTAAAAAAAATAAATAAATAAAACCTAACTGTCGGTAACTTTTCCCTAAGTGATTATTCCATCATGTATTAGATACAACTCAAAATTTACTCAATATATCTAAATGCTATTATTTCTTACATCAATGTTGAATACCAAGTCATGACATTTGACTATTGAATGAATCCATCACCCTATCTTGAAATAAATGACAGACTGATCTTTGAGATCAACTGATGAAGTGAAAATCAGATAAATTTGCCAAAATGTTAGGTAAACACACTTTCCAAATTTCTTAATAGTATATGCATAATCCATCACAACCTCATGCATTCCAGAAACTACAGAAAACAGAATAATTACAAACAAAACAAAAACATCTTGCCCTGCTCCAGGGAAGAAAGTCTAAAATAGGTTGTAATTTTAGATACAATTTTTCCTGTACAGATGTTCATCCACTCTTTAGATTAAGACACAAATCACCCAATGACTGCCAATGTTTAAATTTTATCTATGCAAATTAATTTCATAAGCTGCTACTTGCTTCACATACTTATTTGTTTCTCTAAGAACTACATCACCAAAAAACATAAAATGTCCAAACCCTGGGTGGATCTTAGAAATACATTTTGCTAATTCATTCAAATAATGTGAAGATAACTTTATTTCTTAAGTTATTCAGTTAAATATTCTTTAGTTATTAAAGTGATATTATACTTAATGCCATATAGTACTTCACGTGTAAAAAAATAGAGAACACTAAATATATTGACATTAATTATGTTCAAATGGAATTTTCCCTCTAAACAAAGTTTGATCGTTTTTCTTTTAAAAAATACTAGCTGACAGCAACACTGAATTTACTCAGAAGTTACATTTTATAAAAGTGTGTAAACAGCATTAGAAATATGAATCCTAGAAAACCTGTATTTCACATGGCATAGAATTCCTTCAGCCATTATCATAGAAAAGAACTATATTGCATTTGAGTTCTGCAAATATGCTAAGCAACTGCAAGAACCTGTAAATATTCATATTTCGCACCAAATGTTAAATCTGATATTTAAATTGTGACAATTAAAATGAAGCACATAAATATAATGTGCTAGGGCACTAAGTAGGAATTAGTAGCATACATAGAAAAAAGCTTAAATGTTTAAATAGTAAAGTGAATAGCACTACAATTAAAGTTCAACTCAGGTGCTTAACATTTCAGGCTTGATATAAGCACATCTCTCAAACCATCTTACTAACAGTCTATTTATAAAGTGAGTTATTCTGTACTCTCAGAAGTGAAATGTTTAATTTAAAGCTAAAACTCTGCAATGTTTGTTATGTGGCTAGTATTTTTACCACATAAGTATTTATTCTTAAAGAAATATTAATTCAGGCATAAGAGTAAGCACAACGTAATATAATTATTTATTACCATGCTACCCCTGTCCTTGTTTTTTAATCTAATCACAGATAAATAATTCCCAGTAGTAATCTCTCTATTTACCCAAGGGAAATTTTATTTCTGCAAGTATCCTGACAAGCAGTTTTCCTAATTACTTCTCTGGTTATCCAAAGCAACATATAAAGAATGTATAAAAGAAGCCATGTAATATAGCAGTGAATACTTGAAGAGTTAATTTACATAAAATATACAGGTGCAAAAACAACTATCTGTTCATTATGCAAATTGTTAGCTGAAACTGAAATGTTTTATTTTTAAAAAGCAAATCCTTTTAAACGTTAGTCCAGAAAGTCAGACAGTGCCAAAAATTAGTAATAAAATAATCAAATTTGGGGGAGGGAGAAAAAAAGCATAAAACCAAGCAAAAAGCTTACTTACATTCCTTTCAGGCGTTGCCACATTTTTTCAGTCTGTTCTCCTATGAGATACTTAAAAGTGGTGGTTTCCAGTTCTTCGATTTCTGTAGCAGTAGACCCCATGATGATACTCCTAGGACAACACAGTTACAGTCAGTTTCAGAAGCTAGAACAAGCATTCCTCAGTCTACTCTAAAGCTCAGTTTACAGTTGCATCTTTTCTCTACGAAACATTGCAGATTTGCAAAGCTGAGGGCAGCCTCTACCAAAATTGCTACTGACTTTGACAGGCATATCCACTGCTCACCACATCACCCCCTCAAGCAGACATCAGTATAAACAGATCTCTGACCTCACGGGAACAATCCACACATGTGTGCCCGCTACTGTACTACTGACCGACTGAGCGCTCCAGCTCTCCCCAGAAGCAGCTCATTTGTTACTCTTTCATGCACTGAAGCACATCAGAATTCCTACAGTTTATGAGATCTATTATGCACAAGAGAAATGTGAATGACTTTAGCGCACCAGAAGAAACTGAATTCCTCTCCACCAACGGAAGGAAGGCAGGATGTAATAAGAAAACAGATGGTAGGAACCAGTATCAGCAGCAGCACCACCCTGAGAAAAAAAAAAAAAAAAAAAGATGCCTGTTTTAAATGCCAGGGTTTTTGTATCTTAATTGATCTGAAACTAACGCTTAAAAATATATCACACTTTAACAATAAATGCAACAAATGTTAATGACAACAAGGAGAAAATAGCACACGGAGCCATACAGAAGACAGACCACGTAGCTCCACAGGTTGTTATTGAAAGAATATGTACATCAAGGATGCTGTAATCATGCTTATTCACCTTCTCCTAGCAACTTACACAGTAGGTAGCTGCCAATTTAGCCAGTGGAAAACACAGCAGCTGCACACAGCCTGCTCCGTGAATCCTTTAGGGATTAACAAATAAATAAAATGAAACAAGTGTGTACGCTTGTGTGCATGTTGAAGGGGAGTGTGTGTGCACGTTTGGATGCGTGTGTGTGCGTGCAGGATGGTTGAGGGAGTGAGAAAAGGAGAGAAATTGATGCTGTGCTGCTTGTGTATTTTAGAAGAAAAATAAGTGGACATAAAAGGAGTCAGAACTGAGTCGTCTGTCAAGCTCCCAACACATTGCCAGTTTTCTTTGAAATAAGCACAGATCTTGAGTAAGATCTTTAACAGCTATTGCTAGCTGCAAGCTGCTAAGAAAAATACACTCAAAATTAAGGTCTCTCGTTTGTTTGTAAACCCAGGTATCATTTTGTTCCTCCCTATAAGAAAAACTATTATAAGAGGCTGAAGCTAGAGATTTTCATGGTAAGTAGAGAGCAGTATTGCTAATATTTACGTAGTGCTTGCCATGTGTGATAGTTCCCAGTACCCAACAATATTACCTTTCTAAATTCTTACAAAAATTTCATAAGATAGATAATGCTCTTGTTTAATATTTGAGGAAACTGAGAAGCAGACATTCCCCAAATTTAGTATCAGTCCTCCCAAACAGTGATTCTGATTTCAGGGACAATTCTTCCAATATAAAGTTACTATGTCTCTCTAAACAACACTATCTAGAATCCAGTAGTCAAAATTATATGTGAAACAAATTCTAATTTTATAGAAAGTGCTATATGTGTTAACAAACGGTTAGTTTTTCCTGGCTCCCCAGAGCTGGATCATACAGCATTATTGTGGGTTCACATTACTTAAAGAGAAACTTCACAATGTCTGGAGCCCTGATGTCCTACAAATCGAGGAGGTCGTCCTCAGATTCCTGGTAGCAGAAACTTACTTAGGTGGCACCAATCTGGAGTTCCAAATGGACCAGTCCATCTACAAAAGGAAACGTGTTGGCATTTCCTCAGAATTCCGAGGGGAACCTGGGAGAGTTCTCCGGGCAGCTTGGGGCACTGTAGCCACGGAGAAGGGGGCGGATGTCAGTCTTTTCCCAGCAGGACACTGGCCAGCCGGCTGTGCTCAAGTTTGCTGCTGCCCTGGGGCCGCTCCTACGGCAGCTTCACCTTCAGGCCAACTTCCGGCCTGTGCCTCCTCGGGGTTGCTGATCCCGGGGCTGCCTACCAAACTCTCAAAGAGGCGTCCTACGCCAGCCTGCGGATCACTGCTCTGTACAACGCAGCCTCTGCAAGTGAGTCCACACCACCTTCTGGACCCTAAGGAGCTTGCTCTGCCAGTCGGGTGCGGGCGCTGCGGGGTAAGTTCTACGCATGCGCATCATTGGCTCCAGGAAACGCCTGGAAAGGTCGTGTGTCGGGGGCACTTTTCCGGAGTCAGAAGAGATAGAAAGCCGCAAACCTTTGCTGTGACCGATATGGCGTTTCAGCGTATTCACACTGCTCTGGTCCCGAGGTCACAGATAGATCTAGTGGCATGCAGGTGTCTCCTTGCCTGTGTAGCAGCTCCCCACGGAAGACTGGGGTGCCCAGCCCGCCACTGATCCCTGGACGTCGAGCCGCTGCTCAGGTCTCTGACAGACAGGGAACAAGTGAGTAGTCTTTGCTGTTCTTCAACCTACTCTTAAGTGGAGATAAAGTTAATGGAAAATAGTTTCTGAAAAAACAAGATGAGGTTCAATCAAGTGACCGCTTCAGTTTTTCTCTCTCCAAGTTATTTCCTGAGCTTCGTCTTTAATATTTTTAAGCTACTAAACAGCTTAAAGCATGCACAACTTTACCTTTATGAACGTTTATCAGAATTATCAGAAGTTAGTCAGTTTTACTCTGAAGATACTGATTTTACCCTGTGACTTAAGTTAAAAAAAAAGGGGGGGGGCGGGCCGGGGAAGACTGAATAGAAAATCCATCATGTCTCCTTAGGAAAATGAAACTTAAATACTGTTTTACAAAAAATTGAGATTTATCCCTTGACCAATTAACATCCATCAAGAACGTCTTCCCATCCTCAAGCCCATGGGAGTTGACTCGTAAGCTAGTTAAACACTCCTTTCTTTGCACTCCTTGTCGATGAACATAGCCTGCCCCAAACCCAGAAAAAACTATAGTTTTGTGTCCTGAATTGCAGTACCTCTGCTATTCCTGAATAAGCTAAATTTCTAGGATTTTTGGGCTTGCCTCAGTTTACCTCTTTATTTAGGTTGACAACTGTAGGGTAAATGGAAGTTACCAGGTTTTTTCCACCCTCCCACCATTAGTGCCAGTGAATGCCACCTGTGGGCATATGGGTGTCTTATGATGACACCTGGAGTGTAGTGTGGGCATGCGTAGGTGGGAACACCTGACTCAAGGGACTTACTATACAAGTGTGGCATCACAAAGGCTAGGGAGGTGGAGGATCATGAGCCCTAGTGCAGTAGAAATCAGTGAAGAGATTGTGAGAGAATGAGTTAAAATTCGCTAGGGGTAGGAGGCCCCTCTGCCTGCCCTGAACCTGGTTGCCTCACTACAAATGCTGTAGAAAGATCATTAAAAGCCTGAAAACGCCATTGAGGGCTCCTGGACTCCTCCTATACCCATTTGTTTGAATCTAGAGAACCTGCTTTGTGCCTTCCTGTCACTACAACAACCTTCACTGTGCCTTCATTTGTAATCCTAGCTACAATCACTTAATAAACTTTAATTTTTCTTTAATGAGAAAAATTACAAATATCTGATTTCTGCTCTCAGAGATGTATTTCAAATATCCATAAAAAGCGACAGTGCACATTTTATGAACCTAGATACTATAGATCTTAGAAAACAGGTTGCCAATATCAAGAAAAATTGAAGGTACATAGACTCTTTCCTACATGTATAAAGGACTGTCTTAGTTCATTAGGGCTACAAAAGCAAAATACCATACACTAGGTGGCTTTTGAAGAATAGAAATTTATTTTTCACAATTCTGGAAGCTGGAAAATCGAAAATAAAAGCATTGATATATTCAGTGTATGGAAAAAGCCTGCTTTCTGGTTCCTCCTGAGAAGGTTAATAAGGATCTTCTGAGCTGTGTCCTAAAGACAGAAAGTTAAGGGAACTCTGGGATCTCTCTAAGGGCACTAATCTTATTCATGATGTCTCCACCCTTATAAGCTAATCACCACCAAATGGCCCATTTCCTAGCCATTATATTGGAAATTAAGTTTCTACATATGAATGGGTGTCATAAACATTCCATATTATAGGAGATATACACAAGAATGTTTATAGTGGCAATTTTTTAAAGCTAATAATTTCCTTTTAACTAAAAAATATTGACACAGTCATAGGATGGAATGTTGTATGTATTGCCAAATAATTTTCTTAATCTCTTTTAGAGATTTTAGTACTCCCTCTGGGGTAAATCGCCCATAATTTTACTGTCCATTATAGAAAGGCCTGACATGCTCACTACCCATTATAAAAGTATGAACAGTGAAAACGTATGACATAGTAAAATATTTTATTGATGAGTAGATCTCATACTATTATTCAGATCTGTAAGAATTTAGACAGCTTATTTATATCGTTTTATTCTCTGGGAAATGTATATGTAGCTAGTAAGAAGGTAAATGCATAGGAATGATAAATACCAAATTCTGAATAAAGGTAATGTCTAGAAGAGAAAAGGGAATGTTAATACAATCTAGAGGTTCTTCACTCTTTGGGAAGTGTTTTCTTTTTTCAGAAGGGAGTAAATATATAGGTGAATGGGTAATATCTACATGTCTTTCAATACTTATGAAATATGTAATTTTAAAATTGTTTTAATTCTCTAGAGGAAGACTATATTTTATTACAGATACAGAAAAAAATATATTCTGAATATAAACAAAAATGAGAGTAGAGCTGCCAAATATTGAAAGTAAAACAGGAGGATGAGAAATGGAATTAATTTTACAATCACCAAAATTCTTATTTTGTGGGAAATTAAATGATACTATAAAGTTGATAAAGATATAAATATCTGAGTATACTTTGCATAAGTGCAATATGCTTTAATTGTTACCAATAGAATGTAAAAATACTCATGTAACTTTTAAAACTTGGAGACATAAGTTCCTAGTCTTTCCTAGTATGAAGACATCAAGTAATGTTTGATGTTGGTGGGCTAAATATCAAAAAATTAAGCTCTATGAAATTAAGCTTATGTAATTGATCACCAGCAGAAGTAAAAATGAAGGTGGGTACTATAAAAAGTAGGGCTTGTGGTAGTTGGAGAAAGCATAGTAGGTGATTTGCTAGTACTCTGTACCTCTGTTTCCATTCACTCATTCATCTAATCTTCTGTTTTGATCACCTAATTCCTGCCCAGGAATTGTTATCCCTTGTTTACCACATAGACTTAAAACTCTATTTTTAGACACTTTTCTTCTTTATTTTTTTTTTTAAAGATTTATTTGTGCATACAGAGCTGGGGTACAGGGGCAGTGAGAGGATACACCAGAGACAGAGTGGGGAGCAGGACAGGCGGACTAACAACGTACACTACTGAGGGGAGCAGCGGGCAGGTCAGAAGAGGTCTGCCGGGCCCTGTGGGTCACCTCCGGGGCAGGGGTCAAATTCATGCTAAAGTGACTTTAGCTTCTTAGTGCTGTGCTTTTAACACGGTGCGCCACCAGTGAGGGCCCACTTTTCTTCTTTAAATTTAAAATGAAAAGGTTTTTAAAAACTGAGACCATCTACATGTATGTTTAGTAGTTTTACTCATTTCGTCTAATATGAAGTGCAGCATTTTCACATATTCTTAATACAAAAATACATAATCACTTATATAGAGGAATTGAAACAATAGTACAAGGTGTAAAATGAAAGCCACCCATAAGCCCTGGGGAAAATAACCACTAAATTCATATTATGATATCCAAGTGTGTAAAATTGTACACTCCTTTGTCCTTTTAAAACTTGCTATGAATATTTTCCCATCCCCTTAAATTTTCTTAAAAATTATTCATTCAGCTGCTGCATAATATACTACCATTTGCACCATGTGGTAGCACACTGCTAATTAATTTTTCCAGTTTTCCTTTATTATAAACAATCCTTTGATGAATATTTTTGCACAAATACTCTGCACAAAGGACTTGTCTACCTACCTGTTTCTTAAGGACAAATTCATATAGAATAAATATTGCTGTGAGAGTTATAAATCTATAAATTCCTTAACATTTATTTCCATTTATTCCCTGACTTGCAATACATGAATATTCTAAACTAAGGGCAAACTTAACTCTTAAGCAAATGGAGCCAAATATATTCATTTCTTCTTCATGGTATAGGTATGGTTCAGGTACGCCTTTATAGACTTATATATGCGTATATCCAATACTTATTGACTTAGATTTTATTATAATTGATATACACTTGAATTTTGTTGAGTGCTCTAATTTATGTAGAATTTATCTTTGTTTATATGAAGGGGACAGATCTAACTACTTTTCCCCCAAAGATTTCATCTATAATCCAGAACCCTTTATTGAAAGTTTTTTTCTACTCTCATTGATTTGTATTGTGGCCTTCACCAAACAATATATTTTTGTATACACTAGTAATTGTTTCTGAAGCATCTGTGCTGTTTTATTGCTCCATCTGTCCATTATGTAAGTCTCACAAATTTACTAATAAGATTTTGATGAGTTTTAAATTACATTTAATAAGCATTATTTTCAAGTGCTTTTCCCAAGTATACATTACCTGTCAGTCTCACATCAATATTTCAATGCTTTATTATGCTTATTTTGTAGATAAGGAAACTGAGCCCAAGGAGGCCAAGTCCTCCAAGTAGCACTTGATGGAGTCAGGATTTAAACCTAAATGCCTGTAATTCCAAAGCCCTCACTCTCTCAATTCTTTTCTTTAAGATGAAACTAAGCTAAGATGAAACTTTAACCTTCTATTTACAGCAAGCTGTTTTTAGACAGACTTGAGATTGAGAACAAAGTATATGAGATCTTCTAACAAAAAGTCAGACAGATGAACAGGAGGGAGAGATGGACACAGTTGAGGACTTCCATGCTAGATCTTTTCCATTTGGAAAAGTGATAACACAATTCAGGTCAGTTTTTAGTCTTCAGTTCTTTAGCTTAGTTGTCTTCATTAAGTGGAGGCAGCTCTCCCCTTTATCTGTTTCAACCAGAAGTCCAGCACCTCTGCTTGTGCAATTTTCCTAGCTGCCAGTTTGAGTTCTACATTGGCCTTCAGAGTCTGGTATCTTTGGTCTTCCCTTTCTGTTCTTACTGTGTGATCCTCAGCACACTTCAGTGACTCATCATTTCTTCAGTGGCCTTTGACCACTACCTTCTGTTCTCAGACCTCTTGAAGAGATCAAAGAAAATTTTTTCCACACAATTCAGGTCTGCATTAAATTCATCTTTTTCTCTCAGAACCTTCTGGATTTCAGCTTTGGTGAGTTCTTTTTGTTTCTGCGCCTCCTCTGTTATCTCTGGTATACAATCTGGCCCCCACCCCACCCCATCATGATTGTCCTCACCCCAGGTTCTTCTCATGGAGCACCTCACCCTTGCTATTCAACAATAGGTTCTCCTTTGCTGTCTCTTCTACCACCACGTCCAGGTCCCACTGTCTGTACTGCAACATATTCACAATGGGGAGAGAACTGTAAGGGCTGATGGGTCAGGGGCCTTGTACGGGAATAATCTGGAGTTCCAAGAACTCAACTGCTGCCAACTTTGCCTCAGGAGGATTCTTGAGGAAAGTGAGTCTGCATAGCCACTTTCAGGAGTGGCTCAAGCTTGAGGTGGAGGACTATTTTTCAAGTCCAACTCCTTAAAGAGGACATCCCAAACTGTGCCAGATAATCCACCACAGCCTCTATGCCTAGAAACTGTATGTTCAGGTCCATGTCAAACTCTGGCTTCTGCCATGCAGCTATAGGCACTGGGTTCTCAGGCTCAGCCCATGGCTTCGCCCTGACTGCTGATAGAGCCAATCCAAAAGTTCATGCTACCCTTCTGCCTACCACTACTGTGACCTCTGTGACCCCCTGGGGGTCAGCACCACAGGTACATCATCCACTGAAGTCCTTCCACTGTCCATCATGTGCATTCACTGAGTGTTCCACATTGTCAGGCCCAACTTTCATCTTCTCTGACCGAGGCCTGGCTGACAGGCCTGCTCTGAGTGTTCCAGGGGACTGAGTCTTGCCACCACTTCCAAATGGCTTTTGTGTTTATCTCATCCCAGCCCCAGCTATAATATCCCCAAGAAACCATACCTTCAAGGGCCTTTTCCTCCCAGCTTCACCTCCAGTCTCTTCAAGGGAGGGTTGAGGCCAAATTTTTCTCAGAATTTCCTTGCTGGGGACTACCTGTCCCTGGCTTTCTAGTCAGAGGAGACACATACTAGCCATATGCACCCATCCCCCAAATAGTCAACGTTTTGGTAATGGCAGTTTCTTCCTGAGGACTTAGCCTTACCAGCCTTCAGAGGCCTGTCCCACAAGCACGGGCATAGGGAAGAGACATAGCAGCATGGCTGGACAGTTCTACAGTGGACCTTGTGTACGTGCTCTTCTCCCCATGGCTCTGTGAGGATCTTCCCATCTTGTCTTTGGACACCATCCCATGAAGATCTTGTCAGCTCTCAGAAGTAGATGTACTGCTTTTTCTCAGGAATAAAAACTAACATTTTCCTCCAACCCTTGCTTAGGGCTGCCAGACATTGTCATTTAGTTTTCAAAAATTCTGGTGTCTGGAATCCCAGGAGGCAGGGAAACTTGGAAACCTATGTTAAAATCTGGTTTCATATCTGTTGGAAAGGGTTGGCTTCAGCCCCAGCCTTTTTTTCTGGAGAATTCTATTGTTTATTTTGTTCACTTTCTAGGTGATCTATTGGTTCTCTTTCTGGGTCCAGCTTTTTAATGAGGGTTTTCTACTCCAAGTATGTCATCAAGAGCAAAAGAAACCTTAAGTTTATTGCTTAAAAGACAGGATCCACCAGAACTGTCTGTAAAATCACCTTCACAGGTTTGGCTGTGTTCTCTGATGGCACATTTTCTTTTTGCGACAGTAAGTCACAGACGGTAAGTTCTGGTGGTGAAAACAGGAAGTCTCAGTTTTCTTCAGTCTTGTTGCCAAAGACGATTTTGTCATTTAAGATCCACATAGGCTCATTCTGGCCCAACGAGAAAGTGAGGAGGTGCGTTCCCTAAATTCTTTACTGCATTATCTCTTAGTTTATTGCTGCATATTTTTTGATTAGTCCTACTAGTAGTTTTATGTTTTATTGCCTTTTTTATTTTCCCCATCGTCTTATAATTACTGCATTGTATTGATTTTTTATAATATATTCTACCCAGATAAGTTGCTACTATTAGTTCTGATTTTGTTAGTTAATCATTTTGGAGTTTCAATTAGATATGTTAACTATGAACGATTACTTTTCCTTCTCTTTTGTAGTATCTTTTTAAATGCTTATACATTATCTGATGGTATGCAATTAACTTCTCAACCCTTCTTTGTAAGCATTTAAAGTTTTCTTAATTTGAATAAAAAGTCATATATTGTTTTCCTACTATTATAGAGATTCTTATGTCCTTAAGGCTTATTATTAAAAGGGTAACATTAAGGCATATCCGCATTTGTGTTATAAACCACGACTAAGCATTAATGGAGAATGTATTTTAAGTGATTTTTTTTTTTTACTTCAGAAAAAATAAGATCCTTTCAGTTACAGTCCTTTCAGTAAAGATCGAAGGAATATTTTCCTTCTAGATATCAATAATTTGCTTAAGAGAAGCATAATTTAGATTCATTGGAAATGGAAATAAAAGTCTTCACCGTTCATCTTCATTGATGAACTAAGTGACAACATTTGGATGACTATGACTGAAATATTAATAGGCTGTTTTCAATATTACAACGTGTGCACCTGTACACTCCTCAAACTGTTGTGTCACTGAGAAGTGTAACATTTTAAAAAATCATAACTTTTCCAAAATACTATATAAAAGCAATTTTTCACTTTTCATTTTAAACACACATCATAAAAACTAACACACTTTTAGGAAATCTTAGTGTATTCTATTTTCTTACAGAAAATAGACCTTATACAGATTATAACATTTTCCTTCTTGACTAAAACACTGGTTTTCATAATATTCCCAATGCGTCATAGATCATTGATTCAGGAAGTACTCACTTAACAACAACAAAAAATGTCCAATGCTTTCTATATGCTAATCATCGATCTTGGTGTTAAAAAAGATTTACTAACAGGAGAGAAGTCACTCAAGAGTGACTTTTATAGGGCTTTTTATAGCCCTTTTAGAGGGCTCATATTCTAGTGAGAGTCAACAGGCAATGAACAGAATAAAAACCATTTTGGAAAAAGAGTAAAGCAACCTGGTAGATTTTATTTTCCAAACATTGGAGCATATATATCTTTTTTTCCCAAACATTGTTGCATATATATATATATATATATATATATATATATATATATACATACATACATACATATGTATATATATGTATGTGTATAGGTATTTTTTTACAATGTCATATTGAAACTTCTCCTTCAAAAGGCAATGTCATATTGACACTTCTCCATCTAAATGTCATATTGACATTCACCCTCCAGAAATAACATTGTTTAACTTCCCAAGATAAGATCATAAGCAGCAATACATCACCCCCCTCTCTCTCTCCAGTTACTTTAGGTCTTTGAGCCAATGTAAGCATTCTGACTACCTGAGGCCACCATGCTAGAGGGACTCTAGAAAAAGAGGAAGTTGACGTTCTTGGAAAAGCCCTACTTATTCCAGTCCCCACTCTGTTGTCATCTAAACCTGGTGCCAGACATGTGAAGAGAAGCTGAAGAGAAAGAAAATAGCAACCACAGCTGCTGTCTGACAAAAACCTCCTTAGAACAGACCCTAAGTCAGACTGACCATCTGAACCACTCTCAATTCCTGGTTCACACAGACTGTGGGAGATAGTAAGTTATTACTGTTGTTGTAAGCAACTACGTTTTAATGTAATTTCTTATGCAGCCATAGCAATTAGGACAAGCAGAGTAAAGGAAGAGATAGAGAAGGGAATTAATCTACATTGTATTCATGAAAAGCTTCTCTAAGGATATAATATTTGAGCAAAGTATGAAAATGAAATGAATGAAAAAAATTAATTATGTATATATCTATAGAAACAGAATAGCAAACATAGAGAATAGCAGATAAAAAATATCTTGAGGCTAGAGGTGCTTGACCTACTGGACAACCAACAGAATTGTGTTGCTGGACAGTAAATTAGAGATCTGATTTGATGGACATGGGGTCATATTGTGCAGAACCATGGAGGCCTTGGTATTTTGTTCTATGTATAATGAAAAGTTCCTAAATGATTTCGAGCAACAGAATGATATACTCTGTTTTACATATTAAAGTCAATTTTCTGGAAGGCTTCTTTCTCTCACTGATTTTTCTCTAGCCACACTGGCTTTTCTTCTTCTTTTTTTTTTTTCTTTCAAGTTGTTTAAACATACAGACCTCTTTCCTAACAGAGCTATTGAGGAGTCCTGTTTTCTCCACCAGTGTCAGTGTTCTCATATCTTCAAATGGGTTCTGTTGCCAGGATCCTTGGTCTGCCCATGCAAGCAATACCATTCTGCCACAGGTAATACCCGGTCACATTGCCCTGTGTTTGCTTATTTATGGTGTGTTGTTCTTTCTCAAATGGTAACTCATGAGAACAGTACCATGTCTCTTTTGCTTTCTTCTATGTCTACAGCTTCTACAACAGTGCTTGGAATAAGGTCTGTCCCTCCAATATTTGTTAAGCATAAAAAAACATATCATTATAGATGGTATGATGAAAAAGAAATATTGTTTGAAATGATTGGTTGGCTCTTCATGAATAATTAACTAGGAGAACTTTAGATATCTTCTCCAGTATTTTTTAACTTCTTAACTGAATTCCATTTTATTTTTATTTCATGCATATAAACAAAATATCCTCAATTATTTGGCTCCATTACAAGTGTTTTGCTTTTAATTCCAAACTCAGTCTTATAACTAGTTTACCAGCAGATTATTCAAGAGAATGGCTTCTCTTGTGCTTTAATATATAAATCATAGTGTATAATGTAAATAGAGATTTTTAAATAAATCTTAATATTCTTTGGAACTAAGATTTGAGTCTACAGTACAGAGTACCCTATAACATATTAGAAGCAAAAGAAGCTGCAGAATCATTAGAAATACTCTTCCCTCATTCCCCAAGCTGCAAGATCAAACAACTTTGTTTTGTGTGCCCAGAGTAAATAGTGAGCATTCAGAGATAGCCCTGGAATTACATATTAAAGTTCTGAAAGTTTCTATCTCAAAAGAGACATTTTAAAGTATAACTTTGCTAGCATTTAAAGTAAAAAAATATGTTAATTAATAATATTCTTAAGTTATCTATGAAAAGATTTGATTCATTTGTAGGCTAGAAAAAATACCATTTTGGTATACATCGTGCCTCATGCTATTCATCATCATTTTGCTAAGAAAATGTTGAACATGTCCAGATAATGAGTTGCCAAGCTCATCATATAGCCTAAACTAATATTAGTTTCAGTACATGGGCATGTAAGCAAAATAAAAATGAAGTGCTTTTTCTATTAAATACATATAAAAATACCTATCAAGGGGCCCTGCCTGGTGGCACAGCGGGTTAAAGCACAGCTCTAAGAAGCTAAAGCCACTTCTGCATGAGTTCAATCCCTGCCTGCCCCAGAGGTGACCCACATGGCCGGCAGACCTCCCCTGACTCACCCACTATACCCCTCAGCAGTGGACTTCATCTGTCGGTTTGTTCTGCTCCCCACTGTCTCTGGTGAATCCTCTCATCCCCTGCACCTCTGGCCTGTACCCCAGTTCTGTATACATGAGTAAGTACCTATCAAATAATTTGTTGGTTTTATTGTTAGTTTTACGCAGATGTAGAGAAGTTTACCTAACTATGCCTAAGTCATTTCTCTCCCTAGAATTATATTCCCCCACATGCTAGGTAATATTTAAAGGTACATTGAGGAGAAAGCATTTTATTGAAACAATACTTAAAAGTATAAAAATGCAAGTAACTTAGAAAAATAAGACATTGACCTCTAGTTCCACAATGGCTAACATGAATCTTATCTTGAAAGAAATCAGGAATTCAGCAGGAGGCTTTGGTTAACAAACAGGGAAACAAAAGATTCAAAAGAAGGCAGATATTTTATGAAGGACTAATCTCTCCCACTTCAAAACTCTCAAATTGTTAAATTGTAGGGATATACAACAAACACTTCTTAAAAGTCTGATTTAACCAAATACTCCATAATTTAAGAGTTTTTAAGCTAAACAATTTTGGTTTAAATAAAGCCCTATTTTTCATATTCAAAAATAATGAAATATGATTTTGACTTGCTGTTTTACATTTTTTCACACATACATAGAACTTTTCAAGGTGTAAGTTTCTTCATCCACTTAAGTATTGTCAGTAAATATAATGACTATACATACATATTTTATTATGTTCTTAACAACAAAAATGATACATGACTATGTACTTGCACTGTGATAGGTATATTATGTTTGTATGTATTTGTATATATGTGCATGTGTGCATGTATGTGTGTATGTATATACACATAGGACCTTACCCTAAGTTTCATAAAATACTAAATGATCATAACTTGGTTGTATATTATACTTTAAACATGGAAAAAAAATCCTACTGTCTTCCCCATTACCATTCCCAAACACCTTCATATAAATGCAGTGATTAGCTAGTTACACAGAGAAAACAAAGGAAGGGAGCAAGGGTTGGTGGGGAGGAAGGGATTGAAGGGTGGATGGCTGGTGAGTGATTGACTAAAATATAGAATGATAGAAGTAAGGTGCATTTACATCTAAGGATAAATAAGTGTTTAGATATATATTTGTGTATACATACATACACACACACACACACACACACACACATATATCAATCTCTAGTCTACCTGGACAAATCAGCTGTATAAAGACTACTACAGGGAGTTGGCACAGCATGATGGTAGAGTAAAATGAGCACTGGATTTGGATTCACAGTAACTGGTTCAATTCTAGCATTACTCCTTGCTAGTAGTCGCAACTGTAAGCTTTCTATATTCCAGCTTCTTCACTTTGTATAAGAAGCCAAAAGAGGTTAAGATAAGCTATCCTGCAAACAATAGACTGTTATTGTGAAGCTTAACCCTCTAATCATGTTTATGAAAAAGAATCACACTTGTAAATTATTTTAAAAACCATTTGAGGCTGACCAGTAGGTCTATTATTTGTTCATATTTCATTAACTTAACTGATAATGGACTATTAATGCAGTAAAAAGAATAAAATTTTAAAGTGTTTTGTTAAACTTAATTAGTAGATTTATAGATAGGTCTGCTTCAATTTTAATAACTTGAGATGTTAGAAAAGGAAATAGTAATTAAGTTTGAAAATCCCAAGTTAACTATTATTAAGTGAAATTTTCTGAGACTAGACAGAAAAATGTCTAGGTTAGAGTTATCATGGATATTAAAATTCCTTTTCCAACTAATAAACTTATTATTTCCAAGCCCAAAGCACCAAAATGAAATCCAATTTCTGAGTGTTTAGGTAAGGCATTTAGAAGTAACTACTAAAAATAATTAACCTAGTTTAGCAATTTTATGTAATTATAAAATAGACTGCTTTATTTGATTATTAAAATTGGGCATGCCTTTTCAAATTAATTTTTCATTTTATAATATCTAAGTTTGTGTAATTTTAGGAAAAAATATGTTTACATTAAAAAATGCAACCCTAACTGTATAGACAAAATATGCTACCATAGATAGTCTGTGATATTTTTATAATTGTCATGTAGCATTAGTTTCAGGTGCACCACATAATGATTCAATATTTGTATACATTGAAAAATGATTACCGTATTAAGTCTAGTTGAAACTCATAAAATGTTTGTTTACAAATTTTTTTCTTATGGTAAAAACTTTGAAAGATCTTAACAACTTCCTTACATATATTACCTAGAGCTTTAAAGGTGTGAAATTATAATACCCTATGTAGTTGTGTAAATAGAAACTCAATAAAATTAGGAATGTATATATAATACAGTATTAACTATATTCACTATATTGTACATTAAATCCCCAAAGTTTATTCATTTTATAAATGTACCATGTGTGACCCCTTTATCTTTATCCCTCACTCCCAGTGCCCCTTTCTGAGTAACAATGCATATATTTCTGCAGTTGGTATTTTAATTTCTTTGGATAAATACCCACATGTGGAATTTCTAGACCATATGATACTTCTATTTTTAATTTTTTGAGAAACCACCATAACAACTCCATAGTGACTGAACTAATTTATATTCCCTCACAATATACTAGGATTCTCTTTTCTTTACATTATTATAAATTATTTCCTGTCATTTTTACAATAACCTTTCTAACTTGTGTGAGTTAATAAATCATTATACTTTTTATTTGCACTTCCCTGATTGTTAGTAATGTGTAATTTTCATGAACTTATTGGTCATCTTTATATCTTCTTCAGCAAAAAATGTCTACTCCAGTCCTTCACCCATTCTTTGATTCAATTGTATATTTTTTGCTATTGAGTTGTATGAATTCTTTATGTATTTTAGATATTAACACCTTTTCAGACATAAGATTTTCATTTAGTCCTATTTGAAAGGCTTTTCCTTTTGTTGATGATTTCCTTTGCTATGTAGAGCTTTGTAGTTTGATGTACCACTTGTTAATTCTGGCTTATGTTGCCTTTGCTTTTAGTGGCAAACCTAAAAAATCATCACCAAGATATGTCAAGCCACTGCATGTGTTTTGTTCTAAGAGTTTAATGGCTTAAAGTCTTTTATTAAGGCTAATTTTAGAACTACTTTTTATGGATGGTATAAGATGGTGGACTGGTTTCACCCATGATGAGGTTATTCAGTTTTCCCAGCACCACTTATTAAGAGATTATCTGTACCCCATTGTATATTTCTTACCTCTTTTGTTATAAATTAATTGACCATAAAAGCATACATTTTTTTCTGGTGTATGCATTCTACTCCAGTGATTTGTGTGTACATCTGTATGCCATGTTGTTTTCATTAATATATATATGTATATGTGTATACATACATACATGTGTATATATGTGTATATAGATAGTATATATGTGTGTATAGATAGGGAGAGAGAGAGAGAGAAAGCAGTATTCCCCTGTGTGTGTGTGTGTGTGTGTGT
>NW_004567103.1:37375615-37502493 GCF_000260355.1 Condylura cristata | reverse complement strand
ATGGAATTGCTGAATTATCTGGTGGATCTATTTTTAATACTTTTCAGAAACCTCCGTGCTATTTTCCATAGAATCTGAACTAGCCCGCCAACATTGTATGAGTGTTCTTCTCCCACACCCACAGCAATACTTGTTGGTTCTGGTCTTTTTGATATGGGCCATTCTCAAAAATGTGAAATGGTTACTCCTGTGGTTTTGATTTGCACCCCTGAAGAAAAGTGATGATGAGAATTTTTTTAATTTCCCTTTTGGCTATTTGTATGTCTTCTTTGGAGAAGTGTCAATTTCACTCTTCTGCATTTTTTTATTGTTTTTTATTTGTTCTGTTTTCTTTTGTTGATTTGCATGAGTTTTTTGTAGATTATGGATATTAGCCCCTTGTTAGATGTATAATGTGCATATATCTACTCCCAGTCAGTAGGCTATCATTTTTTTTAATGATTCTTTCACCGTGCAACTTTTTAATTTGATGTAGTCAATTTTATTTTCCTGGTTTTGTTTCCCTTGCCATTGTAGCTGAGTCTCCAAAAACATCCCTGAAGTCATTGTCTAGAGAGTTTTGCTTGTTTTCTTTTATGCATTTCATGGTTTTGATCTCAAAATAAGTCTTTTATTCATTTAGAATTTATTTTTGTATATGATGCGAAAGAGTCTGATTTTGTTCTTTTGCTTGTGACTATCCAGTTTTCTCAACACCCTTTGTTGAAGAGACTTTCCTTCTCCATCGTATGCTCTTAGATCCCTTGTCATAACTGTCCATATAAACGTGGATTTATTTCTGGACTCTATTTCATTAATATGTATGTCTATTTTTAATTCAATACCACACTGTCTTGATTATTGTTGTTCTGTTGAATAACTTGAGGTCTGGGAAAGCGATATCTCCATACATTTTCCTCAGAATTGCTTTGGCTATTCAGAGTCTTTTTTGTTTCCATATAAACTTTAGTAATGGTTCTTCTGTTTCCTGGAAGAGCACTACTACAATTTTTATAAGAACTGCATTGAATCTTTGTACTGTTTTGGGTAAAAGGGATACCCATAAAATGTGTAACATTTTAACAATGTTAATACTTCCAATCCGTGAATAGGTAATATATATCCACTACTTTGTGTCTTCTTTTTACTTTTAGGAATAATTTATAGTTTTCATTACATAGATTGTTCATCTTCTTTGTTAAGTTTATGCCTAGGTATTTAATCTTTTTTATGCTAAATGGAATTTAATTTCTTTCTCTTTAATTCATTGTTTTTATAAAGGAATGCAACAGACTTTTCTATACTGATTTTTCAGCCTACCATTTCACTGTATTAATTTATTACTCCTAATATTCTTAGTGGAGCCTGGGTTTCTCATACTCCTGTTGTCTACAAATAGTGATACTTTTACTTTTTCTTTGGATCCTTAATATTCCTTTCTCTTGATTAACTGCCTTATCTAGGAATTCCAATACTATATTGAAATATAGTGGCAAGAGTAGGAATACTTGTTTTGCGTCTCATCTTAGGGGAAAAACTATCATTGAGTATAATGTTAGTTTGGGTTTGACATATATATATTTTTATTAATTTGAGGTATGTTCATTTTTCCTTCATTTCGCTGAGAATTTTTATCATAAATGCATATTGGATCTTGTCAAATGTTTTCTCTGAATCTGCTGAGGGAATCCTATGGTTTTTATCATTGTTTTTGTGATGTGGTGAATGACATTAGTCGATTTGCATATGGTGAATCATCACTGCATTCTTGGAATAAATCCAACTTGGTATAGTTGCTCTATGTTGATCTGTATTGATCAGGCATATTGGTCTGTAATTTCCTTTTTGTGTGATATTCTTGTCTGCTTTTGGTATCAAAGTAATATTTGCCTCCTAAGTTGTATTTTATATTTGAAAGTGTCCTCGTTTCAATTTTTTTTTTTAAATAATGACATTTTTTTAAAAGATTTATTTATTTATTCATACAGAACTGGGGTACAGGCCAGAGATGCGGAGGGTGAGAGGATTCACCAAGAACAGAGTAGGGAGCAGAACAGACAGATCGACGAAGTACACTGCTGAGGGGAGCAGAGGGCGGGTCAGGAGAGGTCTGCCACGCCATGTGGTCACCTCCGGGGCAGGCGGGGATCGAACTCATGTGGAAGTGGCTTAAGCTTCTTAGTGCAGTGCTTTAACCCGCTGCGCCACCAGGGAGGGCCTCAATTTTTTTTTTAAGAGTAGATGTCAGTTTTAGAAAGTTAAGTATTAATTTGTATTTGGTATTTTGATAAAACTCTCTAGTTAAACTATTTGGTCTGCGGCTTTTACTTTATGGAAAACTTTTGGTTACTGTTTCAATTTCATTACTTGTAATTGGGTTGCTCCAGTTTCCTATTTCTTCCTGATTCAACATAAGAATTTATTAATTTCTTCCAGTAATTCCTATTTGTGTGCATAAAGACATTGATAGTAGTCTCATGGTCCTCTGCATTTCTGTGACATCTGTTGTAACTTCTCTTTCTGATTCTATTTATTAGTTTCCTATATCTTTTCCTTATGAGCCTGACTAGTTTTATCTGTTTACAACTTTCAATTTCATTGATTATTTTGATGTATCCTTTTTATATTCACTCTAATTTTTATTATTTCCTTCCTTCTAGTGACTTTTGTTTTCATTTGTACCTATTTTTCTAGTTTCTTGTGGTGTAAATTTATATGATTTATCTAACATCTTTTTTCCCTCTATATGGCCCTGCATTGCTATAAACTTTCCACTAATACTGCTTTTGCTGCATCTCATAGGTTGTAGTAACGTGTGTCTTTATTTTCATTCATCTCCACATAGTCAGAGATATGACACTTGAAATGATTTCAATCTTAAAATTTTTGACAGGTTTCTTGACCTAATATTTTACCTATCCTCAAGAAGTTTTTGTTTGTGTGTGTGTGTGTACGTAAGAATGTGTACTGTGTTTTGAGGTGGAGGGTGGTTGATCTTCTGTCTGGTACATCTGTCCATTAGTGCAAGTAAGGTGTTGAGGTCCCTTCTCCTGTGTTACTATCAATCATTGTTTTTAGTTTAGTTAATAGGTACTTTACATTTGTTGATGCTCCTTCATTTCAGTGAGTGATGTTGTCTTCCTAAGGTACTGATGTGCTATGTCTTCCTATGCATTAATCCCTGAATCATTTCATAATTTTTTTCCTTATTCTTTGTTTCATTTTTTTAGCTAAAAGTCTATTTTATCTAAATATAGGCTATCCCTTCCTTTGGGGGGATACTGTTTGCTTACAGAATTGTTTTCTTATCTTTTACTTTGAGTCTATATTTAGCTTTGGTGCTGAGATTGACCCCATGGAGACAAAGGAAAGGTGAGGGGTTGGTTTCTGATACAACTGACCACTCTGTCTTTTGATTTGTGAGCTCAGACCACTGTCATTTATGGGAATCTTTTGATATATAAGCACTTGATGCCATTTTGTTTTCTAGATATATTTGCAATTTGTCTCCTCCTTTGTTCTCTTATTCTCTTCCCTTATATTTTGAAAGCTGGCTCTTATGTGGTGCTTGGATTCAGCTTTATATTCTTCTCTATTAGTTCCTATTATTTTTGCCCTAAGGCTTCTATGTAGTTTAAATACAGGATTCTAAGGGTGGGGGAGTAAACATTGTTTTAAAATAAACAATAATGTGTAAATAGATATATAAAATAAGAAAAATAAATAAAATTCTTCATTTAAAAAACATTAAATGAATAAATATAGGATTCAAAACTTACCTTAATTTCAAAACTTAAACAAGTTCATATGCTCCCCCATTTTCTGTTTTGGGAGTTCTGTTACTTCTAAGTGAGGTTTCTTATTTTACTTCTTTTTATTAATAACAGTTTCCTTTAGTATTTCTTGTTAAGTCAGGCTCAGAGATGAATTCCTTCACCTATGTGATAAGCATCTACAAAACTTTATCCCTCCTTAAATTCTGAGTGCTAACCTACCTGGTAGAAGATTCTTGGTAGAAGATCTTTTCCTTTCAGCAAATTGAAAAATGTCATGTCATTCTCTTCTGGCTTATAGGTATTTTCTGAAAAATCTGCTAATAGTCTTTTCAGGTTTCCTTATATGCGATGCTTTGCTTTTCTCCTACTACTTGTCTTCTTTTTATTAATAAAGTTAATTATGTGTCTAGCTACGAAAGCTATAAGATTTCCCTTCTCAGTCTTACATAACAGCATTGCTTTAGAATTGCAGGTCAGTGGTGTTGGTCTTGGATGCAATGCGTTCTGTTTCTGTATTGTTGAAATGTCTTCACCAATCAGGATGACTGTAGCTTAAGAATGTGAAGCTCAAGAGTGGTGGCCCAAGTTCCCAACCTAAAAGATGTGGACCAAAGATGTAGAATTTACTTCATTAGTTTGCTAAAGGCAAAAGCTTTCCTTGGTTTATAGCACTTACACCAAGAAATGGATCTTTAATCTTAATCTGGTCAAGGCTGATGAAGGCAGACCACCTATGGTTTTCTCCCAAGTACCCTCAACTTCAGTTGACCTTTGAGTTGCAGTTTAGATCTGATCTCAGCAGGTTTTGCTGGTAGTGTCTTTTCTCACAGGCACTGGCCCATGCAGAGTGACTAGAAGACTGTGTGGTAAAGTCACAGAGAGGTATTGCAGAAGTTACAAATTGTATAGTAGTTAGGGACTCCAAAAGGCCTATCAAGTCTAGGCAGGGGAGGGGCTGCTTCTTCTTACAAGCACCAAGCTAGCCACCAACAGCATGAAATTTTTCCACAATACCTGACCAAATATCAGTATTCTTTTTAGTAGGCAGCACTCTTCCGTCATCAGTAGGATAAGAACATAAGGAATTACAGGGAGCCCAGATAGGGGAGGAGCAAATGCTTTAAAGGTTACCAGCATTGGCTGCCAGCAAGCCCTGGTAGTTGAGCTCAACATATGCCCAGCTGTCAGCTTTCTTCATCATAAACAAAATACTCCCAACTGCAGTGGTATGGGAGCCCAGGTAAACTAGGGCAGAGTTTTATGGCTGGGAGAGGAATGGCTTGACTACTGGAAATAGCTTTCCTGTTTTTCCTAGGTGGAGGGCAAGGGTCCTCGACCCTCTATCCAGGTGGTGAAAATGATAGAGATTCCAAGTCCAACCACCTTATCTGGCTTCTAGGCTTCAAGGTCTCCCCAATTTGTTCAGGAGTTCTAACAGCACATGCCCTCTAACCTTCCTGCCCCATTTCCCCACTCCTGCACAGCCACAGGCTGTAGTACTGCTGTGCTTTCTGCTGATGCTACTGCTGAATTTTCAGCTCCTTCCTCTCCCAACTCCCCAATTCTGCTACACTGAGGGATTTTTGGCAAATCATTTCCTGTAGTGCAGGTCATACTCAAGCATCTTCAGGTGATAAGTTGATAGGATATACTTGGAATCTTAAGCTATTTTGCGGATGCCCTTGGTGAGATATTTTCTCAACTTGACTTACTCCATCATGTTTTCTGACTGGGTCATCATCTTAAATTTCTACATCAGTGTGATTTTCAGCATATAGGTTTTTCCCTCTCTTAGTTAAATATATTCCTGATGATTTTATTCTTTTGGATGTAATTATAAACGGTATTTTCTTAATTTCTGTTACTGATAGTTCATTGTTAGCATGTACAAACACAACAGATTTTTGTACATTGATTTTGTATTCTGCAGCTTTACCAAATTTATTAGTCTAAGTTTCTTGAATCTTTATGGTTATCTATATTATCATATCATCAGCAAATAATGATAATTTTACTTATTCCTTTCTAATTTGGCTGTCTCTTATTTCCTGTTCTTACCTGTTTTCTTCATCTAAGGCTTCCAATGCTATGTTGATTG
Source organism: Condylura cristata (assembly GCF_000260355.1). Classification (NCBI taxonomy): domain Eukaryota; kingdom Metazoa; phylum Chordata; class Mammalia; order Eulipotyphla; family Talpidae; genus Condylura; species Condylura cristata. The sequence continues at coordinate 37,496,640 of NW_004567103.1, read as the reverse complement.
ATTTTTTTAATCATGCTAAATTTAACCAGAAAAGACTATATTTTGATTCTTTGTTTGACAGATATATCTATGTATGTACTTTAGTTCGAGTCACTATTTAACATTAAAGACCAAACTGCCAGATTTTCAGGAATATTACCAAGTGGATTTACTAAATAAATTTAGGGTTACAAAAATCACTGGAAAGATTTGAAAAACTGTTCAAATTAAGCTTATTCATAGGCCATTGTAAGTGCTATACGTACTGTGTGTAATATGTTAGGAATTCATCCTCTCAACCAGAATCAGCATCTATTTCTACATATTTATTCTTCAATAAATACTTACTGGGAGCCACGCTAGTTTGTTACTGACTAGAACTAGTTTATGGTCCAAATGATAGCCCTTATATAACTTTGGAATCAGAAAAGAAAAATTAATTTAACTATATATGTCATCTGCCATTTTATTAAATTTTATAACTATGTGTTTATTATTATGATGCCATTAAAATTATACACATGTTGTCTCTACCTACTTATTAGAATATTTGATTTGGTTCAAACAAAATGAATTAAATGACATATTATTCCTTCATTTAGCTCAAACAAATGAATTAATTCCATTAATGTATTTCAAGTATTATTTTATTATTGTTATTTTATCATATTTTTCATTCTTATGAATCTCATTTTTATCCTTAATAGAATATTCTGTTATTCTATTAGGCAATACAATAACAATACCTATTTTGGGAATAGAATCTCTTAGTTCCAAGGCATAGCTTTAAAATTTCTACACCATGGGTTTGCGTCAATGGGTGATAAATCTTTGGTTCTTGAAGATGTCCAGCTAGTATATAAAAGCCAGTTGTCAAGATAATAACTTGGGTGTTTCTCAGTTTTCAGATTTGTTTTGAATTCTCTGCCAAATACATATATTTATCTTTTAGGAGGATGTCAACTGAGTGAAAATAAGCATATGTCTCCAGATCCAAAAGCCAGAATTTGCAGAATAGTGATAAAGGAAATTAAGAGGGTGAGTACATTTGCAGGAATTATCATTGATATGCATTGCTTCCATATTTTTTTTCCTTCGGCTTTTGTAGGAACCTGTGTTTTTGTGAGTGTGCTCTGAGTAAGTCTGTTAGAGGCAGCTGCCCTATTTCCCTCAAGTGACAAATCCAGGAAGCAGTGGGCGGTATGAAGAATGGCAGCAGCAGACAGGGTGGCACTCATGGTTCCACACTGTCAACGTGGATATTGATGACCACCCAGATCATATTTTGCAACTGAACACTATATGAAATGTTCACAGTGTAAACAGCTCTGCTATATTAAAGCCAAATTCATTTTAATTATATTTACTTAAGTATTTAAAAAATTGTCCTGGAAACTAAACAGAATTTACAGATTGGTATGATTAATTTCAAGTCACCTATTACTCTACTAACTATATAAGATGAATCCCTCAAATAGCAATGACCATTACTGTAAGCCTCAGCAACTTGCTCTTGTAGCTGTTGCTTCTTAAGTAAACCAAATAACAATACTCTGAAGGTCACGGACTATAATTTCCTTGGACAGGTCATCCCCAGTATCTAAAATTAGGGCTCATGCCTTTCTGCTCATACCTATCAACATCAAGCTACAGAAGGAAGAGGACCTACCTCCTCTATGGACAGGGGAGACTGTTATATTTTGTATGCAACATTAAAATTGCACTTTAATGTTATATTAATCAAAGACATGGAATTTTCAATTAGTAATTTTTAAATAGTGGAAGCATCTTTTAGAAATAAGGCCATATTTCCACTTAAAAAGTAGATGTCTTAGTTTTCCTTTCAAGGTCAGTCTATATTAAACCATCCTCCTGTAAGATTCTTGTGAATTAAAATAAGAGATTTATAATGTATCTGAAATGTTCTTCTTAATAGAGTTTATTTTTAATAGGATGTAGACTAAAACTATATGGCAATTGAGCAGAGCATTATGAAGCACCATATGGGCTTCTAAACTGAGAAGATGATACACATGGGCGCTGCCAATATGCCTCTCTGTCGCTCCTTGCCCACCTGCCAGTCTCCCACCACATCCTGAATTGTGTCATGATATTAGGTGCCTTGGCATAAATTACTTAAATGGTGGTCCTCTGTGTTCTTCAATAAACATTTCAAAAGCATGAAAGGCAGAAAATATAGAGAACCCTAACCTTATTAGAAGTCAGTGACCTGTTTCAAATTACAGGACTATTAACAGATACATTTTTCAAAATGAGGATCACTGGTGACAATTACTTGACCATAATTGGAGACCAGAGCTAGGTGATGAACAGACAATGATGAAATCAACTCAGAGCAACTTAGTGTAAGTAGAAGCTAGACTAGCCCTGACAGGTACTAATATACAAAAAGAATTGAAGTGCAATAGAGTTATCTGGTTTCTCTCCCCTATTTATAGTCAAGTTTTAAGCATTTTCTTCTTCTTCCATAGAAAACACTTCCTTCTGTTTTTGCTTTCTTCTGCTGCCCACACATAGACCCTTGAGTACAGATGAGTTTAAGTCATAAGAAAAACAATTGTGTGAAATACTTATAAAAACATGGGGTTGGGGACAGACCAACAGCTCAGAGAATTAAACATCTCTGACACCTGTTCTATTGGCACAAAATCAAGCCTAAGGGAATGATGCAGTAGGGAGGATTTGTTTGATGTATTCTTTCCCACTCACTCTCCCAATCCATTTTTCTTTCTCCCAGTTAAATGGGGAGAATGGCATTAAAATACTCTGTGCATAGTAATGTTTCAATATTTTCATTTATGCTAGACTGGCCTTTCTGTGTAAATTATCTGTGCCTTTTCAATTATCTTAATATTTTTTCCTTTATGATGACTCCCCTCTCCTACTCTCCCCGACTTCCCCTCTTTCTGGTTCTTCTTTCTCTTTATTGTTCTCTTTTTCCTATAATGGACAAAGAGGTAGAATTACAATAATAAGTAATGATAAGGATAAAAAGGTATAAGTGATACAATAGCCATTTCTTATTTTATCATTTATAATCTGAGTAATAGTTATTTCCCCAGTACTTACTCATACAATTGAAAGTATACCTTTGACCAGCATCTCCCCATTTCCACCAGTCTATAGCCCCTAGCAATCCTCACTCTACTCTGTTTCCATGAGTTTGGCTATTTTAAGCCCACGTTTAAGTGAGATCTTATACTTATCTTTCTCTACCTGGCTTATTTCTATAATTCCTTCAAGGCCCACCTAGGTTGTTGCAGATGACAAGATTCCTTCCTTTTAGAGCTAGAAAATATTTCATTGTATGTTTCTAAATGTGTACATATGCCATATTTATACATCAACAGACACTTCAGTTGTTTCTATGTCTTGGCTGTGCAAATAATATGTTGTTCATAATTTCCTTTTTTGTTTATAATTTTTACCATAATTTAGTACCATGTTACTGGGAGTTTGCTTCCTTTCACCCTTATATATCCCTCTTTAGAGCCAAATTACTCTATATGCCCCTTTTTTCTGGTCAATAGTTACAAATGTTCTGAAATAATACTATACAATTATTATATCTATTTCCATAAAAGTGAGAATTGAAAAATGGAGAACCACAGTTAGGAGAATAAAGGACAGAATTTTTTTAACAAGTGACCAAGTACCAATCTTTATCTCTCTCCCCACCACCACACTCCCTACCTGGGTTTTCTCCTCTGCTAATGGCTACACCATTTCCATGTCTCCAACCAAACTGACCGTCTGTGGCCCCAGCTTCTGTATCCTGGTCCTAGTACCCACCACATGGGCCCCAATAGTGTAATGAGCTCTGGGAGTGGTAGCATCACCTTGTGGTAACTAACTTATGGATTGTTTCACTTTCTCCCTAGTCACTGCCTTTTCTCTTCTAAGATTAATGTAACCTGTTCTCTCTAATAAATCTGTTCCATTTGAAAGATCTATAATGGTTTCTATGTTCCTGATTGTACCTTGATGAATACAAATATTATAAGTGAAAGAGTTCTACAAATTAAAAGACATGATTTTATGTGCTAAGTATGACTAATTACCAGGAGAATTTGAGTTAGATCATTCTATCTTGGGTTTAATCATAAAGTGTCTTGTGACTCAAATATCCAAGTTTACAGTGAACTCTCTCCAACTCAGTTCTATTAGCAGATTTGTCAGATTCATAAAATCGCTTCATTCCTATGTAAAACATAGTGACCTATACCTCATACCACAGTGAACATGAAGAGCTGGTAGTCTTCTTTCTAGGAGTGTAGACTCTGATATATGTACTTACCAGTAGTTTGCTTCAAGACCTATATGCAAGTAATTAATGTAGTTATATAACATAATAAATGAATGGTAGAAGTCAAATTACTTTGACGACTTCTTACCATGTAGAGATGGAAGAGAAGAGCTAGAAACAAGTGGGAAGTGACCTCTTGGAACACTCATTCCTCCTCTCATCTTTTGTGTTCAAAGATAAGTCCTTTTAGCTGATCCTGCAGCTCCATTCTTCCAATAAAAGAAAAGAGAGAATATCCAGATAGTCTACCCTTGCTGCTAAGTAAGTACTGCAATCATCTCTTATCTGAAAGTGGCTGATATGAGAAGCAACACACCAGACACAGCTAGGATATAGAAAAGGGGCAGGAGAGAAGAGGAAGATCAGAGACAAGAAGTGCTAGGCAGACAGCCTACATTCCCACCGGGTGCTGCTGCAGGGAAGCCCAAGAATCTCTACCACTTAGCTAGACAAAAGAAGAGAGTAACACAATTAAAACCAGATTGCTTTCCCTCCCCCAAAGGGGTACTCATTGGATAGATCACTACCCAAAGTAGGGCATTAGAAGTGGCCCATCTGCTATAGGAGATAAGGCACTAAAAAGAGATTGAGTTTAAGATTTTCCATATCAGAGGTCTGTGTATTAGGAGGCTACTCTCAGGCCCTGTGAACAAATCAGGCATTCCACAAGAGTGCCAGCACTTGAAAGCCTGCCATGCAGATGGAAGCCACAGACAGCATTAGACAAACTATTTCACAACCACCCACAGGGAGTGGTTCTCATCTAAGAGCAAGAGTTATAAACAAACAAAGGGCATATAGACAACTACTTACTATACATTACTGCTGTCAAGCCAAATCTCCTTTTCCCTCCTCATCTAATCAATACCAGAGGAGCAAGGGCAGAAAAGAAGAAAAGAGTGCTAGTAATCAAAATAAAATATTTCACTAACTATAAATAATGGAATGTTTTTAGATGTAACTGAAATGTTATTAAAGAGGCCAGTACTGAGCAGGAATGATGGTATCTTGAACTAATACTAAGAAAGTAGTAAATATTAACCATTTCTATATTTGTCTCCAAGTGTAGATTTCACTAATATGGTTAGCTTCAAATTTTTTTAAGTTAATTTTTATTGAGATTTTATGGGTTTATGACACTGTATATTTTAGAGTTATAAGTTTATACCTCTTCAAATGTATGTTACTGTACCACACCCACCAACAGCATCAACAATCCTCCACAGTCTACAAGACCCCTCTAACCTTTGCTCCCCTCTCTCTCACACTTTCCCTCTTCATATAATTATTTATGATCTACCTTTAACAGATGTTTACAATTAACTGTTGGTTAGGCCTTCTTCTATAAATAAACTCACATTGTAAACTATAAAGTTGAAAATGGAGAGAAAGTATATTATCAGGAATCATCAGAAGTAAATACAAAAATATGATTTACCAAAAGTGATTTATATATATTCATAGTTGATAATTGCTCTTGCGAAGCACAAATACATCTGTGTATCTTGGATGCTGGGTAGCCATTGCATTGTAGAGTTACTTTTCTAAATTTCCAGCTACCCTTTTTAATCTATCACCTTCTTGATGTCTGTGTCTACCTATAGAACTGCCATCTTTTAAAATGAATCTGCCCTTCAAAAGAGAAAAGCAAAGTCACATGAAACCAGCTGAGGTGGATACAATTTAACCCTCCACTTTATCCCTTCTACCTTTGATAATGAGCATAGGACATCTACTTAGTGAAGACTCCAGGCAAAAAATTAATCAAAAATATCAGAATTCATTTCCTGTAAGTTTTTTTTATCAACCAGGCTGCTTAACCAATAGTACCTAATAACTACTAATAAAAATACATAATCCAAAAAATCCACATAATTCACTAAAACACTTAGGATACTCTTCAGTTTATGTAGGAACATAGCAAGTACACATAAGTAAAAATATACTAAAATAAAATAGGTCTACATTCATTCACATGTAAGCAAATTAGGGTTTTTTGCCTATGTAATGTGATATGACAGCTATTAGAAAACCCATTCTGATCAAAAAATAAACCCTCAGAAATGACCTGTCATGGAATCAGAATTTTTATGATTAGAATAAATGTATCAATGGTATCATTCTTTTTTAAGACTTATTTTATTATGCATACAAGAACTGGGGTACAGGCCAGAGGTGCTGAGAGGTGAGAAGAATCACCAGAGACAGAGCGGGGAGCAGAACAGGCAGAATGACGAAGTACACTGCTGAGGGGAGCAGCAGGTGAGACAGGAGAGGTCTGCCACACCATGTGGGTCACTACCCTGGCCGGGGATCAAACTCTTGCTGCTGTAACTAGTTGTAGCTTGATAGTGCTGATACTTTAACCTCTGTGCCACCAGGGAGGCCCCCTCAGTTATTCTTCTTTAACAATTTCACATGAACTAGTTGATTAGCTAATTCATGTATGATTAGTACAAAATGCAAGTTTAGTACATAAAACAAATAGTTTTAAAAAATAGGAACCTTTAAAAAAGTTTAATAACAGCCATATTCCAGCAGTATCTGAGGATAAGGGAACTAGAGACTGCAAGAGGAATGTAAAAATGGAAAAGGGATTGATTTACCTTAAAACAAATAGCTTTCTGGCTCTCCCTGGTAGCTCAGCAGGTTAAAGCACAGCACTAAGAAGCTAAAGCCACTTCAGCATGAGTTCAATCCCCGTGCCCCGGAGGTGATCCACATGGCGAGTCAGACTTCTCCTGACCCACCCGCTACTCCCCTTAGTGTACTTTGTCGGTAGGCCTGTTCTGCTCCCCACTCTGTCTCTGATGAATCCTCTCACCGCCCCTGCACCTCTGGCCTGTACCCTAGTTCTGTATGCATAAATAACAAAATCTTTTTAAAAAATACATTAAAAAAAAGAACAAATAGCTTTCCTAGGATTAGGCTTTGTACCATTTAATTTGTTTAACAGACTTAAAATAAACATCTCCTTTCCCATCTCTGCATTTTAACTGAAGAACTTTCTTAAAATTTGAAGAGGGAATTTGATTTTATTTTTCATCTTAAGACAATTGATAATAAGATTTGATAAGGTACCAAAGAAGATAGTCGACAAAAGAAAAGACCAGAGCTGAAGAAATATATGTTCCAGATTCTGTTCTTATTAACAGGAAACAGCTGGCTTTGCCTTCTTTCCCAAGACCTCCTAATAGTTCGTTGCTTTTCCATTTTTGTTTTGAACGTACCTGAGCCAAAACAACAGCAAGCTTGATTTTTAAAATAGGAGCAGTGACAAATGCTGAAATGCCAAATCAAAACACACAGGATACAACCAAGTAAAATGCAAGAAGAAATTTGGAAGGCAGATGAAGCGAATGTGGGTCCAAATCTGTGCCGCCAACTGCTCTTAATAAATTGTGCTGAGGTCAAAGATACACTTGGGATTTATTCAAAAGCACACACCAACCAAAGCACCAGACCTATTTCTCAATGGCCTTGAGGGATTTTTTTAAAAACATGACTACCAAAGCATTTCCCCAAAATTAAGGACTTCCACCTTCACTTGTGCACAAGGTTCTTTCTCATAGTGACAGATCATCCATCTAGGATACATTAGGCCCCTTTGCTCACCTAGAGATAATATGAAGAAAAGAGTTTTGGGTTGCCTCAGATGAGTCACACTGAAGTCCACAAGGACCAGTATATGTTCTCTAAATGTTTATGAATCAAATGTTCCATGTAGATAACTAAACATTTCCTAAAATCACAATTTATTAAATAACAGGAAGCAGAGATTTGTTGAAGATTTCAAATCTAGTGTACAGTTTAAGATACAGTAAAGGGAACTATATTTTAGAATATTATAAAAGAAATTAATATTTATCTTGAAATTCTAAAATATACTACTAGACTATAGAAGTTTTGAATGCTTAAGTCATCAAATTTTCATAAAATCTTCAAAAATAGTCTTACAAGAGTTGTTTCAAAAAGCACTGAATGTGTATTTGAATAGTCTTTACAAGAAAAATCTTGAGAAAAGGATAACCAGAGCCAAAGCTTTAATTGAAGCTTATTGAAGCTTTTTTAAGATAGTCTTTAACTTGCAAGCCAGAACTGTTTCTATTAATTTAGATTTTTGTCTTTTAAAAATTACAAGTATCACAAATAATGCAAAAGGACACAAACCAATAATTCTGAAAGGACACAGGAAATTTATAAAGAACACATAAATCAAGAATTAATGGTAATAAAATCAGTAACATGGTACAGTATTATATTAGACATAGAATATATAGCATGTGGTAGAAGAAAAGAGTAAATTAGAGAATCAAAATATGATTTGCAGATCTCTGGCAAATATCTCTAAGTATGATCAGATTGTGTCCTTACATAGAAAATAAATGCCATTTTCAATCTAGATTATGCTATTGTTACAAATCATTCATTACCGGTAAGGGCAAAACTGAGGAACCCTTTTCCAATTTAAAAAGAGGTATCAAACAATAGAAGAGCAACAATATTATTCTTAGCATGCATAACAACATATCTATTCCTTCCTTCACCAAGTTATTAGAGTTCTGTCAATAAGCCAGTATTTCTTTACGTATTTGTGTTTGAGAGAGAGGGTGTGTATTTGTCCATCCTACTTCTGGGTAGGGTTACTAAACAGTTCGTGCTATCAGCATTACATAATTTTGTTTGATGAAATAACAGTATTTGTTAAAGGTAAGTTGATAATGCCTATGAAATCAGGTAGAAAGTCTATCAATTCTGAATTTACATATTACCTTTAAATCTTATTTAGCTTCTCCCAGAAAAGTTTTCATTTGTACATTCATAGTCATTCCTAGTCCTCAGATTTTTTTTAATACATATATATATAAAGAAAAGGAGAGTCAGTTTTAGTATATGATTGGTGAATCTTAAAGATTTCTAGAAAGGAAGCAAGGTATTTATGACATCAAAATATTTAAGATAATTCTGGCCCTCCCTGGTGGCGCAGCAGGTTAAAGCACAGCACTAAGAAGCTAAAGCCACTTCCACATGAGTTCGATCCCTGCCTGCCCAGGAGGTGACCACATGGCACGGCAGACCTCTCCTGACCCGCCCGCTGCTCCCCTCTGCAGTGTACTTCCTTGATCTGCCTGTTCTGCTCCCCGGTCTGTCTCTGGTGAATCCTCTCACCCTCCACATCTCTGGCCTGTACCCCAGTCCTGTATGAATAAATAAATAAATCTTAAAAATTTTTTTAAGATAATTCTAAGGTCAATATTAATGTAAGAGTTTTGACCTGTTTATCCTAACTAAATATTTTCTAAAATCTATAAGTAAAGAAAGTTAAATGTGAGGCTATTAAGTAGCTATTTGAACTAGTCTTTTCCTGGTCCAGCAAAAATATTGTATAGAGGTTTTTTGGGTTTTTTTAAGATTTATTTACTTATGTATATATAACTGGGGCACAGCCCAGAGGTACAGGGGCAGTGAGAGAATTGACCAGAGTCAGAGTGGGGAACAGTGGTTGTTGGCTATCATCTGCACATGAAGGAAGAGAGAACATACAGTCCAGTCTTCAAAATGACACATCATTTCGCATTTCCATCAGCCAGAAACAAGCCACCAAAATAGACCATATAGCAAGAAAGGCTGTGTGTCCAGAAAAGAAACAGATTTGAGGAGTAACTAGCCAGTGTCTCCTATAGTCAGTAAGCAAAATGATAAAGGCTTCTAAGTGTAAGAGCTTACCTGGAAGAGGGTTAAGAAAGAGACAAACATTTAGAAACATAACAAATTATAAAGTATATAGTCTTTTACAAAGTGAAAAATAATACAGCTGGAGTTGGGAAGAGGAGAGAAAATATAGGGCAGGAGAAGAGGGGGAGTAATCTTTTGACAATGATTATAGATGGCTAAGATAAAGGACAGGAACAGTCACTGGAAAGAGATCAAAGAAATAAGCAAATATCAGAGTCTTCATCTTTACTAAAAGTGGCACAGCACAATGTTAGAGAAAGCACTGGGGATTTATGGGCTAAAATCATAGGGATCCCATCTTGAGGTCCAACTCTGTAAAATAAAGCTGCAAGGAAGGAGTGTCTCTGTAGGAGAGACCAGTTTCCTTGAAAGCAAAGGGAAGAAATGACTAAAAGGTCAAAAATATCAAGGTCTTGCTGAAGAAGGAGTGATCAGGAAATCTGGGGTTTTCTATTGTTACTGACATGACATGAACCTATCAAGATTAGTTTCAGGCAGGGAGACCAGTGGAGAAGAGACTCCAATACTTAGATGAAATACAAGGGACTGAAGCAAAACATCTTTCATAGAAGTTGTACCATTTTTTCATTAACTAAATTTAACCCACAATTTGAAGAGAACATTTGTTTTAGAATCAAATTTTCTAAGCTATTTTATATTCCTTTTTAGTGTTTAAATTAAAAGTGATTTTAAATCCATCTTTGATGAAACTCTAGTCACGATTCTCCTTCTGAAGTTTAAAGGTACATAAAAATACATTTCTTTCTGATATAAACATAGAATCACAGATTCTCAGGGTTTGAAAGTTATAATTCGCTTGGTTCAGCCATCCAGCTGATGTTGGAAGGCTTTTTAGCTTATCCTTGCCAAGTCATCTTTTGAACTAGGTTTGAACATCTCCACAGTGATGTGTCTAGTGAGGTGGTTAGGAGTGTGGGTTTTGGAAAAACAGACCTCAATTTGAATTCCTCTTCTATGATTTCCGTTCTTGAGAACTTGAGCAAATTATTTAAATTTTTTTTCTCAGAACTTTCAAATCATTATTGTAAAATAGCAGTGCTTAACTCAGAGTAATACAAATGAAATAATGTATGTACAGCTCAAGATATAATGGTATTATCATTATTTATATTCATGCCATTATTATTAAATTTATTATTATTAATTACTTTTGAAGACATAATATCTCTGCATTCAATAATTGCTTTAAGAAATTCATCTTCTACTTCATAAAAAATTCTAGTTTCAGAATATGACATGGCAAAATTAGCCATATCCATCATAAAATTTGAAAGTTTCTTGCAAAGACTGCATAATTTCTTAAATATCCTATTAGGATTTGAAGATAGCCTTTTTAAATTATAAATAGAGAAACACTTGAAGCATTAAATCTATAAAGCTCTCTCAGACCTATCTGGTTCATAACACTCATATGAAGTGAAGAGCTGTGATAAACGTAATCAGCTACCTGACATCACAATTGGGCAGTGACTCATACAGCAAATTTTCTTTCAGTAGCACTCACAGTAATTGTTTCCCTGACTTCAGGACTTTCAGTTAGCATGGGGCACTGTAGACAATAAACAGAACCTTTTAAAAAAAAATGACTCTGTAAAACTTCTCTTAAATTTACAGACAGTGAACTTTCATGCTGCCTATTTCATATTTCAAACACTTTGCTGGTGAATGTTTTTACCAGAATGCTCCGTGTTTGGTATTAAAACTAAGATAATAGAGTCAAGATTTCAGGAATAAAATAACTAATCCAGAAACAAGAAAATATGTCAGTGCTAACTGCCATATCTCGTAAATTCTGATATATGTAAATGAACTTATTCTTGCAGATTTTCCAATCATTTTTAAAAACATGCCTTCTGCATTATAGTGCAGTGGGGAAAAAATTATTCTTTCAAAAATCATGTAACTGTCTTCATCCTTCATCTTGTGCGAATATATATTAGGAGTACACTTGACTTTGCAGTGAGAAAATGTTTGCCAAAATATATTCTCAGAAAATGTTTGAAATGTCATTAGTTTTCAGAAATCTTTTTAAGTTAATATTTTGAATATAGCATTCTTCTGACTTAAAAAATAATTACTCTCCTATTGGGTAGATAGCTAGTAGGCAAAGCATTGGTAAATTGAAGAGGCAAAGAATTTAAAAGTAACCTATTAGAAGGAAATCAACAATATTGATAGACATGAGTTTACTGATATATGTGAGCTCTGAATTTCTGTTCCATTGTAAAATTCAATCACTCATTTAAATATAAGAGTATAGGAGCTGACTATTTTGAAATTATTTTTCAGATGGTAAATACAAACATCAAGAAGAATCTTGGGAAATAAATATCTATTTAAAGCAGCCAAAGCATCCCCACCAAGGACTGTAACAAAAAAGAAACCATGGCAATAAATCTGAGATCTAAAAGATAATTTGATAGTCAGAGAGTGATAGAGGAGTGAGAGTAACAGAAAACTACAAGGAGCCAGGATATTGTGAGTCTTCACAGTCTACTTGTGAGCAATTAAATCAATTTGCATATCACTCTATATAAGTTATACTAAATTTATTCTCAGAAAATGCACAACTGGCTATAAAATATTTCTGTAAATAAATTAAAGCTTAAAGACAATATAATAATGATGCAAGTGCAAGCAAGCAATTAAGAAGTGGAAACTGATACTTCTGTTAAGAAATACTCTCAACAGGTACATTAGGACCTGAAAACAATGACAATCTAATCAGCCCTTAGAGATTTTTAAATTATGAAGACTATTCTATAAGATGGATTTACATTAACTCTCATCTGATGGCTATATATTGCACTAATTTTATTTTTTTTAAATATTAATGATTTTAAGAAGCCATGCTATATTAGCAAGCTGGCATTTTAAAGTATTTTTTATACCAATTTTGTCAGCCTTTTTCAATTTCCATTTCTCTGTTCACTTTTGTAATATACTTAATTTACTAGGTAATTTATATTGTAGACCTAGTTATTTACAGTCATAGCAATATTACTGCATACATGTCATTAATGAATAAATGCAATAGATAAATGCAATAGATAAATAGATAAATAAATTGCTGGTAGAGTAAATATACATTTTCTCTGAAAACTGAGTATTAGAATTAATATTCACATAAGTCAAATATCACCATCATGGAATGAATATTTGGTATGTAAGAATAAATAAATTTTATCCAAAATACTTATTATCTAGTTATTAAAACTATAGTCAATACTTTTCTAATTTTTTATATTATTACCTGAGAGTAATGACACTGTTTCTTATAGTCATCAAGAATAGGCTTTTATTTCAAATGGTCCACTTGGTAATATAGCTATACTTTTCTGTGCACTGAAGAATTTAATTCAGGAAACATATCTTAGTAATGTATTTCCTGGGGAAAATTTTATACTAATATCCAGAGCTTATGCAAATCTTAGAAAGCCATTATCAGCCACTGAAAATGGCTGACCGTCTCTAACAACCATCTTAACAATTTCTTTTGAAATTCTTAACTGCCAAAGCTACAAAACTTTAATGAGAATTTTTCCTTTTGAATTGTTATTATAAAGTCTGTTGTTTTGAAGTTTGATTTGTCAGTAAAAAGGTGTTTCCTGATACCCCATTTTTTCTAGCACTCTTCATTATTTTGTCCTTTTGATACTTATATTACAGGTAATTTGTCATTAATGTTTAGGCAATTTTGTAGGATTTTTCTTCTTTGCAATTTTAAGGGACAAATCAGCAGTATCTTTCGGTGAATTCATTCTCACTAATGTGAAGAATTTTCAAAGAACCATGAAGTAATTTGACTAGTATTTTTGTGGATCATGTGAACCAAATGAGCCTACAAAGATTAGAATTGATATAATGCAATACCTATTACTGTTTTACTTCAATTTTATTACTATTTATTGCCTCTAAAGTAACACATTGATCTTCCCAAACAGTACATAATATGCTCATTTATTTATATTAACTATTTCTCTGTTTAACTCTTTATCAGTTCTTAGTGGCACAAAATAAAAGTTTAAAATTTTACAATAATTATTATGCTTCTAGCAGAATACCTAATACTGCAGTCATAATTGCTTTAAATCCTGTAAAACCAGGACTTCAGTAAGTGTAACGGTTGAGGTCACATCAGTCTATTCCTTTTAGCAAATAACCAATTAAGATTTCAGAACACTGGCAAAGAAAATAGTAAAAGTAAAATAGTGTATGACAAGAATGATTTATAAAAACCATGTCCAGGAGAAAGGATTTCCAGAAATGATAAATGTGCTTTCCATTTGTCAATAAATTATAGTGTACAGTATGTAAACTGTTAGTGTTCAAAGCATAGTCTTCCACAAAGAAAAATGTACTCTTTTCTTAGACCTGCTGAGAAATTTCTGCAGTTCATCAGGCCCATGACTTCAGATGGCCACAAGACAGTTTTCTCTTCCTGCCCAGACAATCCATTCTGATTAAGCATTGCTGACAGCAAAGCATAAACCTAAACCCAGAGGAAAAACGAAATAGTGACTTTTAAAGTTTCAGTGTTCCCTAACTTTGATATTAGATCCTAGTTAAGGTGAGCTTTCTATCATATCTAGTCTCTTTATTTTTGCCAAAATAATCAACTATTTTTAAAAAAGTATTTTAACATTGGAATGAAATTTCAACAAACTGAATAACTAAAGATCTGAAGTTTAAAATGTAATATTAAAAGTTCTAAAGTGAGAAAAAGTTGTAATTTTTGAAAGATAAAGTCTGTGGCCTAGAACCTGGGCAATTAGGGAAACTGAAATAAAATAAGATCAGAGATATGTAGGGCTAGGTCATGCAGAGGTCTGCAAAGCAGGATTGAATTTTATTCTAGTAGAAATTAGAAACCTGCAGAGGACTGCTTACAAAGAAAAGAGATGAAATCTTAGTTATGGCTTTTAAAGGTCACACTGACTACTAGTGGATGTTTAATCCACTAGTGCTGCATAGTCTACAAATACTGACAATGGTAAATGTTGGCAAAGTATGAAAGTGACTATTAATGTTGAATATAACATATACTCCATGGCCCAGCACACTACACCTATATTTCCAATAAAAATGCATGCATGTATTCAACAACACATTTCATGGAATGATCAATACATATTTCTTTAAATAGTCTCAAACTAAAAGTCAATCAAATCTTCATCTACAATACAGTGAATAAAGTATAGAATATTCACACAACGAATCTCCATACAAGGTGACTGTAACAATTATAAAAGGAGATGTGGTCTTATTTGCCACAGGAAAGCTATTTTAGGTATTTATCTTGATAATATGTTTTTAAAATGCTAAGTTTTTATTTGCACAGAAAGTTCTGTAAGGCAGGAGGCTGATGTTAGTGATTAACAGTGAATTGGTCAAATATTTCCTCCCTTCTTTATAGTCTAGTACCATCTACTAGCTATGAATTTGTTTTTCATCTAAGTAGCAACACGGCCATGTAAATATTTTTTAAAGTCTTGACCTTTGCATAACAAGTTCGAGCAAATCACATTTTTGTATTTATTTTTGTGTGAGCATTTAGATTTTGCTTGACATTTATTCTTGCTTTGCAACACTGAAATAATCTATCTATAACCTTACAAATTTTATTTCTTATATAATCATAATTTAGAATTAGTAATTTGAAGCGCTAAAAGCTCTGAAAGAGCCTAGCTTGTATAATTAATTAATTAGTAATTACTTTTACATTCTATTTTAATTGCAAACATTCTTTTCTGCTATAACCAAATTTAGCTTCAAGATATTCTGACTCACTCCCACTGCTACCATTTCATAACAATTTACTGCAACATTACCATAAGAAGTCAAGAAGTAGGAAATCAATTAGAAAATTAGCTGATTACCACTAAAAAAAAGTTTGGTTCCACTTGGAATCTTCTAATCAAATAGCTAAAAAACTTTATTTTCTTGATAGTAGATTTTTTATTTTTGCTTTCTGTCTCTGCCAGTTGGTAACCTGATGCTCTAAGGTACTTTCCAGAAGGGAAGAAAGTTTCACGACAGAGTACTATTGACTTGCTTTTGTGGTGTCTAGATAAAAAACTCTGGATGTTTTACACCTGGCTCCCAAACCTAAGAAAAAAATGGTCTGTAGTCCATATATAAGTGGCACCATCTGGTATTTGTTTCTCCTGCTGATTTACTTCGCTTAGTATAATCCCTTCCAGTTTCAACCATGTTTCTGCAAATGACAAAGGATCAGATCAAACCAAACTAGCAACAAACTCTAGAAAGTGATAGCAGACTACAGCTTCCAGAGGGGGAGAGAACAAAATGAGGAGGGAGCACAAAGAGAATGGAAGGGATGGTGCGTGCGTTCGTGGTGGGTATAGTGTAGTAACTGCACCTGAATGGGGAGATCTCAAATAACAGTGCAAACCAATGTTAACTTAATAAAAATAAAGAAATAAAAGTGAGTCAGTCTAAACAATAAAATCTCTACTCATTTAGACATGAAATAGCACTGAATTGGGAGATTTAAAAAACATGTTTCTTTTCATCTTAATTGCATCTCACAATAAATAAAGATATTTTAGAGGGGCTGCTAAAGCAAATCCAGTGACACATTTGTAGCAAGAAAAATGTCTTAAGAGACATTGTAAACCTCTGCTTGACAAATTGGAAAACCAAAAATAATATTCAACTTTATATTGTTTACACCCTTGGTTAAAAGAAAATCTATCTCATGTTTTTGTAAGTTTTCAATACATTTATATAGAAAAATTCATACTAAAATAATATTATTTAATTTTAAAGAATATATTCAACTGGGGATGATACTATAATTTACAGTTACTTCAACTGAACTGTATCCTATTTTTTTTTTCTTTATTGAAGTCGCCTTGCTTTACAGTACTGTGTCTGACTTAGGGGAATAGGTTCACACCTCCTCAGATTTATGTTACCACACTACTCCCACCCACAAAGCACCCATATTCTTTTATCCTAGGCAATTGGGCCCTCTGCCCCTTTGTTCCCATTGATCTCATTCTGTCTCTAGTAGCCTCAAGTCCACTTTCATATTCTGGAGTTGGTCTGTTTCAGTTTTACCAACTTCTTTGGGCAGAGAGTAGTTTTCCCCTCAATATTCCACATATGGATGAAATCATCAGGGATTGTCTTACTCCTTCTAATTTATTTCATTTAGCATAATCCCCTCTAGTTCCATTCATGTTGATGCATATGCCAGGAGTTCATCATTATATATGCATATTTTTCTAATCCATTCTCCTGTCCTAGAGCGCTTATGTTGTTTCCATAGCTTGGCTATTATAAATAGTGCTACAGTGAATGTGGTAATGCAAATGGCTCTTCAAATTGGTGATTTCATATTCTTCGGGTAGATACGTAGGAATGAAATTGCTGAATCATCTGTAGATCTATTTTTAATATGAAGAGCCTCCACACAGTTTTCCATAGGACTACACCAGTCTACATTCCCACTAACAAATAGTGTATGAGGGTTCTACTTCCTCCACAACATAACAAATTATTTTAATGCTGAAGTTTTGTAAACCCTTTAATGTTGAGTTGTACATTTGACTCTAAAATACCTATTTGACTATGCTACATATGCTATTTCATACAATCCAAACTGAAAAGGGAGATATAGTCAATTATAAATTACTGTTGAAAAGGTGAAAAATATCAATGAAAGAAGTGTTTTCTTATTACTTAGCTTTAAAAGAATTTTTGTACACAGTGCTTCATAATGTAAGATTAAGTAATGTAGTAGAGAATGTCCTCAGTAGGATTACTGTGTCAAATACAGTGATTGGTTTATGAGGCTGTTTCTCGGAGCACTGACCAATAAAGAGCATGACATCAAACATAGTAGCAAAGGTTATTTTATAGGAGATTGTTTTAATGGTCAGTTTCTTGTTTGAAGTGGGGATAGAATAAAAATAAGAACAATAAAATGAGTGGCACAATGCATATCCTTCAAACGGTCGTTACTATCTGATACTCCCATATCTTCATTTCTGAGTTAGGCCAGATGATGGAGAGTTTAATAATGGGTATGCCCATAAAACTGACATGTGAATCTGTATGGGGAAATGCACAAAAATGAGGTAAAATCACTTTTGCAGGCTGTATATGGAGCATTCAGTAAATTACTTAATCTCTCTTGGCTTTAATCCCTTCATCTATAAAATAAGAAAAATAATATTGAAAAATACCTATCTCATTGAGTTGTCATATCATTAAAACATTAGTATTAATAAAGTTCTTAGAACACACAGTAATGGTTATTAAAGTAGTTGCTAATGTGTTGCAAGTAGATAGTAATGCTGAAATACTTAATATGAAAATTGGGAAGTCCAATACAGGTTTTTACTTCATTCAAGTTATGTATTCAATTCTTGGTGATTATGAAAAGAATGGCAGGAGTTATCATCAGTGAAACTTAATATATTTTGTGATTCAAAATTCTAGAATTATGTGTTTCACATGCTTTTAAAATTTTGCTCACTAAAGTCTTAGCCAGAAAAGAATAGGAAAGTATGCAAATATAATTGGTATTCTACAAATCAAATCAGAAAAGAAACAGTCTGAACAGACAAAGAGAAGTTCAAGGAAATGGTATAAAATAGTAATCGATGAACTTTGAAATTTGGGGAAAATTTTAGCTTCATTATTTCAACTTCTTTACCTAAGGTGAGTATGAACTGTAAAGATAAATGTCATAAATTAAGGGAAAATATCTTAGTGCCTTTCTCTATGCCAGTGTTAAAATGAAAATCTTGGTAAAATGTAAATTCAATTAAAGGTAATATCAGTGCAATTTTCCTATTATGTTAGCGCAATCATGTTACTTGATCCAAAGTGTGGTAAGATATGCAGAACATCAGCCATTTTTAAGTTTTCTGTTCAAGGTCATGAAGTACATTTAGATTGCCATGCAATCTTTACCCCCACCTATCACCAGAACTTTTTTCATCTTTCAAAACTGAAACCTGAACTCATTTTAAAAAAAAAAATTCTTCACTCTCCTTTTCTCCCAGTCACTGACACCTATGTTTTGTCTCTATGAATTTGAACATTCTAAGTACTTCTTATACGTGGAATTGTACAGTATTTATCTTTTTGTGACCAGTTTATATCACTAACAAGTGTCCTCAAGATTCATCCATGTTGCAGTATATACCACAAAGTTTTTGTGGCTGATTAATGTTCCACTGTATACGTGGACTCAATGGTATTTACCCATCCAACCACTCATGGACATTAGTCTCATCTCCACCTTTGGGCCATTGATAGTAATGCTGCTGTGAACATAGGCAGACAGAATCTCTTCAAGAGTCTTCTTTCAATTCTTTTGAGAATATATTCTAAGTATCATTGTTCAGTCACATGGTAACTTTTGTTTTTTGAGGAACCTCTATACTGAGTTTTCTATAGTCAGAGTACCATTCTACAAGGGTTCCAATTTTTCCAGCTCCTTACCAGCGCTTTTTATATTCTGGAATTTGATAGTAGCCATCTTTTTTTTTTTTTTACTTTTTTTTAAAGATTATTTATTTGTGCATACAGAACTGGGGTACGGGCCAGAGGCTCAGGGGCCGCGAGAGGCTTCACCAGAGACAGAGTGGGGAACAGAACAGGCAGATCGACGAAGTACACTGCTGAGGGGAGCAGCGGGCGGGTCAGGAGAGGTCTGCCATGCCATGTGGTCACCTCCAGGGCAGGCGGGAATTGAACTCATGCGGAAGCGGCTTTAGATTCTCAGTGCTGTGCTTTAACCCGCTGCGCCACCAGGGAGGGCTGTTAGTAGCCATCTTAATGGGTAACATCAGTGGTTTTGTGGCCCTGATTTTCATTTCTCTAATGATTAATATTGAACATCTTTTCACCTGCCAATTGACCATTTGTATATCTTCGTAGAGACATATCTGAGTCCTTTGTCCATCTTTTAATTCGGTTGTTTATATTAAGAAAGATTGTAGTAGCTAAGTATATTCTATATACTAACCCCTTATCAGATATATGACTGCAAATATTTTCTCCTATTCCATGAATTGCTTTTCACACTATTCATTGTGCCATTTGATATATAATTTTTAACTTTGAGGTAGTCTTGTCTGTTTTCTTTTGTTGCTACTTTTTATATCACCCTGAGCGTTGGCTATTGTAATTCAATTTTATACATGATGAAACTAAAGCTCAGAGAATACAATTTGTCAACTCCACACAACTACTATAAAGTGAAGCTGAATTTCATATTCAGTCTTGTCTGATATCTTTCTACTTAACCATGTATTGATTTAATTATATTTTGTTACAAAATTAAGAATAAACAACCTGTCACATCCTAAATATGCAGATTTGTTAGAGTTCTGCTTAGTGTCTGATTAAATTAATTAAGAGAAACTATTTCCCAGGAGGCAGAGCTTAGACAACCAAATGTTTTATATATTGTCTTCTTTGACATGTAAGTGCTTAGAATTAGGGAAAGATAAATAGTTACGCAAGACTTCTGCCAGACTGTCACTTTTTGAGATAGCTAAGGCAAGAGTTAAAGGGAACAAACATTCTGATATTCAGAGGACGTGACAGCAGGATCATTGTGTGAAATAGTCTCTGAAATTACATGCAACAGTTATAGAGTTACTAAAAATAGTTATGTATAGCATTCTCAATGGATAAGAATTAAAATAAAAATCTTTGCAAAGGGATCATAAATCTTTTTTCGATCTTTTCATTTACCTTTTATTGAGGTAATATTCAATTATAACATTTATAAGTTTCAGGTGTGCATAACTAAAATCAACATGTGTATCCCACATTAAATTCAACATTAAAGGTCCAGTTCTCTACCTCAACATAAATTGACCCGTTTTACCTGCCTTCCTTCCCGTTTGCTTCTAATTATCACTAGAAGCAAATGTATAATATAAATCAGGAAAAAGAAGGAAATTTTGCCATTTGTGACAATGTGACTAGCTCTCAAGGGCATTATGAAATAGATCATTCCAAGACAGAAGACACACGTCAGACACACACGTTGTATGTGGAATTTAAAAAAAAAAAATAGCTCATAGATACAGAGAACAAATTGGTGGTTGCCAGAGTGGGGAATGAAAAGTTGGAAAAATTGATGAAGGTAGTCAAAAGATCCATACTTTCAGTTTTAAAATAAATAAGTTGTGGGAATATAATGTACAATGTTGTTTTTGACATTTGTTAAAAGAATAGATCTTCATAGTTCTCATCACATAAAACATTCTATATAAAATATCTATATAAAATATGATGATGAATCATAACCAGACTTATTGCAGTGATCACTTCTCTACAATACACACACACACACACACAATGGGATCAATTTCCCCAAAAATGTTCAGAAATATTTTTTCCAAGGTTTCCAAAGTAGGTTTTTCCTAATACCTACTAAATTATTGTGTGGATCTAAGGTTAATAAAAGTTCTATGATCTCTGGAAATACAGATTACCTAGATTTAGTAACATCTCCAGTAATAACTCTTTTATCAAAGAACTGGTAGTAAAACAAGGCAAACAACTACAAACAAGATTTTGCCACATAAAGTTATCTCTTCCTTATCATGTGAGACCTCCCTTCTCTTTCCTAGATGCCTTGGGTTCCTATCCCATCCCTTAATATAAGAATTACTACCAGTTTGCCCTATTCACTTGAGCATTTATAACCATATAAATTCTCCATGCATTGTAATTAAATTGTCTATTCTCCTGCTAATCTGTTTCATATTAATTTGTTTATCCAGCCTGAAAGAATCCAGAGTGGGAAAATGTTCCCCTATACTCCAACAATACACATATTGAATCCTTATGTTGGACATTGAAATAAAGGAACTACAGTTACTCCTGCAACTGCCTTGACAGAGTACCACAGACTGGGAGGGGCTTAAACACAGAAGTGTGTTTTTCACAGTTCTGTAGCCTAGAAGTTGAGACTAACATATGATAGCATTGATTTTTTCTGGCCTCTTTCCCTGGCTAGATATTATAGATACCCATCTCTTTCTGTGTCATTGGTCTTCCTGCTGTGCCTGTGTCCAGATTCTTATAAAGAACACTACTCCTATGAAATCTGGGTTCATCCTAATGACCTCATTTTCACCTAATTACCTCTTTAAAACTTTTCAATGCAGTAATACACTGAAGCACTGAGTTAAGACTTTAATATGTGAATCCAAAGTGACATAACTCAGCCCATACAAAAGTTAAAAAAAAAAGATTTTAATATAATGTTTAGGAAAGACTACTCTCATCCAACCCATTTTTCAATCTTAATTAACACCATTATAACTACCAAAGATAATGGTAGTCAGGTTTCTGATTAAAGAGCATTACTAAAAGCCTAGAGAATTAAACAAAGGTGGATTTCTTTTTAACAGCCTTTAACAACATTTTTTTCCTGACACCTGCTTAACAAAAGCCTTAGTCTTATATAACTTCACTGTTTATCTTTTTGTTTTGGAGTCATTAAATATTCACTGAATTTATTTAGAGAATATTTAAATTTGCCATTTTTCTCCATTGTTCCATATAAATCATATGCCTTGCAAAAAATGTTTCTCCAGTTACAAAATTGCTGTGTCTTGTTGATTTTATTCTTTCAATGTAAAGTATTTTACCCTATTTCAGTATTCTTTATAATATCAGATAATATCCAGTAAGATAACTATATTTGTTAACCACACATACAGTTATAATTTCCTTCATAAATTGCGTTTTATGACATTAAAAAATTACTAGAGAAAAATCACGTAAAGTGTCTATTTTTGTTTTGCTGGTTTTTTTTGTTTTTGTTTTTGTTTTTTGTTTTTTTGCATAGAGAAATTGGAATTTAAGCCTAAAGATGGAGGGTTTATAAGAGGATTCACCAAAGAGAGAGTAGGGAGCAGAACAGGCAGATTTACTAAAATACACTACTGAATGTAAAATACACTACTGAGTGGAGCAGCAAGTGAGACAGGAAAGGTCTGCTGACCATGGGTAAGCTCCATGGTCAGGGATGAAACTCAGGCCATATTGGTGATAATTCTGAGACTTAACCTCAGGCCAACAGGGAGATCCAGCCTACTAGCTAATTTTAATTATACCAAATCAAATTTTAATACCCTGGGCAAGATGATTATTTTCATAGTTTGAATTAGACAAACTCAGTGGTATATCTCAATGATATCTTTAAAGATTCTTCACCCAAAGAAAAGCAAATGATAAACACATGTGATTGCATTAAACTGAAAAGCTTCTGCACAGCAAAAGAGACATTAACCAAGATAAAGAGACACCCTACTGACTGGGAAAAAAATATTTGCACTCCATACAACAGACAAAATTATACAAAGCGCTCACTTGAATCAACAAAAACAAAATAAACAACCCAGTCAAGAAATGGGCAGAAGAAATTAAAAAGACACTTCTCCAAAAAGGAATTGCAAATGGCCAACAGGCATATGAAAAAATGTTCAACATCCTTCATAATCAGGCAAATGCAAATCAAAATCACAATGAGATACTACCTCACACCAGTGAGAATGGCACATTGTAAAAAAAAAAAAAAAACTAACAACAAATATTGGTGAGGTGAGAATGCTATGCTATGAAAAAGGAACTCTCCTACATTGCTGGTGGGAATGCAAACTGGTGCAACCACTATGAAAAGCTGTATGGAGATTCCTCAGACTACTAAAAATGGAGCTACCATACTACCCAGCAACTCCACTCTTAGGGATCTACCCAAAGGACACAAAAATATTAATTCAAAAAGATATATGCACCCCTGTGTTTATCTCAGCACTACTAATAGTAGATAAAGCCTGGAAACAACCCAAATGCCCAAAACTAGATGATTGGATCAAGAAGACATGGTTTATGTATAAAATGGAATACTATTCAGCAAACAAAAAATGATAAACTCATGCCATTTGCAGCTACATGGATGGAGCTGGAAGGGATTATGATCAGTGAAATAAGTCAGAAAGAAAAAGAAAAATATCAAATAGTTTTGCTTATAGGAAAATTTAAGAGAAATAAAACGGGGGTAAAATGTATTCTTACTACAGTACAAAAGCACACAGACAATTACAAGCAAGAGAGATCCTACAGGGGAGGGGGATAGAGTGGTATCAGAAGGAGGGAGGAATTTGGGGGGCTATGATCATGACAGGAGGGGGAAGATGGAAGTAAACATTGTTATAAAATGAACAATAATACAAATAGATATATAAAAAATAAAAGACCTAAAAATAAAAATACGGAAGCATATCTTTAATTTTATAACAGTCTAGCAATTTAAAATTTGAAAGGCACTCATATTAATAAAATTTATTTTCTGTGGAAAAAATAATAAAAACTTGGAATATTCTAGTAGGTTTAGGCATTAGGATTATGTTGTTTAAAGGGATTGATAGTGCTAGCTTAACAAACATGTTCAGCAACTGAAGAAACATTGCACAACAATTCCATTAGTATGAACAACTCCAGAAAACTTTTCTTCTTTTGTAACTGAAGTGTTGATAGTCCTTCACCCATGACAGGCATCAATCTATTACTTCCATCCTATTATTCTCTGTAGCTCACATTAGCCAGATCTCAATTTTTCCATTCATGTAGAAATCAACAACAGAAATGTCAGATTGAAAAACTGGAACCAATTCACTGTAGAATACTTAGAAAGAAAAAAAGTCTGTACTTGGATAACCATACACTATTTTATCTGTAAACTATCAGATGAGTACATAGAGGTTTAGTGGCGATGAAATAACAGTCTAGTAGTTAATCGGCAAGCTAGAAACTAAACCAGAACTTGAACTAAATCTCCTGAATCCTGTGTGGGGCGCTGTTCCTGTTACATCTCACTTAATCCCCCCTGGGCATAGCAGATGGAAATTTTGTTAACTGAATTAAAGACACCAAGAAAAGTAGAAATTCTCTATATTGTCCAAATACCATTACTAAAGCAAATTCTCCAAATGCTACAAGCAAAATTTAAAATGATAGTAAGGAAATACTGAATTATATGCCAAAATGAAGTTTTTTAATACAAAATTTTAAAGTTTTAATCTAATATTAAGTAAAACAAAATACCTGATAGCCCCTTCTAACCTGTAACTAACCCCCTCTCATCCCACCCTAAGATTTTACTTATAAGTTTCCTGGACAGGGGTAAGGGTGAGTCAACTCAGTTGACATTAAAGATGTGGGTGTCTTCTCCAAAGGACATAAAAATGGATTGATATAATTTAACACAAAACTACTGAATACCTGCTAAATATTTGTGAATATGCTAAATGGAGTTGACTATTAAAACATTGTCTCTGCTTCCAGGATCTTCAGTCTAACAAAGGGGTTAGATACAGCGCCAAATACTAACACAGTACAAGAGTAGTTTTAAAATGATGTTGAATGTTTTCCAAAACAGGGAAATAATTTTACAGAAGTCTGTAATAGTAGGAAGTGATAAGAATGGATAAGGATACATGGATAAAAGAGATGGAAGGATGCCATTCCTGACCATGGGACAGTTGATGCAATGAAGCATACATATGACCATTCTTATGTCCATAGGTAAGAGTGGGATTGTGCTCTGTTTCACAGAGCACATGTGTGGGAGCTTCAGATGAAATTGGAGGGACAGACCCAGTTATGAGGACTCTTACTACTAGAATAGTAAAAAGAGCCTGTGAGACTTGGGGGAAAAAACTAACTTTCATTGTATGAAAAGCTGACATTTCTGGAGCTTTTCTTAAAATGCAGACAGGCAGCCATCCCGGAGTAACTGCATTTAATGTCTAATTTGGATTACCTCAGAGACCTTTGGACTGAGCCACAAAGCAATTGTTTTAAGAAATCATCAGCAAACAATTGTTGAGAAATCATCCAAGTCATGAGAACTGTTAATTAGAGAATTTTGTCAGAAAATACAATCAGCCAAGAGCAGCTGAAACTTTGGTTAACACTAGTTAACTCTTTAATTACTTCTCTCATCTTTTTTAATTCCCACAAAAAGTACTTGACTTTTCCCCTTCTGGGAATACATTTTACATTTCTACCTGAATCTGGGCATCCAAAATTGCAGTTCTTTGATCCCCAATGAAAATGTTTTGTCTTTCAGTGGCCTCCTGAATACTTAGGTTAATAATAAAACCAGAAACTGTCCTGCAGTTACGCCAGATTATTTTTATGCTTCATATGCTTTTCTGTGCGTGGGTCCTTGTTATCATTTTATGCTTGGCTAATATTTGAAAAATGATCAGTCATAGTAATTATAATATAGAAAACTAAAAGGTAGGATTCCTTGTCATGCTTGAATCAGATCCTTAAAAGAACTAGAATAGTCTGATGATAATTAGAGTGAGTGAAATAAGAGGTTCCCAAAACAAAGATAAATTCAGGAGGACGAACGTGCACCTGCTTATTCATCTGTTCTTCTTTCCCAAAATGATACCCTTAGAGTGACAAAATCCTGGAGGTTCTCAGTTGTTGTTTTTTATTAAAGGAAGCTATTCTTCTTTCAACAGCTAATACCACATGATTCAGCTGTTACACATTTAATAATAATGGAAGAGAAAAATCTCTATAGTCAAAGAAAATTTAATTATTGAGGAAATTATCAAAATAACATATGCAAATTGATTTATATAGAGTTATTGCAAAGATAAGATAGTGATCTGATTGGATGTTTATCTAAAATGTCTGGATTTTCTTTTATATGCAAACTTAGAAAGCAGTATGATTATCCACAGTCAGTAAATATTTGGAAGACAAGTAATGCCATTACCCAAATGCTTAAAATAAAATATCAGATGTATAATGCTAATCCTTGGCTTCTGTCAAAGCTTTAAATGTCCTCATCAGCTTTACTGTACTTTAGGTAGCTTTGTTCTTAACTGTAGCCCCATGACCCCTTTTCTTAAGACATTTATTTTATTGGGATCTTTCTTTGTTCTCTTTGGAGTGTATATAAATCTCCTCAGAAATTTGTTAGTTTTACAAGACAGTGAATGTCTTTCTCAAAGACTTAACAGTCTTTTTTATTTTATTTTACTGCATTCATCACAGAAGGTAGAGAACCTATCTCTTAGTGTCTGAGTGGACTGGAGCCAAACTTCATGGGTGCCTGCTCCAAGTTGTAACTCTTCCTCTTGTCACACAGGTGTGAGAAAATTTACTTTTCCTTTACTTAAATCCAACTAGCAGATATAGATTGATGTAATCTCCATGTCCCATCCCAAATCTTAAAATTTCTCCAGCCACTTTTGCAGTGAAATTATTTAATCTCTCCCTCAAGTCTTGAGATAGTCTTCCTTACCTATTGAACTATAGCTAGTGCCATTTTTCTTTGAGATTAGTGATATCAAAAGCTACTGATATATTCCTGCTAGGCCATTTTCTCAATCAGCGATGGCTCTGTGCCTTCATCTTGCAATATCTTTCAGAAATTTAAAAATCATTTATTAAATATTCCACAGAACACCTGTATGAGGCAACAAATGTGATTAATTTTAGCACAGAAGTCAAATTTGAGATTAAAGGGCCAACAATCTAATTATCAAAAATATAGTGGGTCAGTTTATCAAGTAAGAGATTTGGAATATTATTAAGGCCTTTAAATTCTGATTGCCTGATTAGAAAACAAAGGTTTTGGCAAGCTTGGCAAGCTGACCAGTGCTGCCTTGTCTTTTAGTTAGAAAGGCAGCTCTGGAGAACTTGCAAAGAGCCACAGGGAGAACACAGCAGTGTTGGAGTTAAAAGAGACTGCATTGAATTTCATTGTAGCTCTACCGCCCAGTATCTGTGTGACTTTGGGCAAATTACATAACTCAAAGGCTCAGCTTCCTTGTCTTTAAAAAAGGAATTACCTTCTCTTGGCCAGGGTGTTGAGTTGTATGTCAGAAAATGTGTGTAGTGAGGCAAATGGTGATTTCAACAGCCTTCTCATCACTGATGTTTTAGACATCTGTGCAATGTTCCTCTTTTGGATGTGCCAGGGCAGAATGTGGGACATCCCCAGTGTGAACTATGTCCCTGTACCTCCCTTCCCTTCTAGAGTGATGAGAGTCTCTCACCACAACCTATCAACATTTGCAACTGAGGCTCACCTCTTTGCAGGGCGCCCTGCTGGGGCACAGCTGAATAATTGGTTTTCCTCTCCACCCAGGAGAGCAAGTGCATCAAATTGTCTTGAGCACAAGAGAATAAACCCAACTATGAGCTATATAAACATCACAGAATCAATTTACCATGAAAGATGATATGAGAAAAACTTTTTTGAACTAGCTCTCCAAAATCACAAGATCAAACATGATGTAATAGGAGTATTCTTCAGCTGCTTAATTTTTTAAAAACAAACTATATGAGGCCCTTCCTGGTGGCGCAGCGGGTTAAAGCACTGTACTGAGAAGCTAAAGCCACTTCCGCATGAGTTCGATTCCCTCCTGCCCCGGAGGTGACCACATGGCGTGAGGTGACCACATGGCGTGGCAGACCTCTCCTGACCCTCCCGCTGCTCCCCTCAGCAGTGTACTTCGTCGATCTGCCTGTTCTGCTCCCCACTCTGTCTCTGGTGAAGCCTCTCCCCGCCCCTGAGCCTCTGGCCTGTATCCCCAGTTCTGTATGTACAAATAAAATATATCTTTAAAAAAAAAAACAACTATATGAAACAGAGTCTAGAACTGTTAAACATAGAAAACACAGCAATGTTTTTACTTCTGTCGAGGCATAGGAAGTGGTAAGAACTGTATGTCAACCCTAATTCCCATATGAATTCCATTTAGTCTTTAGTATCTGGTGAGAATTCCCTGGCAAGAATTAGTATGTTCCAGGAAATTTCATCAAGCTACAGGTCCTGATGAAAACAAGTTTTGTGATATAACATGGCCCCTAGTAAATCTCATTTTAAAATTAATGGCATGTTAATTTTATAAAATATATTTTGGGAGTCTTCCCTGCTTTAGTAATTTTTTCTTCTGTTTTCTTAAACTAGAGATTTTACTAAAAGTTGTCATATTCATGAATGAAATCACAGACTTACCCCATCTGATTTGGGGCCTTTTTTATTCC
Organism: Condylura cristata; assembly: GCF_000260355.1. Taxonomy (NCBI): domain Eukaryota; kingdom Metazoa; phylum Chordata; class Mammalia; order Eulipotyphla; family Talpidae; genus Condylura; species Condylura cristata. The sequence goes on along the minus strand of NW_004567103.1, from coordinate 37,467,488 downwards.
CTGGCTCAAAAAGCAGTTCAAGACTCCCAACTCACTGATAGTATACAACTTCCTGTAAAAAAAATTAAATTCATTTTCTTAATGTTATACCTTATGATCTCCACCACATGACTTTATTTTTCTCATGGCAAATAGATAATAATATATAACATAGGGTTAATTAACAAGGAGAGCAACATTCATGTGATTATTCAGAGAAGCAAAATATTTCTCATCTTTGTACATTTGTTGGAAACAGAAGTGATTTTCTTCATCGTTTCCATAGACACAGTAAGTCTGACTACTAATCAGAATGATGGACTATGAATTACAAAGCCATTTAAGTATCATCTGTCCTTACTATTCCAAACATTTTCTTATTATTGGCTATATTGAATATTATTTTGAAGGTCAGCTTGGTTTAAATTTAGATCCATTTCAGATGTATAGATAGAAAAAATGGTCTTTCTATGCTTAACATAGAGAAAATGTGATCATAGTATATGAGATAGTTGATATGAAATTCTGTATCTCTGTTTCTAAGAAGGTATGGTAGAAAGACAAGGTTTTTTTCTTTTTTCTTTAAATCCAAAAGTAAGTATTTAAAGGGTAGGAATTTACAAAATGTTAACACTCAACTTTTCCTCTATAATTTAAAGTTCATTTTTTTACTTTTTTTTTTTTTTTTAATATAACAGCTCAGCTTTCTGGAAAGGAATACCAAGTTGCTGGGCAGGACACATGATGGCCTCAGTTTCGGGGGAGAGGGGCTGTCATATATCACATATGTTCACATGGATCTTTCTGTATCTTTTACAAAATTACTGTTGAAGGTGTTGTCATGTTAGTGTTTTAGTTTGTGTTGGACATACCATTTATTACTATGATTTGCTAGGTACCATAATATTTCAGAGGCTTACTAATTTTTTTAAACTCCACCAAACCACACATGCCCACACCCATCTGCCTCCCTCCACCATGTCCTCCACTCTTTTCACTATTCCCTCTGGTGACCATTATCATCTTTTATTGCCAAGTTCAAACTTTTATTTCGTCTATAGTTTGTGTGTAATTGTTTTCTGGGAATTTATATTCCACAGATGAGTGAGACCATCTGATACCGATCTTTCATTTATGTTGACTTTGCCCCAAGGTTTTTCCTGTCTATATATATTTGAAGCACTTCTGTTTCTACCTCCCCCATCTTCATCTTACAAATTACAGGGAATTCGTTTTTAGAGTTCCTCTTCAGGGTACAATCTATAATGTTCAAATTAATGTTTTTTTAAACATCACAATTAAGTGAACAATAATTTAGGGATAGTAACAGGAAGTTAAGGTTAATAAAACCATGGTAACTAAAAGAAATAAGAAAAGGACCTTGAGCACATTAACTCCCATTGCTCTGCACGACCTTGATTCTGTACCATTCTCTTCATACCTCCTGACTTGCTTCCAGACAGTTCAGTTATTTATTTTGCTACCCATTTTTTTCCTCCTGCATTCCTCTGAGGACAACTTATATTACCTATTAAAATAAACATAGTATTATTTAGACCAGAATTTCTCAGGCTTAACACTTAACATTTTGAACCTGGTAACAATTTACAGTGTCCTACTTACGAACTGTAGGATTTTGTGCAACAACTCTGGCATCTACTCTTATAAGCTCTAGCACCATTGCCCCAAAATTTTGTCAATGAAAATATCTCCAGACATTTTGAAATTTTTCCTGGTAGGCAAGACCAATTGCCTCCACTTGAAAAGCACTGGTTTACTTTCATGTATGCATTAATCCATTCAATAAATGTCTATCAGAGGCATTTATGTGTCAAACACTGGACATCAACAGTAGGAAAGATACAACACCTGAAGGAAGAGATCCTGTACCTCTAAATAGCATACAATGTTGTAAACTTATATTACTTCAATTTAAAAGAAATTGTAATTAAAGTAAGGCAAGTGTGTAATTAATTTGCCTTAAACAGATGAAACCAAAAATGCAAATAAATGGCATGTCAAGTTTGGACAAAACCACTGATGTCCTCTCTTCCAAGCTTTAATGTTACATCTTTTTTAGATTCACTTGTAATTCAACTGAGGAATGTCTAAATCATAAGGATTTGAAGTTTTAAAAAGTGTTTTTAATGCATGTATTATATAAGCACTAAATTTAGTTCTTTGTGTGAATTTAAAACATTAAATAGGCAGGTGATGTTTACTCAATATACCACACAACTAAAGAAGACATTTAGCATGAGAGAGAAAACAACTTGATGTGACTTTGAGTAATATCTGAGTCATAACCAAAAAAGTCAAATGAATATTCAGCATACTGGGAGAAATTTTTTTTAAGATGAGAATGACTGTCTTAACAGAATGTATTTTTTATTGAATCAATTTGGAATTTGAAGGATAAAATATAGAGGTGGCCCTCCCTGGTGGCACAGCAGGTTAAAGCACAGCACTAAGAAGCTTAAGCTAAGCCACTTCCATATGAGTTCGATTCCCACCGACCCAGGAGGAGATCCACATGGTGTTGGCAGACCTCTTCTGACCCACCCGCTACTCCCCTCAGCAGTGTACTTCATCGATCTGCCTTTTCTGCTCTCCACTCTGTCTCTGGTGAAGCCTCTCACCCTCCGCATCTCTGGCCTGTACCCCAGCTCTGTATGAATAAATAAATAAATCTTTAAAAATATATATAGAGAGAGAGGTGCTGCTTTGCCATTAAGGTGGCCTAACTCAAAGCAGAGCTTTGAAAATGTCTATTTTCAAGTAAATAAGTTTGAATTCATTTCCTCCCTATCATCTATACAACATAAAGCTGGGAAAGAAAGAGTTCTGGGGAAAATTATGCAGAAATTAACTTTTCCTCCAGTTCTATAAAGAGTCACCTTTACATCTAGAAAAGTGGGTCACTGTTCAACTCTTCACTCTTAAAAGCAATTCATACCAATTGAATTTTTCTCTCACAAGCACTTGGAGTTCTAAATTCCCATAAATGTTTTCTCTTACATTTTAAAGTCAGAATGTTTAAAAGACCTTTTGAATGCTGAAAACCTGGCCTTTCCCTCTATGACTCTATTACTTGCAATTTTCTCTTAAGAAATAAAATTAAATATTACTGTAGTATTCTTTAAAGTGTAAAAACCTATGACTCTTTCATCACACTTTGTTGTTTAGATTTTTAAAAGTATCTCATCATTTCTACACAGTCACACCTGAATGTCTAATTAATATTATAAAAGCTACTGTAGGAGGATTAGAACTTAATTCTTTGTTTTGTTTTGTTTTGTTTTAGAGAGATTTATTTATTTATGCTCACAGAACTGGGGTACAGGCCAGAGGTGTGGTAGATGAGAAGATTCACATGAGACAGAGTGGGGAACAGAAAAGGCAGATCTACTGAAGTACACTACTGAGGGAAACATTCGGAGGGTTAGGAGAGGTCTGCCACACCATGTGGGTCAGCTCCCAGCCGGGGATCGAACTCCTGATGCAGTAGCTTCAGAGAGCTTCATAGTGTGGTGCTTTAACCCGTAGTGCCACCAGGGAGAGCCCTCTTTGTTATTTTTTGAATGTTCCATGTAAGTCAACAAAAGTTAAGTAATAATTTAAAATAGTAAACTGTAATGGTCTTTTTTTCACAATTACATTGTTAGAAATTTTTAATTTAGCAATATTAGATCTTAGTTGAAAAGACAAGGAAAAAAAGGATGAGAAGGAGGAAGGGAAAAAGGAGGAAAGTAGGAGAGGGAAGAAGAAATGGGAATGCAGTTAATGCTATGATTCATAGATAGTACAGTATGACACTCTCCATTGAGATTTAATAATGAATAATGCATGAATTGAGAAATCCCTGACCAAAAAGACAGAATTCCTATCTGAGTATTTTTAATAATATTGTTAAGGAAATAATGTGTCATCATAAATTGAGGATATGAAACATCACTAAATTCTCAAAAATGAAAATTCAGTGAGCAAAAGCTAGGAGTACCTGGTCAACATTCATAAAGGGAAGGAGGCAGCTTATCCAATTGCTAAATTCACATTAAAAAAAAGAGAGATCCTTTTCAAGGATGTGAATAAATCAGACTGAAGAAATTCATATTTAAATCTCATTGCTCTGATTCTGATTCCAAATGGATATGCCTACAATTTAAGAATACTCTGATCATGCCAACATGAGTGAGAACTGGTATATTTATATTATGTATATCAGTTTCATGAATCTTATTAATGGGAGGCTATCCCAGCAGTGGTTAGCACTCTCAAAATGGCTAGAAGTTTTAAGGTTACATATTTACCAAGATAATAATTGTCACCTGTGAGTCCTCTAGGCGAAGAATCAAACAGCCTTCCTCAAGTTTATATCATGACCAGGTATGAAATAAAAAGAAATATATGTGTTGGTCTCTACCCCTATTTCCTCCTGACATAGAACCCCTAAATCCCTGGGAATTTTTCTAATAATGACAGTGCCCTTTGTCCTAATGAAAGTCCCATACGAGGGCTTGTCAGCAGAGAAACCAAGTATGATTTAAAGACTAGAACCTTCAGATCCATCCCCTTTTCCCATTCTTTTGAGAGGCAAGGAGTCTAGAAATTGAGTTAATAATTGATTGTGCCTATCTGGGGCCTCCTTAAGATCCCAAGAATGTAGGATTCAGAGAACATGAGATTGGTGGAAATATCTACATACCCAGATATGATGCATCACTACTCCACTGGGACAGAGCCTCCTGCACTTAGATCCCTCCTAGACCTGACTTTATGGTTATTCAGCTGTATCATTATCATATCCTTAAATAAACTGGTAAATATAACTATTTACATTTGCCCTTTGAGCTGTACTGGCACATAGAATTCAAGAGTAAAGAAATTATTTTACAAACAGTAACAGAAGTTACAATAACAAAAAAAAAAGTAGTAACTAGAAGAGATAAGAAAAGCACCTTCAGCAAATTAACTCCCATTGCTCACCACGACCTTGATTCTGTACTATTCTTGAACCTCCCTTGAACCTCTATTTTGTAGCCAAGTCAGGCAGAAATTGTGGGTAACCTGAAGACCTCCAACTTGAGATTGGCATCTTAAGTGGGAGACAGTCTCATGGAACTGATAACCCTTAATCTGTGTGACCTGACACTATCTCAGGTGGTGTTGCAGAACTACTTTGGGGAGTGGGGTGGGGAGAGGAGTCCATATACCTGGTGTGAGTGTGGTAATAGTGTGACAGTAAAGGAGAAACACAGAAGGAGAGAATTGAGATTTTCTGACTCATCATTGTATTAACTACTTGCTCTCTCCATTTGAAATTTCCAGAATTAAAATTCAGACATGTTTTGTGAACACTTAACAATAATATGAATTATATGTTTCCTTTCTGAATGTGGGAATAAATGACAATATCAGTTATTCAGCTGTTCTATAAACTTAATACCATCTGCATGTCATGTTCTTTGCTAAGTACTAAAAATGTGCTACCCTGTCTTAAAACATTTCACAGATTAGCAGGGGAGACAGAAGTGTGTAGAAAAATGACACAGTATGAAAGCATTATTATGGTGGTTTGTAAAAGTGTAATTCAATCAAGTTTGGAGAGGGCTTCCATATGTGAGGAAGGGTAACAGTGCTATAATTAAAAAAGAAAATAGGAGACTTTACCAAATATTCCATCTCATTTCCTATCTCATGTAGCAATAACTTGCAGAACTTGTACTCAGAGACTTTCTGACTTATAAGTAATCAACACAGATAGTTCATATGCAATTATTTTTGTTAAAAAATTAGAGAAAACTTATTCAAAGGATAAATTTTCTTATGTAAAAATGACAATAGCATGTAACCTCCACTCTCCCTTTATTTGCATCTATTGATTTGCATTAGAGAAAAACTTGCCTCCTAGCAAAAGAATTCAGCTGTTTACAATTGGAACTCGCATATTTCAAATATAGTTTAGAGGAAAGTAAGTAGTATGCCTATTTTGGTCATTATTATGTTCATAGGAGCTGTTATTATGCCTGGTACCTACCTATAAGGTGCTCAATGCATTCTACTGAAGTTATGCACAAATAGTTAACCACATCAAGATATCAGGTGATTAATGTGATAGAAAGTTGAGCCTTTCAGGGGCTTATTTAAGTAAAATTAGTTGCATACAATTAAAATATTATTTTCATAAACATAAATGATCTTTAACAATGAGAATTAAAGAATATAGGCCTTTGCTCTCAAAATCTCTCAGTCTATCAGGTGTTCTATTACAATGAGAGTTAGTTGTGAAGGTATAAAAATAAAGTCCCAGTTCTCTGACCCCTTTGGAACTCCAACCAGCACCTTTAATGAGAGATTCACTTCACTTGAGAGAATTTCAGCAATATTCTAGCAGCAAGTATCTTATTAATGTCTAGTCAAGCAGAAGATAGAACCTCCACTTACAGGCTACACATAGGAACAGAGTCCTAGACCTGGATTCTCAACCTTGACACTACCAGTGTCAAATAATCATTGTTTGGGCCAAATAATTCATTGTTAGGAGTACTGGGTGGGAGAATGACCTGTACTTTGTATGATTCTAAGGAACATTCCTGGAGTCTGCCCACTAGATGTCAATAGTAGCCTGTCCTCCCAGTTGAAATAACCAAAAGATGTTGACATTACGTATTGCAAAATTGCCCTGAATTTAGACTCACTGGTCTAGACTGCTTGGCTCACTCAACACTGTATTTTTTGTGTACATCAAAGGTACCTATACAGTATTTCTAACCAACCCATATATTTTGAGTACTTTCATTTCACCTATGAAAAACTATTTTGATTTCCCATATGTTATAATTCAGACATCTACTAGGACTAAGGAGAAAATGAGAGCAGGTAGCAGGTGCCTCTGGTGAATGCAACCCTGATTAGATTTTTTCATATGCTAACTGCTTGTTTGGAGTATATGCCTGATTAGAGCATTTCAGATGCTAACTAACCTTCCCTCTGACTTAAATAAAATTTAACTTGTTATCTTATTTATACTGAAGGTTGGTAGTACCCACAGTATAGAAAGGGAAGGATTGGGAAATGTATATTCTGAGCTCTCAGGGAAAAAAGCTAATAGAAATAATGCAAACACAAGCATTGAACAAACGCATACAAGCTGGAATCCCAATTGGGAGAACTGATGAGATGTAGCATGTTTTACAACTCTCTTTGGAACCTGCCCAATTAAAATTATTTTGTTGCCGAACAAACATACTCATTATAACAGATTTTCTGTTCAAATAATGAATTATGGGTAATTTTTTAAAATATGTAAATGTTTGGATAATGAGATTTGAACAGGAAGGGTATCTGTATTTGGAATCCACCTAAGGGCTGATAAATATCTTCCCATCACCAGGTTCAATGTGTGAAAATTGAGAGGTTGTTTTAGATTATTTCAGTTTCAGTTTTAATTCTATTCAAGCCTCAGGAAAATGATTTTTTTCTAACAAAGGACAGCCAGTCCCCATTCATAATTGAATATTCTGGGGACACTTTTCCATACTTAATATACAGGCAAAAATAGGACAGGTCAAAAAAAAAAAATCACAGCCTCATGGAGGTGTTTTATAAATTCTACCCCTAGGCAGGGTAGCAGAGGTTTTTACCCATTGAGAAATAAAATAGTAAACCATGAGTCAGAGGAAGAAAATAGGGCAATTGATCCACTTGTCAAGGCAGACACCCCTTCCATGCATTATGCTGTCTATGGAATAATGTACTTGAACTTCCTAATCCACCCACAGAGGAACTGAAAGCATAAAAGATCTAGGTCACCCAAGATCTCATCGCTGAGGGTGAGATAGTCTGTGAGTACCAGAACAGCACCCATCCAGATGATCCAGTTAAACATCTCAAAAGAAACAGGAATAAATTCTACCCAATACTTAGGCTTATCTACACATAACTCTGTTAATAATTGTGTTACTTAGTATGTAAGGAGAGTCATAAGGCCCAAGAAAAATACCACCTATTCTTTTATTTCCCAAGAAAAAATCTTTGGTGAGAGTGGAAGTCTGTGCAATTGTACAGTGACTGACCACAGAGAGCCAGCAGAGGGGAGATTGTAACAAGGAACTAGGGGTGAGGTGCCTGTAGCATGTGGAATGAGAAGTTCTCTTCCACAAACTCCTGGTATCTATTTTTACTGACTTACATAGAGAGTGGAGGGTATAGAACCTCTTTTCCATTGTTAGGAATCACACATTCCTATAAACTGCTATGGGGTTGAGTTCTGATTAGTACCAGGTTTCCCTAATGTCTCGCAACTCCTTGATTCGCTGGGCCTCTGCCCACAATAAGAAGTGATAGGATTTAACCCAAATTAATGCCTTTAGGAAAATAAATGGGTTTGCTTGACTTAACATGGTTTCTCCTTTGGATTTTTTTTTTTTTCTGACAAAGAAAGAGGAAACTTTCAGGTTGCTCAGATTTCAGGGTAACCCATAGTATTAAGTTGCAACTGTCCAGATGTGCCACTTCCTAGCTAGCTAGCTAAGTTTGGAATGATGTACTCAGAAGCCTGTGCTCACGATGCAGTTAATTATAGTGTCAGTCCAGTTTTTACTTGTTATGAAACTGGTATCATCTTGTTTCTGTCTTCTCCCTAATCTATGTCTCAATTGGTTCTGTGCTCAGAGAACATCAGAAAGGCTTAATGTTAGCCAAACCATCTATAAAATATATCACAAGAAACTTTGAGAGAGCAAAAACTACCATATGAAGGCCAAAACACCTGGATTTGAGGTTTCTCATGTAACCAAATTAGGTAGTTTGCATGTAATACTTGAGAAAGTATTAAATAAGATTCTAACATGGTAGGATCACAGCAGTTTTTTGTAGCCACAGATGAAAGGCTAAATGTTTGACATTTAATGTGCAGTAAGGTTGTCAATAGACTATAAGACACCACATATACACACTGCATAGTTGTAAGCATACAAACACCAACAAAATAGTTTCATGTTGCCTCTAGAGCATTAACTGTATAATCCATAACCATGAGAATTGTTAGGAAAGAATATGCTATCTTCAGTTGAAATTAATAAATAACTCAAGAAAATTATTGAAAAACAAGAAAAAATAGGCAATTAAAAAGAACTGTGCTTGGAACAGTCTGTCTCTGGGAATCATGTTTTCTCAGAAAAAAAAATTGAATTTCTTGTATATATTTGCTTTGACAGGGGTATGATAATGGAAGAAAGGCACTAAGATAGTGAGAGATTAGCCTAAGAGAGAAGGTAAAATTTTGAGAACATTTGGGGAGGGGGGGGTAAAAAAAAAGATGGACCCAAGTCTAGTTGCCCTTTAAAAGACAGATGTTTAGTCATTATTGTATTAGAGAAAATAACTGAAGTTTGAGAATCTGACAAAATTCTCAGAAGGCAGATTGGAATGGGTGCTCCTGAGGAAATACAGATCCAAAAGTATATAGAATGACTTCTGTTAAACGTCAGAGAAATCGAGCCAACCATAAGAATAATTATAAATTATGTGGTAAACAAGAATACTGTACTCTCCACAAAGATTTCCATACCTTACTCCCAAAACTGCTGAATAAGTTATGCAACATGGTGAGGACTTGGGAGGTAAGACTAAGATGGACCTTAAAATGGGAGAGTATCATGAGTTATCCAGGTGAAACTAGCCTATTAAACCCTTAAAATTAGAGGAAAGTGGAAGAGACAGCCAAGCAGCCTCTTGGCTGACACCACAAAAGAAAATACACCTCAGTCTGACAACTTTAGGTAAGTCAGTTCTTTCAACAAAAGAAATAACCTTGGGAGCAGATTCTCCCCCAGAGTCTCCAGAAGGTAACACAGGTCTGCTGGCACTTTGCTTCCAGCCTTGTGAGACTGAAAACAAGGAAAGCAATCAAGTCACTCTGTTCCCAAACTTCTGTTCTACAGACTATGAAATAATGTTTGGATTGACTCGAACTACTTAAGTTGTGGTGATATTTTACAGCAGCAATTTAAAAATGCACACTTTGAAAATTAGGGCAAATATACAAAGAAAACTGACACTATTTGCTGATCCTAAAAAAAGATGATCAGTGAAAAACACTCAAAGTATTCATGTTTTAATTTCAAGGAAATGTTTATTTTAGTTAAGAATATAGGTGTGTATAGTTCCTGTATTTATATTTCTCATGTTAGATTTTCATTGTCAACATTTGTCACTTTCCCTCAGTTCTTTATTTTTGTTATTATTTGTTTTTATTCACTCTTGTGTCCATCTCATTTAATCTTTATTTTTTAAAATCATTTTCCCTTAATTTATATTTCATTTTTGCATTGTTACTTCCTTTCTTACAGTTTCTATTTGTTATTTATAATATTTTATAACTTTTATAATATTTTCTTAATGTCTACTGAATTTTTCATACTATCCAGTCATAATTTTTACCTGTTTTATGGCAAGGTATTTTTTTTTTTTATTCATACAGATCTGGGGTACAGGCCAGAGATGCGGAGGGTGAGAGAATTCACCAGAGACAGAGTGGGGAGCAGAACAGGCAGATCAACGAAGTACACTGCTGAGGGGAGCAGCGGGCGGGTCAGGAGAGGTCTGCCACGCCATGTGGTCACCTCCGGGGCAGGCGGGGATCGAACTCATTCGGAAGTGGCTTTAGTTTCTCAGTGCAGTGCTTTAACCCGCTGCGCCACCAGGGAGGGCCCTATGGCAAGGTATTTTTAATGGGTTTGTATTATCTGTTAAAATTTTATTCACCATTTTATTCTTGTTTTTACTATTTTGTTTTATTTTATTTTTTACTTTAATTTTGAGGTTTCATTTTTACTCCATATGGACACATTTCACTCACTGTCCACCACACTGCCCATGCCCATAACCTATCAATCTTCCTCCCTACTCCATCTGGTAACCATTAAATTCTTCATGAAGTCCAAGACTTATTCCTGCTATATTTTACCTCTGTTTTTGTTGTTGAGTTTTTTATTATTATTTATATTCCACAGCTGAGTGAAACTATTCAAAATTGTTCACTTTTTGACATACTTCACAATATAGTTACCTCAAGATCCATTCAGTTTGTCTCAAAACACATTATTTCATCTTTTAATAGCTATATAGTATTCCACTGAGTACATATTCTATAATATCTTTATCCATTCATCTATTGATAGCCACTTAGGTTGCTAATATAGCAGTGCTAGCATGAACATAAGGTATATATAAATCTTTTTGTATTAAGAGTTTTCATATTTTTTTAAATACCTAGCAGAGGTATTGCTGGATCCTGTGGCATTTTCATTTTTATTTTCTTAGAAAGTAAGATTTCTTAAGCAATCTCTATACCTTTTTCTATAAGGATTATACTAACTTGCATTCCCACCAACAGTAGATGAGAGTTCCTCTTTCTCCACATCTTTGCCAATACTTGCTGTTTCCCTTTTTTTTCATGCGGGCCATGTTTGCAGAGGTGATTTGATATGTCATTTTGGTTTTGACTTGCATATCCCTTTTAATAAGTGTTGCTGAATAATTTCTCCTGTGTATAGCCCATCATAATGTCTTCTTTAGAGAACTGTCTATTGGTTCTTCTGTTAGTTTTTTATATTAGTTGTCTGGTTTTTATTTAATTGTATAGGTATGTTGTATATTTTGGAAATTAGCTCTCTGTCAGGTGTATGATATTCGATTTTTTTTTCCCTGTCCTGTAGGTTAGCTTCTTGTTTTTGTGATGGTTTGCCTTGAAGCAGAAAAGCTTTTTAGTTTGATGTAGTCCCACTTGTTTATTTTTCTTTTATTTCCTTGCCCTAAAGCTGAATTGTGGAAGATATTCTTTAGTGTGTCTGCTGTTTTCCTTCAGGTATTTTATGGCTTAGGTTCTTATATACAGATCTTTAATCCAACTTGAATTAATTTTTGTGTATAGAGTTAAACATGGATCTAGTTTTATTTTTTGTTAAATGTCTAAGCATGTTTTCCAAGACCACTTTTTAAGGAGGCTTTATTTTCTCCATTTATGATAATATCTCCTTTGTCAGATTTACTGTCCATATTTGTTTGGGTTTATCTCTGGCTTTCTATTCTCTTCTACCTTACTGGTCTGAATTTCTGTTTGTTTTTTTTCTAATACCATACCGTTTTGATTACTGTTGCTGTATAATATATTTTGAAGTTATAAAGTGTAAAGTGTAATAGATACCTCCATTTTTTGTCTTTCCTTTCAGAATGCTTTATCTATCTAGGGACTTTTGTGATCCCATATAAATTTTATAATTTTTTGCTCAATTTCCTTTAAAAAAATTATTGAAAATTTGATATATTGCTTTGAATCCGTAGATTGCTTTAAGTAACATGCATTTTAATGAAGTTTATTCTTCCAGCCCATGAGCATGGAATATCTTTACATTCTTTGTGCCTTCTATTATTTCCATTAGTGGAGCCTTATACTTTTCAATATATAGGTCCTTCTCCCCTTTTGTTTATTCTTAGGTGTTCCATTTTTTGTTGGTAGGATTGTAAATGGGATATTTACCTTGTTTCCACTTTTCTGATGCACTGCTTACATTGGAAATTCAACTGATTTTTATGAATTGATTTTGTATCCTGCCACTTTACTGTATTCATTTATTATTTTTAATAGTTTTTTTGGTAAAGTCTTTTGGCTTCTCTATGTGTATTTTCATCTCATCTGCAGGTAAGGACAGTTTCTCATCCTTTCCAATTTGGATTCATTTTATTCCTTTCTCTTCCTAATTACACTGGCTAGAATATTCAATTCTATGTTGAAAATAGTAATGAAGATGCATTTAGCTTTTCACCATTGAGTACAATATTTGCTGTGAGATTGTCACATGCTATTTCATTATTGAAATACCCGTGTGATTTGTTTCTCGTGTATTTTATATAAAAACCTTGTGTATTTATAAAATCTAAAGCTCATGTCTATGTTCTCACCAGATTATTTTTCAACAATATAGTCTGTTAAACTCGTCAGAGTTCAAAAAGGAAATACTATTTCAAACTTCAAATTAGTACCACTTGGTTAGTGCCAAATATTCTGTGCATTAAATATACTTATTCCAAAAGCTAAAAGCGGATAACTTTATCCCCAGTATTATTTCCTAATATTAAATTTTAAATTTTTATCAAAAGAAAAATGACTTTTAATTCCAATCACCAGATATTTATTTCTATGAAAATGGTTAGATATCAAGAAAGAACCATCTATTATGACCATTGTAATTAGTTTATTGAAATAGAGTAGCCATTGGAATCAAAAATAATTTCTATACAAAAATGTTTAAAAGTTGTACTTCCTTAAAAAGAAATGCAGTACCTAGAGTATGTCCTAAAAAACAAAGTTTTTTTCTGAATTGAAATGCTTTTTAAAATAGTCTTTCCTGAGTATTTTGTGGGTATATTGACACAAAATATATTGAAAGTGCAATATTACAGTCCCTAAATACTATTTAGATTGTGTACCATTTATAGGATATTAGTTTGATATTCTAATTTGCCTTTGTTACCTTTACTCTGAATCTCATGAATGCAAATAATTTTGTATAGAATTATTTGAAAAACTGAAGATGGAGAAAAGACCATATGTGTTCATGTTAGCTTGTTTTAATGTTACAGAAGATGCTAAAGGACCTGTGGAGTTATGAATGATGGATACCAAATATAATTGGATGATTCTTATGACCTGCGAAGACAATAGTCAGTAAGTCTTTGCCCTGTTCAGTTCATTTACAGAATAAGAAGTGAAATATGCAAAAACGGATAATTAGGCTCTCTGATTTTTTTATTCTAGGTAGACACCTTCCTAGGTACTAATATTCAAATGTGAATGATGCTTTCAAACTCTGTACTTATATTCTTTTATACATAAAAACTGTGTCTACTTTATGTAAGCTTTAAGTAAGCTAAACCAACACACATGCACACAATATTCTTAATAACAATAATAATGACACTGAAATTATAAGACTGAAAACATGATTCAAAAAAACACAAAGGTTTAAGTCAAAGTAAGTGAAACAGTACAAGTGTCATAAACATAAGTAGTATTTATGCAGAAGTGTAAAAATCATTACTGTTCTTGCAATCTTAGCTCAATATGATTATAAACAGATAATATTTGACTTCCCTACCACTTGCTGGCAGAATGTGGGATCAAACCAAGGGATCAAACTGGACAAGTATGCATTTGAATCCAAAATGGTTACTTTTTTTTTTTTTTTCACTGCAAAGGATCAGAGAACAGGATCCTATTTGTTGTCTCAGAAATGTGAGCAAAGGAGTGGTACAAGTGGACCAAAAAATGACATAAATTGACAGAGATCAAATAAAATTCCCATCACTTTTCTGTTGTAATAATTAAGTATTCAGGAAATCTGGACTCCAAAATAGCATGATATGGATCCATTTAATACAAGACAGTATAAATCCTCTTGATGAGTCAGACCCATGGGATAGAATCTGTGTCAGTTTGAAAACTCCTTTGGAGTTCCTGCCAAAAAGACTCTTATACTGAATGAAATTATGTTTATCTGTGTGTCTCTACCATTGGAACCTTTCATCTCTGTAGTTTAATATAATACCTGAAATGCGTTAGGTCTAATAATAGCTTTTTGAATGCTAAGTGAATAGACAGGTGAGTATTCAGAAAAGATAGTAGATTCTGCAGATTTTTATGCTTTCAGCCATTTGTGCCTAGAAAATGCACTGGAGTTACTTTTTCTACCCATGAATACTTTGCACATATCCCTTTTGTTGCTTATTTTTATCTGTTTATTAATATCTAAAATTAGCAAAGTGTCACTGAATCTATAAATATATTATAGCCATAGTTTTTCAGTTTACAAATAAAAATATCTATGGAAGTAATATTGTGGGGTTTTCATTTCAAAATCTATTATTTATGTTCTAAATTATTATATGTGAAACAACCAACTCTTAAATTTATTTTCATTTACTTTCAACTCTCATGTGTATTAACTTGACCTAAATAATTTCTTTATTCCTGGATTGCTAAATTATAAATTATTGCTGAATTCTCGAAACCTAAAATATAGATCATATCTTTGTAGACTTTAAGTATGGAACTTGCCTCTATGTTCTTCTTGGTATGAGAAGAACTAATTGCTAAGTATCTTTACTATCTCCATTCTTTACTATCTCCATAGTCCTCATACCAACTACTACGTAATTACTATTGAATAATAATCCTTTGTGTTAGCAACTAACTTCCTTCTTTCAATATATTTTAACAACAATCCTAGTTGCAAACTAACAGGAAGCTATACCACAAAGTCTTTTTGATTAAGATCTAATTCCTATATGACATAACTTGGCTTTACTCACATATAAACCAATTATTAAATAGACCCAAAACCAGGATAGACAATAAATGTACAGTGACTTCACCTAGCAGTCTCTTTTAAAGCATGTATGAAATATAACCACCACCACTGCAACTTCTGAGAGGTTCAAGACTTAAATGGGTGAAAATTTGCAGAGGTTTAAAGTAACACATCTTACAGGGAACCAAGGACACAAAATCTGATTTGTAGATCATCAGTAAGGGCAGAAATTTTTTCCCTTTTATCCTTTTAAGTTCTTTGGCTGATCTAGTAATTAAATTTGCAATAATCACATTAATAGGAGAAGCCCCAAAGATAGGAGACTCAAAGACAAATCAGTCATTTGAGACTTATGTGCAATCCTGTGCTAAGGAATGAGATAGAATTTGGAACTTCAAAAGGAATGAAGGTAATTCATAGGAAGCTTAGAAGAGCACATGTTTGTAATTAGATGTTGGCCCTGTCATGCAAATGAGTCAGATTAAAATAAAACAAGTTATATCTAGTAATATTTCTCTTTTGTTACAGAGTCCCTATCTAAATCCTTTCATACAGTTAAAAGGGAGGTAAAAAATTCTTCCTAAGTCTGCTGGATCTTGATTGCCTTCATCTCAAAATATCCTACATGATGAAGTAGCACATTTTGGAGGTGGTATATTCCCAAAATGGTGAGCTCCCCTCCATATCCCATCTGTTACCAAAGTCTGGTGATACTTTTTAACAATTCACTTATATCTTAAGTATTTTTATTTCTTTAACATATTGTCCACTATGTGCCAGGTAACTAAATTGAAAAAATAAGAATACCAAATTTGAAAACCACAAGGATCTATGAAACTGAGGTATATATATTAGCTGTCCATGTGAAATAAAGACTGGATGGATAGATGGATGGGTGGATAGATGAATGGATGGAAGGAAGGAAGGAAGAGAGGGAGGGAGGAAGGAAGGTGGGAAGGAAGAATTTAGGCAAGAACAAAAAGAGTTAGGCACATGCCAATGTCTTCAATGAAAACTTTAATAGAGTATCCGGAAATTCTTTAAAAAAAAGTATGACAGTTGAATAGTGGAGGAGGTGGATTTTTTAATAATAAGAAGAAGATTTGGTGTCCCTCTGGCTAAAATGAAGGTTTGAAAGATATAGTTTAATATCAAAATCTTGAGGTTTCTTAGGAATCTCAGTGTATGGAGACAATGGAATTATTTATATATGCCACCATTCGATAAGAGCCTCTCCTGTACTTGCCATGCCTCACTAAGTTAAGGTACATTTGGATGGTATTTATGTGCCATAGATAAGTTCAAAGGATAAATTGGTGCTGATAGACTGTAGCAGAAGAAAGAAGTGATAGGCCTAGATACAGCCTGAGAACTGAGGGCTTTGTGGAAGACCAGAAGTGTTCAAGGGAAGGGTAAAAATATGCAGTAAAGAAGGAGGAAGCTGCTTCAGCAGTGCCTACCTCACCATTTTGCCCAAAATCCACCCTAAAATAATAAATGTACTGCTTTATAAGTAAATGGAAGTCTCTAAGTCCCTAAGTATTAGCTTTTGAATAATTTACATTATTAGCATCTCCTAATACTTGCAGTCTTCAAGGTAGAGGACTCAACCTTTAATCTTTTACCACAACATAGGCACATTGTGGCTTTTAAAAATCCCTATACAAATAAGTGAAAAATATTCTTTTTTGTTTTTGTCTTGGTCATTTAGAAGTTAGAGACCTCCAAAAGGCATTAAAGCATAAAAAAGTCTCTTTTCATTAAACTGCTTTGTTCTTCCATGAAACTTTTAAAAGAGCACTTTAGAATGCCTTTATTTTAGAAGTTTTAGAAAATGTGAAATTTAAGTGACTAAGTCAGCCTGGTGGTCACCAGTACAAAATTACTGCAATCTGTTTCTCAGTCTCCTTAAAGACCAGCAAGCCCAGTGCTCATCCACAATAGCTTCATTTGTAAATGATCAGTAATTAAGAATGGAATTTAATTTCTTCCTTCTTCCAGTTAACTTTATTCTTTTTTTTTTAACCTTATTCTTTTTTCGGTGTTCTATGAGCTGACTTATTGCAATTATTCTCAGAAAAGAACGTCAAAGAAAAGTGAACAAGGATCTTTGCCACTAACTGTATGTTTATATTTTCCCTGTTTCACTGGCTGATTACTATCCTTACTGTCAAATTCAGCCTTAAGTATGGGGGTGGAGCCTCACTCCTTCCCAAGCTTTTGATGACTGCTTCCTTCGCTAACCTCCTGTAACCCAGATTATACTAACAGTTCACTTGGCACTTAAGATTTGTATTGCAATTTTACAACTGCATAACAAACTATCCCAGAATTTAGCGACTAAACAAGCACTTGATTATGCTCTGGAATGATATAGATCAAGAATCAAGACATAATACAGCAAAAAGACATGTTCCACAACATCCGGGCTTCAGTTTGAAGTCAAGGACAGAAAATGGAATCATCCCAAGGAAATGGCACTCACCTGCCTTGTATTTGATATTGGCCCCAAACTGCTGCCTCAGAGCTGGTTAGACTTAAACTGGAACTGTGGATAAATACATTCTTGAGTCTCTTCAAGTGGCCCTGGTTTCTGTACAGCACAGCAGTCTCAGGGTAATTACTCTCTTACCCAATAGTTGAGTGCTTCAATAATGAAAATCTGCACCAGCAAGCTCATAGCTGCATCACCTTTTATGGCCCACTCTCTGTAGCTACGCAGGGACATTTCTTCTGCATTCTGTTACAGCAAATTACTAAATTCAACCAGATTCAGTGGAAGGAATATATACCACAACTCTCAGTGAGGAATGCCAAAGAATTTGTAGTTCTATGTTTTAAAACCACAGTGTTTGTTTTACTATTTTTTATGTAAACCAAGCTTCATATTGTTTTAAATTGACAAGCTGGCCATCAAGTAACAAACATAGAATTTCCTCTTAAATTAGAATTTCAAATGAATACACTTTGATACTGTTTCCTCTTGACCAGAGCTTTGATTTTGAATGAATTTAACCTGAGGTCAGCTCTTACTCAACAACATTTTCAATAACTTCTTTAATAAAGACAGCCTTCTATTTTTGCTAATCTCATAATCTGCATTTACTTGCATAACTATCCTGCCTTCTGCAACTGTTAATACATTTCCACTGTTAATACATTTCCTTTTGTAATCAATGTGGTCATAATTGATACCATTTCATGGAGTGAATATTGCAAACCTAATGATAAATTCCTAAACAGCTATTTAATGACAGAAAAGGTGAAAGAATGTCTAGAAGCAAGAAAGGTCAAAGTGCATGTCAGTTGTAACTGTTGTTTTATTCCCTCTATTGGCTTAGCTAATTTTTAATCTTGATCAAATTGTCTTTCAAATTAATGTCAAAGATGACTAGACAGAGTTTATTTCAAGTCTCTTTTCCCACCCCTCTATTTAAAAGTACAGTCAGTACAATTGTCAGCTCCCTAAATATTTCGTAAGTCTACTAGGTTCATGTTGTATAATTTAATATAATTGCCTCCAACTTCTAACCTGGTATTATCTTCTGTATCTTCAATTTCATGAAAATCAGCTACTGCTGGCTTGGGTACTTCCTGTTTTTATCCTTTTTGCCCATTTTACCATTTATTTATCTTCTACCTATATCAATTCCTTTCTCATATTTCTGTTGGCCCACTATCCTGTCTCTAAATTATCATGGCCAGTTTTATTCTGCTTCCAATTACCGTCAACATGGGTTGATTACCTAAAAAATGTTTATGGGTATAAAGGGTCAGTTGTATGGTGAAGGATAAACTTGGACTTTCACTCTGAAACTAATGTATTGTATGTATATATAGACACTGAGTTATAATGATGTACACTTGAAACTTATAATGCTGTATTATTTCAATAAATAATAAAAGACAGATTCAGTAAACAAATAATCCCAAGGCAGAGTATACCCTTTATGTAATACTTTTCATCAATCTAAATCTTCTCAAGTCAGTAAATTTAAATCACAGTTCATCTTCCATTTTGCTTGAAATAATAGATTCTAGAATCTTAAGACAAATAGACTGAAAATTACACAGGTTTCTACCTTTGCATCAACCTGTAGCCTAAGTAATCATGAGTAAATAAGTAGTAAGGGAAAGAATATATGCTACTTTTAAGATACATAAAGACAGTGATTTTACAGTTTCCTTTCAGATTTACTTTAAAATTAACAATTTGGGAGATGTTTGTTGGGAAAAGAATGAAATAAAAAGAAAAATTAAGGATACATTTGAAGACAAAAATATTACAAAACATAACCAATATTAAGAATTACAAACTGATGACTTAATTCAGATGACAAAGTTGAATGAAAATGGAGAAATTTGGTCAAATCACAACTTAAGACTTAAGCACAGCTAAGCTCACTGCTCAAATACTTTCCATCCCCTGCTGACAAAATCTCAACCTCAGCACTGAACTCTGTCAATTCAGCAGCTTGTATTCTGTTAGTTGCTGTAAATGAAATGACAGTCATCTCAAATAAATTTTGCTTCACAAAGGACTCCAATCCAGGACTGATCTCACCAAGAGTTACAGACACTATTTTAGTATTCATAACAACCTAGAGATTAATCTGTCAAAATGATCTCATTTATAGGAAATCTTAATGAACATGTTTACTATTTGACAATTCAGTCCTTGTCAATAGAGTGTTAAAGGCTAATCAGGTTGTTTAAATTTTTAAATTTCACAGGTATTAAAGACAAAAATGTTTGAGACATGAAATTTTATGAATTGAAATAACTTTCCTTGAACTATTGCACAGAAACAATGAAAAAATTCTAATACTTATGGCGCATAAATTCCATGTTTGTGCTTCTCATATATTAATTACCATGACAAAAAAAATGTATCGATAGGAATTAATTCAGGCTTTGAACACCTATGCTATGAAATTTGAACCTGTAATAATTCAATCTAGGTATGATATTTGAGGTGGAGGGGCATGCAGGAGGGAGAAGGACAAAAACACTTAATATAATTAATGAAGGCTTCCAAATATTTTCAGTTCGGTTAACACGTAAATGATAATGGAAGAATAAAAGTGACTCTCCTATATATACTATTTTCCTTTTCATTAATGATTATAAATATTAAAAGAAGCATATTATATTTTTTGTTTCTACTTTACAAGAGGTCAACGAAAAGAAAAAAGGACCAGTCTGAATATTCTCATAAAACTAACACTGAACACAAATTTATAAAATTTTCTTCTAGCATAAATTGTGTACCTCCATCAGTAGAAAATGGAAAAAGCCATTGGTGGGATCAGTCTCCTCCATAAGTTACCAATATTTTTTTTTCTCTAGTTTCATTTTCTTTTAATGAATTTTATTACTATAAACTTTTATGTTCATAGTGAATCTGCAAGAAAAAAACTTTTGAAATTACAACTTTGTGGCTATAAAAATTTCACTTGAAATTTGAACTTTTAAGTTTCACAATAAATTGAACACAGTAAATAAAATATAGAAGGTCCAAGCATTTTTGTCTCTATTAAATTGTGTTATGCATCTTTGAAATTATAATCTTTGAGGAAAAATGTTCAATGATTCATTAATATGTTCTGCACAATCCTTCAAATAGCATCATTAAATAATATTTTTAGTTTTTTTTAGTTTTTAAAAGGATTGCATTGAATGACATGGAGGCATAGTCTTACTCAATGAAAGACTAAATATGTCAATCAGCCACTGAATTATTGAATGTATAAACGTGTTCAAATTTTAACTTCAATACTTACTAGCTATCTCATTTTGAGAATCTACTTAGCCCTGAGGTTCCTAGCTGTGTGATAAGATAATTTCCAAGGCCATCATGGGGTAGTTTATATTTTTCAGGGAAATACAAGATACTCAACATTTTTTCAACATAGTACAAACTACTATGTTCACAGTGTCAGCATTAAGTAATGCTACATTCCTTTCAGTGTTGCCATTCCTTTGCAAAGCTGGGTTTTCAGGAATTAGTGTAACAAATAGAAAATATCACTTGAAAATCTGTACAAAGTAGAAAAAGAGAATAGTTGTGTCTATTCTGTGTGGTCTGTGCCTGTTTGGCACTCCTCAGCTTTCAAATATCCAATTAGTAATTGTGGATATAAAGTAAAAGATTAATTTTGGTCTTTATTCATATACTATTTGCAAATAAGTACTCGGTTGTTAGGACCTAAGTACTTTTTTTTTAAAGATTTATTTATTCATACAGAACTGGGATACAGGCCAGAGATGCAGAGGGTGAGAGGATTCACCAGAGACAGAGTGGGGAGCAGAACAGGCAGATCGATGAAGTACACTGCTGAGGGGAGCAGCGGGCGTGTCAGGAGAGATCTGCCATGGCATGTGGAGCTCCTCCGGAGCAGGCGGGGATTGAACTCATGTGGAAGTGGCTTAAGCTTCTTAGTGCAGTGCTTTAACCCGCTGCGCCACCAGGGAGGGCCAGGACCTAAGTACTTTTTAAGTTTTGGGAACTAACAACTTAGTAAAGGGAAGTTTTAAGTGTATCTTTTAGGAAAGTGGTGCCATAAAAATTTATGGAGACAAAGCCATAACTGGAAGAGTTTTGTTACTTCTGATGGAATCATTGTGAGGTACTTTTTCTTTACCTATACAATAAAAGTGTAACCAATTTTTCTGAGCTATTGTGAAAGATAATGTACATAATGCATGGTAAGGAGTCTGAAATAATGACCATATAAACACTATAAATTTTAATTGAATTGAATGATTGAACATTTATTTAATAGGCTTTATTTGGAATAAAATGAATGAACTTTTCATTTTTTAATATCTTATAAAACCTCTTTGTTGTTTTTAACTATTACATAATAACATAATCTACCTTATTCAGTTCTAGCTGAAGAAATGCTTCTAAATCATAGCAAGAAACTATATTAAAAATTATCAGACATTAAGTACAATATGTCTTGTATTGTTTTGTTTTGTTTAAAGATTTATTTAATTATACAAGAGCTGGTGTACAGGTCGGGGAGGGGGCGAGTGAGAGGATTCACCAGAGACAGAGTGGGGTGCAGAATAGGAAGATCTACAGAAATACACTGCTGAGGGAAGCAGAGGGCAAGACAGGAGAGGTTCTGCTGTGCCATGTGGGTCTCCTCCCTGGCCAGGAATTGAACTTGTGCTGCAATGGCTGCGGATACCTTCATAGAGCTGCTCTCTAACCTGCTGCACTGTCAGGGAGTGCCCCAAGTCTTGCATTGCTTTAATATGAATTAATTCTTAAAACAGATAATTTGTATATGACAAGTATGGAAGTCTTTGTTAATCAGATCATTTGTAACTAGAATACTGTTTTCCTGAAAGTTTATTTCTAATTGAACTTGCATTGGTGCCAATTCATTGTTTTCCCAAAATTATGCTAGTTGTGGCAGGTGATTTAAGAATTGTGAAATTATCCCACGAATTTATTTTCCATTTCCATGGGAGTAAGTTCCAGATAAAGCCTCTTGAATAAATGTCAGTAGTTTAATGGTTCCAAATCCACTTCAGTGAGTAACTTCAGATCATTTGACTTCCCTAGATATCAATTCTGTTCCCTCTAAAATATGAAGATCCATTCTTTTGCACTAGATCAGTAAGGGATGCAAACAAAATGTAAGTTTGTAATTTATATCTTACATCTTGTTGGGAAGATAAAACTTTAACACAATGGGCCCTCCCTGGTGGCACAGCGGGATAAAGCACAGCACAAAGAAGCTTAAGCTATTTCCGCATGAGTTCGATCACCGCCTGCCCTGGAGGAGATCCACATGGCGCAGCAGACCTTTCCGGACCCGCCCGCTGCTCCTCTCATCAGTGTACTTTGTCGATCTACTTGTTCTGTACCCGACTCTGTCTGTGCTGAATCCTCTCACCCTCCGCATCTCTGGCCTGTACCCCAGTTCTGTACGAATAAATAAATAAATCTTAAAAAAAAAAAAACTGTAGCACAAGAATAACTCAAAAGCAAATCGAACTTCTATATCTTCCACTGCCTGCTAAATAAGCAATTTCCCTACTAATTAGATTAAATATTATTATTCCTACAACTATAATATTCTATAATAGTTAATAGCATTACTAATGAAATAACCCATGAGCAATATTGAATAAATTATTTAATTCTAATAAAGATAGCATGAAAATTGCAAATATACCTATTTCATAGGGCTACTATAAAAATTAAATGCCAGGCACTCCCTGGTGGCGCAGCGGGTTAAAGCACTGCACTAAGAAGCTTAAGCCACTTCCGCATGAGTTCAATCCCCACCTGCTCCGGAGGAGCTCCACATGGCATGGCAGACCTCTCCTGACCTGCCGACTACTCCCCTCAGCAGTGTACTTCATCGATCAGCCTGTTCTGTACCCCACTCTGTCTCTGGTGAATCCTCTCACCCTCCGCATCTCTGGCCTGTACCCCAGCTCTATATGAATAAATAAATCTTTAAAAAAAATTAAATGCCTAGGTTAATTTAAGTGTTAAAAAAAACAATTTGCACACTCATTGAGAAAAAAGTTTCAAAAATTAAACCTAGAACAACTTAAAGGATATCTGCTATGATATCATTTGCCTATGAAGTATTGTGACTCAAAGGATTAACTAATCTGCCCCCAGAAAGTGAGGCAGAGATTAGGTGAATTCATTCAGGTTTTATAACACAAAAACAGGTTACTTCTAATGACAGATATACACTGTAAGGATAAAGATGCATGCATAAAACATTCAGAAGGGCCTTGTGAGCCTGGGCATTTTTCTCTGGATACCTCAGCAACTGTGATCAAAAACTCAGTCTCTTGACTTGGCTTCTCTTATTTTGCTTCTCCTAAGACTAATTCTTTAGCTACACAATGGCCCCAACTACTTCATATTATAGTTTCTAACCTTGACCATAAATTAGAACCACCTGAAAAGCTTTCAAAACATACCAATCCTGAATCTGTTGCAGGCACACTAGACTCTGGACCATAGGAAGGAGATTTACCCATCAACAGTGTTAAGTAAGCTTAATGGGTAGCCAGGTTTGAAATCTATCTTTGAGTCAGAAGCTAACTCATAGTGCAGTGAGGGCAGTTTTATGCCATATTTCCTCTGAAGGAAGTATGGCTGGAATTTAAGAGTTTTCTGGTGTGCAATAAAAAATTAACCTTGCCCAAAGAGAGACCTTTACACTTAGTTTCTGGGAGGTAACCTCTATGTCCTTTTAATGTCCTGCCGACTGAAACTGCTTTTGTTTACTTGTGAATTTTGGGCCATGCCAGACAGTCTGTTTCAGTAATATGCTTTATGTTCAAGGGAGGCATAAGCCACATGATGTCAACTTGACCTCTGAAAGTGTTGGAGGCTAAAGTCAGCCATGTGGGTGGTCAAACGTGTATGTTATCAAGTCTCAATAAAACCTCTGGACACCAAGGCTCAGGTAATGTTCCCTTCTTGACAGTATTTTATGAGTGTTGTCAAACATCATTGCTCAGAAAAGCTAGTACTATGGTCAAGATTGCACAAAAAAAGGATAACCAGGCATGGGGATCATGTCTGGAACCCTCCTGGAACCTGCCCTGTGTACCTCTTTCCTTAGCTCATTTTAATCTATGTCACTTGCTGTAAGAAACCTAAACCAATTTAAACATGAGGGACACTTCTATGTTTCATCCTCATCTTGTGGATTTCTTTTAGTACATTATTAAACCTGAAAGTACTCTTGAGGAATTTTGAGTTTTCAGCTGACATCCAAAATGAGGGTGGTCTTAAGGATTCTTTTCATCCGGTTCAGGTGTCTCCTCTGTGAAGCAATAATCTAATGACCATTCCAAGTAATTCTGCTCTTGAGTTGCAACAGCATTTTTCTCACACCCCATGACTTAGCATCAGCTTTGCCCTTAATGGGAACATCTTTATTCATATTCATCTTGAACTTACTCGTCACTTGTAAATTGTCTCAGATGTCACTAGCTTCCATAAATCTCCACACTTCACCTGGGTTACATGTTATTACCCTTTGAGTTTTCATCAGACTTTACATTTATTTCTCACATTCTCTTTCTTATTGTAACACTCATACATGGAGCTTGTTATTTTTGCTTTTTTTCAAACTCAAATATTCTTGATAGGAATTTGACCAAGTTCAAGTTTAAACAGCAGGGCCTTTCAGTGTTTCATCCCCACCATGCCTTCTTCATGTCTGCTTAGTTCCCAGCTTAATATCTGATGGTTGTGGATATTGTTATTATGCTTGAAGGTTTTGACTTGTGAGGACTTAGGGGAAAACTAGATATAAGTTCAAATAAGGGAATGAGCTAGCATAAAAATTTAAAAACAGGAAAAAAGTGCAAAATAACTTACTGGTGTCAAGTGAAGTTAAACAATGAGAAAGTCTGTCAAGGAAGGCAAGCAATACAATCTTAGGTAAAAAGCAGTGCTAGAAACAGATTTATAATAATAGAACAATAATAAAAATAATTGTTCTATAATAAATAATAAAAAACATTGTTCTACATGGAAAAAATTTGCTAGAAATGATAATAAAGATGGAATTAGAATTTTTCTTTGCATATTGGTTTACTTCTTTAAGAATGGTATGTATTATATTTTTCTTTCATGTATTTTTTATATACATGGCTATTTCCAGAAACATGAGTCAGTAACAGCAGAATTCTACTGAAAAATAATCTGTTTCAGAAGGCAGGGACTTTTATCTCTGTGTCCCTGGCACAAAGCACTGGTCTGGATTATATTTGTTAAATAAATGAGTGCCTTACAAAGAGAAGAGAAACCTCAGAGAAAGACAATTCCTGTTCTGATATTATGCGAGAATTCCGGACACCATGGAGTTGGTCAGAACAAGGAGGCATTATCTAAGGTAGTGACTCTCAAATTCTAGACCTTGGTCCAGTGCCAGTGATTAAGTTGTCCTGGCTTTTCAAAAAAGAAAAAGAAAAAGATATGATAACAAGTTTATCCAATAGCTAAATTAGTTCCACATTCTTGACTCATCAATTATGTTTTCTCTGTTTTATTCTTATAAAAAACATCTATTTATCCAGTATGATTAGAATAGTAATCAGTTGGCATTTTATTAATATGCTTACTTGGCCAAATAGAAAAATCACAAAACTCTGATAATCCTCCAAAATTGAGGTGAAATGCCAGAGTCTAAGCATGTCGGGGAAGTGTTATTGATGATTTAGAAAACAAGCAAGAGCAAGTTCTGAGCAGAGATTGTGTGACCCACACTAGCAGAGGAATTTGCAGCCAGTCTTGCCCCCTAGTGACCAAACAGAAGAGCAGCATCACATAAACCAACCACACACACAGGAAGCAGGCTGCTGATGTCACACCACTAGACTTTCCCGGAAAGTTTGCTGAGATTTTTTAATGGATTTAAATCAACTACAGGACCCCACGAAATGAACAAAATGTTAATTAGAAAGTATTTACTCATTCGATAAATAGTAATTGAATGAGTCCATTTGAGTCTCTAAGAATCTAACTGTTAACACCTGTCTGTATTAATTGAAACTTAATTATTTGGTTTTTAACAGTAAGACGTTCACTCTTTATTGCCTTAATCATCTGGTTGAAATTTTAATGTAATTTTTCAAATTCACTCAGAGCCCTTATAATTTTATTAACACGTGTGTGGGAAATTATTATTTGAAAAACATAACACTGTCATCTAGTGACAATTGTTGTTATTCCTCATCTAAATGGGTAATGTTGAACCAGTATAAATAGTAAAGCCAAGAATTTTTAAATGGTTAGTAAATTTTACTTTGTAAATTTACTTTGTAAATTTTACTTTGTAAATTTTAATACAGGAAGCAAAAACTAGAATCCTATAAAACTGAAGTCACTTTAAGCTATGAGGCTTTTAATGCATCAAAAGCACATGCATGGTAATAGTCATTCATAGTTTTTACATCTTTGAGAATTTAATTCCACCAAGTTACTTATACAGAGTGATAATTTACTTTCCTAAAATGCAGTTTCTATTTTGAGCATCCATTTCACTGGGATGTAAACATTAATCTTAGCTAATTTGAGTTCCTGATACCTCCTTTTCTGGGACTTTAAAGATTTATATATGCTTTGTTTGTGTGTGTGTGTGTGTGTGTGTATACTGTATGTGTGTTTATATGCTGGTGCAGAATTAGGTATAAAACATTTGGTCTGCAATTCATGTGATTCTTCATTCACTGAGATGACCATTCAATCAGCAGCCCACGCACAACACTACCAGGACAATCCTCATTCCTACCTGCATTCAGTCCAGAAGTTCTCCCATTCTCTCCATATTAATTTACTTTCAAAGTGCTATGTCAAACATAACATAGGCTAGTTAACTTACACACTGTCTTCACAATTTTTATTTCTCACAGTTCTAGAGGCTGGAAGTTTTTTTTTTTTTTTTAAAGATTTATTTATTTATTCATACAGAACTGGGGTACAGGCCAGAGGCTCAGGGGCGGTGAGAGGCTTCACCAGAGACAGAGTGGGGAGCAGAACAGGCAGATCGACGAAGTACACTGCTGAGGGGAGCAGCGGGCGGGCCAGGAGAGGTCTGGCTCGCCATGTGGTCTCCTCCAGGGCAGGCGGCAGGCGGGAATCGAACTCATACGGAAGTGGCTTCAGATTCTCAGTGCTGTGCTTTAACCCGCTGCGCCACCAGGGAGGGCCTAGAGGCTGGAAGTTTTAAGATCAAGCTGTCAAGTGTGGTCAAGTTCTGAAGAGGGCCCCCATCTAGGTTGCAGATTGCTGACTGCTGGATATGTCCTCACAGGTGAAAGATCTTTTGGGGCCTTTTGTAAAAAAGCACTAGTCCTATTTATGAGAGCTCTATCCTAGTTATGAGGTCACTACCTTCATGAATGAATCAACTCCCAGCTCCTCCCCCTACCTTCAATTACCATCATATTTAGATTTAGGTCTCAATGTAAAAACATTTGAAAGGGACACAAATATTCAGTGAATAATATTCAGTGAGCCAAGAATCAACTCCACGGGGTTCTTTATGCTCCTTCTGTCCAGAAGCATCAAACAGCCAGTTGCCTTCTGAATATGTGCCACATACCAAGAATCAAAGGATTAACTAAATTGTCCCAGCTGGTGAGGCCGAGTGTCCAGAGGTTAGGTGAAATTATTCAGCACTAAGAAGGGTTATTTCTTTTTAAAAAATGTATTTATTCTTAGCTGAAGAATATTCGATATCCCTATCAGGTATTAACATCATAGTGCACCACTACCAGTTCGCCATATTCATTTATAGAACACTGTACTTCCTTCTCTCTTGGTTCTTTGGTAGCATGCAGCTAGCAGAAATTAGCTTTTCAGCTTGTCTTTCTCTGACTATTCATTTAGCTACTTTATAATCTATATATTAGTGACACCACATGGTATGTATATTTCCTCTCCTGACTTCTTTAAAATTATCCCTTCCAGTTCCACCCATGTTGCCATAGTGGCATGACTTTACCATTTTTCATGACTGCATAGTACTCTGCTGTGAATATACACCACATATCCTTGATCCACTCATCTGTTCTAGGCACTTAGGTTGTTTCCATAGTGCAACTATAGTAAGTAGCATTGAAATAAACATAAGAGTGCATGCAAGTTTTCTTTCGAATTAGAGTTCTTTGATTTTTTTGGATAGATGCCTAATAATTCCACTCCTAGGCATCTGTTGTTTTAATCAAGTTTTATAAGTTTTTTTATATCTTTGATATCAGTCCTTTGTAAGATGTATGGCATGCAGATATTTTCTTCATTCAGTCGGGTGTCTTTTCATTTTAGTTATGTTTTTTTTTCACCGCATAGGAGCTTTATAGTTTGGTATAGTTCTAACTGAAAAAAACAGTTCTAATTATAGATATACACTAAGATCTCTAAACTTTCCTCAAACTCTAGTAAACAAAACTGAAGATGAGAGAAAGCTCCAAAGCACATTTTACAAAGTCAAAATTACTTTAAATATGAACCAAATATGAACAGTACACAGAAAAAGAAAACTAAAAACCAATATTGATATAAATGGTGAACATACGTAAAATTCCTTACCATAATCTCAGCAAGTCGAATCTAGCAATATATTAAGAAAATCATTCATCGTTACCAAGTAGTGATAACAAGGTTAATTCAACATATGCAAATCAATCACTGTCATTCACTACATCAACAAACATCAAAGTTAAATAGCATATGATCATTGTGATAGCTGTTTAAAAAGCATCTGACAAGATTCAACACCCTTTATGATAAAAAGTTTTCATAAAATGGGAACAAAGGGGATTTATCTCAGTATATTTGAAGGTCATTAGCCAACATCATACCCAATAGCCATAAGGTAAAAGCATTTTTTCTAAGAGCAGAATCAAGACAAGAATGTCTACTTTCAATTCTACTGTTCAACAGAATATTGGGAAGTCCTAGCAGCAAAATTAGGCAAGAAAGTGACATAAAAGGAATCCAAACTATAAAAGAATTTAAATTATCACAGTTCACAGATTAAAGGGTAATATATATGGAACATCCAAAAAATGCTTTTTAAAAATACTAGAAATAGTAAATGAATACAGTAAAGTAGCAGGATTCAAATTCTATTATTTTTTATGCAAACAATGTATTAGAGAGAAAGAGAAATTAAAAAACAATCCCACCAAAATGGAGAAAATACCCAGGAATAAATAATGAAGGAGGTTAAGGATCTGTGCAATGATAAATATCTAACACACAAATGAAACAAGTCATAAAAATAAGGGAAACTATCCCATCTTCATAGTTAAAAGAATGAGCACCTTTCAGATCACCATGTTACCTAAAGAGATTTATGGATTCAAAACAATATCAAAATCCTAATGATATTTTTCAAGGAAATACAACAAATAATTTAAAAATTTATGGAACCATAACAGCTACTGAATAGCCAATGCAATCCTTAGAGAAAAGTGGAAAAGTGGAGGCATCACACGCCTTGATTCAAACTCTACTACATAGTAGTGTATTGCGACAAAGATAGAAATAACAGCCCAATTGAATAAAAGAGAGTCCAGAAATAAACCCACACAAATCTGGACAGTTAATATTTGACAAGCAGCCACAGCCACACAAAGAAGACAAGGAAACCTCTTTTAACAAATGGCATTGGGAAACCTGGACAGCCACAAGTTAAAAAAAAGAAAAGAAAAAGAAACTCAGTCATTACTTAACTACATACACAAGAATGAAATGAAAATGGATTAAATACCTTATATATAAGACCTGACATTATAAGAGACACAAAAATAAATTTAGGTGATACATTCCTAGGCATCAGCCTCAGAGATGTATTCGAGGACATGACTCCAGTGTCAAGAGGGACAAAATTGAAAATAAACCAGGGAGAATCCATCATATACAAGTATACATGGTTTTGTATCTCTAAAGAAATCACTGCAAAATAAAATGGCAACCTATGGGCTAGGAGAAGATAGTCATACATGGCATATCCAACAAGGGATTAATTTCTAAAACACATGAAGAACCCAAAAACAACAAAAACCCAGTCCAAAACTTAAATAGATACAGATTACTTGCAGGCAGATAAAAAAAAAATGTACATCAGTTATTTAAGAGAAATGCACATCAAACTGAGAGAAGGGCCTATTTAAAAAAACAAACAAACAAACAAAAAACCTGGAAACATCAAATATTATCAAGGATGTGGAAAAAAAAATACTTATCCACTATTGGGAAATATGATTTTGTGCAGAAATATAGTTGTGTGGAAAACATATGGATATTTCTTCAAATATACGATGTTAATACTGTTTGATCCAGCAGTAACACTTCTTGGTATTTTACCAAAAAATATAATGTATACACTGCTACATTCATAGCAGAATTATTCAGAAGAGCCAAATCATAGAACAATCCTAATTGCCTATTGACAGATATCTAGATAAGAAAGTGTATACTATATATTCAATGGAATACTACTTAGCTGTTTAAGGAGATAAAATAGTAACTTTTGGAACAAAATAGATTAATCTTGAGGTGATTATACTGAGTGAAATAAGTCAGTATGTAAAAGACAATTATTGAATGATTTCATTCATTTACAAAATATAGGTAAAAATTTTGGGCAGAACATAATAAAAGTTATTCTTAGCTTATGATAAATATCACCGGGTTACTAGAGGAATAAAAAGGAGAGAGATGCAGAAGGTGAGAGGAAAGGTGATAGGGTATTGGCACTGGAGTTTTGGTGGAGGGTGAGTGAAGCATGGGCACACATGCAGGCATGAATTTGTACTCCCCAAATTATATAGTTATGTAAATTATTGACAAACCAATCAAATTTGAGAGGAAAGCAACGTTTTATGGAAATCCTTCAAGTCTTAGTGCAGTTCTAATAGTCTTTTTTACAGATAAAAAATAGTTCTTGTAGGCCCTCCCTGGTGGCACAGCGGGTTAAAGCACTACACTAAGAAGCTAAAGCCACTTCCGCATGAGTACGATCCCTGCCTGCCCCAGAGGTGACCACATGGCGTGGCAGACCTCTCCTGACCCGCCAGCTGCTCCCCTCAGCAGTGTACTTCGTCGATCTGCCTGTTCTGTTCCCCACTCTGTCTCTGGTGAAGCCTCTCGCCGCCCCTGAGCCTCTGGCCTGCACTCCATTTCTGTATGTACAAATAAATAAATCTTAAAAAAAAAAAATAGTCCTTGTATAAATGTGCTGTGATAGGCATCTACTTTGTTTCCAGTTCTTTGTTCACTTTGAATATTACAATCAACATTCTGTATATACAATCATCATTGGTGGTATTTTTTTACTGATCAGATTCCTAAGTGTGCAATTTTAAAAAATGCTAGATCAAAGTCTTCTGTTCATTTTAATATTTTAATAGACATTAGTTTTCCAAAAGGATGCAATAATTTAAATTTTTGTTAGCAATATCTGAAAATACTCCCAGCTTTCCATTTCTTGGAGCATTTTCCTTTAATTTTACCCATCCTGAGAGATATACAGCTATTAGTTGAATTTTCATTTGCTGGTTCATACAAAATTTAAACTTTTTGGATTACCTCATCTAAGCTTTACCTAATTCTCTCTTTTGCCCACTTTTCTATTAGATCATATTCCTTTAATTTTTTTTAGGATGTGCATATTTATGCTTATAGAACTTGGGTACAGGCCAGGGCTTCAGGGGCAGTGAAAGGATTCACCAGAGACAGAGTGGGGAGCAGGACAGGCAGATAAATGTAGTACACTGCTGAGGGGAGCAGCAGGTGGGTCAAGAGAAGGCTGCTGTGCCATGTGGGTCACCTTCCTGGCCAGATATCGAACCCGTGCTGAAGCAGCTGTGGGAGCTTCACAGTGCTGCACACTTTAATCTGTTGTGCCTCCAGGGAGGGTCCTCCATTTAATTTGTAAGAGATTTTTACTTATTATAGATATCAATCCTCCATGTTTTGCATGTTTCCAAATCTCTTTTTTTCTATTCACATCTGTTTAATAAAAGCTCTCCTTCACCTCAGTTTATGCCCATTTTCTTGTAGATGTTTGTTATTATGTTTTGCTATATTTATAATCCATCCAAAATTTATCTGTATGGATTAAGGTATTGGTATAATATTATTTACTTCCTAACAGGTAGCAAATTGGGATAGCACTGTATATCACAAAAAGTCATGATTTTACCAAAAAAGTAAAATACCACCATGTGTTAAGTTTTTATCATTATCAAGACCTTTTTCCAGATTCTGGATTTTTTTCCAACTAGTCTTTTCTGATGTCAAAATCATAGTGATTCAAATACAGTAGATTACACACTTTGAACAACTTTACCTGAATTTAGGCTATACAAATGTTATTTGTTTGATAGTACAACCAAAATTTCTGTGTGAGCTGCCACTCTACCAACTGGAGTTTGTATGATGTCTTACGTGAACCATATTCATAATATAATGTTGTTAGGATTTTCAACTTTCATGTTTTATATAAAGAAAAAATCTTAGAAATGAGGTTTTTAGAACAAAAAAATAAGAAATTCTTTTATTCTGTATAATTTTTCTAATATTTTTACAGCTATCTTGTTAATACCAACAAGATTTTAAGTGACTTTTTTGGTTCTCTTTCCTAAGCTTTCACTTTAGATATCCTAAAGACATTGCTTTGCTTTCACTTTTGTGAGTTATTGAATATTTAATTAAAAATACATTCTTATGATCACCAAAAAAGGTGACAAAAAAGAAAACACAGGAATAAGCAAGCTTCCTGACTTATGGTAAGGATGTAACTGTCCAAGGAGAGTTGAATGCATAAAGAGCAATCCTTAGTCTTTTCACATTCTTCTTGCTCTGAGCACAGTTACTTTTTGCAGAAGGAATCAAATGCATCAATTTAACTGGTGCTATGGATAAATCAAGGGCTGCTCAGAGTCTTCACTCAATTCTGTATCACCTGACAGACCAATATACCCCAAATGTGCATGAATCAGACCTTGAAAAATGCATGTTCCAGAAAGCTCTCTCAGGAGACTTTCTCGACAAAGGAGACAAAAAAAGGAACATGTACTATGACCATCTCCAATATGTTTCTAATACTAAAATAAGTACTGGAAGAAATGAAAACTATTCCTGAAACTGATTAGACTGTAGGGCACAAACAATTGAAACAGACTACGCAGTAGCAAAAGTACCCTGCTTTGCTGAAAAAGATTTTCAGCTGTCATTTTGGTAGCATGACACTGGTGTTATTCCATTTTATGTAATACTAAGGATTACAGGTGTCACTATATTCACTAAATAATGTTACCTTCACCTAGAAATACAAAATGCTCTTCTAGTATAGGTAGCATTTTGTGGTACAATAAGAAAAAAAAATTGATGTGATGACTAAAGAAAATTAGTGTCTATAAGAATGCTTTGTGAAATGAAAATGAATTATGTTAATAGCAGTGGCAAATACCAGAGAGATCTAAATTCACAGAGCATATATGGATGATGATTCATCTTCAGTAGACCCTTAATTATTGCATTCATCCTAATGATTGGAACATGTTCCAGAAATATAGAAAACAGGTGCAAAATAAAAGCTAGTATAAATTGTCACTTCATGTGAAAATAAACTGCACTTGTAATTATTATAAGTAATATCATGCAGTTTTATGATCTCAATAGCATAATCTAAATTTAAAATTTAGAACAATAAAAAAACTTGATACTCCTCATAATAAAAATCTGTCCTGATTGTGGAGAGGAGATAATACAATTTGTACTTAATTTTTGAATGGGGAAAAATATGAGTTTTTTTTATTCAATTCATAGTAAATTCATTTTTCTAATTTAGAATATTTTATTAATGTTTTAATACAGTTTTAAGTTATGTAATAGATAATTTACATGATCAACAATTACAAAGCTTAAAAAACTACAGTAAGTCTATATCTTCATATTTTCTTTTCAGTAACAACTATTTTATATGATAAATATATAATTTTTTATTATTGAGTTGTATGAGTTCTTTGTATATCTTGTATCCTTAGCCTTATCTTATAGGTGTTTTGTAAATATTTTCTTGCCTTTTCATTGGTTATTTCTCTTATAGATAACTAATTTAACTTCATCCCATTTGTTAATTCTTGTTTAGTGATTTGTGTTTTTAATGTCATATCCAAACCCAAGGAGACTTTTCCCTGCTTTTATAGGTTTTATAGGTTTTATAGGTTAGGTCTTATGTTTAAGTCCTAATCCACATTGAATTAATTTTTGAAATTAGTGTAAAATAGGGGTTCCATTTCACACTTTTACATGTGAATATACTGTTTTCCAACGTGACTTGTTAAAGTGACTGTCCTTTTCCATTGTAAATGTATGGCTCCCTTGGGTTTATATCTGTGCTCTTGACTTGTTCGATTGGTCTTTGTGTCTGTTTTTATTTGAATGTCATACTGTTTTTATTACTTTAGTTTTGTAATATAATTTGAAATCAGCAACTGTGATGCCTCCAGCTTTGCTCTTTATCAAGAGTGCTCTGAATCTGGAGTCTTGTGTTTCCAAACAAATTTTGTTGTTGTTTTTTATTTTTCCTATGAAAAAATACTGTCACAACTTTAGTAGGAATTGCATTACATCGTAGATCACTTTGGGTAGTATGACCACTTTAACAACATTATCTTATCAAGTTATTTATTACATATTTTTCCAAAAGTTTGGTCATTACACCATTTTTCCTAAGAAAGAAGGCAAAAATTAAAATATTTTAACCAAGAGCAAACCCCTCATCAAAAGGATGCATTGACTTTATACATCCCAGACTTTAAAAGGTAACCACTATGATAAATAGAATACTATTTAACTATTTAAAAGGATAAAATAGTAAATAATGGTAAATAGTAAAGAAGATAATGAATTTATTTTTAGCAGTTTATTATAATTTTATAATATAAGGGTGTTCTGAGAACACCCTTAGTCTTCTTTCACATCCCTGCATAATGAGCTAGTTAGTTCTACAATTATGAATTATGACTACAGACCTTTGCAAAATTTTCCTAAGGTAAGAAAATAATTCCACTGCTTTCAAGTAAAATTTTTATTGTTAATCCTCTTAGAAATGATAATCATTTAGAAATTTTAACATTTCAGTGTAACTGCTCTTTGGGATGCAGGAGATAATATATGTCTTCACAGTTGGCATCTTAAACAATCAGTTGTCACAAGAGGCATCCAAAAAAAAGATCTGTGCACTTTCCTGATTTACTGGGGCATACCTCATAAAATCACCTGAGATTTATTGCTTGAAGTCACTATGGAAACTTTCTTAAGCAATTGCATTTAATCTAATTAATCTTTATCTAAAGATTAAAAAAACTGTATCAGAAAAAATTTCATATTGATTGGCTTAATGGAAGGAACAACTGTTATAGCTAAAATAGCAGAAATACTTTTGTAACCCTACAATATTAAATCATTTTTATTTACAGCAGCCTACATTTGTAGCCCTACTAGGAACTAGGAACTATCTATAGCTTAACTCTATGGGATCTGCACATGCCAGGACACTTAATGATTAAATGACTGAAAAATGTTCTCTTTTTCTAAATGCTAGAGTTCAAATATTATCATAAGAACTCTGTTTTGTTAGCTTCTTGACTCCAGTTCTGCTTGCCTCTGCCTTGCTTCAGATCAGCAGCAAAATGGCTGCAGCTATCCCTAAAACCATATAAAGTATTGAAGTCATAAATCTGGAGGACTCTGAATCTGCCCAGTTTGAGTTATATGCCCATGTCTATATTAGCCATTAAGGTCAGAAGGTGCATTTTTGGTAGACCCTGAAAATACACCAAAAGGGACTGGAAATATCAAGCCTACTTAATTGTTATGAAATGAGAGAAGAGGTGGCTCCCTACAAGAGAGATTATTGAAGAAGTTGACCTTGTTTTTTTTTCTTCTTACTTACACCTGATGCTAAAATGCTAAATCCAGTGGAATGAGCTTTACAAGTTCTTAACAGGGTCCCTTGAAGTCTCCAGAATCAAATATTAGAGCTGAGTTAAGTTGGGGGCTATCATCTGTTTTTAATCATGAAAAATCCAAAACACTTCAGACTTTCTAGTGGCATCTGCTCACTCCCTCTAAGCAACTTAGGAAGAACTTCTGCTTCTATAAGCAGAAATAAATTTTACAAATTGGCATCCTGAAGCCAGATTTCAAGGACAAGCCACAGTACTTGTCTAGGCTTATAACAACACAATGTACTACAGGTGGCCTAGTGGTTCAGGCTCAGTACTATCACCTCTACAATCAGAGTTCGATCCCTGGCCAGGGACCTGACCCACATACATAACAGCAGACCTTCCCGGTCTAGCCTGCTGCTCCCTTAAACAGTGCATTTCTGTTATTCAATTTGTTCTGCCCCCCACTCTGCCTTTGGTGAATTCTTTCACACACCCCACCTCTTGCCTGCACCTCAGTTCTTCTGTAAATAAATAAATAAATCTTTGAGAGACAAAAATGTTACCAAAGGTAGTTGTAGTTTCTGTCCACCTGCACCATCCTATTTGAGAACGTTACCTTCCCCCATACCCTTTCTGGTCAGACAGTCTTGCCTTCTGCATAGGCCCCATGCCAACTCCTTCAGAGTCCTGGCTACCAAGGGTCAATGTCCTTAATTCCCAGCTATATACTTCTGCTCCTCCAACATCTTAACATTTCACATTTAACTACTGTTACAACATATCCGCATACTTGGAAACTCCTAGAAGGTGGATATAATTCTCATTTACAGAGATTAAAAACTGGTGCTGGCCCTCCCTGGTGGCGCAGCAGGTTTAAGTACAGCACTAAGAAGCACTTCAGCATGGGTTCAATCTCCGGCCCCGGAGGTGACCCACATGGCACAGCTGACCTCTCCTGACCCGTCCGCTGCTCCCCT
Source organism: Condylura cristata (assembly GCF_000260355.1). Taxonomy (NCBI): domain Eukaryota; kingdom Metazoa; phylum Chordata; class Mammalia; order Eulipotyphla; family Talpidae; genus Condylura; species Condylura cristata. Next base: position 37,429,690 of record NW_004567103.1, on the reverse strand, counting down.
CAGCAGTGTACTTCGACAGTTGGCCTGTTCTGCTCCTCACTGTCTCTAGTGAAGCCTCTCACCACCCTTGCACCTCTGGCCTGTACCCCAGTTCTGTATGTGTAAATAAGTCTTTAAAAAAAAACACTGGTGCTTAGAGAGTTATTAATTCATTGAGTAGACTGACTCGGGAAAGTACTAAGCCAGGTCTTCTGCTAGGTCTTACGTTTTTCCCTTATACTCAACTCTCATATTCTGGGTATGATTCCTGGCCCTGGGTGTGCTCATTCCTGCCTTTTTTTAATTCTAATCTTGCATTCTTGTCCTAACTTCCTCCTCACCATCATACATGGCATAACTTTCTTCCCAATATTTTGTCTCTAAAGCAAAAGAACTATATTGGTTATGAAGGAGTACTTTTTGTTGGGATTTTTAAAGTAGTGTCTAATGAGTGTCTCGCATCAGAATCACCAGCATTCTTCCTTTTCATCCTCACAGAGAGAAAGAAAATGTTTGAAAATGGCATTCTATAGTAATACGTATGAATTCAAAGGGACAGTACAATAAAAAGTGAAACACTGTCAAACTTTTTTTCTGTCTTTTTAATGACAGAAGTAGCATGAGGGCAATTGCTTTGACACATCTGAAAAGTATACAAAAATGGAATATTGCAATTCACTTGCAACATACTTAGGCTGCTTATGTTTGATTGCTTGTTAAGTCATACTGGGAATTCAGCTAACTCCTTTTGATTTTTCACAACCAAAATTCTGTCTTTAACTTATGATGGATGATAAATAAATATTGATGACTGATCTGCTACTATTTTCCCTTTTATTTAACTCATCATAGATCTGCAGTTTTCCTAGAGTAAGCTAAAGATTTTCAGAATCCTAATGTTCATGTTTAATTTGTGTTAAGTCAGAGGTTCCTCCTCTCTAATCCATGAAGACACAACAAAAAAAGCTGAAGAAGTTTACAAACACTAGGCCTACCATACAAGAAATGTTGAAAGATGCTCTAATATCAAAAGAAAAACATTCACTAAGAACTGAACAGGGATTTTGTGTGTGTGTGTGTGTGTGTGCGTGGCAAAATAGCATTAGCAGACTCTGTATATCAATAATCACCCTAAATGTAAATGGACTGATTTCAGCAATCAAAAAGTACAGTGTCTGGTTGGATCAGCAAACAGAGCTGATAACTTTCTGCTTTCTGTAAGAAACACATCAGAGATCCAAAGACAAACATAAGATCAGAGTAAAGCTTTGGGAAAAAATAATACAAGTAAAGGGGACCCAAAAGAAGGCAGAGATAGCCATGCTTATATCAGTTAAAATAGACGTGCAACTAAAAGTAGTAACAGGAAACAGGATAGACACTATACAGTGATTAAGGGAACAATATATCAGGAAGATACGACATTCATCAATATATATTCACCAAAGGAGAATCAGGCCATAGCACTGATAGCACTGAGGCTTAACCCCTATGCCACCAGGGAGGCCCTGAATACTTCAAATTTATCTCTCTTCCTAACAAGGTAAATTATTAATTAACCATGCTAATGTTACCCAGAAGTAAAGAATTTGTCAAAAATAAATTTTCTGTTTCTAAATATGTTAAACTAGTGATTCATAGCTTCCCTGTTTGGAGAATGAAATAGCATGTTTCATATGAAAATAAATTCTGATTGGCCACTTAAAAAGTACTTAAATAAAAGATTATAGTGTAAAACAAAAGAAGAAAAGCCTTTAGCCACACTTCTATGTAATTAGTTTGATAATATAGATCAGATTTGTCATAGGTCATTAGAACAATAATTAAGCAGTATCACCTAAAAAGAATAAATTTCAAGTCATGGAAATGTAACTATAACCCAGTATTAAAGGTTATAATATAGCTAAAGAAATTCATTTTAATCAGAAAAACTGAGGAGCTACAAAATCATGGAATTTTTTCACAAACATTGGCAGTGTCTACCAATACTGCATCAAGAAAAAAAATAGGGAATTTAGACACCAGGCTTTCTGTTAAAATTCATTTTCATGTAAGTTTCCATGGAGAAACAATAGATTTTACCCAAATCAGTAGGATGATTCCAATTCTTACCATAGATATAACAATAAAGGAATGCATTCTGATTTTTTATATTAATTTTAAGAGGTTTTTTTTTTTTCTTTTTAAGTTGAACCCAACTCTGGAGCTGGCTAAATAAGAATTTATGCCTGTCCAGCAAAAGGCCAGATCCTGAGATATGGCAAACTCTCCAAAGTGCCTCTACTCCATAAAACCTCTTCTCTGACAGATGTCAGCTATGTACTCCCATCCTTGGCCTCATGCTTTTCCTTGTATTGTTAGGGTTACGTTCTCACAGACAATATAGTCGTTAATTAATGGGTTAGCAGTTTTCAAGATGAGACTGTATTTCCATTCTCTTTCCAGCAGAGCATGGTTAGTGTAAATTACTTGCCTTTCCAGAACATCAATTTCTTGACACAAATAACCATTATATAATTTGTTATTACTCTTGTCATATCTATGTCCATGTGGGTGTTTTTTTATAATGTACTAGGAATATCCTGGAATTTAGTTTGATTCACTGAGATAGTCTGGCAGTTTCTGCAGGAATGGACTGTGTTTCCTTAGGAAAAGATGCGTCACCTTCTTCTGAGAAGGTAAGAAAAGGATTTAAGTCCAATACCATCTGATTCTAAAGTACTTTCATTAATGTATGGCCTTTAGAGATATTATGACATAAGAAATCTTTGGTGGGTAGTTTCAAAAATCATTTAGTTCAATTCAATTTAGGACAAGAAGCATCTGTAGATAAATTAACTTTCCAAACCCAAATTATACAGTGGGCTGATAGGCTATCAAAATGAAATTGTCATTGACCACAGGAGCTAGGCAAGGAAGGAGAAAAAGGAATGAAAATGCTTAAGTTCATCTACTGAGAAGAAATACACAGACAAGGAAATGAATACAAGTAGTTAATTTCACACCTTTCTAAAAGACTCTGCTCTAAAAAGTTGATTTTCAAATTTGCTTGAAGATAAGGGCAATATATACTTCTTTATAAACACTTAAACCTAAGCCCATACCAATTAAACCAGTGTGTCTGGAAAAGAAACCTAGTCGTCTGGCAATAGGGGCATAACAAGGCCCCAAGTAATTCTTGCCAGGTATGTTCATGCTTTGTTTGAAAAGAGAATGTTGAGTTATTAGCTGAATAGATAACTCTGTGTGCTTATTGTGACATTCTGAACCTTGAGAGTGTTGAGCTTCATTCCTAATATGATGATAATACCATTACTGAAATCAGAATAGGAACTCTGATTCTAATGTGCAAAATGAAAACACTGCGACTACAGAAAGTGGAGCAAGAGCTTGGACTCTGGTAAGTTTAGGTAAGGTGGCTAAAACCTATTACTAGTTGTAATTAATTCAAACAACAAAGAATATACTCCCTGATAACTGCAATATGAAAACACACTGCAAATTCTAACTTTTTCTACTACATTTTTATCATCGTACAAAAGTAGTTATATCCAATTTATAGATACTTTTTTTTTTCTTTTTTCTTAAAGATTTATTTATTTGTGCATACAGAACTGGAGTACAGGCCAGAGGCTCAGGGACAGCGAGAGGCTTCACTAGAGACAGAGTGGGGAACAGAACAGGCAGATTGACGAAGTACACTGCTGAGGGGAGCAGCTGGCATGTCAGGAGAGGTCTGCCATGCCATGTGGTCACCTCCAGGTCTGGCGGAAATCGAACTCATGCCGGAAGTGGCTTTAGCTTCTTAGTGCTGTGCTTTAACCCGTTGCGCCACCAGGGAGGGCCCTATACATACTTATTTTAAGAATTGATATAGTAAGTTAAAATATGTGTTTGAAGATGCTATATAAATGTGTTTATAAATACCAGGAAAGAGAATGATGCTAAATACTGGTATTAGGAGCATTCAATAAGGTGTTTTCTTATAAGTAGGTGAGGAAATACAGCAATAGGGATGTAGACTGGAAAAACTATACATGCAGAGAAATGATAATAGATAGCACTGGACTCTTTTGATGCCTGGAATTCACCTAACATTACAGTCTCCATATACAGGAAGCCTAAAAGAGTATGTAAGTTATTTGGAGAGGAATTGTATAATGGGAAGTTATCAAGATAAGATTCAGAACATGGAAGAAAAATCAGTAGCCACTGCTTGAAAACATAATGGGAACTCTGTGGAATTTGAGTTTTTAGCACTGAAAGTGAAGTCAGAACAGAAAAGTAATAATGAGCTATTCCTAAAATTTCAGTTCCTCTTGGTCAGCCTGGCAATGTTGAGCCAACAAATGCAAACAAAATCCCAGCTGTAAAAAATGGAGAGATTCTGGAATCTAAAGAGGTTTCTCCACAAGTGCCAATAAACAAAATGTATGAGGCAGTGCTTATTCAACCATAAAATGGTGTTCAGGAAACATCTGCTACCAGCAAATGAGTCTATCCAGAGGCTCATTGCTTTTTAGGTACCAGGGAATTGAGTTGTAACAATGGGACAATGTGTGTCTTGTTAGGCAATTGCTAAGCACAGTGAAACTCAGATCATTAAAAATCTACTGACAAATAAAAATGGTGTCTGAGTTAAATTAACCACAGGTGAGCATGCTCTTGTTCACCTAGCTCATGAACAGCTTACAGATACAGATGGCACAGACACAGGTGGTATGCTATATCACTAATATTAAAGTGATTTTGTTTTTAATTTCAGATTTAAAGAACGTTTCAATTAACACCTACTAGAGTGAGCACCCTATGAGACTATCCCATATACATTTAATGTGCAAGTTCTAAGAGAAGAATCTAAGTTATATTATGATCACACCCCCAGAAGACACCCTAAATCTCTAAAGGTAATAATAGTAATGCTAACAATTCTTCTACTAGTGATGACAATCAAGAAAAGAAATTTAGTAAAAGTAACTAAGCAATGCAGAGAAAATAATTGGATCGTTTAATCTTTTAAATGTAGATATATTCACTTGAGAATTTAATTATGCCCTAGGCATTAAAAAATAAACTATTTCAACTGAAACATGTAACACAGAAGTCCCATTAATCCACACTGATTTCAGGATTTTGCATAAGAATTCTAACCTCCTTGGAAGTATTCATAATGAATTTTTAAATATCTGTGTTCATTGCTTCATTTAAAACGAATGTCACCACCTCTTGAAAAACAGTGGGAGGAGAGTGCCCTCTAGAGTATCATGTGTACTTTAATACCAAAAGGATGGTCTCACTTTGATAATTTCTGATTATGTTCATTAGAATTTAGAAAAAATTAGGAAAATGGCAAAATAGTTTTCTGATGCTATAAAAATGTGCGTATCTACAAAATTTAATAGGATTCCTTTCCCCTTTGTGAAGTATCTTTAAATACTACATATCTAAAGCTAAAGATTAATAGATCAATTTTTTTACATCATTCTTCATTTTGTACATTTTTTCATCTCAGCTGTATCCCCATGGACTTCCCACCACCACTTCACCTGTGTGCTAGCACCATAACTCATGTGCTCTTCCTGCCCCAGTTTTCATCCTGTTTCCCTCTCCTTTCCCATAGCATGTCTCTGGTTTATAGCTGTTAACTGATGTTCATTTTTTTTTATCTAATTCTTTTTTTTTAAGATTTTATTTATTTGTGCATACAGAGCTGGGATACAGGCCAGAGGCTCAGGGGTGGTGAGAGGCTTCACCAGAGACAGAGTGGGGAGCAGAACAGGCAGATTGACGAAGTACACTGCTGAGGGGAGCAGCGGGCAGGTCAGGAGAGGTCTGCCGCACCATGTGGATCTCCTCCCGGGCAGGGTGGAATCAAACTCATGCAGAAGTGCTTTAGCTTCTCAATGCTGTGCTTTTACCCGCTGCGCCACCAGGGAGGGCCTGATGTTCATTTTTTTAAATGTGTCATTTCAGTTCCACTTTTCTTCTTTGGTCTACCTGTACAAATATATGTGCAGCAAATTTACTATCCCTATGTCTATTTTCATCATTTATGGTTACATGTTATATTATATTTCATTTTGGTTATAAGCTCCCAGTTGTCCCCCTCCCTTAAACTGAGACCATCAATGAAGGTAGCTAATAAATGCTTTTACAAATTAATGAGCCAACATATCAAATTATTAAAGACATAATAGAAATGTCTTTGCCCTGTTTAAGACACACAAGTCAATCTAAGTCATAATAAATGGCATCATAAGAAAAGAAGGCTTATCAATATTATGTAAAACCTGAAGCTTCAATCTTTAGATCAGAAAAAAAATTCAAATTTTAAAATGATAATATGATTACTTCCTGCAGTTTAACAAGAGAATATCTGTATCCAGTCTTTATTAATAAAATCAGAGATTTAATTTTTTTATTTCTAAAATGGATAAAATTGACAAAGGTGGAAATTTATAAAAGAATGTTATAATCTTCAAAGACCTGTTTGTGTATTGGTCAGGTTGGCTAAGCAAAGTCATCCTTAAGTTAATGCACTAAGCATCCTTTTAGTATTACTACTGACCACACTTCTAAGATTTTGCCAGCTTTTCCTCTTTATATATATATTAACTGTTCCTCAAATGTAACTATTTAACATATACTTTGTTACTTTTCCCCATGAACTTTCTCTTTTCATTCGAAATTCTTCCTAGGGAATCTGTTTCTCTCCAATGTCTTTCAATACTTTCAACGGTCTGGAAATCTAAGGATTTCCTAAGATCTAATCCCATCTCAGCTGCCTGTTTACCTTTCCTTCATCCACAGCATCAGAGGAGCCTTCAGCTTAAAGTCAGAGACATACAGCCATCTGAGGCATGGTACTATCAGTGTAAAAATGAGTCAAAACAAATGAATTATCCTCCCCAGTCAAAGCTGAGCTCAGAAAAATGACTAGAAGAATGTGAGTACGGCATTAGAGGCACTTGATACACCCCCCAACCCCGCATACCCACATTACATTAGGGGTAATCTGTCACTGAGTTCAAGTTTGTGGCCTCTACAACACACTTAATACACAAGGATTAGAGACACAAGTTACAGAGGCTGCGACCGACACTAAACCGAAATTGATGTGCATCATCTCACTTCTCTATAAATATTTCGACATTTTTTTCTCTCCTTTATCTACTACGGTTCTCAACCCTTCCACACTGATACTGGCTGCTTGCCTGATGGGGTAAGCTCATCCTTCAGTCTGAGTTGAGCTCTTATATGCTTTGCTCTCGCCATGCAGTGGTAACTACAACTGCTGGGCCATGGTTATTTCCAAACATGACTGTGCCAATGCATCTCCTAACTTTCACTGTGTGGTAGCTACTCTTAAGTCTTTACCATCACAAGGGCCATTTCCCTCAGAAACACAGTAATTTCTTTCTTTAGCAGCTAATCCTCTGGCATGAGGATCCCAGGAGTTACTTTTTACACTTGTAAAGTATTCACAACTTCAAGTTCAGTGGGTTGTTGTACTGTATGGCTGAGTGAAAGTATCCCCATTTTCTAGAACTAAGTAGCCAGAAAAGAAAACTGTGATTCCACAGTGGATATCAGGGAGTAATAGATGGACCAATCTATTTTCACACCTCTGGTTACTACACCTGTGTGTTTTAGCATCTTGTCATGTAGCAGCCAGTGATTCAAGGCATTCTTGAAGGACCTTGGCAAAGCTATTCCATAATTCTTTAGGACCTGAGAATCCCTTGGTACTGTACATTTCAGCCACTCTTTTTCTATTAAATGAGGCCATTGATCTGAGAGGATGTGATAACATTTTTGAAAATCACACTGTAGAGTGCTTGGATAGTGGAACTGCAGTAACACTGTCAGCAGGGAAGAAAAGGCATAACTAGAGATGTCAGTTAAAGAAAATGTCCTGTCATATTCAGGGATGAAGTGGTATGATATTCTCCTGCAAGGATGTAACCTCTTAGGAACTTATTATTGATCTTTGCTTCTAAGAGGCATGACGTTCAGTAGTTACATCAGCCATGGTAAATAGGACTCCATGCTTTTAAGTCCATGTATAGTGTCAACCTCTGTCACCAATTGCTACTCTATTTGTGACCCATTGAGCAAGCACTGAAGTGGTTCAGGAGAGAAATAAACCAACATCTTCCAGCTGTCATTCTCTCCACATGGTCCATCAGTCTTCTTATGTGCAGTAGAGATAGTGAATCCAAATCTGAGACACCTGTTGACAGTGATTCACCCTTGTCGACTTTCTTGGATCTAATCCCCAAGTAGCATTTCCATTTATCTTAGTCCATTCAGGATGCTATTTTTTAAATTATCATAAATCTGGAGGTTTATAATAATAAACAGTTATTTCTCATAGCTCTGGAGACTAGGAAGTTCCACGTTTATAGAGCCAGAAGATTTAGTATCTGGTGAGACTTGCCTCTTCATGGATGGCTGTCTTTTCACTAAAATCTCACAGTGTAAAACAAGGGAGATTCTCAGGGCCTCCTTTCTAAGTGCCATCTAGGGCCATCTTTAAAGTCCAAAGAGATCCACTAGCACTGTGCCTGTTTCTTGATTATACTGAGTACAAGGTATGATAATGTGCTCTCTACCTTGAGAAGGATGTCCTGAAATCATTTCAGTTTCTGAAAAATTTAACTGTAAGAGACTCTCAGACTTTGAAGATATTTTTCTCTCCTATTTCTCAGCTGAATGTGTCTTACTGGAGTATCTAAGTTACTTTCATCTTCTTACATATCAGATGCAGTTAGTGGTAGTATCAGAATGGTGAGGCCAATGTAATGATATGTAAAATCTTAATATAATCAAAATCCCTGTGGACTCTTTTTATAGGGGCCTGGAACGTTAATAATGCTCTGGGGTAAATAAGCAAATGTAGTATAGAAGAGAATTGATTTTGAAACTCTTGGTTGAAACTATGAAAATATATTTGCTATTTCAATACCTCAAGTTCCAAAGGCTAAATTCATCTATTCTAAATGATAACAAAGGCTAGCCCACCATTTGGTGAAGTCTGTGGTTATCTGCTATTTTCTTCCACATCCATGTGGTGGTTGTGTGGGTCAAACAGGTACTTTGAAAGAAAATATGTTGGAAATAATTCTACAACTTTTAAGTCTTTGAAGGTGACATCTGCAGTTTCTCAAAGTTTTCAGTTCTATATCCATTTCTTTTTTGTAAGTGCAGGAAATTAGACTAACCAAGATAGATAGGCAAGGACTCCAGTTAGCACCTATTCTTCCAAAGTCTCACTTCCAAAGGAGTACATGCTGAGCAGGACAGGCACAATTTAGGTAGGTATTTGACCCCCCTTGAGGTCTTTCATGTAGGGTAGTTCATTTCCGTTTCTAACCCCCTATCGTAAGTGTCAGTTTAGACTTTTTTTAAGATTGATTTATTTATACAAACAGAACTCGGGTATAGGCCAGAGGTGCAGGGGCTGTGAGAAGATTCACCAGAGACAGAGTGGGGAGCAGAACAGGCAGATTGAGGGAGTACACTGCTGAGGGGAGCAGCGGGCAGTTCAGGGTAGGTCTGCTGTGCCATGTGAGTCACCTCTGGGGCAGGGATTGAACTCGTACTGAAGCGGCTGAGACTAGCTTGCAGTGCTGCGTCCTTACCCATTGTGCCAGCAGGAAGGGTCCCCATATTAGATATTTTATCCAAAACTCTTTGAAAAGGTCTTTACCCAATGAATAATGATAAATGACCCCAAGTCCATTTGGGGAAGTGTTAGAGAAATATTTATTGCATATATATGCAGTAGCTTCTTGGAGCCTTCCTTAAACCTAGACTTCCCTTCAATGAACTGGTCTGCCTCTGTGATTTAGTCTTGATCACTTAGTAACTAGCTCAGATCCAGAATTTATTTTTCATTGTCCTCTCTGACATCAGTATTCTATTCACAGCTGATTTTCCCCCATTTATTGAAGTGAACAAGCTACACACTGGAGGTATTTCTACCTCTCTCCTCCAAAGATTACCATGGTATGAACACCCTTGATACAGCACCCAGTGGGAATAAAGTCTCCTGATTGCACCCTAACATTATTGCCCATGACAGTAATTATGTCCAAGTTGTTGCTACTAATTGGCCTCAGGTATTTTGAAATCCTTTTATTCCATTTTCTCTAAGGAAATAAAAATGGCAATCTCCATCATTCAACTGCAGTCTAGAGAGGATGGGCACTAGAGAATTTTCAAAGAGTCCATGTCTCCCTCAACATTGCATTCCTTATTGCCTTAGTGAATGAAGTGGTATCTGGGCTCTCAGAAGGCCAGAGGCAGAGATGCATTCTCTGTTCCACATAATAAATCCATTATAACATGTTCACTTTCCTAAACTTCTAATTCTTTTCCTCAATGTTCTGTCAAGGAAGTGCCAGCTTCTCCCCCTAACTATAAAGGCCATCTCAGTAGGGCATTAAGATGGGTTCTAAGTGTCCTTGCTAGTACATTAACTCTCATATAAGCCATGGGAGTGTGAACCCAAGTCAATAAGTATTCCACTCTCCAGTATTATAGTCTTCCCATGCCCCAGACAAAAGCCCTTAAGCTCAACTCCCATACATGTTCTTCTGTTCCAGCTGATACATATTATTCAGGTCCTGCAATTCTTTGGCAAGTAAACACTTGCCCCACAGTCCTACCCCTCAGATTATGTTCACATTTAACTGTTGCTTCTAGTATCTAGGCAATAAGGGAAGAAAGGAGTACTTGCTGAGCAGGACAAGCACCATTTAGGTAGGTATTGGACCTGGTTAAGGTCTTTCATGTAGAATTTTTCATCTCCAAGCAAGGAGAAACTGTTCTCTAGAAGGTAAGTGAGGTCACTTCTGCTAATCTATGTGAATAGGAAGTTCAAAGTTCTCTGACACAGTTGCCCAATGTCCTCATCTTTTTTCTCATGTTTCCATTACCAGGTCCCTAACGCTAACTTAAGAGAGACCTATTGAAGCATGTGTACTCAACCTCCTTTGTATCCTCACCACCTTCACAGTTCAATTCAGTCTGAGTTTGGCTTCTGGCTGCAAGAAATAAGTCACCCTAAACACTGCCTTGAAGGCTTTCTGGCTTTTGTGGTGTCCCAGCTTGATGGCTGGTGGATCTGAGCCACGGTTCTCCTTTTTTGAGATTTCCAAAGTAGTTAGCAAAGGCTGGACAAATCATGTTGTCATTTCCCCACATATCATTCAGCAACTAGCCACCCAGTAATTCCCTTTCTACCTGTTTCTCTTCCTATCTACCACAGATAAGGTTATTAAGCATCATGATACCATCTCACCCAAGCAACTATCATCATTCCACTTACAACCAACACATCACTTTATGTCTTAAAAAAAAAAAAAATTTAAGAAAAAACAGGAACCTCCCTGGTGGCACAGCAGGTTAAACTGGCACTGAAAATGAGCCACAGCCACTTCATTGCAAGTTTAATCTCTGGCCCTTGAGGTAACCCATATGGCACAGGAGACCTCTCCTGTCTTTCCGGCTGCTCCCCTCAACAGTGTACTTTGTCAGTCTGCTTGTTGTGCTCCCCACTATGTCTCTGGTGAATCCTCTTACCCCCTATACCTCTGGCCTGTACCCTAGTTCTGTATGAATAAATAAATAAATCTTTTTAAAAAAAAAAACTGAGACACATGAAGTACAACTCTACAAATATTTACTTAGCCGAACAATATTCACTACAGTCAAACCTCTGAAAATCTAAATGGTCTAACTTCTGTCACGTAGCCACTTGTAGTCTATAATACATATTCTATGATCTTTTCACTTTGAAGTTATCTTAATGGGATTGAAGTGGGTAAAACACAAGATAACCATCATTTATCCATTCCAAAAGCAGACTGTATCTGGGATAAATTGACAACAAATGAAGTCAGCTTCTTTTTTCTTTGTGCACTCAGATAAGATTTTAATGTCCACTAAAAATGAAAATAAATCTTTAAACTGTCATTTTACTTAGTTTTAAATGAATAGCTATACCTGAAACATAAGAAGCTGATTTGTATAAATTCAAGTAATCTTTATATTAGTCGGGCAAATTCATTTTGCTGCCATTTTTCACTCATCATCAAACTCTATTATAATTATAAACATCATCAAACACTTTTTTATTTTAAAGAAATATCAAATAAGCCTCTCCAAATATTCATGGCAAACGCCAAATTACTGACAGGGACTAAAGCATGAGCTTAAGGGAAAACTTCATTTTCTATATACTCTTTTGACCTATTTGAATTTATATGTGACTATATTACTTATTCAAAATAATTTCCAAAGTCACCTGATATCTGCCAGCTTACACCATCTCCTATTTGTAAGCTCCTTCTACTACAAAGCCTCTTACAAAGTAGAACATCCTCATAAATTTCCAATCTAAGATATTTCCATTCTGGATAGTACTGTCATTCTTTTGTTAGAAAATTTCCCTGCAAACAATGAAATATGTACGATGATGGTATAAGTGTGAAGGTCTGTGAAATCCTTGAATAAACATATTAGCTGACACATTTCCCATTTGTTCCTATCTCTTTGAAATAAAAAGATAAGCAGCCTCATAAAATAAAAGAACCAGAAAGAGACAAGAAACATAAGCAAAATTACAAATGATAGAGCATAATATAAATAAAATGAAACCAATTCCAAAAGAATTGCATATAAATCACAAGGTTAGGTATACCAATTGAAGTCAGTTCAGATAACGCAAAATAAGACTATAGAAGCACACCCTTTCAATTCTAGAAAACTGTGATTTAATATAAATGTAGGAGATACAGTTATGAACTGCTGGAGAACAGTATTGAGCTGTTATTTAATACAAATGCAGGAGATTGAGTTATGAACTTTCTACTCAAATTGTAATGAGGCAGCAATACCAAAAAAAGCCCTGTGCTTGAAGTCAAATGCCCTGCGAGAATTTCCGGTTCTTCCCAATTCTGTTTGTGTAATTTGGGGAATTGTAGGCCTCATTTTCCTTACCTATAACGCCTCTGCTAAGCATACTTGTATACTACAAAATGTTACCAAAATGAAGGTAATACAAATAATGTGCACATTCCCAAAGGGGAAATAAAATACCATGAAAATACTTCTGTCATTTTAGAATTCTCTAATGTGCTCATATTGTTTTTTAAGATTCTCTATATTCTGAGACAATAAAATTATTATATGGCCTACCACTACAGTTAGATGAATTAAAACACTGGGGTAAATCACCAAAAATACTATGACTAGGATTCTGTGTGGAATGTGTGTGTGTGTGTGTGTGTGTGTGTATCTTTCAATTTTATATTAAAATCCATCACTCATCCAACACAAAGTAGCCTCACACTTACCTAAGAAATAAAGCTAAACCAAACTGTCAGTTTAAGGCATGGGGCAGTTTAAGACATTTATAAATATTTGGAAAAGAGAAAGTTTTATAGATACCTCCCCACAATGATGCCATGAAAAAAGAAATAAAATGTTTCTCTGGAAAAATAAAATAAGGAACGTGACACTCTATATAGTAGCTATGATAATCAGGTTCCTAAAATTATTCCCATCCACCAACACCCTCGTATAATCACTCTCCCTTTAAGTATGAGCAGAATCTGTGAAGATGATGGCCTATGCTTCCCACCATCAGATCATAGGACAAAGGGAGTTAGAGACTACTTATCACATAGTTTACTTTGAGTAAATCAAAAGGGCAATTGACTTGGGTAATCCTCTCACCTTAAAGGCAAAATGTTTCAATAATCAACTAAGGTGAAACTCAAACCACTACATTGTGAACTGCCTGCAGAGAGGAGTGGAAGGGTGGCTTTCAGTTGCCAACTGGAGGCCCTCAGTCCTCCAGCTGCAAGAAACAAAGTTTTGCCACTAGCTTGAATGATCTTAAAAGGAACCCAGGCCCTCCCTGGTGGCGCAGCGGGTTAGAGCACAGCACTGAGAATCTAAAGCCGCTTCCGCATGAGTTCAATTCCCGCCTGCCCGGAGGTGACCACATGGCGTGGCAGACCTCTCCTGACTGGCCCACTGCTCCCCTCAGCAGTGTACTTCATAGATCTGCCTGTTCTGTTCCCCACTCTGTCTCTGGTGAAGCCTCTCACCGCCCCTGAGCCTCTGGCCTGTACCCCAGTTCTGTATGCACAAATAAATAAATCTTTAAAAAAAAAAAAAAAAAAGGAACCCAAACCCCAGTTGGCGCTGAGGCACAGCCAGTAACTTGTTTGTGACCCTGTGAAGTCTGAGAAATCTGCTAACCTATGAGCACACTCTTGACCCACAGCAACTGAGATAATAAATTAATGCTGCTTTAAGCAGCTAAATTTGTAAAGATTTGTTAGGGAGCAACATCAAGCTAGTACAGTAGCAAAACAGCAGGTATCACCTTCCCTTTCTTAAAACCTAATATTTGTTTATGTAGAAAGCAAGCACAGAAACGGTTTGAATGACATGTTTCACATTTGAGTGTTTATGCCTAGTGGGTTGGTATTAACAGATGTTTAAAAACAACAATTTGTCATAAATCAGTTCTCCTTGGTGACATAGTAATTACCTTCTGTTTATCATAGATTTTGGAAAGATTCTTAAATATTCAAGTTGACACCTACTCTCAATAACTTGAAATGTTACCAGATTGCAAACTGTAATCACTTTAGATTTAAGCACATAATTTTACAAGGTATTTACTCCTGATAGAAATGGTCTTATATAGTCAAAGTCCACATACTGGAAAAAATTAAATTTAGATCAACTGGGTTTTTTTTTTTACATTGCAAAATTTACAAAGAACCTTTGTGATAAAATATTACATGGCAAAATACAACTTTATTGAAGTATAATTCACATGCAATAATTTTCAACAGTTTTTTTTAAGTTAAGATAGCTTTGGTTTACAAAATTGTTTGTGATCAAGAGGGATAGGCTCTCTACCACAACCACAACCAAAATACCCATAGTTCTCCGCTATAGTCCACTGAAAATTCACCAATATTAAGTGTATCATTTTGTAACTTTTGGCCAAGTATAGAAAGTCTTATAGCTTCCACATATTCATAATACAAAATAGTTTCCTCATCACCCAATTTTTCTTGTGCCCTGTGCATTCTCCTCCCTCAACCCCAGCCTATCACTACAGTCTGTTGTCTTCTCTGAAGGATTTCCTTCACTTAACATAATGCTTTAGAGATTCTTTCTTTTCCTTGCATGAATCAGCAGTTTGTTCCCTTTTTTTAAACTGTATTACTTTTTTTACTGGGGTACATTTTACTTCGGAACATTATGTATGATTTAGGTTCATACCTCTTCAAGTGTATGTTACCATAAAATACCCATATCCAGAGTATCCATATTCTTCTACCACAACCCATTGGGTCTCTTTCTCCCTCCCTGTACTTCACCCTCCCCTTCTAAAAGCCTCAGTTCAGCTCTGTAATGTTTATTTTCATTTAGCTGTATCTATTCCTTTGTTTTATTTCTTTGTTTCCCACATATGAGTAAAGCCAACATCTGATATTTGTCTTTCTCCTTCTGATTCAGCATAATCCCCTCCAGTCTCATCTATGTTATCCCAAATGACAAAATACCTTTTTTTTATAGTTCCAGTAGTATTCCATTGTGTTACACACTATGTCTTCTCAATGTACTCATCTGTTTTTGTAACTGTTTTTGTTTCTATAACACAGCCTTTGTAAATAGTGCTACAGGAATGAGGACATGCATATAAGCCTTCCAAATATTTGACATTATTATCAGATAATATTACTGACTACACAAAAGCCTGATAATAAACTACTACTAAATTGCTGGTTATTAATTATATTTAAAGTACCAAATGCATTCCTATACACTAGCAATAAGTAGCTGACCCTTACAATTTTAAGAAACCCTTTATTCTATTGCAACAAAAAATACAAAGTACATAAGAGTAAATCCAGCAAAGGATATGTAAGACATTATGACATTTTATAAAAGACATTAAATAATACTAAATTTCACAAAGACAGATTTTCTTCCCAAATTAATCTGTTAAACTGGTGTAGTTCTTATCAAACAGCCTAAGAAATTTTTATGAATTTAAAATGCAGAATCTAAAAAGATTTATATGAACAAAGGTCTATAAGTAGCCAAGACCACTTTGGAAATAAATGAAAAATATTAAGGAATGCTTACCTATCTGATACTAAGGCTTAAAATTAGTTTTAATTGGGTGCTTGTGACCTCATAAGTAATAAAATAGAACAGAATAGACAGTTGAGGAACAGATGTGTTTTGGGAAACTTAATATTTTACAGTGAGAAAAGGTTGGAGTGGTCAGAAAATAGTGTAAGAGCAGGAGAAAATTTTACTGTACTTAAAAGCAAATCTCTCAACTTCTTAAGAAGATAGTTAAAGTAACTTAAGAAAATAAAAACTTTAAGTAAGATTCCCATGAATATGATAAACCATATGGGAAATAATTCTTTAAAATTTAAAACTTTTAAGTATTTAAGTTTTCCTTCTTTAAAAAGTTAGATACAGACTGAGAAAAATTATTAAACCACTCCTGAAAAGTACAAATACAAATTTGAGCAAATAGAAGGCACTTCTCTGGAGATATTTCATAAAAAGGAAAACTAAATATAAAGACATCCATTTTCTCTATTAATTCATTAATTTAATGTGATTCCATTTAAATTCTCAACATCTTAAATATTAAGAGCTAATAAAATTGACACTAAGATCTACATGGAAAAATAAGGAAGTAAAAATAGGACATGAAATTCTGAAATATAGAAATTATGGGTTGGAGAAGGTGAGCTAAAGGAAGATTAGTTAGCTCTACCAGAAACTAAAATATTATTAAGTGGCAAAACTTAAAATAGTATGGTTATTAGCATGAGTCAATAGACCAACCATGAAACAAAGTTGAATAGAAAATGGAAAAGGTACATATAGAATGTGGGCTCCCCCTGGTGGCGCAATGGGTTAAAGCACAGCTCTATGAAGCTACCACAGCCACTGCAGCACCAGCATGAGTTCAATCCCCAGATGGGGAGGTGACCTACATGGCATGGAAAACCTCTCCTCACCCACCGGCTGCTCCACTCAGCAGTGTATTTCAGTAGGCATTCCTGTTCTGCTGCCCACTCTGTCTCTGGTGAATTCTCTTTCTCTCTCTCTCTCTCTCTCTCTTTCTCTCCTCTCTCTCTTTCTCTCTCTCTCTCTCACACACACACACACACACATATCCCCCTCACACACACACCTCTAGCCTGTACCACAGTTCTTGTATGCATAAATAAATGAATCCTTTAAAAAAAATAAAAAGGTGCATACAGAAATGTAATTCTGTATAAAAGCTGCATTTCAAATCATCAGAAAGCACCTATGATCAGTACCACTGTAATAAATGTTCCCCCAAATCACCCTATCATGCAAAATCTCACTATAACGATCTCAGAGCTTATGAAGACAATGGATTAGAAGTCACTCTCAAAAATTTGATAGGTAGGACCCTCCCTGGTGGTGTAGCGAGTTAAAGCACAGCACTAAGAAACTTAAACCACTTCCGCATGAGTTCAATTCCTGCCTGCCCCGGAGGTGACCACATGGCGTGGCAGACCTCTCCTGACCCGCCTGCTGCTCCCCTCAGCAGTGTACTTCATCGATCTGCCTGTTCTGTTCCCCACTCTGTCTCTGGTGGGTTCTCTCACTCTCCACATCTCTGGACTGTACCCCAGTTCTGTATGAATAAATACATAAATCTTCAAAAAAAATTGATAGGTAATGCACGAAAAAGATAGGCATCTAATTTTTTACAGTATAACCAACTTAATGTATGCTAAGTGATTAATATACAAATAGTATCATAAAAATGGCATTTGATACTGAAAAAGGCCTGGAATTTGCTGGTAGACATGCTTACAAAAGTCTACAGTTTATGACTCACTATGAGGTCACAGGAAAAGGATTATCACAATGTTTCTCAGCCCTTTGGATAAGATCAAGTGTGGAAGATTATCACAGTTTGTGATATTTCAGTCTTAAATATTTAGGCTTGTTTTTCTGCCTTTGAGATGTAAGTCCTTCAAGGCATACACTTTTGATAATAACTTTCATCAAAACTGCATGTGATACAATACATAGCCTATTCACTAAGCATCTGTTTTACTCCTGGAAATCCTTTTGTGGCTTTCTTTTTGAACTCATGTCTTCCCCAGACTGCTGAAAACTACAGTGGAGTAAATAAGCACTTCTAATTAAATGTCAATTCTGCAAGATTTAGTGATGACTACTGTGGACCTTTGTATATCTTGATAGATTATACGTTCCTTTTGATAGGTTATTCCCAATGTCGTTTATCTTCAATTCTCTAACCCTCAGTTTTTTTCGTTTCTTCTCTTTCCTTACATCTTGTTCTTAGTGATTCGCAGCACCAGTCCCAGCTATGGTTATCTTTTCTTGTGTGTATATTCTCATTCTGCAATGTGAATTCTTTTATACCTTTTCTTTACAGCCATATACTCTCATTTCTTTGAAAATCTTAACTATTGAGGCTTTATACCTTTCTTTTGATATGTATTGCTTCGCATTTTTGAACCAGTATACTTAGACATATTTGTAGTGCTGATCAAGTTTTACTTTTTTAATATAGAAAATTTTCAAATGTGTGCAGTAATAGAAAAATTCAGCCTGGTTGGAGGCAAAAAAAAAGTGATAAACTGAAATAACGGTAATAATTGAGTTATGTGGTGCATGGCTGTTTTTGTGAATTTCTCACAGGCAAAACTGTGCATAACAAATGCAAAGTTAATGTTATGTTCAGGCTGTTCCCTAATATATCAATTATGTTAGAACAAATAGTGTTTGCAAAGCAAATACTATAGTAGAACTTACTGTACTTTCTGTGAAAGAAAAAAAAAGATAAAATTGAGTCCCCACAGCTAAATGCCAAATGGATCAAACATCTACATATAAAAAATGAAATTATACAAGTACTAGGAGATGACAAGCCAAGAATATAAGAATTTCTATATATCCTGGAAGGGGAGAATGTTCTGTAACACTAACTCAAGGTGCAGAAACAATTAAAGAAAATATTGACAAGTTCAATTATATCAATCTCTTTTTTAAGATTTATTTATCTATGCCTACAGAACTGGGGTACAGGCCAGAGGCGCAGTGAGAGGCTTCACCAGAGACTGAGCAGGGAGCAGAACAGGCAGGTTGACAAAGTACACTGCTGAGGCTGGGCATCGGGCAAGGCAGGAGAGGTCTGCAGCGCCACGTGGATCACTTCTGGGGCTGGGATCAAACTCCCACTGAGGCTCTGCGGCTTTCCGCAGTGCTGCGCTTTAACCTGCTGCGCCACCAGGGAGGGCCCTATCAATATTTTCTAAGTGTGACTTCCTTCCCCGAAAAAAATGCAAAATCAAGAAAAAAATAACAGAGAAAAACTTGCAGTTTTTCACTGGCAGAGCACTCCTAATTACACATTAGTTAAAAACTCCTGAAAAAAGAGATGAAAAATAAAAACAACCAAATTTAAAAAATGGACAAAAGACATAGCAAAGTGAATGATTGAATCAAGCACAAATGGTCTTAAATTTATAAGAAAACACTGGTTCTGATGCATAACAAGAAAAGAGCAATTCAAGTAACCATCTCAAACTCCACAAATTGAGAAGCAAAGTATGTTAACATCTGCTCTTGATAAGGCTTTTAACAGAATTGCTTATGGGCATGCAAAATGGTTCAACAGAGATGATCTATTTATGTAATACTCATCTCATATTCTCACTGAAGGAAGTGGTTTAGTTGACTATTCTTTCCTTTAATTATCTCAGTGGAGACAATACTGACTTTGGAGTCATAGGAAATTGGGATTAAAAATTGGCTTAGCATTTCAATGTTGAGTCACCTTGTGCAGAATACTCCTTAAGATTCAGTCTTCTCATCTATAAATTGTGAACAATCACAGTGTTTGCTATTATGAAAATGCCTGTCAAAAGCTAAGACCATGGGAGGTACTTCTCGAATGCTAATCTAGCCTGTCTACCATGTCTCTGAATCTGCCCTTCCCTTTCCTGTTGAAGCCACTGTTAATAGATCCTAGACATTCAGGACCTAACAGAAATTAAAGAGTAGTCAATAAAAAATGACCTGCTAAAGTAGTCTTGCCTTCATGATTGCTCACCTTTCTCCCCATCTTAAATATCCAATATATTTTTCCTCCTTTCCACTTCCCTAACGAAGTATCCTACATTGTAATTGGCAAATGAAGCTGAATATATTATCCCTGCTAAGATAATTTGCATTTTAATAAGACACAAAATCTATCCCATTAGTCATTAGAGCAATCTTAATCATCATATATCATCTAATGACTCAGTAGTACATAATGAACTTTATTTGAATCAAATTGAACTTGATAAGTGTGGACTTAGCAACCTGCTCTCCTAGGGAAAACAGAAAGATTGTCTATATCCTTTCTTTCTAATTGTCCACCAGCTAAGTTTATGAAACTGGAAAATTTTCTCATCACTCCAGAAATTATCAGCAAACTAGGGAGACAACTGAACTAAAATATATCTTCCAGATATGCCAGCAATACCAGCGAAAGATATCAATTAATGTAATTGCACAGCCTTATTAATCTTAATGTTAAACTATCTTTCAGCATAGAAAACCAAAATATCAAAAAACATAATCAGCAAAGAACGTACTTGTTTGTAATTTATTGTACATTAATTTGCTAATGCCTTGTGATATTTATCTCTATTGTGTATATTTTTGTTTGGCCTATTTCTTACTAGTATTTAATATTAAGGTTGTCTTTGAAAAGTAATTGTGATCCTTTTTTATCTTTTCTTATGGTCCAAAGTATTAAGTCATAGTGGTGATATCTATTTTTGAACGTTAGATTGAATCCAGGTACAAAGCTAAATGAACCTGGTGATTTTTTTCATGGTTTTCTCTACAACCCTTTCCCATTTCTACACTATAATCAGTGTCTACCATCTTTCAAATCATTTCAGGTAATTTAATTTTTTTCTAAATATGTATGATTACAATTTATTTAATCAGGGGGGTTACCTAACTTTTCAGTCTTTTTTATAAATTCATTTTCCATTTTTTGTTGTCGTAATAATTGGGCACAATTGCAGACTTGATTAAAAACTCCTATTAACCATTGCTTCAAATTTCAAAATGTAAAAGCTAGTGATGCATATTGTGAATTCCATGTATTTACCACCTAACTCCACCAACTACCATTTGGGTTATTTTACTGATTTCACATAACCCAAATCTTCTACCCTGTATTATCTGGAAGCAAATCACAAATAACATACCACCACAAATATTTTTATTCCTTATCTACAAATAAAGAATTCTTTTTTTCTTTTTTTAGATTGCCCTAATGATTTATTTAATCATACAGAACTGGGGTGCAGGATAGAAGTGCAGGGGCGGTGAGAGGATTCACCAGAGACAGAGTGGGAAGCAGAACAGACAGATCCACGAAAGTCCGCCACCGCCTGAGCAGCGGGCGGATCAGGATCACAGGCTCTATCGCGCCCTGTGGATCACCTCCAGGTGGGGTGAGGATGAAACTCATGCAGAAGTGGCTTTAGCTTCTTAGTGCTGTGCTTTAACCTGCTGCACCACCAGGGAGGGCCAAGAATGTAACTACAACATTATTGTCATAATTAAAAGAAAAAGAATTTCTTAATTTCAGGTATGAAGAGTTCAAATTTTCATCTTATAAATTTTAAATAGGTGGCTTGCATTTTCCTAATAAGAACCACAGATTAAAACTGGTAATAGATCTTTTAAATTTCTTTAAACCAATAGGTTGTCCCCTGGTTCCATTTGTTCCCCTTCACAGTTTACCTATTTATCTTTTTGAGGAAATGCAAGGGTGACTACAGTCTGGATTTTCCTGGTTGCATTTTGATGGCATAGTTTATCATCTTTCAAGTCCATTGTATTTCCTCCTAAACTAGTAATTGGCTCTATTGCTCAGATTTACTTTTAATACTTAGGGCAAGAATACTTATAGCTGGTGTTGTATCAGGAAATTTACAATGTCTGATTGCCTTTCCTTTTTGCAACATCGTGATCAATAACTAATTCATTGTTGATCTTTTAAGAAATCTGTTTTCAAATTTTATTTCTTTGTATTTATTTTCCATCAACTTCAGAGATTTTTATTAACTTTCTTCTCTAGTGTTCATTTATAGTCACATATGCATTATATACACAGATATCAAATAAAATTAACTAATGTAAAACAGCCAAAAACAAAAACTATAAGTAGGGGTGAAAAGAAACTATTATTTAACAAAAACCAATAATAGTCATATACATTAAATTATAATAAACTAGTTATCATTAAATTCAGCAAAAAGGCTAGGAATATCTACTATAAACTTTACCATTCAAATACTGACTAAAAGTCATATTGGATATAAATATTGAAGTCAGCGAGACAGTTTTACTTCTATGGATGCTGTATCTGATCACTCTAAGTATTAGATTCATAAATAGCCCTGAGATTCATAAATACCCTGCTCAATTAAAAGGGTAGACAGGGCCTTAAAGACTCACAGAACACTGTCTCACCTGACAGGGATAAGGGTCCTGTCACTTGGAAAGGTCAGTTGTGTCTGTGTTTGGACAGGTGTTTGTAAGAACCCAGAAAGATGAGACATTGATATTTGTGGAGCCATTTTTAAAATGGAGTCAGAAGCTATTAAGAGAAAGTACATTACCTGTCTCATTTGAATTTGACCAAAGACCTTAAAACTGGCCTAAGAAAGCATCAAGCAAATAGTTGCTTGAGCAGTCATCCAGATCATGAGGACTGACAACTATGCACTTTTTGCCAGAGGATAGAATCAGTAACGCATTGTGTATAGCCAAGAATAGTTTAAGCTTGCTCATGTAAATCAATTCTTCTTTCACGGCTTACTTCATCATCTTCTTTTCCTCCCATTAAAATCCCCAGTTTTTTTTTTCTAACCTGGAGACACATTTTAGATTTCTACGTGAATTTATTTGATACCATATAAATGTGCTTTGCCTTTTAATGGCATTCAAGTTTTTAGGTTAAAATTCAGGAAAAGGAGTAATTGAATGAACTATGGAGCCCAAAGCACAGGTAGAAAAAAACAGAAGACTTGATTTTACATAGAGAAAAAAATAGGCACGTTAGTATGCATGTATGTTTACAAGAAAGTATAAATGATTATGTGATTGTGGGGTTATTAATGACTTTTTTTTACATCTTTTACATTTCCATCTTTTTTAAAAAGATTTATTTAATTCATACAGAACTGGGGTACAGACCAGAGATGCAGGGGTAGTGAGAGGCTTCACAGACAGAATGACAGATGGATGAAGTACACTGCTGAGGGGAGCAGCGGGCAGGTCAGGAGAGATCTGCTGTGCCATGTGGATCACCCCCAGGCAGGGGATTGAACTCACACTGCAGCTGTGGCAAGTTTGAAGTGCTGCATCCTAAACCATTGCCCCACCAGGGAGAGCCCTACATTTCCATCTTTTAAACTAAAATATTTTTAATCTTAAAGCAATCACTATTATGACCAAATAAAAATTAGATATAGCATTAAGATTAGAAAGTTAAAAACATGGCCTATCTCTGGTGGCGCAGCAGGTTGGAGTTCTGCACTGTGAAGCTAAGCTAAGCAAAGCAGTGCCGGCTTCAGTGCAAGTTCGATTCCTGCCCTGGAGTTGATCTACATGGCACAGCAGACCTCTCCTGCTCACCCACTGCTGCTTCTCACTCTGTTTCTGGTGAATTCTCTCACTGCCCCTGCACCTCTGGCTGTATCCCAGTTCTGTATGCATAAATAAATAAATCTTTAACAAAAAAAAGCATAATAGCTATAACTGATGGTCTGTCTTTGAAAGGCATCTTTGAGAATTCCTATTCCTCACATTATTTAAACCAAGTATATCCTCTGAAACACATGAAGCATGAATAATATATAATACAATACAATTTCTATTCCTATAGATCAGTATATAAAGTCATGGTTTACATTTAAATCATAAAACTATATTACAAAAAAAAATCCATTTTAAAGTATTTCTCATGACAAAGTATTGGCTTAGATTTTAGACATTGATTTTTCCCTCTCCATCTTTTTTTCTGTCTTGCATTTTGGTTGACCACTATAACTGTTCCAAAAATTATAAATAGATTTGTCATTCAAGAATTGAAAAAGGTCAAATTATCCCAAATCTCAATCCCTCTGGTCTACCAAGGTGCCTAAAATTCCTGCCAGGAGAATCAGTCCTATCCCTTAACATATTGTGGCCCTCCAAAGCCACTATTACAAGAAGAGTATGCCTGGGAGAGGTAGAACTCATGAGAGCAGCAACACATAGAAGCAAAATTTAAAAAAAAAAAAAAGGCCTTGGAGGGTTGGCATATTAGGGTAAGAATGTTAGCTCACTTGCCACTTAGGTCTATGACTTTAAGTCATCAAACATATCTGAATCTCAGATTCTTTACCTAAAAATATGACTCTGATCCACATAATGTTTTGAAGTTATTCATGATAATTGAGGGTAGTAAGTTACCTGGATCTTAGAGCCTTGGCTTCCTTCCAGAAGGGCACACCTTCTCTACACCATTCCCTCCCCCAGGAGAGGAGGCACCACTGTGGTTTACAAAGAGGCAATTCTCCACCAGCCTCTACTGACCAGACAGCAAGACACAACATGCTTCAATGAAGGACAGAAGACTGTTGTCTTCTGGGGCCTGTCTGCCCTCTTACACAGTGAGCACCTGTGTTTTTCACCTTCATGTGACAAGCAGACTATCTCTCACTTCTCACCTATAAGCAGGTCTATAAATCACAGATGGATGAATTCCGAAGTCTGGGCTTTTATAGGAATTAGGATACATGTCATACCCTGCAATCCAGCTTTAAGAGTAATATGGCTAAAAGCATGAGCGCTTTAACCCAGGTCTCTGTTGCTATATTCTATTGCCCAGAACCCTGGAGGGGAAAAAAGATGAGTAATAATATTAAGGCAACAAACTCTATTGTGTAACTCAAACAATAATAAATGTAAAGAAATCTTTTTTCAATGTGCCTGGAGCTATGTGCCTGAATCATGTAGGCACTCAACAAGTGTTAATTCCTCTTCCTCTCCTTGAGGAATTTAAGTTGAAATTATGTGCAGTTTCCTGTTCAACTCCTCTTATGCATCAGAAGAGCAACATAATTGCATTTCTCCTGATAGTAGTGCTATTAAATGTTTAGTTCAATGGCATTATACAGTTGCCAGATGCAGGTTTCAAGCACCCATTGCTATTCCTAAAATAAAGCCCCTGTGGGTAACCTCAGGCAACAGTTTAGTTAGAGAACTGATGAGGTTCTTAGGAGGAAGTTGTTCTTTGACTCCTACTAAAGCCATCTTCTGGTAAAGTATATTAAACCCTAATTATACAATAAAGGCTAAAATTCAACTCTCAAGAATATGTATTTTGTAAGAAATCTAAAACAGATATTTATATCACATTATTCATATTGTGGACATTCTAAGGAAAGTCTTAAAAACTGGAAATAACTATAGTAGGACTGGCTAAGTAAATTATGCTCATGAAAGAGACTATATTATCATTATTTTATAAAGAATATGTTACAATATTAACACTTCTTATTTTCAGTAGAAAAAGGCCAGAATTAGAAGTAGTTATTCAGTATTTTTACAAATTTATGAGAATTGATGTACAGAAAACTATTAATAATAATTACATTGGGTGTTGGATACATTTTCTACTCCTTTGTATACCTATTTTTAACATTAAAAAGTCTAAAGTCAGTTGCTTCTAATGAGTGTATAAAGTACACCGTGATCAAGGCAAAGGGCTGAAACTGCCTGGCTATCACACATTTCTCTTTTAAGTCTTTCTTAATGTTCACTACAAACTGATATCATCTCTAAATATACATGTGTGGAGAATATGAGAACACTGTGCATTTGGTCATGAGCCCTTTAGTTCCCAAGGAATGTCTGCAGACTGTTGGCAGTACTTGTCAAGGCACAGGAGAATCAGACAGTAAAATATGTCTGTTACTCCTAAGTATTAAAGACTGTCCAGGCATAGCATTTTATCACTGTTGGCATCTTGGCCCCTAGTCACCTCAAATCTGTGATTATTCTCTTTTAATAATTAATCTAGGAGAAAAGAATAGTGGTGCTATTCAGATCTCAGCCTTTACCCTTACCCAAGCTTTTCTCAAAGGAAACCAGGCTAGAAACTATACTCATAAAGATAACTAATGTTTCTATATACAATTATGTACTAACTAGGCGATTATCCACTATTAGGAAGAAGTTCTTTCTATTTACTTTCTCAACAAAGAAGTGTGTATCACCTGCTGATTGTTTCAGGTTCACAAAGTGCTCTGTTTCATTGTGGAAGAAAAAAAAAGCTAGTAAAGTATAAAGTATCTGACATAACATAGACCATTCATATATAACTCTGGTTCTGGTTCTTACTGCCTTGGTTACATGAACATAGAAGTTAGAGTACTACCAGTATGCCAGTCATAAAATCTGTTCTTTAAAGTTCACTATTCGTACTCTTCACATCTCTTCAAGCAGGTTAGCCTCCCATGTCACCAAGTTGCTGCAGTTGTCAGGACTCAGCAAAATCTAAGGAAATTGATCTGGTGATGAAATTGTATCTGCAGGAAGCAGGGGAAGGAAGGGTAGAGTTTGGGGAAGGCATAAGCTATTTGAACTAAAAATAGGATTTGAGCTCATTAAAGTTAGTTAAGATGTTAAGTAAAACCCTCCAGATAAAATGGTAAAAGTAAGATGTTTTCTTGCAAGTGGTTTTCTTGAGTGGGTCTCAAACTATTATTGCAGGCCTCTGTTAACACTAGAAATATTAAGGACTTCAAAAAGCTTTTGTTTATGTGCAATGTGTCTGTTGACATTTGAAAATTGAGAAATTTTAAATATTTATTTACTTTTAAAAACAAGAAATTCTGGCCTTCCGCAGTGATGCAAGGGGTTGAGAGGCAGCACTGCAACCTAGCCTCATTCACTTCCATAAGAGTTGGAAACTGCAGGGGAGGTGACCTACATGGCACAGCAGGCCTCTCCTGGCCTGCCTACTGCAGCCCTCAGCAGTGTACTTCATCAGTTGGACTGTTCTGCTCCCCACTCTCTCTGATGAATCCTCTCATCGCCCCTGCACCTCTGACTTTACCCCATTTCTGTATGCATAAATAAATTTTTCTTAATAATTGCTAATTGGGACCCTCCCTGGTGGCACAGTGGGGTAAACCACAGCACTAAGAAGCTAAAGCCACTTCAGCATGAATTGGATCCCCGCCCACCCCGGAGGTGACCCACCTGGCGTGGCAGATTCTCTTGACCCCCTGCTGCTCCCCTCAGCAGTGTACTTCAGTCAGTCTGTTCTGCACCCCACTCTGTCTCTGGTGAATCCTCTCGCAGCCCCTGAACCTCTGGCTTATGCCCCAGTTCTGTATGCATAAATAAATAAATCTTTTTTAAAAAATTGCTTATTGTTGGGACCCTCCCTGGTGATGCAGCAGGTTGGAGCACAGCACTGAGAGGCTGGTGGTGGCCTCTTCAATGCAAGTTCGATCCCCGCCCAAGGTGATCCATATGGCACAGCAGGCCTCTCCTGACTCACTTGCTGCTCCCCTCAGCAGTGTACTTCATTGATCTGCCTGTTCTGCTCCCCACTCTGTCTCTGGTAAATCCTCTCACAGCCCCTGCACCTCTGGCCTGTAGCCCTGTTCTAAAGGAAGAAGCATTTAAAAAGTTTTTGTTTTCAAGGAATAGATTTGGTCTTTGGATTATAAGTTAACCTTAATAAGGACTAAATCTTCAGGTTATGTCAAAAATTGTCAGAATTAAATAGGTTTGGTTTACCTGCAGAAAATTTAATTATAAAGGGTGGTGTCACTGCATTCAATTGTCCATTGTATTGAAGGGACTATATGAGGTTTGTGACTATTTCTTTTCCTTCCTCAATTATGACAGCAAATTGTTAAATCTACTACTAAGTTCTTGCCGAAAAGACTAGTAGAAATTAAAACCTGTCAGTATAGTAGTTCCTAACAGAAAATAAGAGACTGGCTGTTGGGTATGATAAATGCAAAAGTGCCATCACCAGGTCAGACACTTACAACTAGACGGATAGAAACAGTGGTTCAGTGTTTAGAAACCTCAAACAACCGTTCAGTGTCTTTTCCCTTCACTGAAATGTTCTTCCTTCATTAGGGATAAAAAAGGAATGTTCTATTTATTTGAGACAACAATGACAAAGGTTTACTGCATATTACTACGCAATTAAAATGTCAACATTTTTATTTAATCTTAATTATAAATATAGTAATTTAGGGAAAAGACACATTCAATCCTGGCTGATGTTTTAAAATGTTGAGGAAGGAAAAGAAATAGTCACTGGAAACAGCACTTAGTAAATAATCCCTTTAGATATAAAATAAATTTACCTAAGTGGAGGGCACCATATCATTTGGAACTGGTTACAATGAATAATATATTGCAAGGTAGCCAAAGTAAATTTTTCCAATTGAAAGACACAATCAAAGGAACAAGAAGCTTAAAAAAATAATAATGAACCACACCCATGTTCTTTTCTGGCCGCAAAGCGCTAATGGACACATGGCAAATAAAGTAGCCAGAGTGGCAAGAAAAAAAAAAATCCAAAAAACGGATAGTGCTTCTCTCTTATCCACAAAAAAATGTCTGGTTAACTAAACAGATCAATTACATGATAACAAAATAAGAAAGTTTATGAGTCTTCAGAACATTCTGATTTCATACTGATAGTAACAAGAATATGACAGAGTAAGTGGCTTAAATGTGTCTAATGGTTTATAGTAGCAGAAGTAAGGGGGAAAAAATCAAGTTTCTTCTTACAATAGAATGAGTAAACCCAAAGATAAGTTTGGCAGTGAAAATAATATCTGAAGGCCCTCTCTGGTGACACAACTGGTTAGGGCACAGCACTGCAGCTGCTTCAGTGGGAGTTCGATCCCTGGCCAGAGGCTGACCCACATGGTGCAGCAGACCTCTCCTGTTCCGCCCACTGCTCCCCTCAGCAGTGTACTTCATTGATCTGCCTGTTTTGCTCCCCACTCTGTCTCTGGCGAAGCCTCTCACCACCCCTGCACTTCTGGACTGTACCCCAGGTGTGTATGCATAAATAAAATAAAGCTTTTAAAAAAATAAAAGAATAGCTGATCTATTGCAATTATATGTCACACACAGTTTCTAAGCACTTCATTGCACAGTGTTCCATTTACATCCTCACCCTCACAACACTTGCTCATTTGCTCATTTGCTCTGCTACATCTAAAACAATCAAGGATCCAACGAAAGATTACAAGGCAAAATAGAAAATATTTTGAACAGAATAAAAATGAAAAGTCAGGCATCAAAGTTTACAGGATGCCATTAAAACAGATCTTAGAATTTGACAGGGGAGCAGGGATACAGATGATGTCATAGGGTGCTACTCAACTTCCCCCTCGCACAAAAGCACCAAATGTACAGCTACACATGGAATAATTTCCCGAGTGTAGTCTGGAAATTAGCTGAGCTACTTCTGTACATTAGAGACAGAAGAAAGGGTATCATGGAGATGAGAGGGGTAGGAAAGTTGAGACACAATCTCATACCAAGCCTCACCCCATCACAGCTCCATACAACCAGGAGGGAACCTCCAATTCCCAGTTTCTCCAGAGAAATGAGTCTGGATCACAAATGTAGCATTCTAACACTTAATGTTCCCATGCAAGTTACAATCCCCCAGTACACCTGTTTCTTGAGAACTAATGAGGCTTGCATTCATGAAATCCACAGGGCTGTGGTAAAGGTGCAGGGCATTCTTAATAGTTTTTCTTAAGAACATTTGCCACAAATGTACCCCTTGGACGTTTTCACCCACGCTTCTTCTTCTAATATTATTTCATATTCAGAACCTACCCAGAATAGCCCTATATTGGATGTCACAATGCTGAATCCTACTCCACAATTCATGTATTTCTCTTCCCAAAGTTACACAGTTAACTCCTATGGCACCTTCACCCAAAATTAGTATGTTCACTTACCACTGTATATCCCAGGCAGAAATAAAAATACATTTGTTTTGAACCAGATAGTTGTAGCTTTTCGTTTTACGGGGAGAGCACAGATCTACCACTGCTGGTAGAAATGAATAGTACAGCCACTCTGAAAAAACACTTGCTGATTTTTTTTTTTTTTAAGTAAACATTCAGGGCCCTCCTTGATGCTGCAGTGGGTTAAAGTGCCGCACTATGAAGCTGTCCACAGCCACTGCCACATGAGTTCAATTCCTGGCCAGGGAGGTGATCCCCATGTCATGGCAAACATCTCCTGACCTGCCTGTTGCTTCTGTCAGCAGTGTATTTCAGTACATCTGCCTGTTCTGCTCCCCACTCTGTCTCTGGTGAATCCTTTTATATACTGCACCTCTGGCCTGGACCCCAGTTTTTGTATATGTAAATAAATAAATCTTTAAAAAAAAAAAACATATACTTACCACACAACCCAGCAATCATACACCTGGGTATTTATCCCAGAGAAATTAAACTTACATACATATACAATACACATGCAATAGCAACACCAACAGCCACACAAATAGCAACATTATTTGGCTATTTGCAATAACCAAAAATGAGAAACAACCAAACTACTCTGCAATAGAAGAATGACTAAGCAAACTGTGTACCTATATTGCATGGAGTGCTGTTCAGAACTTAAATGGAATTATCCCACAACGACTTGGATGGATCTCAGCAGTATTATGGTGAATGAAAAAAGCAAATCTCCACGGGCTGCATACTGGTCTCTATAACATTCTCAAAAGGGGAAAACAATAAAGTTGGAAACATGATTATCAGTCATCTCAGTATAAAGCTTTACTTAGGGTATCTTGGAGATTTTAATTTTAATTTCTATATTATTTCCATTTTCATTATATTTGTTGTTGTTGTTGTTTTCATTTAAGGCCATCATGGTCTCCAATTTTTGATGGTGGGAATGTTTCCATAGGTCTATTTCTTAATAAATTTTGCAACATTCCTCCTATTATCCCATATATTAAATTTATAAATCCATTCCTTCAACAAATACCATCTCTATTCTTTAGCAGATTTCTAGGTAATGATGATAGAATAAGGAAAAACAGACAATAATCCCTGATTCCACATAACTGACATTTTAGTGATATAATTTTTTTTATAAAAATAGTTAAAATTTTTTCTTCCTGCCTCCCCAAGATAAGATCTGCTCTGCACCCCTGACGTGTATATAGCCCATCCTGTGTTATACGATGAGATCCTCATCTACTGGTTCTGCTTTGCATTTAGTTTCTTAGTGTACTCTTCTTTCATTGTGGTGGTCTTCCTAGTCTGGTAATTCTCAGTTGTGCTAATGTCTTACAAATCTACTTATAACCCAAAATTAGGTATTGTTTTATGTATTATAGGATCTCCTTGTGTTCATGAAGGAGGAGCATTCCTCTGGGAGGAATATGCCAGTCATTGATATTCTGAGTAAGACACCGTATCATCCTTCCAAGCGTTATTAGGGCCTTTCTTTGGCAACTTAAAAAACTCCTTATCTTCATTTTTCCTGTCTGGCTCCACTGTGTACTATTTGATTGGCTGCGAGAGTGTAACTATAAGAAGCTGTATAGAAAAAGAGTTCACATAGAAAACCTAAGACTGCTATCCTTTCAATGTCCTGTTTTGAAGTTGGGCCATTGTTGCGACAGGAATTTTGTTGCTGTTCTGCAGAAAGAACACAGTGAGATTCACAGCGATTGTGAAGCAGGTTTCTGCTGCTTGAGCAGAAGTTCTTGTGCCATTTATTGAAAACATACAGGCTAGTAAAAGTTGATCATGCAACAATGGTATGGAGGGCGGGATAGGAATGGGAGACAAAGTGTTACAAGGAACAGGGAAGGGGACATCATGACCATATGTCAAGAGACATTTGCGTCAGCAAAGTACGATGTTATCACAGGCAGTTATCCCAATACCACCATGGAGGCAGTGATGTAATCAGGTCCAGGGGCCAGCCTCATGATATGAACTATACTCTGTAGGTAGTCAAGGAATTCTCTGCTGTAATTTGTAGAAATAGGTCACAGTTGCCCACAAGTGACCAGCTAGTAGCCAGCTCATAGAAACCCACAGGTGTTGGCCATTGTCTAAAAACTTAACTAATAACAATCTCCTGAATTAAAACTTTCTTTAATGATAAAAGTGGTTCACTGTGCCTGAAATCTAAAAGTGATGTTAATTGTGTTCAACATCTACTTTCTCTAGAATTAGGTACCAGTTAAGCAGAGGAAACATACATGCTGAGGTCTCAATAAAAACCTGAGTCCTTAGTCTCTAATGAGCTTCTCTGGTGTATAGTACTATCATGTCCTGTCACAATGATTTCTGGGTTGTTGTCCTGGGTGACTCCACTGAGAGAGAACTCTTAGAAGATTACACCTCATTTCCTCCATACTTTTCCTGTGCATCTTTTCCCTTTTCTTATTTCGCTTCATAGTCTTTTCCTATAATAAATCTTACCCATGAGTGGGCCCTCCCTGGTTGCACAACAGATTAGGACGCAGCACTGTAAGGGAGCTACAGATGCTTCAGTATGAGTTTGATCCCCGCCCCAAAGTTGATCCACATGGTTCCACAGACCTCTCCTGACCTGCCTGCTGCTCCCCTCAGCAGTGTATGCATTATCAGTCAGCCTGTTCTGCTCCCCACTCTGTCTCTGGTGAGTCCTCTCACTGCCCCTGCACCTCTGGCTTGTACCCCAGTCCTATATGCTTAAATAAATGCATCTTAAAAAATAAAAATACCCATTAGTACAATTATGCTCTTAGTCTGATTCTAGTGAATCATCACCCTTTAAGGTGGACCTGATATAGGTCCTGCATAGGACCTTAAATGCACTATCTTAAATGCAGTGTCTCAATCAACCATCATCTTCAAGTTCTCTGTTCAACATCAGTTTGGTTTTTTTTTTTTTTTAAAGATTTATTTATACATGCATACAGAACTGGAACTGGAGTACAAGCCAGAGGTACAGGGGTGGTGAGAGAATTCACTAGAGACAGAGTGAGGGAACAGAATAGGTAGACTAACAAAGTACACTGCTGAGGGGAGCAGTGGACAAGACAGGAAAGGTCTGCAGTGCCATGTGGCTCACCTCCCTGGCCAGGATTTGAAGTCATGTTGCAGTAGCTGTAGTAGCTTCATAGTGCTGTGCTTTAACCCATTGTGCCATCAGGCAGGGCCCTTAATGTCAGTCTTTTCAATGATGAAAAAACATCCAAGCCACTGTCACATTCTGCAGCATATTTTCCCTTTGTGCTTTATTTGGTGATCTATCAATTCAATACCTTCTACCTTTTACATTTCACACTTCCACATTTTTACCTTTCCTCCCATGTTGAGGGTTCCCTCAAGCTTTCTGGTTTATTGAAGATACCTCTTATTCTGCAACAATGTAGATTTATATTGTATATATAATATATATATGCAAATACATATATATATATATAGTTTTATATCATTCTTCCTTTTGTACAATGTTTACTTTCTCCTCTCAGGTGTAGTCCCTGTAAAATTCCCACCACCAATTCACGTATGCAACTTCACCATAGTCCCTTGTGCGTTTCTCTCCCCTGTTTTGATCCTTCTCCATCCCTTTCCCCTGCAGAATGTATCTAATTTATAGATGCAGTTCATTTTCTTTTTAATTTATTATAAACTTTTCCTGATCCCTCCTCTGGTCTCCTTACATTCCTCCTATAAGGGAAACCATCCAATATTTTTCTTTTTCTCTCTGGCTTATTTCACTGAGCATAATTCCTTCCAGCTCTATCCAATGGCAAGAGTTTATCTTTTTTTGATTGCTGAGTAATGTAGATTAATATTTAAAAAAATAAACTTTACTATGTCCACCTCTAAAAGCTTGAAATGTTGGTAGGCAGGCAGGCAAATTTTATCAGTCTATATTCTGATCTTATTATCTCCCATTATTTATCAAATGAACTGAAAATAAAAAGTATTTCACTAGGACTTTCAACACTTACTTTTGTTTGCTTTCAGTTCAATTTAACAAGCATTGTATTAGGAGTTGGTGCCAAGAAAAGCCCATGAGTACACAACATATGCATATTTATGTATTAATATACATGTGTACATATAATTCTATGTCTGTTTAACTTTGACTTTAGTTTAATTAGTAGGTCAACAGCTATTAATATTTGAAAAAGATGAAAATTTTGCCATTTTTCAATGAGAATAGTCCCTGGAATATTACATTAAATATATTAGGTGGAGAAAGACAAATGTTGAATGAATTCACACGTGTGGAACATGACCAAAACAACAAAAACAAACTCTTGGAACAAGTTGGTAGTTACCAGAGGGGAAGGAGGTTAGGAGATAGGTATGATGGGTAAAGAAGGTAGAAGGGAACTAAACTTTTGGTGATCATAATGTTGTATAACAAATGTCAAAGAATAAAACTATACACCTGATACTTAGATAATGTTAAAAGCCACTGTACTACTTAATTAAAAAAAAAAAAAAACACTGTAGTGCTAGTATAGTATTAAAATAACTGGAATGTAAGAAAATAAGTATAAAAGAAGGGTCAATTACAACTAGAAGTTGACTTACTGGAGATGGAGATAAAAAAAATTACAGTTATAGAAATCCAAGCAATTCAAATTCAACTGAATTCAATACATATTGAATGCCTATTCCATTAGAAGGTTCTGTGGGTTATTTCTAGATATCAGCCAATTAGGTCTGATCTCATAAAGTACTAGCCATAATAAATAGATTATTATGTTATTGTGAAAATATTACCTTATTTAACCTAAATAAATGCTTCAGAAATATTCATTTATTCATTGTAGTGTCCTCTATGGACTCCAGATTAGTTCTATAGGCTGTTATCCAAATTCTATCACTAACTGTGCAATCTTGGGCAAGTAAGCTTAACTTACTCTTGCTTTAGTTTCCTTCTCTGTAAAACTGGCACAATAATCATGGTTACCTCATAGAAATTCTAGATAATTAGATGTGTTAACATATGCAAAATGAAGTAGTGCCTGGGATATAGAAAGTTTTAGTCGCTGATTATTTTTATCATTCCACGCCTAGAAAACAAGGAACATAGCTTCTATTTCCATTTTAGCCATTTACATTTGAACAAGTGGCTCATCAACCTTTCTGTACCTTATCTCCTCCACTGTGAATTTAAGAAATGAACTTCAGTACCTCAAAGATGTACTTGGGCCCTACCTGGTGGCACAGTGGGTTGAAGCACAGCACTGCAAGTGAGCCAGTCACTTTAGTGCAAGTTCAATCCCTGGCCCTAGAGGTGAGCCATATGGGGTTGCAGACCTCTCCTGACCTGCCCACTGCTCCCCTCAGCAGTATACTTCATCGATCTGCCTGTTCTGCTCCCCACTCTGTCTCTGGTGAATCCTCTCACTGCCTCTACACGTCTGGCCTGTCCCCCAGTTCTGTATGCATAAATAAATCAATCTTTAAATAAAAAATAAAGGTTTGGGCCTTCTGTGGTTGCACAGCAGGTTAAGGAACAGCACTGAGAAACTAAAGCCACTTCAGTATGAGTTTGATGCCCCTCCCCCCAAGAGAGGACCCATATGGCATGGCAGACCTCTCCTGACCTGCCCACTGCTCCCCTCAGCAGTGTACTTTGTTGATCTGCCTGTTTTGCTCTCCACTCTGTTTCTGGTGAATCCTCTCACTGCCCCTGCACCTCTGGCCTATACCCCAGTTCTGTATGCATAAATAAATAAATCTTTTAAAAAATATATTTAAAATGTGCAAAATGGTGTAAAAATAAACTTTGTAATAAAAAAATAAATAAAATAAAATTTAAAAAAAACAATAAAAAATATATTTACTTCCAAATCTATTAAGAGATTATTTTTTATTTAAAAACACCCATTCTGTTTTCTAATTCTACATACATGTCAGCCCTAAAGTAGTCCTATGGAAGTATTGTTTATATCACTGACTCAGCATTTATTATATTTTCTTCATTAGAACATCATGCCCCTCCCTCCAGGCCAGATAATAGTGGCTTGAAGAACAAAGAGCCATTCTTTCCTCTTTGCACATGATAAATATTGATTTTTTTCATTCCACCGTAATGCCTGTTCTGAAAAAGTGCCAAGCACTGTTCCAGATAGGCATTGAGGAAAATTTAATAAAATATGATTCTTGTTCCCAAGTAACTCACCATAGTAGACCAATGAAATGTAATTTCAATAGTGTGTAATAAATATAACAATAAAGGATGGAGTATTCAAGTATGCTTGATGGCTCATGAAGTCATTTTTCAGAAGAAATATCAACTGGGTCTTGAAAGATGAGTAATACTTCCCCCAGATGGAACCAAAAAAATGACACCAGATGAATCCTTGGTTATATTTTATGCATATATGATGAAATTCTTGTATTACAGTCTTGATTTATTATACTGAAGCAAGTAGACACCCCTGATATCAGTTATGTGAGGTATAAATTTCTTCAATTTTCCCTTCCCAACAGTGATCAAATCTACTCCATATATATTATCATATATATACAAATATATATATTATCTCCTCCTTTTTCTTGAATCTATTCATTTCCCTGTTGCACTAACTTCACCTAGCCCCAGCTATTACCTACCTGCACCCCTATTATCTCCCTGTACCATGCAACAGACCCCTGACTAATTCTCTTACATTTACTATTCCCCTCCTCCTAATCATTCTTCAAACTGTAGTTAAAATGACTGGTTAAAAA
Source organism: Condylura cristata (assembly GCF_000260355.1). Taxonomy (NCBI): domain Eukaryota; kingdom Metazoa; phylum Chordata; class Mammalia; order Eulipotyphla; family Talpidae; genus Condylura; species Condylura cristata. Next base: position 37,392,785 of record NW_004567103.1, on the reverse strand, counting down.
TAATTATGCTTTTTCAAGGAGAAGTAGTCATCTTTGGGAGGGCAGCCTGATATAAGTTGGCACTTGAGTAAAGTGAGTGGACCATAGAGGAGCAGGCCTACAAGATATAGGAGCCAAGTCACAGAGAGGGTGGTTACTTACAGAGGAACTGGACATTAGGTAAATATATATCAAAGATAACAGGAGCCAGGAGCATATGTAGCACCTGCACCTTGTTACCTAAATACCAGCTTCTAAAAAGAACTAGGACTTCTCTTAGTAATGGACAATGTCAGGGCTGAGGCAGGAAAAGTAGTGGATGAGTCTGGAACACCTAAAGTGAAGTAAGATAAGCATACTCAAAAAATAAGGAGTTTTGTCAAAAGGACACAAACCAATTTGAAAGAATTGCAAATGGTTAAATCTAAAACAATTTAAACATCTAAATGAATGGTAGCAATTGATTCTAACCCTTTCAATAAAACAACAGCCCACACAATAGAAATTGGTAAATAAAAAGTATAATAAGAAGTAAGAAATTTATAGATTTAAAATACCTCTTCATAAAACATTTCTTAATTATGAAGAAGATGTAAATTTACATTGAAAGGTCTTTTATGAAACAGTGTAAATTAACAACCAATAAGAGGGTTATTTGGAGACACCTGATACCATCCAATGAAAAGAACGTAGTCACTTCTATTATATTCCTGCCAGAGTTTCAAAACTTAAATCTAATCATGAAGAAAAAAAGCCAGAGAGATATCTAAAAAATATGTGACTGATATTCCTCTCAGTTGTCAAAGTCTTGAAAAATCAAAGAAAAACTGATAAAGCATTTCTCACTGAAGGCACCTTCAGAGTTAGAACTAAATAAAAAGTAGGTCAGCAATGGATCCTACAAAGACATTGCCACAATTGGCAAAACCTGAATATCATCTGGGGCTTAATGGTAATTCTGTATTGATGCTAGTTAAATCTACCTAGGAGAATGTCTTCCTTTGCTATAAGAAAAAATATACAGGGGGGACAATGGGAAAATAAGTAAGTAACTCAAATGATTAAGGAAAATGGAGCTATTTGCTATACTTTTTTTTTATAATTTTGAGGTTGTTTCTGAATTTTTTAAGTAAAACAATAAAGATAATAGAATGACATTCACTTCTGAAAGCTCTTCCATGATTTCTTGTTGCTCCTAGGAAAGAGATCAAAAACCTGTATAAACTATGAACTGAAATGAGCTATTGTTATCCTTTGTTTACTTCTCCAGTAATATCTTGTACACTTTCTCTTTCAGGCTCATTTCTTTCAGGTTCACTGCATTGTGGTCTTCTTGTTCCTAACAAACCATGTTCTTTGAAGGACAAAGAAGCACTTATTCCTTCTGCCTAAAACGTTCTTCAATTCCTTTTCCATATACATTAAATTTATTATTTATTTATTTATTGTAAATAAAGGTTACCTTTCCCAAACCTTTGCTCCCCAGAAAGTAGGTCAGTTCTCTAGTATTCATTCTTACATTACTGTAACTTATAATTAGAGATTTGTTTCAACAATTGACTGATGTAACCCCATTACCCTATTTCAGAGCAGATCTTTGTTTCAGCTCAGCATGGGTTCCCCAGGATGTTACCCAGGGAACAATACAAAATTTTGATGAAAAAATCAACTGTTTAACATCAATCCATGTACCCACCCCCTGACTCTGCCCCTCTCTCCTAAATCTGCAGCCTTCCTCTCTTTTTTTGGCCCATAATCAGCTTGTAAACACGTTCAAGTCTTCTAAATCAAAAACATTCCCTCTCTTTAATCTGCATCCTGCATGAGTTGCACTATTGTTTCCATCCTTACCACCCACCAAAATTGTGCTTGGTGATAACTTCCTGTCATATTCAGTTAATAAGTTTTAGCCAATACCTCACTTGAAGTACTGTTAATCTCCTTAATGTTTATTCTACTTATTTCTGATCATCTGCTTTTTACTCTTCTTTTTCAGTCCACTTCTCAAATTAATTTGCTTCATTCAAAAAATATTTACTACCTACCATATATCTGGAACCCCTGATCTTGTTATTCTGCACTCTTTCTCTGGGTGATCTTATTCATCTTATTCAAATGAGTCTGAATACTACAGATTAATTGATAATTCTCTATTTTGTTCTTCCTTTATTTGGAGTAATAAAGGAGCCTAGAAATAAATATATGTAAATCAGAACCCTTATCTTTTACCTAAAAAGAGCCTCATTTAGTGAGTTGTAGTCAGGCACCTAAATCAAGTTAAACTTAAATGTGTCATTTATCATCCATATCTAACCAATCACCATTTCTTGCAAAATTTACTCTTTACATAGCATTCCTTAACTGCCTCCTTTTCTCCAGTCTTGTCTTTTATATACACACTTTCCAATACAATGGGAATGAGCTAAACTACATTTGCAGTTCTTTACTTAAAAGCTTTAAGTAAAAGATAAAGTCTATTATCTTCTTCATAGCATAAAGACCCTCTGTGATCAGGTCCCTGCTTTATTTCCCTCCCACTTTTCTGCTTTTTTCCTTTGCCTCTCAATTTACTTTCAATGTGTGTAAGGGGCTCACACCTTGTAGTGTCATAATTAACATTATCTCTGGAGCCAAGATGTTTAGGTGTGAATCCATTCTATCACATATTTATCTCTGTTTTCTCGGCTGTGAAATGAGTATAATAAATACCTTATAAGATTATTTGGAGGACTGAATTAATGTATGTGTGCTTAGTCAGTTTCTAGTACTCATAAGTAATCATCAAGCTGTTTCTCCCATTTCTCTCCTCCAATACTTTAGTTTGGCTGTGGATCCTAATCATCAAACTTTTTTACAAGCTGACACTGCATTTTACTATCCATGAGCTTTTTACCAGTTACAACTTATCTCACATTAGGTTTGATGTTATACATAGGCATCTTTTTTTAATGGTTACAAATGTAACTATTTCAATTTTTCTAGGCAAGTTGCACCAGATAAAGATGCAGTTCCTGTGCCATATCATTATATGTAAAGGTGAGCGAGGAGTATGGATAACTGCCCATTTTTTACCTTGGATGATAAGAAGTCAGGCAATGTGTGGGAGATTCAAAAATTGGTATACGAATGAAAATATTTTTATTCTTTCCAAGTTTCCTATTTCTTCTTCAATCCTTTAACCTGACGCAGCAATCAAAGTCACGTTAGTCAAGCTTCCCTTTTTTATGAAAATTTCCTAATCGACCTATACACTAACCCCACAAACCTCTATAGCCCTGCCTTCTTTTTAAGAACAGCATCACAGGGAAATTGCAAGCCTCAACCCGCCCTCTGGGTTTTTCCCGTCACCAGGGCAACGGGGGAGGGAAGGGCGGGGCTTCCTAGTCTTTCATCCCGCCCGCAGCGTGCGCTAGCCATATTAGTGCGGGGGCGCTGTCTTGGCAGCCGCCGTTTTGGGTTGGGGTTGAGTTTGGAGCGGGAGCCGGAGCCGGAGCCGGAGCCGGATTCGGATTCCCCGCGGACGGCCACGTCAACCCAAGTTCCACCGCCCTGCCCAAGCCGCCGCGCTCGCCCGTTTCGTGTTGGGGCCTTGCGGGCCCCTCGTCCACGCCTTTCCCACAATGCCCCGCGCCAGGCCCCGCCCCGGTTCCCCGTGGAGACCGGCGTCCGAGGAGCCGAGGCTAGCTGACCGCGCAGTTGTAGCCGCCCGCGCAGCTTGTTCTCCCCCATCCCGAGGTCGGCGGCAGGCGCGGGGAGAGTGCGTGCTTCCCTGCAGCACGCACAGCTTGCACTCATCCGGGCGGAGGCCGCCGCCGGCGACGGAGGATGGGGGAGTAGCTGCAGGCGGCGACCCTGCAACGACGAGGTGGGCACGGGCCCCGAGGTCGGGGGTCGGGAGTCCACTGAAGCTGGCGGCGACCTGGCCCTCCAGGAAGGGAGGGGAGGAAATGCCCGAGCGTCTGAACCTTCCCGCACCCGCAGGCGGTTTATTGTGTTCTCGGCCGCCCCAACCCCCAATATATCTTCAACCCCAGTACCTACTCCACACTTCCTGCTCCCAGCGGGTCCCCGTTTCTTGCAACTATGTCTTTAACGTCAGTAACTCTGACTTTTTGCACTCCTAAACCCGGCCTGAGACTGGAGACACCACGAACACTTGATACTATCTTTCTTCAAGGTCTTTCCATCTTTTTCTCTACATCACATTCTGGAAGGACTGCAGCGAGAAAGCGTTTGCATTGCATTCACCTGCAGTTGCCCCCGGACCTTAACTGGGCACCCACCTGGTCAACCCCATCCACGCTGTCTGACAATTACCACTGGGCAAGAAATGCCGCTTTCGCCCAGAACGCGGTTGAGAATATGTTCTCTCTCTATCTGTCTCTGTCTTTTTTTTTTTTTCCTGGTCATTGTTTTCTAGACTGGTTGTTAATCCCCATCCGTGTATTTTCCAAAGGTTGGGTTTTTTGCTTAATGGCGAGGGAAGGGAAGAGAAATGAGTCAGACCGTTCTCAGGTGAGGAGAAAGTGTTTTAAATAGCACTTAGGGCTAAATGGGGAAAGAGACAAGTTACTAGGAAGATTAGCTTTTTCAAAATATTAGGAGATACTTGAAACTAGTGTACAAATTTAAATGTGATGTTAGAATTGAGATCATTTTTATCCTACACCAGTGAGATGTCTATATAACGTACTCTCTTCTATTTTTTAGTTATACTAAATGCAAACTTTGCAATACAATTACACTGTTAGCTCACAATTATTCTCTGTATGTATTAATTAGGCTCTACTTAGGTGTAATGTAAGCACCTTGTGAGAAAACTGAAGGAAAAATACTACCCATTTTAATTGTCTATTTCAACCCATTTTTGGAAGGATTCTATGAAAAATACAATTCCTTTGGAAGCACTCTATGGTTCTTTCAAGTTCCCTTAAAGGTTATTGTCGGTATAATCTGATAATGAAAAGTGGATATCTTTAAAGCAGTGAAGAAGTAGCCTGAAAGGAAGCAGTATATTTTTTAAAAGGCAATGCTTAGCTGGGTAGAAAAAGGAAGGAAATAGCTTTCTCCATCCTTGTGTTCTGGTACTAATCAGAGCAAATAGTTGAGTTTGTTTTTTAAAGCGTCCTAGCTAGCCACACCACACTATTACCTTTGCCACTTGCTCTCGAGTGATTTCACAAATATAGCTATCTGGGTATGGAAGCTGTGATGGGTACCCCCCCAAAAAAACAGAACTTGGGGTGCTGGTTCACATTTGCTGATCTTGTTTGTTAATAGTATTATTGAAGAGTTGTTGGTTTTTATTTTTTAACTACCTGGTTTCTTTTCTTTAGATTAACATTTTGGGAGACACTTTTGTGACCTTTGATTCAATCTTGGAGTAATGTGGACAGAAGCTGTCAAAGTTGCATATTACATCAGCTGGAACCTGCAACGTGTCTTAATGTTCTCTTAAATTAGAATTTGTATAAGAAAAAGAATGGGAGTCTGGTTAAATAAAAACGACTATACCAGAGGCTTGAAAAGGGCCATTCTCTGTTCTGTAATAGTGTATTTGGCTGTTTTGGTGGGTACAGAGCAAGATTTTTACAGTTTACTTGGAGTATCCAAAACTGCAAGCAGCAGAGAAATAAGACAAGCTTTCAAAAAATTGGCATTGAAACTACACCCTGACAAAAACCCGGTAAGTAAAATTTTATATCTGACAAATACATTTTAATGTTTTGATAGATACTAAAATATTAAATAAATGTTCAAAATACTTAAGAATAGTAACATATCAGAACTCATAATTCATCTTCTGTAAGAAAAACAGAAGCAAAAATGTTCTGGTTTAGAAGTGTGAAAGAATTTCAGTACCAAAAATGCAGTTCTGTATTAATGACTAACCTATCATCGTTTATTAAAGATGTAATAGAGACTAGCCAGATTCAATTAATTCCAACTGTAAATATTTGATTATATAGCCAAAAATGTAATATTTGAAGATTTCACTTTCTTATATTTTTACATATAGTTCAGTCTTCTTGAGATTATTAGGGTGTTTTTATTGCAAAAGGTGAGCTATAGAGTCATTATTTCTCTAAAAATATCTTAGTTGGTAATCTTACCCTGAGACCTACATTCTATTACAGTTAGAGTTTTTATTTTTCAGATTTTATTTAAATTTTCAGAATGATTTTCCATGTGAAAATGACCGACTTAGTATTGTTTATATGAAAACAAACTTCTAAAACCTCTCTGAAAACCTCTCTAAAACCTCTCTTACAAACATTTCCAATGCAGTGTTGAGTTGATAATCTGATTTTAGTTCTTCTTTAATTACCTGATGGTTTGGATTACATTTTTTTTTAATTATGTGTTAGTTGACTTCACAAATTTTAAAAACCTATATACATTTTTTAGTAATAGTTGCAAAGTTAAAAGCTTACTTTTCTCTTTGCATTTCTTAGGATAATTTATACATTTATTACATCTATGGATTTTTGAGACATTCTCTTTTGTTATACTTTTTTTTGAAGGTTGTAGTCCTTTAAAAATATTTCAACCCATAGTAACTCATTTCATGTTGTATTTATTCCTTATCTCGGTACCCTCCCAGAACTCTCAGGATTAAATTAAATCTGCATAGTTTCTGAAGAGATGTGATTGTGTATCTGAAACAACTGTTATATCTAACATTTTTTAATAGAATAATCCCAATGCACATAGTGATTTTTTAAAAATAAATAGAGCATATGAAGTGCTCAAAGATGAAGATCTGCGGAAAAAGTATGACAAATACGGAGAGAAGGGACTTGCAGATAATCAAGAAGGAGGCCAGTATGAAAGCTGGAATTACTATCGTTATGACTTTGGTAAGCTATGTGATATTCCTTATGAAACAATTGTTTTTTGTGTGAATTTAGAAAATTTTGTTTCACATCTTAGTATGTTTCACCCTGACTTTTTTAATATGTCATGATAGCAGAATTCAAAAGGTGGTATGTAACTGTCTTGCACAATTAGGAAGGTGTTTTGTTGATAACCTTATTAAATACTTTTAAAATAGACTTGCTACTTAATTAGGATTTTTTTTTTTAAGATTTATTTATTTATTCGTACAGAACTGGGGTACAGGCCAGAGATGCGGAGGGTGAGCGGATTCACCAGAGACAGAGTGGGGTGCAGAACAGGCAGTTCTTCTTCGTCACTGCAGCAGTAACGAAGTACACTGCTGAGGGGAGCAGCGGGCGGGTCAGGAGAGGTCTACCACGCCATGTGGATCTCCTCCAGGGCAGGCAGGGATCGAACTCATGCAGAACAGGCCTAAACCTCTTTGTGCTGTGCTTTAACCCACTGCGCCACCAGGGAGGGCCCAGGAAATATTTTTATTAGAAGTTAAATATTGAACTTTTTCAGTATTTTAAAAGGATTGTACTTTTTTAAAAAAAGGCTAAAGTTTTCTTTTAAAAGGTTCAATAATAACTTCAGAAATTCTATCCTTTTTATATGGAACTCTTATTAGTGATAGCTTAAAGTACTGATAAGAAAGAAATGAGGCTAGAGCAGTGGGAGGAAGGAAGTAAAGGGAGGGGAAACTAAACAGGTATCAAGGCAAAAGGGAATGTTCAGATAAGCAATATTTTTCTTGGATATTAAGTAGACTCATAGGCTAAGAACTAAAATTTGCTTTTATGTAAGGTTAAATAAAACTAATTTATACCTGGGATGTTTGTTTCTTAAGACAGTTTATTTTCAAAATAGTAGTTTCAAGTCTGTTCTCCATACCTTGATAGTCTCTATCAGTTGTTGGCAATCTACATTTCACAGACTATATTCAATCTGCCCCAATAAATTTTTATTGAGATGCATTTGTGCTTACCTATTTGCATATTGTCTGTGGAATTTTTTTCTTTTTTGACACTTCAGCAGTAAAATGGAGTAGCTCTGACAAAAACTGTATGTCTCAAAAAGTTGAAAATATACACCAGGCCATTCAGAAGTTGGCTGAATTTAGTTCTGTATCTATCAATGGTAATATTTGGATATTTTAATAGAATGAGACATTTTCTCACATGGCTTTAATTTGCTAAATGAGCTTGTGTCTACCTGTGTAAAATTCAATTATAAAATCTTGAGCAATAGAAAATAGTTGTGTAATACAGTCTACAAAGTCTATAGTCCAGTTAACAGTAAGGTACATTTACCAGTTTCCTGGTTTTAATGTTTTTGCGAAAACTACATAATATGTCACTATTAGGAAAAGTCTAGTGAAGAGTACAGGTGAGTATACTATTATTACAACTTTCTGTAATTAGTCAAAAGATAATAATTACAGTTTTGTGGAAATGAAATTATGTGAGTACTGGGAACCCACACACATATGACAATTCATATGAGGAGCCTAATGTCTTCTGATCATTTATTAAATGTATTGTCTTGGCTTTTTGCTTAGTTTGCAGTATTTTCTTTAACTTTGAGGTTTGGTAATTTTTGATGATAAAGAATAACATTTTATGTGATCATTTAAATTTATGGTGATTTAACTTTGTTTTTTATGTACTTTTAAAATTAGGTATTTATGATGATGATCCTGAAATCATAACATTGGATAGAAGAGAATTTGGTATGTATGCATCTGACTTTTAAAACTAGGCCAAGAATATTCTCTTACATAAAATTCTTGAGGAAAAATAGATTTAGATTTAGAAATGTTTAGATTTTTAGCAAGGTAATATGACTTATACTGTATATTAAACAATGTTTTTAACAGAATGTAGGGCGTTATACTACTATTGAGAATCAATATAAGTATGTCTTTTAAATAAAAGATGTAAAACTAATACATAGCCATGTATCAGTTCAGGAGAGGTTTGGATGCCAGGTAAATTTGCTACACACTTGCAAAAAAATTCTAGTACCAGATCTTTTGAATTTCAGTTTTAGATAAGTATGTTGTTATTTTACAAAAAGATTAAGTTTAATCTGATTTACATGAAAATGGATGTAGAAAATACATATTTATCATTTTCCATTGCATTTTAGGACATGTTAAATATTGATTAGCTTCTCATTCTTTCAAATTTTGTATAGATACAATAGATTTTTTTCTTCCCTTTCTACTTCAAACCCAATATATCTAACCTGAAATCAAATTTATTTTGCTATATTTATCATTTATTTTTAAAGATTTATTTATTTATGCATACAAGAACTGGGGTACAGACCAGAAGTGTCAGGGACGAGAGGACTCACTAAAGACAGAGTGGGGTGCAGAACAGGCAGACTGACAAATACACTGAGTGGAGCAGCAGGTGGGACAGGAGAGGTCTGTGGCACAATGTGGGTCACCTCCATGGCTGTGGATTGAACTCATGCAGCAGTGGCTGTGGATAGCTTCATAGTGCTACGCTTTAACCCTTTGTACCACCAGGGAAGGCCCCTAGTCTCATTTTATTTAGGAAACTAAAGTGCATATTAGCTGACATATATGTGGATGTATATTTCTCATGTTGTTATAAGAAATTTATAACAGTTACTGATTTTGTTCAGTTTCCTTCAAAGCAAAAATTAGATTTTTTATTTTCTACGTCATGTTGGTGAGCTTAGATTACTTTGTTAAAAGTCCTACAGATAAAGATTTGGACGAGTAAAATGAATAGGAAAAATACCTTCCTTTCAAAGGAAGTGGAAGAAAGTTTGAATCATTTGGGTTACTAGCAGACAGTATACCCATTTCATAACCTGACAGAATACTAACTTTATTGCATTTAGCTATATGAAATGGTAGCTCTTCTTGTTTGGTTAATTACTACTAGTGTTTTGTGCACCATTGAGGCAGACTAGTTTGGAATTAAGAGTTAGAATTGGAGGAATAAAACAAAACCTACAAGCTCACTAATACAGAAGTCACCCAGAATCAGAGATTTTCCCTAATGGGTATATTGTACATAGATTTCAAACTTTTTCAGCTATGTCACCATGGGAAAAAAGGTTAACAACTACTGGTAGTTCATTAAGAAACCTAACTAGTAGTTTCAAATAAATTACAGCTACAAAGTCTCTGATAAAATTTTTCAGATATAATTAAGTAATACTGATGAGCTCAATTGCCATCATTCCTGGATCTTTAATACTATTCTCTGTATTACTAGGCTAAGACAGACTAATGGTGAAATTTTAATTGAAGCTAAGGGAAGATAGCAAGCACAGACAGAACTAACATTTTGTACTTACTGAAATGCCACATTAGCGTACTTGGTTGTGGGTTTTTGTTAACCAATTATTTCTGTTGGTTTGGGTTAATTACTCTTGTTTTTAGTATAACTAATTATATAAGTAATTACAGAGTAATTTTAAAGTCGTATATGTTCACTGTCCAGGGATGAATTCTGCTTTCTTCGACTAGGGTCACTAACAATCTTAGACCAGATTTATCCAAGTAGAGATGAGATGATTCAAGAGCTGGGCTTTAAACTTTGAGAGGACTGGTCACTTTCCAGTTCTTTATTTCACTGGGCCCTTCCTTAGTTCTTCCCTTAACACGTATTCCCTTAAGTTTTATTCTTCTAAACTCAAATCTTTTGAAAGCTCTGCTCAGTTCTTGCTTATCAACTTCCTTCCTTCTCTGAAATTGACAAGATTTCCATCTTCTCCCTTACCTCGACCACTTAATTCTTCTCTGCATTGGTAACACTGATTTTCAACAGAATTCTTACATATTTTATGCAGTTTTACATCTGTAATAGGAGTTAGTCCAAAGTACTCAGTTCTCTCTTAGCAGTGCTTATAATAATCAACTATAGTCTAGAAAACAAAATGTGAATAACTTCACTTTTTAAGCTTTAAAAGATTTTTTCATTCTTCCCATTCAGCATGTTGCATATCTTTTTAAATGTCACAGAAAACAATAATCATTATAAAGAAGTTATAGATTATATCTCAGAACTGATATAATCTTGTGGTTGTTAATAGTACCCACACAATACCAGCATCCTTTGGAAGACAAGCTTCACAAGTTAAAGACTAATACAAAGTACCTCTCCCCCAGGCCTTCCTGGTGGTGTAGGGGTTAAAGACACAGTGCTGTCAAACTATCTGCAGTCACTGCAATAGAGTTCAATTCCTGGCCAGGGAGATGACCCACATGGCACAGCAGACCTCTCCTGGCCCGCCCACTGCTCCCCTCGGCAGATATTTTATTTTAGCAGATCTGCCTGTTCTGCTCCCCACTCTGTCTCAGATGAATCCTCTCATCCCCTCACCTCTGGCCTTGTATGTAAGAACCTCACCCCCATTCTTGTATACATAAATATTATTTATACATACAGAACTGAAACTCCCGCAGCCACTGCAGCACGAGTTTAATTCCCAGCCAGGGAAGTAACCACGTTGCGTGGCAGACCTCTCCTCGCCTGCCCACTGCTCCCCTCAGCAGTGAATTTCAGCATAAATAAATAAATCTGTAAAAATAAAAGTACTTCTCCCCCTTTTTGGTATTTTTCTATGTTAACTGAAGAAGTTAGCTATATTTATATAGATATAAACAGACATTAGTGGTAGTTGTATATTTTAAAAGCTGAAAATTGCATCTTGAAATATATTCTTTAGAAGCATTCTAAAGAATGCTGAATGTTTGCAGAAACATGCTCTAAGTATTAGCATAATTATGTGGTTATTTACATAATAAAAGAAAAAGCATAATAGGCAAGGCTTTACTGTTCATAAGACTTAAATTATGATATACAACTGTACATCATATGCAAAGACATTCCATTTACCTTTGATAGCACAGTATTAAAAATATCTTTAACCTTAACAACAGTGGAGCTGGACACATATGTTGAAGTGTTCTATGAAAACAGTGAAAAGGTAGGAGACATTTTCACTCTAAAGATTTTGTGTAAAATATGCAGATTTGTTTAAATCATTTTTAAATATATAAATGCTATGTTTTCAGTCTGTTTAAAATTTTTAATTGGGTTATAATACTATATATACATATATATACATACATATATGTATGTATGTATGTTTTAGGGGATTTAGATTCACACCTCTTAAGATATATGTTACAAGATCACACCCACCAGCAAGGCAACCACAGTCCACTTTCAACCTCCATTAGGCCTGTTCCCCATCACATACTCTTCCTCTGATAACCTTAATTCTGGGTTTTGTTTTGGTGAATTGGGTCTCTTGTTTTCTGTCTCTGTATCCACATATGAGTGAAATCATCCAATATTTGCCTTTTTCCTTCTGAAGTATTTTGTTTGACATAATCCTATCCAGTTCCAAACTATGTTGCCCAAACAGGGAAAACTGATAGCACAAGGAGGGTGTATGTGTGTAAAAATCTGTGTCTTGTGATTGAAATATAAGTGAGCATTAAGACTTGTACATGTTTCCAGTTAACCCAAACCAGTTATGCATATTTAGACTAGTAAGTGTTTTAATGTTTTGCTATAATTTATGAAGTTCGTATTTAAAGACTACTAATCATTTTCCTTGATAAAGAGTTATATGAATATTTAAACAAGTACATTGTTTTCACTTTTTGCCTTGGATATTAGCATACATCCATATAGTGCTCGAACTTTTAAATGACTTTTGTTTACTTGCAAGTTCACCTTAAAGGTATTAATGTATAATGTATTGTTGGCTAGACATTATGTGGTGTTTAGATCTATTGTTTTAGCAGATATGTATTCACTGAATTGTTAAAAACCTGGATCTAATACTTTCCAAAAGCACAGCTTTCTAAGATAAATGTCCTAAGAGCGAAGATTTAGTTTAATCCCCACAGTCCTTACTACATCATGCAGTCTCCTATTTCATTCTTTCAGAATGTGAAGTAGCTGTCAGAATTTACATTATTTAACCTATCCTGCAGATGGCAGTAGAGCTTAAATTTCAGTCTCTCACTGTTTTGTTTTTCTCATCCACACAAACACAGATTTAGTTGTTGCTTTTTGTACCGCCTCTTTACAACTTCCAGAAGAATTTCTTGTTCATTCAAGGCTGCTCCTTATTTAGGTGTAGGATTCGAGAGTCTGTCTTTGAAAAGGTTATTGTTAAGTTGACAGTTCTTTTGGTTTGTTTTTTCTATTAGACATATTTTCTTCCTGTATAGAAAATGACAAAGCAGTATGGGAGATATAGCTTACATTCTGATTTCAAAAATTAACTAAAATATACACGAATCTTTAGTAAATAATACTTTCAATTTTATATTTTTTAGATGCTGCTGTTAATTCTGGAGAACTGTGGTTTGTGAACTTTTATTCCCCAGGGTGTTCACACTGCCATGATTTAGCTCCTACAGTATGTATTTTTCACATCCTAATTATTAAGGCATTATTATTCCTAATTTATGTGTAATTTGAATTTTCTTTATTATGCGAGGATTTTTCCTTATAATTATAGATCTAAAATAATTATCAAGTACATTCACATATATTTATATAGATATATATGTGGCTTTACTTATTTTAGAATTTGTAGCTTGAAGAATGCTTTAAGGGAAGGAAATTTAAAGAGAAATACTTAACACATTTTATTTTTTTCTCGTAGTGGAGAGACTTTGCTAAAGAAGTAGATGGATTACTTCGAATTGGAGCTGTTAACTGTGGCGATGATAGAATGCTTTGCCGAATGAAAGGAGTCAACAGTTATCCCAGCCTGTTCATTTTTAGATCTGGAATGGTAAGAAGTTGTTAGCATTTTTTTATAACTTGTAAAACTTTATAATTTGGGAAAACACAGTATAGGACTTTTTACTATTCCCCGTCTTAGGTGAAATCTAAAAGGGTCTAGTCTTAAAAGTTTTGGACTGTATTATCAGTATTTTCGCTGACATTGCTGTGCTGCATTTCAATATTAAATATTTTGCCAATTTTAGCTTCCAAGATAAATAACAACTAACATTCTTTGTGTATTTTTTGGCTTACAAAACATTTTATGGGTAGTGACCTGCTGAATAAAAAGGAATATCCTTTTTATTCCAGTTTTTAGTAATAAAACTAAAAGCTTACAAGTGTTAAAATGTCTTCCACAAAATCTTATAATTCTCAGCTTATCATTTGGAAATAGTGCTATCACAAGATCTTAGTAAAATTTTTTAACTAAAATATGCACAAATAACAGAGTTAGATGTAATTGGTGTTATGTTTGAGTTTTTACAGTAAAAGATGTTTCTTTTTTATTAAAAAAAAAAACAGGCTGCAATAAAATACCATGGTGACAGAAAAAAAGAAAGTTTAGTGAGTTTCGCCATGCAACATGTTAAAAGTACAGTGACAGAATTATGGACAGGTAATGTTATTTTCTTAATTTACCTCATTTCTATTCTCTGAAATTGTTAGTGGTATTAATATCTTGGTCATAATTTGGAAATTTTAAAGTATTTCTTGTGTACTTTTTACAAGAGAATTATGTCCCTGGTTCGAATTTTTTCTAAATAGTGGGCATTTAACAAATAAATTATATTTGTAAAACATTTAAGATTTGGGAAATGGACATGAGATTGAAACAAATGAGAGGCAACTTTAAAAGTGCAACTAATATTTAGTAACCAAGATTTTGCTGTTAAAAATCAGTCAGTAGAAAAAAAAAAAAAATCAGTCAGTAGGCCCTCTCTGGTGGCACAGCAGGTTGGAGTGTAGCACTGAGAGGCTGGGGCCACTTCTGCATGAGCTCGATTCCCGCCTGCCCCAGAGGTGACCACATGGCGTGGCAGACCTCTCCCCTCAGCAGTGTACTTCATAGATCTGCCTTTTCTGCTCCCCACTCTGTCTCTGGTGAAGCCTCTCGCCACCCCTGAGCCTCTGGCCTGTACCTCAGTTCTGTATGCACAAATAGATGGATCCTTTGAAAAAAAAAAAAAAAGTCAGTAAATTCACACCTATTCACTTAAAGTCTTCTAATTTTAGTTTTTAATTTGTCAACAGTTTTAGGCAGGTTGTTTAATTGCACTGTACTAATCATGAAGTAGTCATATTCACATTGAAAAAAATTCTCATATCATTCCTTGAATACCTGTTACGTCTCTGAAACTGTATGAGGCTGCAGTAATAAATGTATAGTACCTGCCTTGAGGAATCTCATTTTATCAAGGAAGATATTAGGAAACTACTAAAAGCCAAGGTATTCACTATTATACATAAGCTTAGTTAGCTAGAACTTAGGTGGGGAGCAGACAGAGCTAAAAAATATTTTTAGAATGCGGTGACACCCAGTCTGTCATAAAAGTGAAGAGGGAGCTTTCAAAGATACCTGTATCAAAGTTACCAAAGATAACTGTAATGGGGTCCACTGGTATGAGGGGAAAATATGGCTAGTTGAGTAGGTAGACAAAGCTTGGCTCAAAAAGGGCCTTGTTTGGTCTCTTTGAGTTTCTTTCTTATAAAGTTATGAATTTAGTTTTATGTGATGTTGAAAATGGAGAGCCAATGAAGGAATTTGACATGCTTGACAGGATTTTTAGGAAATCTGGGTACTATTCATTGAGTTGGAAGGGGATGGAAAAGGAAAAACCATTTAGAAAAACTATTTACATTGTCAAGCAATAGATTATCAAAATTTTGCTTTATTTTTTATTTTAAGGAAATTTTGTTAACTCCATACAAACTGCTTTCGCTGCTGGTATTGGCTGGCTGATCACTTTTTGTTCCAAAGGAGGAGGTAATTTTATTTCTTATTATAATAAAGAACCATGACATTGAAATTCTTGGTGAGAACCTTTTCCCTTTTTTGCCAGCTTTATTGAGATATAAATTGACACAATATTGGTGTATCTATCTTTAAGGTATACAGTGTGTTGATTTGATATGCTTAATATGTTGCCAAATGGTTACCACAATAGCATTAACTAAGGCCGGCATCCTAGCAGGTAATTACCATCTCTTATTTATAGTAAGAACATTTAACATCTACTCTCTTAGCAACTTCAGATATATAATATAGCATTATCAGTGTATTCACCAAATGTACATTAACTACCAGACTTGTTAACCTTATAAATGGAAGTTTATACTTCTTGATGAAGTGATAGTCTTAGGTGTGCTGCCATAAGTGATTACTTAGCACTATAAATGATAATTTATATCCAGGATTAAAATTTTTAATGAATATTTCTGGTTTATTTTTATAAATAAGAGATTTTGAAATTAATTTCCTAAGTTATCATTTATAGTTTTATGGTTGGTTGATGTACAAGTTTCAGCTTACTGAGCTCACAATACCTATGATGGATATACTACAAAAATAGTTACTGGGAGATACAACACTACCCAAATAACATTTTTGGAATTGTGGATTTTTCTTAATGTTTATTACACATATCAAAAAAAAATGTATGTATATTTGCCTCATAAAATTATGCATCTGAACTTTTCCTTCAGTAAATTAAGTTGAAAATTCAGCACCCTCTGTTCCAGAGTACATATTGTAAATCCTATCCAGACATTGAGAGTGATTAAAAATTTGCATCATTATTACAAATTATGCTAATTCATTAATGCATCTTGTTTAATCCAAAATAGATCTTTTCCCCACACTTTTCCCGTCTATACTTCTGTCTTGATGTATTGCCTTACAGCACAGTTCACTCTGAATCTTAGTTTATTATCAAGAGGCTTTGTTTCATTTTGGACTGCTTCATAGATTTCTTTCCAGTACTTATGGGGGGAAAAAAAAAGCTTTAAAATGACATTCTTTTACTTTTACCCCAGGTAGATTGCTGTTACCTTAATAAGCATTCAGTACGCTAGCTCCTTTTCTTCTGAATCTGTTTTGTATTCAGGCATTTATAATGATAAAATTTTCATAAAAATGGAGAAGCAGCTATTCTTAAATTATTTTAAGAATCCTCAACATACTTTTACCAGATGGATTTATTACATTTTACTTCCCCAGATCATAAATTCTCTTAGATAAGGGGGATTTTTGATAAGAAATTTTTGAGAGTAAGTTCTTAAAAGAGATGCTTGACAGAGCATGATTCCTTTTCTCTTTAGCTAAAAATTCTAGGAAGCAAAAGTGAGACATGAAATGAAAAAAACAGATAAGAGGTTGTACGTGTGCATGTAATGAGACTTTCACCTCATTATCAGTATTTACCAGTAAACCTCAAGTATTTGCTTTAAAATCAACATGGTCATTTGGGGAAAATGGCAAAAGAAAATTTAGATTTGTAAAGCTAAAATTA
>NW_004567103.1:37373334-37374345 GCF_000260355.1 Condylura cristata | reverse complement strand
CCACCAGAGGCCCATCTTTGTATATTCTTAAATATATTTTAGTTGAGCAAAGTTGTGGTTTTGCTGAGTAAAACCAAACACCTTCCACTTTTTTTTCCACTTACAATCCAACCTTTTTTTTTCCATCTCAGGATGGTCTTGTTAATGTAGGATGGATGGACTGTGCCACCCAAGACAACCTTTGTACAAGTTTGGATATCACAACCAGTACTACTGCCTATTTTCCTCCTGGAGCTACTTTAAACAACAAAGAGAAAAGTGGTATTCTGGTATGAATTGCTTTAACTCTCTTACGTACAAATGTGCAGACACACATTCAAACAGTATGCATCACTTTGTAAAAAAGGAGCAAGTAAAATCAGTTTATATCATCAGATTGGAGAGCATTCATTTAAAATCAATAAGAATTCTGGAATTCTTTTTAATCTCACTTCAGTTGATTAAAGCTGCTATAAGGATTATTTATAAACCTTTATACCTCTAAACACTGAAGATATAATTTACATTCTTAGTTTAGATAAATTTTCACTGGTTTTCATTTATTTTGTTGGGAATATATGCTTTACCTCCCTTATTTTATGAATAAGGAGAAAAAGATTTAAGCTAGATGTCAAGGAACTAAGGTAAATCCTTGAACACCCAAAAAAAAAAAAAGAAAATGTATAACTATGTGTTGATTTTCCTTTGTTAACTGAGACCTTGACCTCTGCCCTCCACTCCAGACATGTATATACTACTGCCTGTTCAGCAGTTCCCTGGGACATTAATTGGTACCTTGAGCTTACATATTTATAATCATACTGACATTCCCTGGAGTCATTCTCTTTTTCTTCTACACTATATCCAGTTCATTGAGAAAATCTATAACTGTTTTTGAAGTTTTCCATAATGTACCTCCAATTCCATGAGATTATTCATCACTTCATAACATGTACAATAATTTACTTATTTCATTATTTTTCTCCCACATTAAATTTTAAATTTGGATTTTTCATTGATATATCCTAAATA
>NW_004567103.1:37333166-37364294 GCF_000260355.1 Condylura cristata | reverse complement strand
TCTAAGAAGCATTCAAATTTTTAAAAAATGTAAAACCCTATACCAGCTAACTGTTTTGAAGGTGAAAGTCAAAGGTTAGACAATATCCTTTATAAGCAATACTCCAAAAATGAACAGTTTTATAATGAGAGTCTAGTGAATTAAGTACTTACATAATTATATGAATTGCTATAGGAGGGTTTTTAATAAAATCTTCATATGTATATGACTAAAGTGAATGAGACAATGCATAAAAGACTTGTTTTGGTCCTTTAAACAGGTTGGTAATAAAGTCATTTCTTTAAGGTCTTTTAAGAATATTAATTCTGGGGCCTCCCTGGTGGCCTAGGGGTTAGTTCTCAGCACTAAGGCCTGAATTCGATCCTTCTCCAGGGAGCTAACCCACACATGACACAGCAAACCTCTCTTCTTTCCCCTGTTGCTTGTTCCCCTTAGCCATGTACTTCAGTCAGTCTATCTGATTCTTGTCTCTGGTGTATTCTCTCAATACCTGCACTTCTGGCCTATACCCATAGTTCTTATATGCAAAGAATAATGTAATTATAATGAAGTGTCTGATGGTCAAAAAAGAGAGAGATTAAATGTTATAGTATTTTTGATTAAAAAAATAGAAAAACAAATGTTAAGGAAAAAAATTGGGGGAGTCTCCTGGTGACATAAGGGTGAAAGTATCAGCACTATCAAGCTATATCACCAGCCACTGCAGTACTGGTTCGATGGAGCTAGAGCGCTAACCCACATGGCACAGCAGACCTCTCCTATCTTGCCTGCTGCTCCCCTCAGCAGTGTATTTCATTTCTTCTGCCTGTTTTGCTCCCTTCTCTTGTCTCTGGTGAACCCTTTCACCTTTCCCCCTACCCACACACACATACCTCTGGCCTACAACCCAGCCTTTGTATAAATCTTTTTTTTTTTTTATTTTGGAAAAACTGAACCTTATATTCTTATATTTTCTCCATGTAGTCATTCTCATTTTGAGCACAATAAGCTGTAAATACTGTGCTAGTTTCTATATACTTTTAGTGGAATCATAGATCTTTCAAGTGAAGGCTCTTAGTTAAAAGGTGTATATTAAATCTGTTTGTATCAAACCCCATTCATATTTTCTAGATGTTATCATTCTTCTTCATGCTTTATAGTACCACTTGCTTCATTGACAATTAGACCAGCAAGGAAAATTCCTTGAGAAAAATATGTTAAGGATAAATTATGGACAGAAATAAAGGAGATTTGTTAGAAGGGAAGTGTGTGTCTTTTTTCACTTACATGTTTTAATGGACCTACATTGAAAATATAAAGCTCTTTGTCAGAGTATCTGCAAAACTCCTAGGGTGCAGTTTGGTTTGGGAATGTTACTTTTTAAAACCTCTATAATAGAAAACAGATAATGTTCCAGTTTTCCAGTTATGAGTTTTCAATGCCTGCCAAATATTGGTTGGGATATAAAGTGTCTTGGGTTAACAGATATTCTAATGTTTTAATAATAAAGAATTTATAAAGCTCTGGCATTCTCTAAAGCATAGTTAACATTAAAATTAAACTGTACATAATAGTCCTAATGGTTCAGAATTTATTATGAGGATTATCACAGAAAATAGAGCATAGTTAATAGAAAATTTTCAGGTAATGAAACACCTAAATAAGGGCATTGACTTTATTTCATTTTTAAGGAATAGTCCAGTTTTTTTAATAACTGCCCCCAAAATGATATACTTTATTGTTTAAAAGCTTTGGAATAAACATCTCAAAACATGCTTAACTTCTGTGATATCTTTTCTTCTATGCTTTTATATGGAATTTGGGGGAAAAGTCAAAAAGATGTTAATTTAAAAGATTACAATATGATTCTCTTTTTCTAGTTTCTCAACTCATTGGATGCTAAAGAAATATATTTGGAAATAATGCATAATCTTCCAGATTTTGAACTGCTTTCAGCAAGCACTCTAGAGGTAACATATTTATAAAGAGCAATAAATGTTGATAAGAGTCCAAGTTTTAGTATTTTAAAATTAGTATGTTTATCACTAGAGAGAAAGTACAAGTTTCACAAGAATTGTATCAGTCTGTTTAGACTATAAATTCTAATAGAGTTGTTGAAATATCAGGGTGGATCTCTACTTTTGGAAAACTAGCTAGTCCGATATCAGTAAGTTTCAGGAGAGAAAGGCAAGATTTTTAGCCACAAGCCAACTTTGGATCAAATTTGGAAATTTATGTTCTTGCTTTTAAAAATAGTTTACTTTTTTTCTACTTGTTGATCCCCAAGCCTTCTGTCTCTATTTTTACCCAACTTTGTGTTAAACCTGGCAAAGCTTTTTTACCTATAGTCTATTTTTAAAAAAGATATTTTACTGCTGTTATTAAAAACTTATTTTTCTTGAAACAGTCTTCTAAGACTTTGTAAGTTAAGCTCTTATTTAATTTATGGAAATCGTTTCTGTAATGTTGAATAGATTTACATAAAGTTATTTCAAATAAACATCAAAATGAGTTTTAGGTAATATTGTGATATAATAAATAGGGTCACTAAAAGTAACTCTTAAGTCAAAGAAA
The DNA here is from genome assembly GCF_000260355.1 of Condylura cristata. Taxonomy (NCBI): domain Eukaryota; kingdom Metazoa; phylum Chordata; class Mammalia; order Eulipotyphla; family Talpidae; genus Condylura; species Condylura cristata. The sequence goes on along the minus strand of NW_004567103.1, from coordinate 37,361,741 downwards.
TACAGATTAGAACCTTTAGAATTGCCATCTCTAACATTTCTGTTTTATTATCTCTTTTTAAAAATCACTTTTAAGGATCGTTTGGCTCATCATCGATGGCTCCTATTTTTTCATTTTGGAAAAAATGAAAATTCAGATAATCCTGAATTGAAAAAGCTAAAAACTCTACTTAAAAATGAACATATTCAAGTAAGGAAATTATAATCTACTTACCTTCAAGTATTGTGCTTTCTAAATGTATATTTCAGAAACATCTTGAAACTAGGTTAAGAATTACTATTGTTTTTCTGTTTACCTGAAACCTTATTGAAAACTTATATTTTTGTTTTTATTGAAGGAGATTTTGCCTTATGTTTTAGCTGTGCGTTTATAAAGCAGTATCTTTATATACTAAATAATTTGCCAATGTAAGTCCAATTCTCTACCATACTGTTAAATCTTTTTACCTGATCATTTCGCCCCTTCCCACTAATTTCATCTTAATATCTGATAAAAATTTGTGTCATTCATTTGTTTTTATACCATGTAAGTGAAATCATGTAGTATTTGCCTTTTTCTAATTAGTATCATTAAGCATAATATCTCAGGCATAACCCTCTGAGATCATGTGGTGATGTTGGAAATAGTAGCATTTTGCCCTTTTTTTTTTTCTTTAATAGCTGAGTAGTGTTCCATTTTATATAAATACCACATCTTTATCCAGTAATCTGTGAATGGGCATATAGATTATTTCCAAATCTTGGCTACAGTATGGAATGCTATAATGAGCATGAGGGGTATACCTATTTCTTTGAATTGCAGTGTTTTGTTTCATCTTTTAATTCCTTCATTAAATACAAGGAAGTATAAGGGTCATATTGAATTTCTTTGTTTAATTTTCTAAGGGCTCTTCCTATGTCTTTCATAATGGCTACACCAATTTACATTCCCACTAGCGATATATGAGAATACCCTTCTTTCCATGACCTCTCCAACACTAATTTCATGTCTTAAGGAGAGTAGTCATTCTCATAGGTCTGGGGAAAATACCTTGCTTTGATTTGAATTTCCCTGATAAGAACATCTTTCCATGTTCCTGGTAGCCATCTGGGTGTCATCTTTGGGACAGTATCTGTACAGATCTTCTGCCCATTTAATCAGGTTATTTTTTTTTATGAGTTTATCTATTTTGAATAGAAACCCTTATTGGATATGTCATATACCAGTATCTTATACTCTGAGATCATGCATTGTTGCAAATGGCAGGATTTTGCCCTTTTTTTCCCTTTAATAGCTTAGTGTTCCATTTTGTAATATTTTTTTATTTTGATGATTATTCATATCAGTGTACAACAGCTTTTCAGTTCAGTGTAATTTATTTTTGCTTTCTTGCAGTTCGCATCAAATCTCACTTCCCTAAGACTAGTAGCTTTCTTGCTCCATTGTATGCTTTTGACTTCTTTGTAATAAATTAGTTGTCCATATATGTGTATTTCTATCTATATGTATGCTTTTTAATAAAATGGATTCACGGTATTCCCCACCTCCATTCGACCCCACAGATGAAGAAGAACTTCAGCTACACTTTAATGTACAAGAAAAGTAAAGTTACTGTTGAAATTCTCACTAAAATTTTTTACCCTGTCTTTGGAGTCAGAGAAAATGTAATTTAAATCCCTATTAACAAATATAAGCTCTTTAAATGTATTCAACTACTTGAATTGTACAGTCAGCTTTCTCTTAAATAGATCTGTGTTATCAGAAAGATAATTTTATGTGAAAGAATCTAGCATAGAATTTGATACATGGTAGAGACTAATGTATATTATTTAGTCTGTTTAAAAAAGGACTCATTGTAATTTTTGTAAATTTTTCCACTTAACAGTATCATAAATTTTCACCTGCCAGTATACACACACACCCACATCACTACCCCAAAGTCTAAGCAGTAATTTGCTATGTTTACACAATAATAATTTAATAAATCTTCTGACTTAAGCTTTTCACATTTTATATCAAAAAATACTCCCAAACATGCAGTAAAGGGAATTTTTTTGATCCAGTTATATTCTTTTAAAGTTTTTTTTCTTTTTTGTCTTCATTTGTCTTTTTTTTTTCCTTTTTTGTCTTCATCTTCCATAAAGTTTGTGTCAGTTTATATTCTTGCTGACAGCATCTAAGTGACCATTTCTCCACACCTCTGCCAACCATGGTGGTATTAGTCTTTACAAATTCAATGGCCATTTTGATATGCCAAAAGTGATTTGTTAGTAATATATCACTTGTTTTCATGGGATTGAAAAGCATTTTCAAGATTACTAACAAATCAGTGGTTTTCTATTTTCTGTGTGTGTGTCTGGCTCATTTTCTTTCTCCTGGTAGGGTTTTCTTTTTTTTTCCTACTGGATCCTGTGTCTTAGATCAAGGGAAAAAATGGGTAGAATTTATCTTTTACTTGTTGGTCATCTTTATGCTATTTTTTCCCCCTACGCTATGAAATTGCCAGCCTTTTCTACTTCTGGGGTCTGTCTTTAAGATTCACTCTGTTCTTCTCTCCAAGTTTATATAAATGTCCACAACATTTTTAGAAGGGCAGATGCCTTAACTCCCTTTTAGAAATTTCTTCACTGTTTTAAGTAAATTGAGTGCCATTGTTAGGTGTGAATTATTTCTCTTTTCATGACCTATTAACTTGTGTAAAAACTGTACTGTTAGAGCAAAGTCGTTTTTAGCTTATCTTCATGAATATTTAAAAGCTGAGAGAATACATTGTGTTTTCTTCAAATTGAATCTTTTTTCTACTTTAGATTGGCAAATTTGACTGTTCCTCTGCACCGGAAATCTGTAGTAATCTCTACATTTTTCAGCCATGTCTAGCAGTATTTAAAGGTCAAGGGACCAGAGAATATGAAATTCATCATGGTAAGTGGGGGAATGACAGAAATTATCTTTGTAGTAATGTTTTTCATTGTACTTCTTACCATGTTTTAAGATGCTCAATACATCTACTTTCATTTAGTAGTATATTTGTTTCAGGGAAATAGGTTTTTAATTGTACATATTTTATTCCGACTCTTCTTTTTAAAACTAATAGTTCTCTTTCCTGCTAGTCAATATTTTGAACAGTGTTTCAGTAAAAACTCCATTATGTCAGGATAGTGAAAAGTTTAAGGGTATTATTTATTGGCAAGTGGTAAGCAAACCATTCCAGTGAGCTGAGTATGGCATCTCAGTGATAACAGATGAATGATATTCATGCAATCTTTTGGATTTTTCCCCCCTTAGATTACCAGCTTTAATTAAATTTTTGTATTTCTATTCTGTATATTTATTTAGTTCTACATTCATGAAGTACTCATTGGTCCTATCCTAAAAGAAGTCAAATGTAGCAAAAGAAACACCCTGTTAAGTGAATGACAGAAATGGATGAAATGCCTGTTATGGGCAAATATGTTTTAGGTTAGGTGTTAGAATACAAAGTTGTAAGACATGGACTCAGTCTCAAGAAGTTTAAAATATCTAGCAGGAAAAAGAAGCTTTATAAGAAAATAAACTATGAATTAGATAAACATCTGCATACTATATCTAATGAGGTGGTATTTGAATAGAGTTGACATTTGAATGCTCAGTTTCCCGAACTAACTATAGGAAAGAATTGAGGTTCTCTAGACTAAAAGAACACATGAGCTGACTTGACAAGAGAACTTACACAGAAAGTGCTATGTAAATAGTAACTCCTCTTATTAAAGTCAGACATTTTCGAAAGCCTTTGCATGCTTCCACATTGAAATTTTTATTTATACAATGCAACTAGGGAGAAAATGAGATTTGAGAGTAACATGTCGCACAATAAAGTAGTAACTGGTTAGGGAAGATTATGTACCCAAATATGTCTGACTCTAAAGCCACACGCACAGCCAGATTAAACTACACCATTTTAAAAGTGCCAGGACATCCACATTTTTAAAATAATGGAGGTCTGCTTTTTAATTCAGACTTCACTTCCTTTATTCCCCTCTCTTGTGCTTCCTGATTTACTTAGTTCCATCTCTGCCTCCTGTAATATAATATAGGGTTGCCCACCTCCTAGCCTTTCCTCTCAAAAGGCTAGCAATTAAACAAAGCAGTTGATTATTGTGTTTGCAAAGTTGGGTCTTCAGAACATTTTTTGATTGTGGTTTTTGTTTTTCATTTTGGTGAGTTGTATGACCTCTTTGTAGATATTTATTATCAGCCTCTTGTCAGACATGTGGTATGAAAATATTCTCTTCTATGCAGGAGGTTGTTTCTTCATTTTAGTTATTTCTTTCACTGTGCAGAAACTGTTTCATTTGATACAGCCCCACTTGTTTATAATCTCTTTATTTTCTCCATGGGATCACTTAAAATTATGGTCAGTCGAGCAGTTTGTAAAGAATTGAAGCAGCAGCTAAATAAGAAAAAAAGCAAACGAATGTAGTATCATGCATCATTGTCATTGTTTTGAAATTGTCTCTACCACTAGGTTATGAACTAGTGGTATTATGACTGTATTTTTGCATGCCCTGCAGCACTTAAAACAAGTTCCAGCACATTAAATGTGTTTAATATCAACTACTAAAGGAATAAGTTAGGAGGCACCAGGGAAAATGTACTGTGCACTGACTGAGAAAGCTATCTGCCAAGCTTAGATTCTTTAGACAAGGGAAAATCCTGAGAATCTTTTAAGCTAGAGAGCATTATGATGATATTTACATGTTTGTAAGTTGACTGTACTAGCAATATAGTTACAGAGCCAAAAGACCGCATTGGTTATTGTAGTGGACCAGACTGAACTGAAGCAGTAACTTAGATTGGAATAGGAGATGGTAAGAGCTAGAATGGATAAAGTATGACACAAAAGCAAAAATCACTCTGGGAAACCTACTGGATTATGCCATTGGCCAGTAGGGAAAATTAACTTGATTTTGATAAATTTGAAATTCTAATGATATTTCCACTGGGCAGTTGGTAATGAGTTTTTTCATTCATAACATCTATTGAAGAAGAAGATAGGGGAATTAGGTAAGCATTTAGGCATTAGGCCATTTCAGGTAAGCATAAATTCCACTACTAAAGATAATTCTGCCTCTGAGAATGAAGGAACATTTTACATAGGGCTTTAAGTTTTAATTGTTCCTACAACAGTAGTATACAGAACACTAAAATCAGTTCATAAGTTTATCTTCATTCTTTAATACTTTAAGTATAAAAAATGACAAAAACTTTGAAATGTTTCTGTGAATAGAAAGGTAGAATGTGGATTTTAAATTTTCTTTCAATTTCAAAGGAAAGAAGATTCTATATGATATACTTGCTTTTGCCAAAGAAAGTGTTAATTCTCATGTTACCACATTGGGACCTCAGAATTTTCCTGCCAGTGACAAAGAACCGTGGCTTGTTGATTTTTTTGCCCCTGTAAGTTCATTTTTTTCTGTCATATTTCACTATTTCAAGATATTTCTCTTGTAAGAGCAAAAAGACATTGTCTAGATAACCTTGAACTTTGTGTGCAAGATTTGCATTAGTTTTGGCCACTCTCTCATTAGGTCAGCACTAGGAAGGTGCTGATCTCTTGTACCTCTAAAGATCAAGTATATACATGCTCCAGACTTGTAACTCAGTTTAGTTTATTTTACTTAGCGTATTGTTTATTGCAGAATGCTTTTTGCTTTTGTTTCATTTGCTTCAGTAGTTGTAAGTATTTTTTCTTTCCTAGTGGTGTCCACCATGTCGAGCTTTATTGCCAGAGCTACGAAAAGCATCAAAACATCTTTATGGTCAACTTAAATTTGGCACACTAGATTGTACAGTTCATGAGGGACTCTGTAATATGGTATGACTTTTTTTGTAGTTTGTTTTTGTAATCTTTGACAGCTTAATAACAGTACCTTTCAAATGTACTTATATATTTATAGGCGCAAAAGAAACAAATGATTTAATCACAATAATATAGTAAAACAGTAATATTTAAGTGTGGTTGAATTTTAAATGTTTTATATACCAAAATCAGGAAAATATTTAATTTGATAAAATACATGATTTTCCATTATTTACATTTCTTAACTTAGCGTTACCTTTTGACAATCTGCTATTTTTTTGTTTTCCTCATATACTTGTCTTCTAGTATGTCTTCTAGTGTTCCTAATTAAATAGGAGAAAATTAAAACAATGAAAGAAGCTTTTTGAAATCTTTTTTTACATAAAAATATTTTCTTAGGTTAATATTCTTTCTTCAGGTCCAGGAAGATCTAGAATTTATACTTCACTTTGAAAATATCTATAGTACCACCTATAAAAATTTTCTTGGGGGAAAAGTTATCAGACCTGAATCAAGCACCTCTGTGTACAGGAAATGACAGAGGAAAATGTTAAATGACACCGTGGCACACAGTCTGCAAATCTCAGCATGTAGAGGACTTTACAGGACAACACTAAGTTTATTGGACAAACACATTGGAGGTGGGGAGGATTAAAGAGATTTAAAAGATGTATCATTTAAATGCAAGTATAAATCTTATTTCCTTTGCTAAATTTCACCAGGCTAAAATTTTTCAGTCATCACCAATTTAATAGGTTTTTAAATCCTGTTATTTAAAGTAAAGGTAAAGTAGTTATAGAAGTTGAAGTAGGTGAAATACATAAAACTTTTGTTTAATTTGTATTCTTGTTTAATTTGTATTCTTATTCTTAATAGTATAATATTCAGGCTTATCCAACAACAGTTGTATTCAACCAGTCCAACATTCATGAATATGAAGGACATCATTCTGCTGAACAAATCTTGGAGTTCATAGAGGTATTTCCATGACTATAAATCTTTCCATGTACATTCTATATGAGCATTCATCATTATGTTTAATAACAACTCTTTCCATGTCAGAACATTTTCTAACAATGAATTTTAGTTTTTCTATTTCTTTATGTACTTTAAACTTTAAGAATAAGTATGCTTTTCACAGTACAGTGCCTTGAATATATGAAGTTACACTTTCACTTAGAGCCTTGTCACCCTCTTTCTGTTTTCTGATAGAACCACCACAGATTATTTCTTTAGGAATTGTAGATTAGGACAGTCTTGTTCCTTCTACCCCATAAAGGGTCCTTAGGTCTAGACCTCTATATGTGTTATTAACATATACTGTACATGCTATGTGTTATTAACATATACTGTACATCTGCAGTATCACCTTTTTTTCTCGCTAATAGTCTTGATAGTCTTGAAATAGTTATAAAAGCTTCCTAAGAAATGGAAAATTCTAGCTTATTATCCATTAATAACCATTCTACCCTGTCCTCTATTCACCTCTGCTTCCCAAAAATTTTTTTGTTTTTATCCCAGTGAAGCTAAACCTTAATATAAGCTTTCTGCTCATGGTAGATTGCACAGCATCTGGAGCAAGTGAATTGTGTAGTTTCTTCAGTCAGAATGTCAGAAAAACAGATTTTCCATTAGTAATTAAAGGTTTTAGCCAAGTCTTATAACACTTGCCTCATCTATCATAACCTTAAACACAGTTGCCTCTTTTCCCTTCCAAAGATGATTTTAGTGATGCATAGGAATACACCTTGATTTGTAAAGACTAATGAGTAAAATAATATAGGTTCTAAGTACCTTTTGATTATTCAAAAATAAGAACTTTTCTAAATGATGCATACCAACAATTTGCCAAAAATATAATGGAAGTTATATTCTCTTCAGGATCTCATGAACCCTTCAGTGATCTCCCTGACACCAACTACTTTCAATGAATTAGTTAAACAAAGAAAACATGATGAAGTCTGGATGGTGGATTTCTATTCTCCATGGTGTCATCCATGTCAAATTTTAATGCCAGAATGGAAAAGAATGGCCCGGGTATGTTAAAAAATATATATATTTTTTTAAGTTGTACTATTTTCTAGGAAGATTTAACAGATTTTGTTACTGATGTAAATGAGCCCACCCTAGATTGTCACTTGCATGAGCCCACCTAATACCACTTGCATGTGAGAATGTGAACAATATAGAATAATTACCCTTTTTTTGTGTCACTGGATAGCTTTTTACCGAATTTCTACCACTGAACCCAAAGATCCCACTTATTTCCTATTAAAATACTTTTATTGCTTCATTTTTAGAGCTTTAAAGGCAGCGCTTCAGAATATTGTGAAATGTAAGAAAAGTAACTAGTCAATAATTATTTTTAGGATAAAAAAAATGAACAACCTAAATTTCAAAATGGTTTCCAGTATCTTAAAATAATACATTTGTATGTTTGCAGTAAAGTTCTTAAATTTAGGTGAGTCAGTATGATAACTGCAAGCCATATCTCCATTTGGAAAAGTAACTGGTATATTACTATATGCTCTTGATTTCTAACATAATCTCCCCATGTATTAGATGATTGGATAGACTTCCTGTTCATTACTATAAGAGATGTACTGTTTTAAGCCCTTGTCCATTTTTATTTAGTGAAAATCACTGATTCTCATTTAATAGCCTAATAAGCACAGTGGCAGTTTCTGTTCTCTAACCCTACATTGAAGAGTTAGGGAGGTGAATTTACTATGGTCGTTTTGATCTGTTTAATCTCTTTTTTTATAGACATTAACTGGGCTGATCAATGTGGGCAGTATAGATTGCCAACAGTATCATTCTTTTTGTGCCCAAGAAAACGTTCAGAGATACCCTGAGATAAGACTTTTTCCCCAAAAGTCAAATAAAGCTTACCAGTATCAGTAAGTATGCCCTCGGATGTAAAGACATTTGTTACAACCATATATTCATTCAGTTTTTATCATGACTAGATAAAAGTTAACCCAACAAATATCTGGGAAGTCCACCATGTTCAAAATAGTATGCTAATGAGAATTTTAGAAGACAGAACTGAACAGTCCCACTATCATGAAACTGACAGTCTAGTAAAGAAGATAAGGTAAAAGTACCACTTATGAAGTCTTTTGTAACATCAGGTACTTTACTTTAGGTGAGTCAGTATGATAACTGCAAGCCAGGATTTTTACTAATTAATCCTGAAAAGTAAGAATTATCTCCCTCCCTGCTATTACAGATAAGTAAACAGATTCACAGACTATATGTAATTTTCCCAAGTCTATCTCAGTGCCCATGTGGTTCCACAGCACTCCATGGTAGTTTTGGTAGAAAATTCAAATACAAGGTAGAATGGTACATACAGTGAAAAAGTTAAAAATGAACCATGGGGGCCCTCCCTGGTGGCGCAGCGGGTTAAAGCACTGCACTGAGAAGCTTAAACCACTTCCACATGAGTTCAATTCCCGCCTACCCCAGAGGTGACCACATGGTGTGGCAGACCTCTCCTGACCCGCCCGCTGCTCCCCTCAGCAGTGTACTTCGTCGATCTGCCTGTTCTGCTCCCTGCTCTGTCTCTGGTGAATCCTCTCACCCTCCGTGTCTCTGGCCCATACCCCATTTCTGTATGAATAAATAAATCTTTAAAAAAAAAAAAATGAACCATGGATTCTATGAAAGGAAATCATGAAAGAATGCTAAAGCATGGAATATTTTTAATGTTGCTGTTCCATGGGTTTGCAGGAAATGTCCAGGCAAACTCACCTTTAGGTCTGTGCAAGGCACAAGAATACAGAAAAATTTATTTGGGAAGCCATGTAAGCAGTATTTGTAAATACATCTATCTGAAAAGAGATACTAAGTGAAGTCAATCAACTAAATTCATCTTTAAGTTGCTATAGTGAGATTATTAAACATACCAATAATAAGAAATAGTATTTACAACTTAACTATATTTTTTTCTTTCAGTAGTTACAGTGGCTGGAATAGGGATGCTTATTCCCTAAGAATCTGGGGTTTAGGGTAAGTTAAATATTTATTGTATAAAAAGTTAATGCTGTTTACCTTCCTCATGTCTCTAGTTAAATTTACTGGGAGTTATTTATTACATAATCTGTCATTCTTTGAAATAATTTTTAACTCAGTCTTGTACTACTACATTTTAGATGTTTGCTTTGGTTTTGTACAGTTAAAAATGTTTCCTTGCCATAGATTTTTACCTCAAGCATCCACAGATCTAACACCTCAGACTTTCAATGAAAAAGTTTTACAAGGGAAACATCATTGGGTGATTGACTTCTATGCTCCTTGGTGTGGACCTTGCCAAAATTTTGCTCCAGAATTTGAGCTCTTGGCTAGGGTAAGTCTTATCTATCTACTTAAATTAGATGTGATCACATGTATGTTGTAATAGTTACATAAAACATTTTAAATTTTCTGAAGTTTCCTCTCAGTTAAAAAAAGAAAATACTTTCTATGACTTTTCAGACTTAAGATTTCTAAGCTAATAACTTCTCTATCTTGGTTAATAATATCATTTATGTATCAGAATTCTGAGTCAGAAAGTTTAGTGTTCTCTCTTATCCCTTATTTCCTTCCCTCCCACACCACTACTGTGCTCAAATAATCATTATATCATCTATCCATCTCTTCTGTTAGCCTCTTTATTCAAGCCTTCAATATCTTTTTATCTCTAGGCTTATATTTAATTAGTCCCACAGTGTCTTCTTCAGTTCTACCGTGGACATCTTTGAAGATTGTGCCTTCTCTAGTTTCCCATTAACCAACTTTCATGACATGCGTTCCTGACTGCAGGTTTTTGACCTGACCATTTCTACCTTTTCTGGTTTATTTTTTCCCCACAGTAGATACTCCCAGCACAACAAAGACACTGGGATTTCTGAACAAATACCCCTATCTACATACTGCTGCTACCTGCTACCTCTCCCCAAAAAGTTTTAGTTTGATCATGATTTTTTTTCTCCTCATTCTACATAGTCTAATTATTCTTCTGCCCTATTCTACATAGTCTATTCTTCTGCCCTTCTCAGTTAATCATTGTTGCCTTGATGGTCCTGGAGTACAAGCTAATACTTATAATGTGTGTTACTTATTTAGAAATCTGTCTTTCTTGAGAATATGGGCTTCTTGACTGCAGGGAACATGATTTATAGATCTTTATGCCCCTAGAATAACTCAAAATATGCACTGAAACCAAATACATAAACTGAATACTATTTGAGTTTTGGGTGTTTGTAACTGGCCTATTAATGACCTAATCTGGATTGATGCTTTCCTCTCTTCTGGACTCAAGGGACTTTTTACCATTGTGTACAAAACACTCTTTAGAATGAGAAAGTCAGCACTAAGTGAAATTTGAACATTTGAACATTCCAAGTCCTGGGAGTTTTTTTTAGCAAAAGGATTTGCAAGCTTCTGTGAGCCCTAAAAGGTTATTAAAGGACTAGTCAAATAGTTATTTTGTCACCTCTTACTTTTTTCTCTAATAATTCTGACAAAATTGTATTCCCTTTACCTCATGTGCTGAGAAACTTACATATTGATAATGCAGCTTTATCAAGAAAGTAGCAAAAAACGATTAAATGTGTTAAAGATCAGTTAACAATTCTGACCACCAAGTGGAAAAGCATTATACTAAATACTAGAGCTACAAAAGTAAAATAAATGTTCCACATCTTTAGTAAGCCTTTACTCAAGTGGAAAGGTAAGTTGAAAATATGCTAGACATTGCTGTAGTCAGATTAGAATGGAACAAAAATATGCAATGAAGGTAAGTCATAACAGTCGATGTAAAAGGTAGGATTTGAGGTGAGAATTATAGTAAAACTAAGAGTTTAGCTCTTGAAATGGTTGGCTAGAGAGCACTCAAAGTAGAGAAGTCAGTATTTGCTAAGATGTAAGGATGTGGGTGCATGTTTAGGGATTTCCACTGTTGGTCTAGTATAAGGACTGAGGAGCAGTGGCAGAAACTGAGGCTCAACTGAAAAGATGAGGAGGGTTTGGTCCTTTTCCCCACACTATTGCAGACCCTTCAGTTATTTCATACTGCTTCAGAGATATTCTATGAGACATTAGAGAACAGGTATTAGATACGATTATATCCACTTTGTATTTTAGAAAGTTCGTGTAGGATCAACAGAACAACAAAGGCAAAGAAAGACATTGATAGCACCAAATATAATATGGTGCCCAAATAGAAGATAAAAGGAGATGTAAGATTGAGCAGGACTTAGTATTTCATTGGGAAAGAAGAGTCTTTAAGGGTGGCCCTAGTTGTTAACTCGAACTCCAAGTTCGAGTTAACAAGGGAGAGTGGGAAAAGGTTCCTCTTGGAAATTATGTATTCAGGGTGCTCATGTAACTAGAGCAGGCTAATACATAGCTGAAAACTAAATTTAGGAAGTGACTGAAGTTCCATAGCATACAGATATAAAAGATCTAGGAAAATAGTCACAGTGAAAATACTGACAGGTTGGAACTGTGGTTGAATACTATAATTTGAAGGGTAGATGTAGATGGTCCTTCTGCTGGAAATGAAGAAAAGCTAAAGGGCAGAAAAACCAAGCAAGTTTATAAAAGGGGGGGTTGATTAGCAATGTAAGTTTCACTGCAGGAAGCAATAAGAACAGAAGCTAGACTAAAATCTGTTGATAAATTGGCAAAGTGGTAAACTTGTAAAAAGAAAGACTATGGTAGCCGAACGACAGTTCAGTCAAGGAAGGAAACTTTTTTTTTTTTTATCATAGATATGAGACTGAAGAAAAAGGAAATGCTCACAGGAAAAAGTGGAAGAATGCTACTTCAACAGATGAGGCCAGAGAAAGGAGAAGGCTGAGGGCAAAATCAGGTGTTTGTGGTGAGAGTGGACAAGGTGTAGGCAGCAGGAAGAAGTTGTAATTTAGGGTCATCTGCTGGGTTTTCTTGATAAGGTAAAGGAGTTAATAGGAAGTAAGAGCCACTGAAAATTTGGAAGCATTAATTGAATGGAAAGAATAACTGAATTTTTTTAATGAGATGTAAAGATTTGAATTTTCTGGTTCATTTTGTGGCTGCCAGTTTATGCCAAGGAAAATCTAAACTCCACTTTTCTTTTTTCAGATGATGAAAGGAAAAGTGAAAGCTGGAAAAGTAGACTGTCAAGCTCATGCCCAAACATGCCAAAAAGCCGGCATTCGAGCCTACCCAACTGTTAGACTGTACCCCCACGAGGGCACAAAGGTAAGGGGCCCTCAGTTTTCCTTCTGTCAGCCAGTCGAGTCTAAAAGATTGTTCTTAACCTATGTGCTGTCTTTCTGAGTGCTGTTCTATCATTTCTATCATTGTATATATTGTTATATATACAAAGCAAGTTTATTTTTGCCTATATACAAAGTGATTTTAGAGACGTTCTCCCAATTGCTCTACCATGTTTATATTCATGAATAGGAAAATTACTAGCGGGACATCCAAAATATTAATGATTTCCTATGAGTGGTAAAATTCAAAGATAATTTCTTATGAAGTTCTGTATTTCCTGTTTTTATAAAATATTCTCCTTTATAAATCTTTCCAAGAAAGACAAAAAAAAACCCCACAATGCTTTTGAAAGCCTTAGTACCTGAGCATTTCTCTTAAGGAATATTTGTTGTTATGAAGTTAAGGTTCAATAAGAAAATAACCTGTGTATTCATTAATCCAAATTGTGTACCTCTCACCTAAATGTTAATAGTCTTCCAGCCAATCCAATCACTTAACTTGAAGTACTCGTGGCCTTTTCTGTCTTCCTAAGACATTTTCTGCAATAAAATGGTGATAAACAAGTATTTTCAGTATAATTAATATATCATGTTTATCACATTTTAAAATAGAACTGAAGAAATATTTCAGAAATCTGAAATTGTTAAGACATCTGATTTCTCAGTGAAGGATTCTGATTTTTTAAAGGTCACCTCTATTTTTAGAACATCTTGGGGTAAGCAGAACTTGAATCTTCATTTGCAATCATCAGCCCTACTTCCCAGCTCTCATGAAGCTGAGAAATAGGTGACATAAATAAGGCTCTCACTAAGACAGAAGAATGTTAGGAAAGTATCAGTATAATAAGCAGTCATAGGATTAACAAAGACACAGAGGGGCCCTCCCTGGTGGCACAGCGGGTTAAAGCACTGCACTAAGAAACTAAAGCCACTTCTGCATGAGTTCAATCCCCGCCTGCCCCGGAGGCGACCACATGGCAGGCAGACCTCTCCTGACCCGCCCGCTGCTCCCCTCAGCAGTGTACTTCGTTGATCTGCCTGTTCTGCTCCCCGCTCTGTCTCTGGTGAATCCTCTCACCCTCCGCATCTCTGGCCTGTACCCCAGTTCTGTACGAATAAATAAATAAATCTTTTTAAAAAAAAAAGACAGAGGAAGTTGTTTGAAAAGATGTAGTGTCCAGAGAACAAAATCAGGAAGTAAAATATCCCTACCCAATCAGAAGACAAGGTGACATCCAGAATTTACCAGACAAGAAGGCTAAAGCAGAATAGTGATTGGAATCAATACATACTAAAATAGGCAAAAACACAAAATCATACCACAGAATCATTATTCGCAGTAGGATGGAAACAAGTGTTTCCAGATTCAGACTTAGAGATAGTTGCTGCTTTCCATTATTGCAGTTTGGGATCAGATTTGGGAACATGTTGTCTTTTATGATTTATGTTTAAAGCATTTGGAGTTCACAATGCATTTTTCCCAAGGAATTACGCTACATGTCCCCATATATTTCAAGAAATTATGGGTTAACTGTGCCTCTGCAGTATTACTTCCTTGCAGTAAGAAGTATTTAGCTTTTTAGCTGGAAATGTGATATATAAAAGTGTTTTTCATTATAGAGAAATATTTGGGGAGAGCAAATAGATTCCAGAGATGCAAAGGAGATTGCAACCATAATATATGAAAAATTGGAAAATCTTCAAAATCATGGAAAGAGAAATAAGGTAAGGACTAAGGCTAAAGCTAACTTTGGTAAACATTATCTAAATCTATTAGTATACATATGTCAATAAATTCATAAAGCTTAGAAAATGGGTCATTGAAAGAACAAGCATGTAAAATAATGTAAAAATAAAATTTAATAAATACTATGGCCATAAATTACTTATAAAATAGAAATTTGGTTACACATTTTGGTTAGCAGCTTTTGGTGGTTGTCTTTTTTGTATAGTCAAAGGCCTCTCCTGAAATTTTTAACCTATTGAGAACCTGCTGTTTTGTAGAAGGGCAGTTTTTTCCTTTTTTATGTCATTGTAGGTCATATTTACAAATAGTTCTGGAATGCTTTCTGAATGGAGTTTAATACAATCATATATGAGGCTTCTTGGATTCTTCTCTAGAAGGTTAAAGAATGACAACCTGAGTTTTGGAGGGGGCTAGCGACTGCTGGCTGTATAGGACCATGTCACAACTGCAGACCCAGTACCGATAAACACTTTAAAGTAGTTTTCTTGGTTTCAGTGAACAAAATGTTTCTTTGATGTCTTGGCAATCAATGTTAGTTTTCTGTTTTAAATGTTTGAAATAGCAATTAATTATGACTTTGAAAGTACTTAAAGTATATTTCATAGTTTTTATGTTAATAAAAGGGGAAAATATTTCCATGTACCGATCCATTATATAACCTTGAAATTATTAAACTGTTTCCTCTTTGACTTTTACATTACTATAGGATGAACTTTAATGATGTTGAAGATAAAGAAAAAATTGAAATTCTTAAAAATGATTATCAGAAGACATCTTCAGAAAACAAATGTGAACATTACCTTGGACTTTTTATTGCACTGTCTGGAGGATCATAAATATTTTAGGTTGTGTAGACGATTTACAGTTCTTTATTGCATATTCTTCTTTGGTTTTATTTTCTTATGAAACCTATAAAAAATTCAAAAACCATTCTTAGCTCACGGCCATACACAAATCGGCCACAAGCTAAATTGATTCCATGGGCTATAGATGTCTGAGCCCTGGAAATGTTCTGGCCAGCATCTTGGACACAAGCCTGTTTTTGCTGTTTTCTACAGAAATATTACAAGTTGTACAATGTGAACCTTGTCACTTGAAGTTTTTGTGGTTCACCTGGAGATAAGTTTTCAATCAGCTGTTCCTTCTAAAAATGCTCTGAAAGTGATTCTCTACCCATATATTTCATTTAAAACAGTTCAGTGTGGCAAAATAGATGCCCTGTTTTTCAGATTGTAGTGAAGAGATTTTTCATTTCTTTCCTTCTTAAAGGTTGAATTGATTTTAATTTCTCAAACTGAAGAAAAACATTTGCAACAGCACATAAACAGATTTCATAGATTTCTGCAGCATCCAGAAATACCTGAGGGAAAGTGTTTATAACTGTTACTTGCTAGGCATTGTAGACTATCTCAAATACATCAAGTTATATATTTTTTAAATGTCTGTTTATTTTCTGAATTACTTTTATAAAAGTTTCTTCTCTGATAGTTGATTTTTGAAGTATCTTTATAAGTATTTATTTTTTGCCTTCTGGACTGTTTTGCTGTATATTCTTTACATTTGCTTTTTTTCCTTCACGGTAATAGATTTTCACTCTACCAATCTCTTCATTATTTAAGTAGGAAAAATAAGGTTGGAAGTCAGTTTCACTATAGCTTAAATGTAGTTATCTAATTATTAGTTTACTGTCAGAAGCTTATTTTGATAAACACTGGCATAATGAAGTTATTTTTATAAAAAAATTCAGTATATAAATCTAAGGTTGGTAACTGAGTCTCAGTTGTTACAAACTCAATCCAAACTTCCTTACATTTCTAACAAAATACAGAGATTCTAAGTGGTCAAACGAGACAAATTTTTGAATACTTAATTTTTTCTTTTTTAAAAAAACCTAGGATTATGTATAATAGTGACAATTTTTCTTAATGTACTTTACCTCTTCCCGCATTCCCTCAAAGGTTATTTCAAAGCTACAGTTTATGCAAAAATATTTTTTCCTACTGCATCACTCTTTAGCTCTTAATCTTGGATTTTACTTTATACATGTAAGCCCATATGGAACAATCTCAACTTCTAACTGTAATTGAATACCACGTTTTTGAATTATGATCAGTAAAAGTGCCTTTCATTTGTTAAATTTTCAGGGCCTTGAGAATTTTTTAAATTGGCTTGTTTTCTTCAAAAATCCCAAGATGAAATGACTTAAGTCTTGGTCAATAAACTGTACCAGTTTTGTGAGTCCTGTTTTGCTAGACACTGAGGAATGTACAAAAGGAATTCAAAACATGGCCCTAATTTCTAACTAAACCCAGAAACAAGTATATTGACACCCACCCTACCACATATAAATGCAATTCCAAACTTACTAGTTGAGAAATACCTTAGGCAGTAAAATACTTACCGTGAAACTTGACCTAAGTATATGCCTGTGGAATCAGCTCTAAAACCAAGGCTACTCAGGAGTCATGTTAAGTCTCTGTATCAGATAAGTGACACACGCTAGGAATATGTTTTCTGCAGTTATATCAGTATCCCTGGGTATTTCAAAAACAGTATTAAGTTTTAATGGCCACATTCACATTAGTCCACTACAACTCAAAGGAGTTCTAGGTAAAATACGCCATTTCTTTCAGCAACACTTTTTTTGTGTAGCTGGCCTTGGGCTGTATCAGTACTGTCTCTGGCAGAGCAGAGTACATTCTGTCATGCAGCTGAGATGAAAAACTAGGTACTTTAAGCATGTGACTACAATAAACCAGTTGGAGTTTGTGGTTTTGGCATCAGTGATGCTTGCGTATTCCTATTTCCCAAAGTTGATTTAACATCACATTTTTATTTATAGTACTAAGACAAAGGAAAAATAAAATATTAATGATTATATAATAACTCAGTTGTCAAAGTTCTTGAAATGTCTTCATTTTCTGATAGTATTCATGGCAGGAAGTTTCTCTGAATTATAGTTACCCAAAAGAATTACCATGTTCTTATGTATAGGACAAAAATACTTATGTATTATGTATAAGAAAATGTTTAATAAGGCAGTATTTTAAAACCATTTTAAAAGATTTTTTTATGTAATTAGTATTAGCCCTTGTGGTTACCAACTAATTCAGGTAAGTGTTTTGAACTAGACATATTCAGTCCACCGCCACTGTTAAACATTATAAAGGTTAAATTGACAAAATACATTTTGTATTCTCTATTGATAGCTACTGGATAAAGCTGAATCTGAAGATGAAAAGTAGTAACTTTCTGGTAATATACTACTTTATATATATAGCAAAATGTTCAAGTACCCCGATTCTTCTGGTAAAGAAACTCATTTTGATTAAGAGTAAAATTTAGATCAACTATCAGGCTAAGTATAAATATTGGCTGTCCTGAAAGTAATTATGGTCAAGAAGGCCTATGCTAAAGTAGCTATTGTTCAAAACATTTTATCTAAGGTAAAACTTTAAAAAAGAAGCAGGTTCCACTCCAAGATGGCAACTTAGGAGACCCCTACAGTTACCCCTTTCCACAGAGACACACCAAATCCATAGCTATACATGGAACAGTTAGCCCAGAAAATTCATAGAAGAAAACAGGCATGTCTTCCTAGGCATTGACCTTACCTAAGTTTGAGGACTCAACTTAAAACATGGGGGGGCGGGGGGCAGCACAGGGGGTGGTATCTACATCAAACTAAAAAGCTACTGTATAGTGAAAGAATCTACATCAAACTAAAAAGCTACCATACAGTGAAAGAAATCAAAACAGACATCCTACTGAACGGGAGAAAATATTCACACATTACAGGCTTAACAAAGTAACATACATACTAATTCATAAAACAATATTAAGAAGGAAAAAACCTGAATATAAAATGGGCAGAGAATCTATAACAGACTCTTCTCCAAAGTGGATGCATAAGTGCTCATCAGGCACGTGAAAAGATGTTCATCACAAGCAATAATGACATGTCTCACAGCTGTGAGAATAGCTGTCCTCCAAAAGAGATGAAACAAGCATTGGAGAGGATATGGAGAGAATTGAGCCATTCTTTACAATATAAATTGGTGTAGCTGTTACGGAACGTAGTATGGAAA
Organism: Condylura cristata; assembly: GCF_000260355.1. Lineage (NCBI taxonomy): Eukaryota > Metazoa > Chordata > Mammalia > Eulipotyphla > Talpidae > Condylura > Condylura cristata. Next base: position 37,342,841 of record NW_004567103.1, on the reverse strand, counting down.
ATCATCATGAAGTAAAAAAAGTACAGAAATTCCATCAACCAGTTAACCATACTTCTGGGTATTAAAGATAGACAAAAACACTTAAATAAGCTACTTGCAAGGCCCTCCCTGGTGGTGCAGCAGGTTAAAGCACAACACTAAGAACCTAAAGCTACTTCAGCATGAGTTCAATCCCCGCCCCGCAGGTGATCCACATTGCCTGGGAGACCTCTCCTGACCCGCCCACTGCTCCCCTCAGCAGTGTAGTCAGTCAGCCTGCTCTGCTACCCACTCTGTCTCTGATGAATCCTCTCACTCCCCTGCACCTCTGGCCTGTACCCCAGTTCTATATGCATAAATAAATAAATCTTTTTTTAAAAAAAAAAGCACCCAGTGATGGTAAAGCATGGTGATTACAGTTAATATTGCATTACAGATTTTAAAATTACTAAGAGTAACATTCTTATCACAGTAAGAAAACATGGTGGAGCATGTGAACTAATTTCATAGTATCAAATAATTGTTAAATCACTATAATAGGAAGTTTTTCCTGCCTCCAGCCCCAGTAATTACAAATGTCTTCTCTGAGGATAGAATTCTTAGGTTCTGCTCTATTTCCAGAACCTAGTGCATACATGTAAAATGTATCTCTTAATTAACAAGTATTGTACAAGACTGATGTTCCTTGATATTAATTTGCAAGTAACGCAGTTATGCTAAGACTTGCTAACTAGTAGTTACTTACTTCATGCCTTAAAGGTTATAGTCTATGGTCTAAGTGTAGCAACATTTATAAAGCTTAGGGAATATTATATACTATGGAAATTTTTGCAATTTTTATAATTTTTACTGTATGCTTAATATAGTTTTAGCTAAAAAGTGCCTATTCCTTTAAAAGGAACTTTCTCAACTTCTATAACTATCAATTTCTATACCTAAGTTCCTATAGTAAATTCTCTTAAAAGATGTTAACCAGAAATAGCATCAGGTACCAGTAGATGGCAGTCAAAAATAATCAGATGTAGATGTTTCGTTCTCAGAAAATGCTGTATCTCCCCAGACTGAGAATTCACAAAAGTCTAATTTGCCTTTGTTTTTAATTAAAAACAATTCCTGGATAACGATTCATGTATATTGAACGATGAGAAGTTGCAAAGAAGCTATCTTGTATCTGAAAATTTATAACCTAGCATAGTAAATCAGAAAATACTTGAGTGTGTGAATGATATGAAAGGAGAAATCCATCAGGTCACATAGGCTCACACCGCTGAAGACACATATGAGCTCGTGACACTGCGCAACTGAGGCCACTGTGAAATGGAACCTAGACGTAGACGCATTAATTTTAAGGACCTCCAAAAACAAAATTTACTGAAAATACCTTAATTTGCTTTTATTCAACCATCTCCTCTGGGTCTTAAGGTGTTAGTACTGCTTTAATTTATGACGTAAAAAGCCCACTGCTTGAGTAAAAGAAGCACTCTGCTTGCTCTTAGCTGATTTCAATACTGGTTCAACTACTTACTAACTTTGGACAAATTACTCCATTGCCCTATAGTTTAATTCATTCGCTAAATGGTAAAAAGATCAACTACTTCATCAAATAGTCATGCAGGTAAAATGAGAATTTTTATAGGAATACATGGGAAAGCAACAAAAAATCAAGAACATCAGAAATTTCATAGGACAAATGACATGGTATCTTAATGAAAAATGACAAGGAGGAAAAACCAGGATAACCTATAGATTAAAAATCTTAGTTTCTTGAGTCTTATCAGCCAAAGGAAAGTTTGGAATTTGGATTTTCACTAACCAAACTATAAATATGCATATATGAAACACTTGGAGAGAGTTAGAACTCTAGATATTTTATGTTAATCAAGCATTCCTGGGAAAGAGGACTGTTCGAGGTATGCTGACCATGTTTACAAAATTATTTGCTTCAAAACAAACCTGTGAGAATGGGGGGTTGAGGGATGTTGGTGATAATAGTTGGAGGGTGATTAGAAATGGTTGTTAAGTGAAACAACTTGGCCATATTGTATTAAGTATTCGAACTGAATAATGACTAACTAGGGGTTGATTATGGAAATGTCAAATAGAAAAAATTTTTTTCTAAGTTTAACTTTCACAAAGCAAAGCAAAATACTGTCTTTGTAACTATGCTATTATTGAAATTATACACAGAATCCCAAGTGACAAATTTATAATCATCTGTTTGCCAGATAAATTAGTCTACTGAATAGGAGAGGTAGGAAAATTGCAGGATAAAAACTGGATCAGTTGGCACTAAGTAGAACTACTTTGGAAGAACATGTGCAACTCCCTTTCCTTTATGATTCCCTCCCAGCTTGGGACCTGAAAGCCACTTTACTGTTTCATGCCAAACCAGACTAACAAAAGTAAAGGCTGATCATCATGATCCAACTGAATCTGCAGGAGGAGGCAGAAATAGTCTTTGCAAAGTGGCTTCCAGGGTGCTGTAGGGTCCTTCTGTGACTGGCAGCCCCTAGCCTTGCCCTCCACGGAAACTAAATAGGCAGCTCTCTTATTGCACTCTGGGAGGGAGGGCTATTTCCTGAACTGAATCTTTCTTCTCTGGATATCTTTCTCCACTTTCCCTCATCTCTCCCTCCCCCCAGCCCTTTTTATCTCCCACTCCACTCTTTAATCTCCCCTCCTTCCTTTCCATCCCTCCACCCCTTTTAAGGCCCTGGAGCAGTTCAGTGTTACTCTCTTACTGCTTCTTTACAAAAAAGTTGTGTTTATTGAAAGCAGACTTTTCCCCTATATTAGCGCTGAGATTTGAATGCTGTGCAGCATATATTCCAGATGACTCTAAAGACTTTGGAAATGAAAATGCTCACTTAAGAAACATTTTGGAAGATCTTCAGCACTGCAGATACAACAGTGAATATTAAAATTCATGTATGAAATGAACTCACATGAGTTCAAGGCTGGAGTACACATATCCTAAGCCCTTCAAATCTTTCCAACTTGACCTCAGTTTCTGATGTGCTTCCATGTTCTTTGAGGTGTACAATCTTCCTTACTTCATCCTGTGTTATTGAGTAGAGCCTAAACAAGTTACCTCAATCCTTTATTCATTTAAAAAAAAAAAAAAAGTGGCTAGCAAACATTCACCTCAGCAGGAATCTTAGCCTTTTAGTGTTTTCTACAGCTCCAAATCCATATTGCACCACAGCCCACTGGTCTCAGGGTCCTCTTAAGTCTCACCAAACGTTGCTACTTTCTATTTGATGGTAGCCAACCCAACAAATGTGAGATGAAACTTTGTGGTTTTAATTTACACTTTAATCACTACTTTTCCCATTTTAATTACTTTTCCAATCTTTCATATTTTGTGAGAAGTTGGTTAATTTATATTTCATAACTCACTTATAGTATTTTTCTATGTGGATATGCTTGCCTTCTTATCCTTACCCTTATCTTTTAAAGTCAAACCCTATTTTCCTCCATGAAACCTTTGCTGATTCCTTGGCTCCACAAATTTCTTGATTTCTAAAAAGTTCTCACCATTACACAACTCAGTATTTTTTAATAAAGCATAAGCTTTTATTAGCCATGTATTGTTTAATTACTCCATAGGTTGTTATCTTCCCAAATTGGTTGTTAGGTCTTCAAGGAGAAAAGAATTTTGTTTATACTTGAGTCTTTGAGAGTTGCCTTAGGGAACTAAATGCTGTGTGGCTTATTCAATTAGTTTGCATGCCGTTCTACATGTGAGAAGTAAATACTATGGCCTTATAGAATAGAAAAGCAGATATATTTAAATCTACTCTAAGAAAAAAAATCAAAATTAAAAGCTACTACCTAATAAAGTATGTTTTACCTTTTCTTAAAACAAATTACAATAGTAATAATCATGTCTCCTAGTGTCAAAATCAAATAACCTCAGTTGCTTCATGTATAGCTATATTGCTTGTCAAACTTACAGGAGTAACACAGGCTATTCCCTGTCTGCTCTTCTTCCCTTGCCCACATGCAGATATGACTTTTTATTGAAGTGATGTTGCAATTTACAGTATGCTTCAAAGGTTCATTATGGAGAATCAATATGTGTATAGACTACCTTAAGTTCCCGTTAAAAATACAAATTTACCCTTCACTATGCTATTGTCCTCTTTCCCTCCCTCAATCTGTTCACTTCCCTTATTCCTTTCTTTCTGGTAACCATGAATTGGTCTTATTCTATGACTTCTTTTCAAGTAAATATTTTTTAAAGTTCTTTAGTTGGAATTAAAAAATTTAATTCTTCATTTGGGAATATACACTCTATAAATTGAGTGGGTAAATACTGACACACATCACACCCTACACAAGATGTGTTCCCTCAGAAGTAGGCCAATTCATCCATTATGGGATCGAGCCATAAAATTTAAATCCAAGCAGTAATTCTCTAGTAAAGAAGCTCTACTTCTCAGTCCTCCTGAATCATAACGAGTTGGCATGCAGAGTTGGCATGAATAAGCTCTAACATAAAAATTCATCCAGTCTCAAGAGTTAGAATCTAAGGGAGAAACATATTCAGGTTGTCATTTAAACACAGTATTTTTGAATAGCATTTCACCAAGTTAGCGTCAAATGAGCTACTGTCCAGTGAAATTTTAAAAATATGTAAACATCTTAAACTAGAAAAGCTCAGCACTGCTAGATGTCTGTGTGTTCTGATATGATACTGGGGACACTACAGATTTGTCCATGATGATTATATAGCTGTTAGAAAATACTGGCCAACGCTGCTTCAACTCCATATCTCATATGGAAGATATCTTCAAATTGGACACCTTCATGAAATTTTCCATAACAAGTAAAATCTGGCATTAATAATGACTCCTAATAACTTATTCCACTTCCTATTTTTTTGCTGCTTAATAAATCCAATATTCATGAATTACAATTTGTATGCAATATTTTGAAACATGCAAATTAATATGGGCAAGATACTTGCAAAACAGGAAGCTAATCCTTATAGTATACAATGAGATCTCTAGTGAGTTTGCTGAATATGCACAGGAAAAGTCAGAGTCCTCAGAGCCAAGGGGACATCACAGCAGAGAACATCTGGAGCGGCCTGACACTAGGTTAAGCCAGAGTGTTGCCTCTGGGGTGGCTCATGCCCAGGTTGTTCCACTCTTTACGTTTGGCCTTCCCCTGTGACAGTGGAATGGACTGCCCTGTGAGTGTCCATCTGAAGACTCCCCACTCTGTCTGTGGCTCCCTCTCCCCCAGTGGACCTACCAGAAGTTGAGATTGATAACCTCCCATGGTATGGCCTCTCAAGAGCTCCCTAAGTCTAGGAGTGGGTTCTTTGTGTTCTAGTTCCTACATAATTTCAGGGAAATGAGCTGCATGGTCTTTGAGTCCCTTGGTAATTCAATAGCTGTACATCTAATTCCAGACTCTCTTCATCATGCCCTTTCTTGGTGCTGTTTTTTGGGGGGACTTAGATAGAGGACAACTGTTGTCATTTCTGATGAGTCCACCACATTTGCAATTTCTGTCCTTTTTCTTTTACTGGAGTTGACATTAGTACAACTTCCTTCAGCAGCTATGTGGAGGGGGGTTTTCTGTGATGACTGTTTCTAGAATGGGAGATGTTAGGAAATGGCCTGTTTGAGTTATATGTTGACTTGGCTCAGTAGAACTGAGTTTGATAGGGGTGATCATTGGCTGTCATCCTTGGACTTTCGACTGTTGCTTGGACTCCCCAAGCAAGATGTTGCATGCAGTAGTCCTGCCGCCACCATCCAGAAGGCTAGGAGCTGCAGGCCAATTGCCAGAACCTGTGTTTGGGTGTGAGGTAGGAGGAAGGCTCCTTTATAGACTGAGCTTAGACGGGACCAAATAGGTTCAGATCAAGTGTTGGTGGAAGGCAGGGCAAGTGGGATGTGGTGAGAGCAGCAACCTCCTCCTCTGAGAGTGACCTGGGAGTAGGATGTGAGCAAACTCTTCCAGAAAATTGGTTCAGCAGTTGATCTTGCCAAATTTCTAGCAAAGAGGGGGTTCAGCATCTTAAGCCTTTGGTATAATGGAGATGTTTTTATGGCAGAAATTGAAAAATCCCCTTCCCCATAAAAGTTGCACAAAGTGAAAATTGAGGGAAGATGAATGAGAAGCTTGGGTGCTTCTCACCGATCCCTACATGGGAAGACGCACTAACTCCCAGAGATGACTGCTGAGCTTCTTGCTGTCTTCAGTCACTAATGACCAGAGATTTTTTTTTTAAACTACAGTGTTCCTAATGTTCTATCCTGAAGGTTTTTTTTTTTTTGTATGAATATGTGTAGATGATTTAAAAGTAAATTATAAAATATTTGTATGAAGAATGACTGGAACTGGCTTAATTATGAAAAAATAAAATTTCTAGTTAGATTTAGTATCACGAATTAACTGCTACATGAGCATAAAACAGATGTGCAAAAGTCAAACATGCTCTTCACACTTCAATAATGGAGATTTAAAGGGTTTGTGAATTAGATATTGCATTTTATATAGTACTAAAGATATGAATTCTAAATTAAACTATAAACAATGTTGTAGGCTCAGAAAATTAGATGCCAACTGTTGTAGGTTTGGGGCTATTGATTTGTCCATTTCCCTGCCCTAGAATGCATGGGTCTTGAAGACTAGCACTGATCCCATGGGCTCAGCTTTCAATGTTAAAAAAAAAAAAAAAATTGCTGCACCAGTTCATTAACAAGTAATTCTTATAAGTGTATCTAAGCTGTTAGTGAACAACTGTCCCATAAATGCTATGCAATAACCCTTCAGACTTTTTCATCAGAATTAAATGCATCAGTCAAAGAATGTATTTCATTGAATCAAGATTTCACTAGTATAGTTGGTTATCTTTGTGAAGAGGTATTTGGAGGAGGGAACGGAATAGTATTTTTTTGTCTTTTTCAGGACAATATTTTAAAGTCCAAAATAATGTAAAAGACTTAATGTCTTTTTGTCCCAAAGTTTTTCATTATAGCTGTTATCCTACTTCTAAGAAATCTGCACTGAAGGTGCACATCTACAGCATGAAAACACAGCTGTACCAAGTTTATCCTTGCAGCAATATGTATAAGTGCAAAATTCTTCAAATAACATACATGCTCATGTGGAAGAGATTGGTTTTATAAGCTACAGTATATGCACTCAATAGGATACCAGGTAGCTGTGAAAATGTGGAAGTTTAATTTTTATCAAAGAGGAGTATCTGTGTAAATTCATGCACAGTCATGCCAAGGTTATTTCACAATGTGAACAAGGCAAAGTTCAAATGAGTATCTATAATATGGAATCTTCATCAACAAAAGAGGAGAACTGAAACATGTGTCTGCTAATGTTTGCCGAGAGTAACATAGCAAGTGTTAATAATAAAAGTGAAGTTCTGTAAGGGGTGTGGCAGAAGGGGCGGAAGACATAGCAATACGTCTCTAAGTACATCTATTTACTTTTGGAATCATAGTCTACATGTTCAACATCAATAAGGATGACAGTAAAACCCTAAAACTGAATGTGAACAAATATAAATGAACCCAACTGTACCTCAAATGAACAGCATAACCAAAGTGAAGGGACAGGCAGTTACCCAAGTAACTTCAAAAACTGATGTGACCAGATGCTTCCAGATGCCAGCAGTCTAGGGGGAAACCAAACAACTACTGACCTCTTTTTATTATCTTTATTTTCAGTCCTATTGTGGGTATGATAATTCTTAAACTACTGTGTGTAGGGAAGGACTGAGTAAATGTGTTATGTTAATGTGGTTGCAAGCAGGATTGTGACTGTGGAAGATACAGAGGATAAAATACAGACTGAGTAAATTCAAGGAATACCTTTGTGTGGCTAAACTGGAATTAAAGGTGTGGGTAGGTGGCTGCAGAGTTAAGAGAGGGAAGAGGAAAATGGGGATTCAGAAAGGATGGGTGCTAGAGCCAACTTCCACTGCTCAGCAATGCCAATACATTTCAGTTTGCATTTAGTGACTTCACCATAGCCTGAAACCACCCAGAATGGGAATATTTACACCACTGAAATTGATGATGCTAAAAATCAGGGCTCCCTGTGTCTCCCTACAGCCTCTCTCAACATCTAGCTGTTATTTTTTTTTTTTTTAAGATTTATTTATTTAGGTCCATAAGAATGGGTACAGACAGAGGTGGGAGGATGGGGGGAGGTGGGTTGGGAGCAAAGAATCACCAGAGACAGAGTGGGGAGCAGAACAGGCAGATGGACAAAGTACACTGCTGAGGGGAGCAGGGAGCAGGTAGGGAGAGGTCTGCTGTGCCATGTGAGTCACCTCCCCAGCCACTGATTGAACTCCTGCTACAGTGGCTACAGATAGCTTCATAGAACTGAGCTTTAACCCACTGTGTCTCTAGGGAGGGCCCTCTAGCTGTTAAATTTCTAATTCACCACAGCAGAGACAGACACAGCGAGACAGGGAGAGAGACAGAATTGGAAAGACAGAGTGGGAAGAGACACAGAGAAAGAGTCAGTGAGCAGTTTCCTAGTTCTTTCTCAGCTAGATCCATTACACTTCAGTAGGAACAAGCACAGAAAATATCCAGAATCTTGGTCTCTAAATTCCATTCCCAACTAGGAAAAATGACTATTTTCAGAGTTGCAGGAAAGTTAAAAGGTGAGCTTAGAATATGTTCCTGTGATAGAAAGGAGATGCTCAGAAAAAATTTATGAGTGCATGTCAGAGGACACACATGGCAGAATTGAAGAGTCACCTTCTGTCCATAGCTGAACCTTTAACATTAGGCAACAATGAATTGCCATCATTAGTAGAAAAGGAATCCATGAGTACACCTTAAATTGAAAGAGAAAGGAGGGAGTCACAGAAAGGTAGGGGGGAAGGGTGGATGGGGATAGAGGGAGAGTTGGGGGAAAGAAGGGAAGCCATCCAGCAGGCATTCTGTACAGCAGAACGTGAACTGACAGAGAAGAGCTGATGCTATAAAACAAAATCAGCACTAGAAAGATTGACTTAGGAATTAATCAGCAAGGGATACTGAAACCAGGGGGACATTTGAAGTGTCTCTCCACTGGTTACTTATTGGCTGCAGGGACTGGGGTCGTAAGTGTGAAGAAAGATTATGACACTGGCTAGCCGGGTGCTGATAATACCAATGTGAGCAGAGCCAACATTTTCTCCAGATAAAATGTTCTAAGAAGGAAATATTCCTTTATGGTATGCTGGCTGGGCACATATAACATAAATCTAATAAAACTATGACATAAATTAAGAAACCTCCAAAAATCTCACATGAAGGAAAATGTTTGACATTTCACCAAAGACAACACAGAGATGACACATAAAATAGGTTCAACATCATTAGTCATTGCGGAAATGTAAATTCAAACCACAATGAGACATGACTACACATCTACTAGAAACATTAAAATTGAAAAGACTGATCATTCTAAGTGTTGACTGGAAATAGGAGGAACTGGAACTTTCCTGAAATGTTATTAGCATAGAAAATAGTTCTACTACTATTTCTTAAGAAGCCTTACATGGGCCCCCCCTGGTGGCGCAGCGGGTTAAAACACAGCACTAAGAAGCTTAAACCACTTCTGCATGAGTTTGATCCCACCTGCCCTGGAGGTGACCACACGGCAAGGCAGACCTCTCCTGACCCGCCTGCTGCTCCCCTCAGCAGTGTACTTCAT